>NC_092723.1:75945761-76593281 GCF_047496885.1 Scyliorhinus torazame
GATGTGGAATGGCTTACTGAGGTCCGGCAACCCCAGGGCGGGCACCTTCACCATTGCTTGTTTTAGATTGGGAAAAGCCTGAGTCTCCTCCTCCCCCCACTCGATCTTGTCTTTGCTGGCCTTTCGTCCCTTCGTTAAATCCTATCGGGGTTTCGCGATGGCTGCGTATCCCTCCACAAAGTTCCTGCAATAGTTAAATAATCCCAGCACTTGTCTGACCCCTTTCACCGTGTGGGGTCTCTGCATGCAGAGCATGGCTTTCTTTCTGTCTTCCGGGAATTTTTTCTTTCCTTGAGCAATAATATGTCCTAAATATGTCACCTGACTCTGTCCAAGCTTTGCTTAGTTCGGATTTAGTTCAAGTCCAGCATCTTGGATCGCCTGCGCCACCTGGTGGAGGGCCAGGCAGCATGACGCTGAACTGTTTGAGGCGATTAAAATATCATCCAGATATTGTAAAATAGTGGTCCCGACACAATGTAGGGGTTCGATTATCTGGGCCATATTCTAATGAAATATAGCGGGGCTATTGTGGTACCCTTGTGGTAAGCGGGTCCAGGTGTACTGCTGGTTCCCCACTGTAACAGCAAACTTGTACTGATGCTCCTCAGCCACGGGGATTGACCAAAACCGTTAGCTGTGTCTAGAACTGTAAATATCAATGTTCGGCCCCTATAGTATTAGGAATACTCGCCGAGTTTGCTACTATGGGGTATTCCCTAGTTGCATGCCTATTTAGGACAGTGCAGTCGATGGTCAGTCAGTAGCTGCCATCCGTTTTTTTAATGGGCCATATAGGTGAATTAGTACTGGAGGAAGTTTTAGTTGCAATCCATTGCTGGTCCAGATCAGCAATGATGCCTTTGCGTTGCCCCCACCGGTCCCGTCTGTAGGGTTTGTTCCACGTTATGGAGGCTGCCTTTGTGTCAATTACAGCCCCCAGCTGTTCTAATAAATCTATCCCCAGAATGCTGCCTTCCCCAGTCGAGCATTTCCAAATTTGAACCTGTTCTGCTTGACACCCTATTTCTAAAACGATCGGTTCATTTAAGATTGCCATTCGTGTTCCTCCAGTCACTCCCTGTAGTTGCATACTATGATTTGTTGTTGGCAAGGGTAAATCTGTAATGGACACGGCTGCCCCGGTGTCAATCAGCATTGTACAATGCTGAATCCTCAACACCATGTCCACATACATCCGGGGGCCCCTGCCCTGGGTTCCCAGGGCTGCTAATTGTCATTTCTGTCCCAGCAACTTCTGTAATTCGGACGCTGTGATTTGAATCACTGGCTGAGGCTGCGCTGAGACGAGGCTGCGAGGGAGGAACTCCATGCCAGTCTTTGATCATTTGGGTCCCTGTCCTTCCTTTCCTCCCTCTTTCGCCCAGCAGTCCCGTTTCTCGTGGCCATTCCTCCAACATCGAATTACCCTCCCGGCGGCCCTATTCTGACATTCCCTCGCTCGCAAAGTGTCCTTTCCTCCCACCAAAGAAACATTCCCCTTTTGCTTTGGGTTGGGATTCCCCAGTTTGAATTACGGCTAATTTGGAGTTTTTCTGGCAATTTGCCTCAGCTTTCATGTCCCAATTCATAATTTCTTGATATGTATTTCCTACCGGGAGACCCATTTCTTCTATTTTAGTGAGGGCTGGACTGAATCCGTCCTTTACCATATTTTCAACATCTCATCATCTTTCTGGGGGTTGACTATACCCCCCTCATCTACATAACTTCGGAATTTCCGTTCCCGATAATCGGCTGCTGTTTCTTTGGGACCTTGTTTAACGAGTGTCACCTTTGTCCAATTAGCACTACCATGTCCTCCGGCTCGCCCCAGGTCCCCTTTAACATGATCATATTTCTGCTGGTCTGTTCTGTTATTCAGCTCCTGCTTTGTACATTGGTGGCCAGGCCGGACCAGGTCATTTCCCCTTTGTTAACAGTCCCACATCATCCAGGGTTAGATCGTGGGTTTCCCTTCATTCATCCGTGGTTTCCCAAAAGGCTGAATTAGTACGGCTTCGGCGCAATGGACTGAGTTTGTCCATGAACATTTGTTTCTCCGCTGCAGTCAGCGGCATTGCTTGAGTGGCCGCCATGGCCCCTCTCCCACCCGCGGTGGTTTGGAATGTAGTTCGTATTGGTGCCATGGGAGTGGAAGAGATTTTTGAATTATACGGGGGTGGATAGTCATTATACTGGGCTGCTTCGTCAGCTAAACTGCCCCTGTCTATTTCCCCCTGTTCTCCTTCCTCCTCAGGGAGGGAGGGATATAGTGGCTAAGCCACTATCCTTCCCTGTGGTTTGTTAAGTCCCTCCTCCTGCGCTTTTCTGATAGAGGCTGCTTGTTCCTGCTCTGGCTCAGTGTTGAGGCGATTTCTCAGCAGAGCAGCAAGTATTACAGCTGTCATCTCTGCCTTATTTTTAGTCTGCCCTTGCCACCAAGCCTTTTGCTCAGCTTCGGGCGCTTCTGAATCATATCCTTTTTCAACCATCTTTTTTATCAACTTCCGATGCTCAATAACAATGGTTTGTATCATACTGCATCAGGTCCCCCCTAGGGGCTCCCTGTTTTGGACTCCATCGAATCATTGCGGGGTTCTACCCTTTCCAGTCTTTTTTAAAAACGCGCGGTGGTTTATCCTGCACTGCTCCTTGGCGTGGTACAAAAGTCCGCCTTTGTCCACCCAATGTTAGCACGTTCTCAGTGTTGCTTATGTCTGCCGCTACTTACTCGCAACTTGCACCCCTTGTCCGAATCGCACAACTTATGGATCCGACTGTGTGATACACAACCTCTATCTACTGGGTGGTAAAGGAAAATGTACTCACCCGGGGAGGCATATTATTCTGGTCAGAATCCTGTGGACAATAATGCTCGCAGCTCCAAATAATTTTGGAGCGGTTTCAAGAACTGTGTATTGAGTCAGCTTCCACGTGGGCTTTTCTCCTGTGGCTCAATTCCGTACAAAGAGCATCAGATACATCAACAATCTGAAGACGGTTTAATATTCTACCAGCTTGCTTTCATGTACATGAGAGATAAGACCTGGAAAGCTGCCAAAGTCCTTCTACAGAACAAAGACACAAACTCAGTACATATACAGCATTCAAAAATCAATAGCCCACCAGTTGTAAGTATCCTTAAAGCTGCTATGTTTAAACTCACCCAATAGAATTGCAAGCAATGTTTAAACTTCACCCAATAGAATCGCAAGCAACCCATGATTGATGCCAGGATCCTCATCCTGACAGCTATGTACAATTGCAACATCCTGTGCTGTTTGTTTGTGAGAAACAGAACAACAGAACCAGCACCGTGGATTGTTTCACTATTGATTACTTATTACTGCTGTGTCCTAAAAATACATGTTTAATGGTTAATAATGATTACTCGGTACTCTTCCTATAATTCATCCCAATCCTTAGTAAAACAAATCTAGTCGCATGCTAGCTATTTAGTGTTAAGAGGTATCATCGCTGAACCCTCCCTTCACTTAGCGATTGGGAACCCGGCGTAGCAGATGCTGACAGTGTCCAGCGATGCGACACTCGGCCGGGATCCATGCCAGGGAGGCTTCTGTGGGTGCTTGGGGGACTGGTGGGGGGTGGCAAGGAGGTGGCCTGTGGGGTCACGGATGGCAGGTCGGGTCCTTGCACGGCCGGCGCCACGTTGCATGGTGCGACCGCTGAAGGTCATCGCTGTGCGCATGTGCAGCCAGGGACCCGGCTATTCTCCGGCCGATTTTGGTGCGGGAGCCAGGAGTTTCACCCGGCACCGCTGCTAGCCCCTCACCGGTCCCAGAATCGATGAGGTGTCAGTGCTGATGTTTTGGTCATAAAACACCCGTGAATTCTCCGTTCGAGCCGGCAATTAGCTGCTGAAACGGAGAATCCAGCCCAATATAATTGTCACATATTCAAAATTCCTCTGAAATATGCTTAAAAACTTCACAATTCATGGTCTTATTGAACTCCCACAAATTCACAATTAAACCTCATATAAATTAACATAGAACAACACATCGTAGAAGCACAATTTTCCGTGCGATTTGGAACAAATCAGCCGTCTGCTGAAATGACTAATTTTCGTACAGAACCTAAAGGGACAGAGAGTGTGTGGAGAAACTTGGTATGCAATCAAGTCCTTTTATGTAATTAAAAAAACTTATTTCATTCTGTTCCTTCAATTTTGCTCAAATTTCATCACTTTATCCTTTTTATAACCAATTTAAATTTCCAATTTTTGGTAATTAATCAAAGTTAAGAGATATTTGGTGAAATGGGTTGTTAACTGACTCTCAAATTGTTATGATGTGGAGATGCCGGCATTGGACTGGGGTGAGCACAGTAAGAATTGTTGTTTCCAACTCAAGTGTTTTGAAAGTATCAAATTGGATTGCTGCCAAATTTGTCTTATCTTTGTTTTAGAATAGACAGACCTATTGAATTTTAGTACGGCTCAAATTTCATTTAAACAGAGACTCACAGCAGTTCAAATTAAACAAATTTTCATTCCCTTTCCAAACTAATTCTTTATTCACTTCTTCCAAATGTTCAGCTCAAACATCCAATTTCCATAAATACTGCAAAGAATTTGATTCTGATTCTGGTCTGAATCAATAGTCTTCTCTTTTAGTATCTGGTTAATTGGTTTTGCATGTCCTTCCAATATTTTTTACAGGTTTGATCTTCTCATCAAAATTTGCTTCGCTCCCCTTCTTTTTCTGTCCCATTTTAACTGCATCGACCATGGGCGGCTTGGATATTATCCATCATTGTTGTACACCTTTTCGTGACTGACAGCTATCAATTCTGCTTCTGACAATTCTGATCCCAACAAGGGTTATATTCCTCTAATGGGCCGTCCCGTCAACAGGACTTGGGGAGTAAAACCCGTTCAACTAGATATGGGGCGGGATTCTGTCGGCCGCAGCAACATCAGGAAAGCCGATTGGGCGGAGAAACTGTTTTGACACCAAAACCCTGGCGGGCACCGGGTTCACGCTAAATCACATTGTCAATGCGTTCCACTCTACACATACAGTAAACGATGTTGGCATATCATTAGCGGGCCGGACCCGGTATTCTTCAGGTCTCCGCGATTCTCCGCCTCCACTGGGGCAAATTCCCGGCAGCGAGTTTCACTTGTGTTTCTAAAAACTGAGAAACAGGCGCCGTGGCTGATGAGGGAGAGAGAGGAGGTGTGAAAGGAGAGGCCCGACTGTGGGCTGCTGGTCCTGACACTGGCCGGGCTGGCTGGGGTGGGGAGGCACATGACAAGGGCCGGGTGGGGGGGTGACCGGAGGGTGGGCATGGTGCCGGGGGGACCCCCCACACGGCATGGGCTGCCATTGCCATGGCCTGCAAGGCAGCCATCTTGCTGCGTGCCCCATGCTGACCACCCTCCTTTGCCCCCGGTTCTGCAGAGTACCACCGGCTGTATGGATGCCCCCAACCCACAACCCTCGCACAACAGCCCCCACCCTCCATACCACCACCCTCGCAACCCACCCTCAGCCATACTATCATCAGACAAAGGGCAGACATTCCAAGTTATTTTGTTGGACAGTTATCCAAATCATGGGCGGGATTCTCCGTTTGCTGATTCCGAAATCGTTTGGCCGGAGAATAGGTTCCGCTGACAAAATCGGGGCGGGCACTGATTTGATGCTAAATCGTGATTCTTCATCACCTCAACAGCGACTTCAATGCTTACCGGAAGGCACATACAGCATTCACAATTTGCATATCATTAGCGGGTCTGACCCAGTATTCTCTGGGTCCTCCAGGATTCCTTTCCTGCGATGGGCAGAGTTCCCGATGGTATGGTTGATTTGTGCATTTACAAATCATGAAACTGACACCATGGCTGATGAAGGTGTGGGAGAGAGGAGGTAGGACACAGAGAGAAGGGACTGCGGGTTGCCAAGCTGGACTCTGATTGTGTGGGGGGTCCCGGCCAGGGCCGATTGGGGGGGGGGGGGGGGGTGCAGATGTGGATGACGGGGGAACAGGTCAAGCAGCCAGGGTGACCCCCCACGGGGCTGGGACAGTGCCCAGGCACGGGCTGCCATTACCGCAGCCACCTTGCTGCACAATAACTGACCACCCACTTTGGCCCTTTGTTCTGCAGAGGGACACCAGTCGTATGGGTGCCCCAACCTCCACACCCCACCCTCCGCCACCCCCCACCTCCCTGCCACACCTGCCCAACCCAGCTGCCACCCGCCTACGGCCCACGTAGGGCAACGGCCACAGTAACCCCTATGGTGCATAACGCTGGTGGGGGCAGTACCAGCCGATGGTACACCTGCCATCAGAGATGAGCGCCAGGCCAGGGAGCCCCACAGTGCCGGCCACCAATGGTACTAGAGATATGGGGATGTGAGGGGTAAGGGACATGCAGGGGCAAAGCCCGTGGTGCCAACCGGGGCCATCATGTAGCCCGTTGGACCTATTTGGGTATGGGGTAAGCACTATGCTGACATGTTGGCCTTTCACCAATGCAGACAATGGATATTGAAATTCATCCAGCAATGGTGGCCTTCCTGCTAGTTGTCACAGCCCTGGGGGATGCCCTGTGGCTATCCAACCCGGAGCTGCTCAAGGGGGAGGAAGCTGCAGCAGCAGAGCGTGCAGTAGCGGAGCAGGCAGAAGCAGAGTGTGCCACAGAGGGATAGGTGGCAGCCACCCAGGATGGAAAGTGAGCTGCCCAACAGGCCAAGGAGGAGGAGATGCAAAGAAGGCACCGCATGAGGCCTCTTGTGTACTGGCAGTGCCTCTTATTCGTGGACTCCGGCTGAGCAGGAGGAAAGTGCGATGTATTGTTGCCTTATTTACCTACTGTAAATATGGCAGTCAATGAGGTTGCCCTCCTCCCTTTGGACATCAATATTCTATTGCTCAGAGTAGCCAGGCATCAAATGATACCACCACAAGGTTCAACCGGCTAGCGATGAAGAGCCAAACAGCAGTTAGTTCAAGATCAAGGGTACTTTATTCACACACAATTAATCATGCAACATAAACACTACTTGTTAAACTACACCTATCAACTATGACAACCTGTACTTAACTTCAGGCACCCAGCTTAGGTCAGAGGAACAGTGGCCGTTTTTCGGATCTGTATCTATTGGGTCTGTAGAAGTAACTGCTGCTCAGCTGGGCTCATCCGTTTGGTAGTGGGCGTTGAACTTGAACTTGCTTCTGGTGGTGCTGCACTTGGAAGTGGCCGGAGCGCCAGGTCCAAGAGAGGCCAAACACATGATGGTCTCTCTTTTTATTCTTGGGGGTTTTCGTGCTCTTTTGGGCGGTCCTTCAGTTTGGATCCCATTAATTGGGTAATTCCTGATCACTGTGATCGATTCGAACCAACAAAGGGGTGGATGCCTTGATGGCTGGGCGTGTCTTAAGCGGTCATTGACCCTGTTGTTTATGCTTCCCTAGTACAGGGAGTGACGCCGAAATGTCTGGGGTTGGATCGGTCGCTCAAGAATCAGTAGCGGAGTTGCGCTACTTGTTCGGGAGAATATCACAGCTATACTGCGAGAGGACACCTCAGAGGGCAGTGAGGCTATATGGGTAGAGATCAGGAATAAGAAGGGTGCAGTCACAATGTTGGGGGTATACTACAGGCCTCCCAACAGCCAGCGGGAGATAGAGGAGCAGATAGTTAGACAGATTTTGGAAAAGAGTAAAAACAACAGGGTTGTGGTGATGGGAGACTTCAACTTCCCCAATATTGACTGGGACTCACTTAGTGCCAGGGGCTTAGACGGGGCGGAGTTTGTAAGGAACATCCAGGAGGGCTTCTTAAAACAATATGTAAACAGTCCAACTAGGGAAGGGGCGGTACTGGACCTGGTATTGGGGAATGAGCCCGGCCAGGTGGTAGATGTTTCAGTAGGGGAGCATTTTGGTAACAGTGACCACAATTCAGTAAGTTTTAAAGTACTGGTGGACAAGGATAAGAGTGGTCCGAGGATGAATGTGCTAAATTGGGGGAAGGCTAATTATAACAATATTAGGCGAGAACTGAAGAACATAGATTGGGGGCGGATGTTTGAGGGCAAATCAACATCTGACATGTGGGAGGCTTTCAAGTGTCAGTTGAAAGGAATACAGGACAGGCATGTTCCTGTGAGGAAGAAAGATAAATATGGCAATTTCCGGGAACCTTGGATGACGAGTGATATTGTAGGCCTCGTCAAAAAGAAAAAGGAGGCATTTGTCAGGGCTAAAAGGCTGGGAACAGACAAAGCCTGTGTGGCATATAAGGAAAGTAGGAAGGAACTTAAGAAAGGAGTCAGGAGGGCTAGAAGGGGTCATGAAAAGTCATTGGCAAATAGGGTTAAGGAAAATCCCAAGGCTTTTTACACGTACATAAAAAGCAAGAGGGTAGCCAGGGAAAGGGTTGGCCCACTGAAGGATAGGCAAGGGAATCTATGTGCGGAGCCAGAGGAAATGGGCGAGGTACTAAATGAATACTTTGCATCAGTATTCACCAAAGAGAAGGAATTGGTAGATGTTGAGTCTGGAGAAGGGGGTGTAGATAGCCTGGGTCACATTGTGATCCAAAAAGACGAGGTGTTGGGTGTCTTAAAAAATATTAAGGTAGATAAGTCCCCAGGGCCTGATGGGATCTACCCCAGAATACTGAAGGAGGCTGGAGAGGAAATTGCTGAGGCCTTGACAGAAATCTTTGGATCCTCGCTGTCTTCAGGGGATGTTCCGGAGGACTGGAGAATAGCCAATGTTGTTCCTCTGTTTAAGAAGGGTAGCAAGGATAATCCCGGGAACTACAGGCCGGTGAGCCTTACTTCAGTGGTAGGGAAATTACTGGAGAGAATTCTTCGAGACAGGATCTACTCCCATTTGGAAGCAAATGGACGTATTAGTGAGAGGCAGCACGGTTTTGTGAAGGGGAGGTCGTGTCTCACTAACTTGATAGAGTTTTTCGAGGAGGTCACTAAGATGATTGATGCAGGTAGGGCAGTAGATGTTGTCTATATGGACTTCAGTAAGGCCGATGACAAGGTCCCTCATGGTAGACTAGTACAAAAGGTGAAGTCACACGGGATCAGGGGTGAACTGGCAAGGTGGATCCAGAACTGGCTAGGCCATAGAAGGCAGAGGGTAGCAATGGAGGGATGCTTTTCTAATTGGGGGGCTGTGACCAGTGGTGTTCCACAGGGATCAGTGTTGGGACCTTTGCTGTTTGTAGTATATTTCAATGATTTGGAGGAAAATGTAACTGGTCTGATTAGTAAGTTTGCAGACGACACAAAGGTTGGTGGAATTGCGGATAGCGATGAGGACTGTCTGAGGATACAGCAGGATTTAGATTGTCTGGAGACTTGGGCGGAGAGATGGCAGATGGAGTTTAATCCGGACAAATGTGAGGTAATGCATTTTGGAAGGGCTAATGCAGGTAGGGAATATACAGTGAATGGTAGAACCCTCAAGAGTATTGAAAGTCAAAGAGATCGAGGAGCACAGGTCCACAGGTCATTGAAAGGGGCAACACAGGTGGAGAAGGTAGTCAAGAAGGCATACGGCATGCTTGCCTTCATTGGCCGGGGCATTGAGTATAAGAATTGGCAAGTCATGTTGCAGCTGTATAGAACCTTAGTTAGGCCACACTTGGAGTATAGTGTTCAATTCTGGTCGCCACACTACCAGAAGGATGTGGAGGCTTTAGAGAGGGTGCAGAAGAGATTTACCAGAATGTTGCCTGGTATGGAGGGCATAAGCTATGAGGAGCGATTGAATAAACTCGGTTTGTTCTCACTGGAACGAAGGAGGTTGAGGGGCGACCTGATAGAGGTATACAAAATTATGAGGGGCATAGACAGAGTGGATAGTCAGAGGCTTTTCCCCAGGGTAGAGGGGTCAATTACTAGGGGGCATAGGTTTAAGGTGAGAGGGGCAAGGTTTAGAGTAGATGTACGAGGCAAGTTTTTCACGCAGAGGGTAGTGGGTGCCTGGAACTCGCTACCGGAGGAGGTAGTGGAAGCAGGGACGATAGGGACATCTAAGGGGCATCTTGACAAATATATGAATAGGATGGGAATAGAAGGATACGGACCCAGGAAGTGTAGAAGATTGTAGTTTAGTCGGGCAGTATGGTCGGCACGGGCTTGGAGGGCCGAAGGGCCTGTTCCTGTGCTGTACATTTCTTTGTTCTTTGTTCTTTGTTCTTTGTCTGACGGAGATGGGCCAACAAATGCTAATCGGTTGGGGGTTTCGATAGCATCTGGATTTCTCATTTGCAAATATACATTCAGGCTCTGAGCCTACCTGAATCCTGCATTGTCCATTTTTCCCGCTATGCTTTGCAACCTTCCCTGTTCCTGGGTGCAATTGGCCATCCCAGATGGCTACATTCCGTCCTCTTGATCCACAACGCGCAGCGTGAAGGATCACACTACTGGATCTTCTCCTGTTCTCTGACATGCCGGGTACCTCAATCAAGGACAGGTTCTGTCCTACTCTGTCCTCTGGGTCGACATATTTACCTAAGTTTTCCCTGTTATAACATATATCTCTAAAAATTCTAAGGGGGCACTTAACATTCAAACATACACTTCAGTCTCTTTACACAAAAGGGAAACCCAAACTGTCTCTGACTAGACTCCACTCATGCTGCTATCTAATAACCAAAGAACTCATATTACAATACAAAATACACAATAGCAGCATCACATTCCTACTTATCACTAATGTCCATGTACAAAAAAGTAACTTTATTAAAAAAACAACCGCAGAATTTATCATAGATTATCATAGAATTTACTGTGCAGAAGGAGGCCATTCGTCCCATCGAGTCTGCACCGGCTCTTGGAAAGAGCACCCTACCCAACGTCAACACCTCCACCCTATCCCCATAACCCAGTAACCTCACCCAACACTAAGGGCAATTTTGGACACTAAGGGCAATTAATCATGGCTAATCCACCTTACCTGCACATCTTTAGACTGTGGGAGGAAACCGGAGCATCCGGAGGAAACCCACGCGCACACGGGGAGGATGTGCAGACTCCGCACAGACAGTGACCCAAGCCGGAATCGAACCTGGGACCCTGGAGCTGTGGAGCAATTGTGCTATCCACAATGCTACCGTGCTGCCCTGAGGGAGGAAGGGTTCAGAAAGAGTGTGGGGTTTGCTGGAGTCTGAGGAAAAGGGCTCTAAGTATGTATACTGGAGGGCGGGAGGCTCTCCTTCGCCATTTACAAAGTTTGATCGTCTGGATGACACTGCAAAGTATAGCTATAACCAGTAGGGCCTCTACTGTGTACGAAAGGGAATACCACTTTATGATATTCTCACACCATGTGGGGGTATCAGTGGCTGTGTCTATGCGTGGTGTCGTGTCCAGGCTCGGGGTGTCGTGTTGGGTGGTCATGTTTAGGGCCTGCGTGGTGAGGGGTGTAGGGGCGGGTAACGCGCGCAACTGTATTGATTCAATGATGATCATGATGCAGATCATCAGGTTCGTCTTCATCTTGTCCATGTCTTTCTCCGTCTTCAGGTATATCCGTATCTTCCTGGGGGTACAAGCATAATATCTGTTATTATCTTGTTGCTTAATATTTGTCTGTCTGTTTCTCCTTAATCAATTTCCCATTTAGAATCGTCACCATATGCTATTTGGGAGACCAGACATCCGGAAAAAAAAAATTCTGTCACAGTGCGAGCATACTCTCAGCCTGTGTTTGATGGGCTGAGTGGGCGGACAATTTCTCCATCCTCTGCAAACTCGTTTCAGTCAAGTGATTTGAACATGTAAATAGCAGGTGGGGGTTAGCAACCGAAGGGTCACTGGAAAGGGGACAAAAGTGCATTCTTTAAACCACAATTGTAAAAAGAACATCAAAAGAATTTTGAAAATAATTCTCCGAATGGGTGCATATGGGTGCAAGAATTGGTGGAATCCCTGGGTAGGGTGGTGATCAGTGCCGTTGCTCCACTACTCGAGCTTGGCTGACCAAATGTATAGGGGGTCCTCAGGCAGGGCGGGGATCAGTGCCGTTACTCCACTGCCTGAGTGACCTTCCGAGAGCGGTAAGGATTTGAGGATATATGGGCTTCAGCAAACTTGTACCTTTAACTGCCATGTGGCATCAGAAGGGTTGTCACAACTGTATCAAGAAACGTGTCTGAGGTCGACACACAATGTCATACAAGAGAGAGAGGATTCATCATTAAAAACACAAACTAAAGAAGAAAGCAGGCAGGTTCCATCATGGAGTAGGACACAGTAAATCTCAATCGGTTCCTTTCTCCCATCAGCTGGACACCTCAAGGTTCCATTCCAAAAAGGGTCTCAATGGGGTTATGATGTGCCATCAATTAATACAAGACGAGTAGTGAACAAAACTAAGCTAAACAGGAAACCTCCTGGCCACTGAACCCGAACTGGGGCAGGGCCGGAGGTCAGCCACCTTTATACCGATCCCGAGGGGAGGAACCACAGGCAGAGCCATCAGGCAGTGGTTTACCACAATACATGTAGTACAGTAACAGTTTACCACAATACATATAATACACTAACAGTGGTTTACCACATTCAACCCCTGTTAAAAAAGAGTCCAGCGGGTGTGATGTGGACTTAAAGGTCGAGTCTGTCGGGGGCCTTGACCTTCTGCCGTGATCGCCTCAGTCCTGGCTGTGGTGTGCGCACTGGTGTCGAGACCTGCGCGTCCAGGAGCATGTTGTTTTCTTCTTCGCCCAGTAGTTGAGTCGATGGGGGGGCGGGGGGGGGGGAGGTGGTGGTGGTGATGGTCGCCGGTGGGCCTGCGGGTACCAAATCTCGAAGTAGCCGGGTAGTGGTGGAGGGAGACGATGTAGGGTCGGGGTGATGGTGATGGTTGCTGGGGAGCCTGCAGGTGCCAAATCCCGGAGGGTGACTGTGTCCTGCCGCCCGTCATGATGTGCCACGTAGGCACATTGTGGGTTGGCTTGGAGGAGCATGACCTTCTCGACGAGGGGATCCGATTTATGACCCCTTGCATGCTTCCGGAAGAGGACGGGGCCTGTGCCTGTCAGCCAGGACGTGAGCGAGACCCCTTAGGTGGATGTCCTAGGGAAGGCAAACATACGTTCGTGAGGGGTCTCATTGGTGGCAGTGCACAGGAGCGACCGGATGGAGTGGAGCGCATCGGGAAGGACATCCTGCCAGCGGGAGACTGGGAGACTTCTAGACCGTAGGGCCAGAAGGACGGCCTTCCAGACCGTTGCGTTCTTCCTCTCCACCTGTTCATTTCCCCAGGGGTTATGGCTGGTCGTCCTGCTTTAGGCAATGCCCTTGCTAAGCAGGAACTGACGCAACTCGTCGTTCATGAAGGAGGAACCCCGATCGCTGTGGATGTAGGTGGGGAAACCGAACAAGGTGAAGAGACTGTGCAGGGCCTTGATGACGGTGGCAGAGGTCATGTCAGGGCACGGGATGGCAAAGGGGAATCGTGAGTACTCGTCAACAACGTTGAGGAAGTACACGTTACGGTCAGTTGAGGGGAGGGGCCCTTTGAAGTCGATGCTGAGGCGCTCAAATTGGGCGGGAAGCCTTTACCAGATGTGCTCTGTCGGGCCGATAGAAGTGCGGTTTACACTCCGTGCAAACCTGGCAGTCCCTGGTCATGGCTTATTAAGACTTTGAGTCATCACCATCTCCCGGCTGCCAAACTCATGCCTGGAGTTTGAGTGCCAATTCGGCGTGGGCCGATGTGGGGTCCATCTCATCGTTCCGTGTCAGACGACAGGAATTATTGCAGTGCCAATGTTTTGCATTCTGTAGGGCGGTAGGGGCAAGGGGGGTGTTGCTATCGTCGGGTGGTGGGTCAGGTTCTGGTAACCGCAAATAAATTGTCTCTAAGGGGCTGAACATATCGTGGTCGGTGTCACTGGGGCCATAGTGACTGGGGCCTGGTCTGTGTTTCCATTGTTCAGGTCTATCAAGGGCATCAGTTATGCTGTCGCTGTCGCTATCGCTGTCGCTAGCAGCCGAATCCAGTGTTAGGGTGAAATTTGACTCTGGGGGCGGGGTAAAGGTCGTGTCTGTGGACTTGCTGTCACTGCTGGGGGAGGGCAGGATTGGGTTGTCAGTGGACGGGTCTCCGCTGTCTGCCATTGCCAATGAGAGGTGGTGCGAGTGGCTGCACTGCATTCCATGAACCATAAGTTGATTTATATGGAACCATCCTGACTTTCCACTAGGATATGTGATTTTGTAAGCTGAGGGGTTTACTTTATCGGAGATTGAGTAGGGTCCTGCAAATTTAGGGGAGAGGAATGAACTGGGATTGTACAGGGAGATCATGATTTGCTGTCCGACTGTATACCCTGTCGGGTGTACTGTCTTATCAAAGCAGGCCTTACTCTGCTTTTGTCTAGCGCCTAGTCAAACAGCTGCAGCGAAGTGTGCTGCTTTAATATTTTCCAACATGTTTTGGACCGCTTTTTCGTGGGAAGGGCGGTGACTGCGGGGCTGGCCAAATCAAGTTCAAATAAATACTCGGTACCCTTCATGGGTCATCCGGTCATAAGAGTGTGGGGGGTGTAACCTGTCGAACTCAACACCGTGTTTCTAATAAACATCAGTGCAAATGTGAGCACTGTGTCCCATGTCGTGTTGTGCTGCTGTACCATCTTCCTAAGTGTTGCCTTTAGGGTTCGGTTCATGCGTTCCACAATGCCGCTGGACTGCGGGTGATAGGCAATGTGAAACTTCTGTTTTATGCCAAAAATCGTCATGACATTTTTCATGAATCTGCCTGTGAAGTGCGAGCCTTGGTCCGACTCAATACTACAGGGAAGTCCCCATCTAGTAAAAATTTGCTCAGTTAGAATTTTTGCCGTGGCTTTGGCCGTATTTGTTCTTGAAGGGAAAGCTTCTACCCATTTCGTGAATGTGTCGATGACAACCAACACATAATTAAATCCATTTCTGCAGGGGGGGAGGGGACCAATATAGTCTAACTGCAAGTTTGTCCATGGGCCATTTACAGGGCGGGTGTGTCTTAGCTGGCCTTTCTTTGCATATCCGTCCGGGTTGTTCTGTGCGCAAATCAAACAATTCTCAACGTAATGGTTCACGTTGGTTTTTAAATCAGGCCACCAGCAGAGAGGTCTGAGGTGGGCAAGGGTGGATTCTATCCCTTGATGTCCATGTCTGTCATGGTATTTGCAAATAATCTCGTTCCTATCCTGGGTGGGTGTAGAAGCCAGGTATTTCTAATACAAATAATATAGGTAAAAGATAGCTGTTTAAGCATAAATATTAAGTCCCAGTTTTAAATACCCATTTATACAGCATAATTCACTTTTACTGAAGTCCGTTGTTCTGGCAAATGCATATTTTCAAAGTCACTGTGATATTAAAACACAAGCTGTACCAGTAATCAGATCAAGGACGAAGCAGGCACCATAGCAACATGAAGGCACCATTGTTCACAATGCAGATAACAGCTAAGTCAGCAGAAGACCAGTTTTTGTCGGTAAAGATTAGCAGAATATCACATTCCATAACATGCAGACATGAAACAATTAAAAGCTAATGTTGCACATTGAAGTTGGGCGGCTTGCCATCAAATCAAATGTGTTTGAGTCTAACCCAAACCAATTAGGATTATATTGGGGTGTGATTAGATAACTTAAGACAGATATGAAAGTGTATAACTGAAAAGTTTCCCCCCGCCATTTTAGTCTTTGTGTTGTGTTGTTGTGTTGTCTTTCTGTTAGTTTGTTAGTCTGTGTCAGTGATGTAGTGTACTTTTGAGATTGAGTTTAGCTGAAGATTAGCTCTCTCTCTCACTACATGTTTCATTTCCAGACTTTGACCTTTTAAAAGTTACTTTCGAGCTGTCTGCCTCAGCAAAAAGATAATGTCTGTAATTCTCTGAAAGCTTCAAATTGTCTGCGAATTGCCTTTTAAATTACTTTCAAATTGTAATCAATAAAAGACAAATAAAACAATTCTTATTGGCACCTGAGAAGTTTTAACTGCAAATTTCTGCTGAGTCCCAGTATTTGCAAAGTGCTACAGGTAACCGAATAGTAGAAATAATATAAATTCCTTCAACTTTACACAGTCGGATAATACTAGGAATCCAACAACTTGGCATCATCCAGAAATATTACAAATCTTACAACTTGTCGTAGTGCGCCAGGACTTTGATTCATCAACTAAGCTTCCCCCAAACTTGGCGTAGTTCGGCAGGTTAACATTCTTTCAAATACAAGATTACAACAATTGGCGTAGTTCGGCAGGTTAAGATCCCATCAAATTATAGATTCCAACAATTGGTGAGTCATGCAGGAGGGGAGCAGTGCTAGACGATCTTCGGAGGCCCAGGTGACGACGGAAAGCTTCGAAGATAATCGGAGGAGGTCAGGAAACTTCAGGAAGCTTCGGAGATAATCGGAGGAGGCCCAGAAGACAGCCAGAACCTACGGCTAGACTAGGGTAAGAAATATCTTTTTCACCCATTAAAAGTCTTAAAGCCGCATCAATCAGTACTTCGACTATTGAAAAGAACATTTTTATAGACTGTGTTAAATAAATCAAGTGCCAGTCATTGAGACTAACATAGACATGGCAGGTAGATTAGTCACTGCAGTAACTAAAATAAAACGGGACTGACAAAAAAAATAGTCACGGCAGTCAGCGATCAAGAAAATTTATGGCTGATCCAAATCAAAGTGTAGATTCAGAGCCTTTAGCAGGCAGAAAATTACTCCCCACTACATCCAAGGGGGGTGCTGGAATACCAGATGTTTCTGTTGAAGATATGTTGGGGGATTGTAGATCTTTCACTCGTAGACAATTTGACCGATGTGAAACCTAAAAAAAAATTGAATCGAAGTATGATATCCCCAGAGGACAGTGGTCCTTCAATAATATCAAGAGAGCATGGGGAAAATGCACACGATTACGCGGTGCAGAATGTGTAAAATGGTCCCTGGTAATTACGGGACAGATACACAGTCAGCAAGAGATCATGATTAAAAATAAAAGTAATCATCAGCTTCAGTCCACTAAAGACCAACTAATTGCAGTTGTTGAAGATTTGCGAGATGCAAAATCCAAACTTGAGCATTATGATGAAAATAGAACAGATTTTCAAAATAAAACCTCTGAACTCCAGCAGTTATCTGTTCAAATCGCAGAATTTCAAATTCAAGTTTTTAAACTGGAATCAAAATACCGACAGTTGCAAATAAATACTGAGCGAAGTGATGATGAGTATAGGTCCACTAAAAACCAACTAATTGCAGTTGTTGAAGAATTGCAAGATGCAAAATCCAAACTTGAGTATTATGATGAAATTAAAACAGAATTGCGAATTGCAAAATCCAAACTTGAGCATTCTGATGAAATTAAAACAGATTTGCAAAACAAAACCTCTGAACTCCAGCAGTTATCTTTTCAAATAACAGAATTCCAAAATCAAGTTTTTGAAGTGGAGTCAAAATACCGACAATTGCAATTAAAAACTGAGCGAATTGAACTTGAAAATTGCAAGTTAATGAAAGAAGGATGTGTTTTAGAAAAAGATATAAACAACATATCTGGACACTGCAATTCTTTGACAAACAGGCTTTCTGTGCAGAAATTTGAACAAACTCAGAAAGCAGCCCAAGCACCCCACCTAGTGGCACAATCGGCAATTGCACAGCCGAAATCAATTGTCAAGAATAAATTCCTTTGTCAGATGAATCAGACGAAGATAGTGTTCCTACAATGCAAAATACTAAAGTAATTCGACTAGCCCCTTTAAAACGCAAACAGGTTAGAGTTGGAAGCAAAAAAATAGAAGAAGACGGTGAAACTATCGCTAGAAACATATTTGACCACCAATGGGTCCATGAACAGATTGATCCTTCAAAAATTGACGAATGGTCCAAAGATCTTCCACACCCAAAAAGGGTGGTATGACCACATGGGATGGAATTCACAGATTACAAGCCATTGACAGTCTCCACCCATTTGATGGAGTACAAATTCTGACTATCATGCTAGGTACTCGTGTAATTTCAACCCTTAGAAATGAAGTAGAAGTTGCCCTTGGAGACGATTTGCAAAATTTAGAAGCTGGTTGGCTAGCAATCAAGAATTGGCTATTAAAATTTCGCCCCCCGAGGGCAAATTGGTCTAAAATCACATCTTGCATTCAAAAAAATAATGAAGATATTCAGGATTTTGAGGAAAGATTTTTACATACTTGGATGGAATATTCAGGGATGACACTGGACCAGGAAAATTACACATGGGATGCAAGCACTTTAAGTCCATTAGAAACGGCTTTTCTAGCCGGTGTTAAACCTGAAGTTTCTGCTGCCTTGAATTTGGTTTTACCAGCTTGGGCCACAGCTGGCACATACCGAGACATAGTTGACCGATGCATTCAGATAGATCGTGGTTTACACAATCAGGCAACTTTTAACACTGCAGCTGCTCAAATGCAGCATATTGCTCAAATCCAGCCCATGTTACCTGCTGCTCCAGCGGCGGCTGTTGCAGCACCTGCAGGAATATCAGCAGTAACTACAATTTCACCACCAGCGCCAGGGCAAACATGTACCCCTGCTCCGTTAAAATCATGTAAGAAAATACCACAATGTCTTTTCTGTTGTAGAGGAGGACACTGGATGGCAAAATGCTATCAAAAACAACGGATGGATTCGAGAGATGATAATGAAGTAGACAATGATCACTACAATACATCTCCACCTCGTAGTCAACCATGTAACACGTACCAACAAGACACACCCAGTTTGGCTTCTGGTCAGCACCACTGGCTAAGCAACTACAACCATGGTTTGCTTTTACAGTTAATCAACAACAGTATCATAATAGCCCAACTGTTTACCACATGGCTTTACAGAATCATCTCAGGCAACTGCCTGTTCGGCCTTCCACCATTATCCAATATGAAGATGATGTTCTGATAAGCTCCATCAATAAAGATGATCATGACAAAAATTTACGGATGGTCTTGAACCACGCCAGTGCGAATAGTCACAAAACTAGCTTTCACAAAGCACAAATTGCCCAGAAAGAAGATGTTTACTTGGGACAGAAAATTTCCAAAGGAAAAAGGGAACTTACTCAGAACAGAACGGCTGCCATCAAAGCAACTAAAGAACCCTCAATGTATCGCTAAAAAGTTGCCAAGAACTGTCAACTTAAGAAAACTCATTATTCTGAACGTTGCTTTATTAATTTAAAGAAATTAACATATCTTGTCAGCTGTGTTTCCTTTAACAGAATCGACAAATTCATCTACAGAAAATCAAGATACAGCACAAAATTGGTTCAGTTATATATTTAATAAGTTATTGTATTTGATATTTTAAAATAAATGTTTGGAATTAGTCTGGAAATTAAAACTTCAAAACGTGGAAGCTGGTTTTTTTTAAAAAAACTTTGATTGGAAGCAAGTCTATGTTCCAAAAGACCAGATCGTTCAAAGACATTTGATAACGGGAATTTGGCAGCAATCCAACTTTTACTCACAGTCCATTTGAGTGACAAAAAAAAAGTTTAGAGATGCGAATGGAATCATTCCAAGCTACACGCCTCTTTTTGTCTCTGCAAGAAAATTAACCCTTTCAACAATCTTTTGTGTATAATCCAGAAGATGGCAAAGACTTGACATCAATTTTGATAATCATTTTACCATTTATTACTAGATCATATGTTCAACTTTTTATTGTATAATCATTTTATTTGTATACATGAAGTTATTATTAATTGTTTATTGCTGAATTATGTAATCATGATATCAATTTTCAATCAGTATATCAATGTTAAGATCTGTAAAATGATTAACCGTAGTATTACAAAATCAAATGGCACTTGACTATGTGCTAGCTGAAAAAGGTGGCACCTGCGCCCTGATTGGTGCAGAATGTTGTACTTTCATTCCCGATAACTCTAAAGAAGTTAAAGATTTGGCATTACAGATCCAAAAAGAAATCAAAAAGACTTGATCCACCCCAATTTATCTCTCTCTGGGATAAAATTTGCGGGTGGCTTTGACACACTGGAATGTCCACAATAAGAATAATCCTATTCTCCTGTGTAGCTGTATTCATCATTTACATAACATACCAATGTGATCAAATTTGATTAATTTATTAATTATAATAATTATTTTGAAATGCCTGTTGCAATGCTAAGTGTCCATTCTATTGTTTAAAACTGCAATGACAATATGAATGAGTTATTCTTTGCGCTTTTACCTATCCTATCGCATTAATGATGTCTTTTATCTTATGGTGATATATCTCACTTAATCTTTCGATTGATCAAAGGGCCGACTGTAGAAGCCAGGTATTTCTAATACAAATAATATAGGTAAAAGATAGCTGTTTAAGCATAAATATTAAGCCCCAGTTTTAAATACCCATTTATACAGCATAATTCGCTTTTATTGAAGTCCGTTGTTCTGGCAAATGCATATTTTCAAAGTCAGTGTGACATTAAAACACAAGCTGTACCAATAATCAGATCAAGGACGAAGCAGGCACCATAGCAACATGAAGGCACCATTGTTCACAATGCAGATAACAGCTAAGTCAGCAGAAGACCAGTTTTTGTCAGTAAAGATTAGCAGAATATCACATTCCATAACATGCAGACATGAAACAATTAAAAGCTAATGTTGCACATTGAAGATGGGTGGCTTGCCATCAAATCAAATGTGTTTTAGTCTAACCCAAACCAATTAGGATTATATTGGGGTGTGATTAGATGACTTAAGACAGATATGAAAGTGTATAACTGAAAAGTTTCCCCCTGCCATTTTAGTCTTTGTGTTGTGTTGTTGTGTTGTCTTTCTGTTAGTTTGTTCGTCTGTGTCAGTGATGTAGTGTACTTTTGACTTTGAGTTTGAGTTTAGCTGAAGATTAGCTCTCTCTCTCTCTTCATGTTTCATTTCCAGACTTTGACCTTTTAAAAGTTACTTTCGAGCTGTCTGTCTGAGCAAAAAGATAATGTCTGTAATTCTCTGAAAGCTTCGAATTGTCTACGAATTGCCTTTTAAATGACTTTCAATTTGTAATCAATAGAAGACAAATAAAACAATTCTTATTGGCACCTGAGAAGTTTTAACTGCAAATTTCTGCTGAGTCCCAGTCTTCGCAAAGTGCTACTGGTAACCGAATAGTAGAAATAATATAAATTCCTTCAACTTTACACAGTCGGATAATACTAGGAATCCAACAACTTGGCATCATCCAGAAATATTACAAATCTTACAACCTGTCGTAGTGCGCCAGGACTTTGATTCATCAACTAAGCTTCCTCCAAACTTGGCGTAGTTCGGCAGGTTAACATTCTTTCAAATACAAGATTACAACAGTGGGGACCACATAAATACCGTCCTTTCAAAAGATTCCCTCATGGATCGTCAAAGAATCTTTAAACTTATCATAGGGGGCTGGGAAGCCTCCTTTTAAAATTTCCTTTCGTGCCTCATCTTTTTGTGCTTGGGCTAAGTCTTGAATGTTGGTCTGTGAGACCTGAACCGCGTGTACAGGGGCACTCTCGGGGGGGTTGCCAAAAGTGGCCATGTCATGAGCCTGCTTTCGCTAGGGCGTCTGCTTTCACATTACCGGGTGGGGAGGAACTGTGGTGACTTCTAACTTTAACTATTCCGTATTTTCTACCTTTCGCTGTCTGAAGGATTTGTTTGAGTAATGGCGCTGCGGGTAGGGGTTTTCCGTCACGGATATAAATTCTCTAGATTCCCACAGGGGCAGGAACTCTGTCAGGCTGTTGCAGACGTACAAACTGTCTGAATATATGTCTGCTGGGGTCGGGAACGAATCGGGGTGATGGATAATGTAAGCAATGGCTGCTAACTCGTCTGCCTGCGAACCTAAATGTCCAGGCAACTTTAATGTGATCTCTTCTAAAGCGCGTCCCTGCGTGTCCTCTACGTAAATTCCACATCCTGTGATTCTTTTTCCATCAAGAACTGTGGAGGGGCCATCTACATAAATTTTCAAAGCTTTGTCTGGGTCGTCTGTGGTCGGATGCATGTCTTTTTCGGTGCCGACTTGGGAACAAAGGGGCCTGTGCTGTGCTTGGGTGCTATGATCTCACACTCATGTGGGATTCCTGCATAGTGTAAATTGTCGGCCAGAAACGTGTGCATCTTTGTCTGTTTTACCGTAATGTCGCTTCCTTGTAAGAGTATGGTCCAGCGCGCTGATCGAATTTGGCTCACTGTGCAGTCTTTTAATCTACCGTCTAATAAAAGCTGTGTCGGGATGTGCTCGGTCAAAATGGTTACGGGGTTGAGTCCGGTTATGTACGAGACGTACTGTACCACCCAGAAAACTGCTAGGAGGTGCCTTTCGCAAGCTGAAAATCCCTGCTCTACTGGATCTAAAGCTCGTGAGGCATAGGCTATGGGTCCTAAACGATCATGCTTTTCCTGTAGGAGTACGGCCAAAAGTGTTCGGTCGGTGGTCGCTACCTCCATCGCGTATGGGGAGTGTGGATCTGGGGCCTGCAAAGCGGGGGCTGTGCTCAGGGCGTGTTTCAATGTGCCTACAGCATCCGTGTGCTGTGGAAGCTAATTCCATGGGGCCTGTTTCTTAAGGAGCTCTAAAAGTGGAGCTGCTTTTGTGGCGAAACCGTCTATGTGGTTCCTGCAGTAACCAACCAGTCCTAAAAATGACCGGAGTGCTGTAACATTTTGGGGCAAGGGCAATTTTATAATCAAATCTATCCATTTGTGTTCTATTTCACGCTTTCCATGCGTGATGACCGTACCTAAATAAGTGACTTTTTCCTGGAGAATTTGGGCCTTCTTGGGGTTAATTTTGCATTAAATGTCTTTGAGGAGTCCTAATAATTCCGAAAGAAGCGAAATGTGCTCTTCCTTGGTGTCAGTCTGCAGGAGCAAGTCGTCCACATACTGAACAAGGCATTCAGGTCAGGAAAATTTTGATAATCCGTTCGCCAATTGTCTGTGAAAAATGGAGGTGGAGTTATGGAAGCCTTGTGGAAGGCACGTCCACGTGTACTGCTGTCCCTGGAAAGTGAACGCAAATTTGTACTGGCACGTTTTGTCCAGTGGAATGGACCAAAAGCCATTGCTAATGTCCAATACCATGAAAAATCTCGACTGGAGTCCCTGGTTTAACATGGTCTCGGGACTCGTGGCAACGGTGGGGGCTGCTAACGGAGTTACTTTGTTTAATTCCCTATAATCGATGGTCAGTCGCCATGACCCATCTGGTTTCCTTACGGGCCAAATTGGAGCATTGTTCGTTGATGCTACGAGCCGAATCACTCCTTGGTTCAATAAACTCTGGATTACTTTGGCTATCTCTCCCTCGGCTTGCTGGGGAAAGCCGTATTGTTTCTGGGGCTTAGGATCGGAACCTGTAATGTTAACCACTTCTGGAATTTTGCCGCAGTCATGCTTGTGCTGGGCAAACGATGCTTTATGCATCAGTCTCCTACTGTGAGCATGGCAGAGATGCGTGCTGCTCTCGCTATTTTCCACATACATTTATTTACGGGGTCGGAAGAAAGGTTTGTTGGCACTCATAAAATCTACTCCCAAGGTGTGTTCTGCTGTCTGGGGTAAATCTACCAAAACAACTGAGTTTTTCGTTTTAATGTTGCCAATCTGAAAATCCACAGGGGCTGTAATGTGTCCCTGCTAGAGGTGACCTGTAAAGTCACTGAGGGTAATGGTATGTGTAGTGGGCCATGTACCTCGCTGGTACATCGTGGAGGAATTTAACGTGGTTCGGAACCCTCCTGTGCCCCAAAGGAACTCTACTGGGTGTCCCCGGACTGTGCCTGCAACTACCGGTCTTCCGGACTTATCCCAAAGGGTATCCCCAAGTAGGGGAGCCCGAACACCATCAATTGGTGCCGTTTATGGCCAAATTATCTGCCTGGGACTAATACTGTGGATGGGTCTGGCATTGTTTCTGGCTGGGGAATTTGTGTGCTGATTCCGTTGCTGTTTCGGGAGGGCATTGCATTCTCGGGCATAATGTCCTTTGTGTCTGCAATTGTAGCATCCCTGCGCTTTAGGGTGCTGTGAGTTACTTCTGCCTTTATTTACCCATGCGGGGGCTTGGTGTGCCCTTACTGGATTCATGGTGGCGTCTACTCTTTCTTGGTCTGCCTTTCTCTGTAGGGACTGTTCTCAAGCTCTCGATAATCGCTTCAGTACCCACACTTCATTGTGTGCCGGGTCTGAGGGGTCGTAGTTGGCACATGCTTTTTGTCCTGCCTCCGTGGCATGGGATACTAGAATACGGGTCCTTTTGGCCATATTGTCTACCGATAACTGGGCGTGGGCTAACTCACCGAATACAGCGGGAAAGTGGATCCAGAGGCGCCCAGCAAATGCTGTTGGATGCTCTCCCTTTTACTGTCTACACCGGTCCATCTACCGGATCTCCTCTGTTGTAGCCAATGGCGTCTAAAATGTCTGTCTTCATATCTTGGAGGCTACCTCCTCCGACATTTTGTGGGTCGGGAAGGGCTGAATTAACCGACGGGTCAAGGCTCATCACTATGAGCTTTACTTCTTCCTGCTCGTCCAGACCGTACATGAGGGTTTGTTGCCTAACCTGTTCGAAAAAGTGGTGTGGGTCTGACGTGGGGTGAAAAGTCTCAATTTTAACACGAGCATCTCTTAACTGGGTGATGGTTAATGGGGTGGTGTACACAAAATCGGGTTGGTCTTCTGTTGTGACTCTGCACTGCGTGGTGATGGGGTTCATTGGGTTGGGTGCTGCCTGTGCAGTCGGTGGTGCGGGTGCTTTTCTTTTCGGGGCCTGGGGGCTCTTTTCTGATTTTCTGTCTCATTCACGTACTGTTGGGCCCTTTCACTAAGTTCCTGCCAATCGGGGCCATCTTCCTGATCTAGCTGTGGGCCAAAGGTATCTCTGAATCCATTCTGAATGGATAGCAGTGATTGCAATCTTGCAATTTGCTGCCTGCACTTGGCATGATCCACCGAACTCTGCCTCTGTTCCGGAGTGGAACTGTGGAGTGCTCAGAGGGCTGCCTTCAAATCCTCACATTGTTTCCTCAACTGTTCTACTTGGTTCTCTGTTTCCTCTCTTACAACACCGCACGTTGCGTGTCCTGGTAGGCCTTATCGTATTGAATCTGGAAGCTGCTGAGGTGGGCGAGACAAGATTGGTGTGCCCACTTGACATCATCCATCTCCTTGTCCTTCGCCGCTAGCTGCTCCCGGAGTTGCTCGTTTAATCTCTCACACTCGCTAACATTTCCCTCTCTACTTCTCTCCTTCTCCTCAAGCTGTCTATGGAGCATCCTCACAACCTCCTCTGTGCCGCACAATTGTGCCAAGCAAGACACGATTGCCATCAGCTTGCGAACTTGACTCAAAGTTTTCTTGTGGATCTCGGTCAGGTTATCCAACCAAGTTTGTCCTATGCTGCCAGGACCTGTTTCCTCATTCGCACAAACGTCCGCCCATAGGGGCCATCCTTTCCCCTTTAGGTATTTTCTCATCTCTTCTTCCTATATGGGACACTGTTCTGCTCTGTTGGTCGCTGCGACCTTGGGCTCTTGTGGATGCATAAGGCGTTCCATTGCCTTCATTGCCATCCCTACGATTATCTCTGTCTCTATAGGGAATTTGGGACAAGGGGGAATAAAGCGATGGTGCAAACACGGTACGGCTCAAGCTATTTTCCAGTTTTCCCAACTCCCGAAAGTTTCACGCAACAAAATCTATCGAGGTTACCTTATGTCCCTTGTTAGTACGCATGCAAATTACACACTTCCGAATTTTGGAGGATTGATCAATGCTGGTCTCCTTGTGGTTTCTTTTACTTTGCCAATTTGGATTTCTAATTCAATCGTTTTGTGGGTTCTCTCGGAGTGACACAGTCACTTCTGGGTCGCGTCCCGTCAGATGTCACCAACAACTGTTGCCTTTTTTACCTGCTGTAAATATGGCAATCAATAAGGTTGCCCTTCTTTCTTTGGATATCAATAGTCAATATCCCGTACCAGCCTCCCCGAACAGGCGCCGGAATGTAACGACTAGGGACTTTTCACAGTAACTTCATTTGAAGCCTACTTGTGACAATAAGCGATTTTCATTTCATTTCATTTTTCTATTGCTCAGAGTCGCCAGGTACCAAATGATACCACCACAAGGTTCAACCAGCTATCGATCAAAGGGCCAAACACCAGTTAGTTAGTTCAAGATCAAGGGTACTTTATTTACACACACAATTAATCATGCAACATAAACGCTACTAGTTAAACTACACCTATCGACTATGACAACCTGTACTTAACTTCAGGCACCCTGCTTAGGTCAGAGGAACTGTGGCCGTTGTTCGAATCTGTATCTATCGGGTCTGTAGAAGTAACTGCTGCTCAGCTGGGCTCATCCGTTTGGTAGTGGGCGTTGAACTTGAACTTGCTTCTGGTGGTGCTACACTTGGAAGTGGTCGTTGCCGGAGTCCAAGAGAGGCCGAACACATGGTGGTATCTCTTTTTATCCTTGGGGGTTTTCGCGATCTTTTGGGCGTTCCTTCAGTTTGGACCCCACTAATTGGGTAATTCCTGATCACTGTATTCGATTCGAACCAATAAAGGGGCGGGTGCCTTGATGGCTGGGCGTGTCCTACGCGGTCATTGACCCTGTTGTTTACGCTTCCCGAGTACAGGGAGTGGCGCCGAAATGTCTGGGGTTTATCGGTCGCTCAAGTATCAGTCCTTTGTCTGGCAGAGATGGGCCATCAAAGGCTAATCGGTTGGGGGTTTCAATACCTTTTGGATTCCTCATTCGCAAATATACATTCAGGCTCTGAGCCTGCCTGAATCTCGCATTGTCCATTTTTCCTACTTTGCTTTGCGACTTTCCTTGTTCCTGGTTGCAGGTGGCCATCCCAGATAGCTATAGTATCTGCCAGATGATGGCACACCTGGCACCGTGGGGGTATGGGGGAAGGACACCCGCTCCTGGTGGCCCTCAAGGCGACGGTCGCCCTCAACGTTTACGTCACGGGATCCTTCCAGGCACCGAATGTGGACCTGTCCGAGATTTCACAGACCTTGGTGCACAGGTGCAACCTTGCCATCATGGATGCCTTCTATGCCCACGCGGGTCAATATATCAATTTCAATGTGGACCGGGCCCACCAGGCTGCATGGGCAGCGGGGTTCGTCGCTATCGCCGCGATGTCCCGCGTTCAGGGGGTGAGCGACAGGATGCATGCCCCTCTACGAGCACAATCCGATAACAGGCCGCTCTACACAAACTGAAAAGGGTTCCACTTGATTAACATGCAGCTAATAATATGTGATCATCAGCTGCATATCATACACGTCTGCCCCGATACCCTGGCAGTGTGTACGACGCCTTCATCCTGGCACACTCGACAATTCCTGTCATGTTGGAGATGCCTCCCCCGGCCGGGGGGTTGGTTCCTGGGTGAAAGGGATTATCCACTGCGATCATGGCCCCTATCCGAATGCCACAGACTGATGCGGAGACCCGCTACAATGACGCCCATGCATCGACCGGGTCCGTGATCGAGCAGTGCTTCGGCCTCATGAAGATGCGGTTCAGGTGCCTGGACTATTCTGGAGGAGCCCTCCATAATGAAGCTGAGAGGGTTGGCCACTTTGTGGCAGTCTGCTGCGTCCTCCACAACGTTGCACAGAAGAGGGGCGACGTGCTGGGGCAGGAAGAGGAACGTCAGGCATTGTCCCATGAGGAGGATGCAGAGAAGGCCAAGTATGGGCAGGATATGGGGCCCCAGTCAGGGACGCTGCACGACGTGCGTGTCAGGGCCAAGACGTACGGGATGCTCTGATCGCCTCCAGGTTCACCAACTAGTGGGGCGGTGATTGATGGGGGAACTGGCCAGGGGTACGAACAATGCATCCACCCCCATACCCCCTCACTCCAACCCCCCCACCCCGACCACCCTCCGCCTCCAACCCCCTCGGTGATAGCATGTTTCTCCCTGTCAGCCAGAACTTCTCTGTTAGTTCCTCAAGTGTTGTCAGCCTGTTGTGTGCGTAGAAATCCCTAACTGTCAGCTTCCACCTGTCCTGTCTCCACCTTTTGAAGGTGGCATCCATTATGGCTGGCACATGGACATTTTGATTAACCTGAAGTGCTGTCGCAGTTGGTTCCACGACCGGAGTGTTGCTATCACCATTGGGCTTGTCGATATTTGTTCGGTGGGGATGGGAGTGCAGCCATGGTTAGGGCCCGGAGGGAGGTCCCGTGCAGGAGCCATCCTCCATTCGCACCCATTCTGCTTCCGCTTCTTTTATGCATCCCATTACACTCTCCACAGTTGCAGCCCAGTGGTAACAATAATAATATTGCAGGTTAGGAAGGGCTAGGCCCCCATGGCTCTCGTTCTTTCCAGCATCTTTTGGGGGATCCTCGGGTTCCGCTCACCCCATCCCCACACACACAAACACCATGTTCATTTTTGCAAATGAGTTGAAGATGGCCTTGGGGTGCAGATCGGGATGGATCTGAACAGGAAGAGGAACACGAGCAGTACGTTCATTTTGATCGCCTGCACTCCCTATCAGGCAGAGTGGAAGTGTTTACTACCTCTGCAGGTCCTTTTTTTGCATCCTCCACCAGACTGGTCAGTATCCATTTGTGGATCCGTGTCCAGCCATGTGATTTGGATCCCCGGGTAGCGGAATTTGAGCCGGGCCTGTTTAAATGACAGTCCCTCCCCCTTGCAGGTTCACAGGGAAGATTTCACTTTTGCCCAAGTTGAGTTTGTAGCCCAGTAAGGCTCCAAACTCTTTCAGGAGCGCCACGATTCCTTCAATGCTGCTTTGCCGGTCCGAGATTTAGAGAAGTGGGTCATGGCGTGAGACTTTGTGCTCCCTGTCTCCTCTCCAGAACACCTTCCAATTCTTTGCCGCCCTGAGCACGATTACTTGTGGTTCGATCGCTCAGGCGAACAGCAGCGGCGACAACGGTCATCCCTGCCTGGTGCCTCTATGCAGATGGAAGTACTTAGAGCTGGTGGTATTTGTCCGTATGCTCACTGTGGGAGCGCTATGCAGGAGTTTCACCTAGGCAGCAAATCCTGATCCAAGCCCAAACTGCTCCAGTACCTCTATGAGGTACAGCCATTCAACTCTGTTGGAGGCCCTTTCTGCGTCCAGGGAGATGATCACCTCGGGTGTTCTCTCCCCAGATAGGGTCATGATTACGTTCAGCAGGCGCCTGATATTTGATGTTAGCTGTCTGCCCTTAATAAAGCCTGTCTGGTCTTCTGCTACCACCTCTGGGACACATTCCTCTAGTCTCCTGGCTAGGATCTTGGCCATTATTTTCACGTCCACGTTTAGCAGCGAAATGTCTTTCGGAGCCACATTGTGTTGGATCTTTGTCTTTCTTGGGGATCAGTGTGATTGAGGCTTGTGCAAGCATAGACAGCAGGGTGCCCCTCTCCAGCGAGTTTGTGAATATCTCCCTCAAGTGCAGAAGTCTGCAGGGAATCCCTCTGGGCCCGGCGCCTTCCCTGCCTGCATGGAGTTAATGCTCTGCAGGACTTCTCCCAGTTCAAAAGGTGCTTCCAGCCCCTGTATCCTATCTTCCCCCTTAAGGTGCATGTTCAGTCCATCGATGAAGAGGCAATGGCGAGGCCACCGTCTCTTCCCTTTCTCTACATAACTTGTCGGCAATAATTTCACCCCTGATTACAGCCTTCAGCGCTTCCCTGAACTTGGAGGCTGAGATCTCCCCTTTCTGGTTATTAGTAATATACTTGTCTATGGCCTGTGATATTTTCTCACTGAAAGCCTTATCGGCCAGGAGGGCCATGTCCAACCTCCATGGGGGGGGGGGGGGGGGGGCGGGGGGGCGGTGTTGCCCATGGCCCATCTCCAACCTCACATCCCGATAATGTGGAACATGTTCGGAGATTACAATCACGGAATTTTCCACTTACTAACCCTGGAAGCACTTATTTCTACACAAAGAAGTAGATCCGTGTATATGCATTGTGTACTGATAGACACCAATTCGGACGAGACGCTGAGAAGCAGTGACCTGGAGCTCCTCCCACACTGCAAGACTGCCCCAGATCAACAGGCTTTATACCTCCACAGCTGGGCGGAGCCACAGGCGGAGCCAACAGCAGCACCAATAGTAACATTCCAACAGTACAACAGCAACAACCAATAACAGAACAGCAATAACAATAAGTATATACAACAGTGGAGATAACGATACTATAGAACAGTCGGACAATAGTGAACATATTGTGATGGGCGAGGTGTTTTCAGAACCTCAAAATGTATCATGGAGTTCAACCAAACTCTCCCTTTAATGGATTTGTTGCTTTTCCTAGCACACAGCTTTTTCCCTAGGTGTGGGATTACAATTATGGACACGTGGGTTTTTAAACACAAAACACTGTTTATTCCCATGAACTCAACTTAACATCTTAAATAAACATTGGATCTCTTAACACCCCTTACTTCAAAGATAACTCAGAAAATATTGCAACAGTAAATAATTCCTTAAAATGTTCCTTCAAACTTCCAAGAGACGTAACACCTTTAAACAGTATCACATCAGGTTAAAGGATATATATATTTTCTGTAGAATGGCAGAGATATATTAGCTTGGTTGATTTCAGCTCCAGCACCTTGCTTTCTTTCTGCAAACTCTCTGGAAACACACAGACACACCCAAGTTACTGTCTCAAACTGGCTTTCTACTTTGAAACTGTTCACAGCAAAACAGCCAGGCACTTTTAAACTGCTCTCAGCAAAACCAGCCAGACACTTTTCCAACTGCAAAATCAAAACTGCAAAATGGCTGAACTGAGCTGAGCTCCACCACTCTATGACACCACTGTTTTCTTAAAGGTACATTGCTTAAACATCCAGTTCTTAAAGGTACCCTCACATGACAATATATACAACAGCCTTACGCAGCCATACGTGGCATGCCACATGTACCTGGTGAAGAAGGAGAACTCTGTCTGTCCGTGGAACCTGTTCAACCCTCCCTCCGCCATGATGAGTTGGTGTGTGTCGGCGTCGGAGATTTCCGCCATGGTCGTCTTTATAAATTCTGTGTCGTCCCAGTTGGGAGCATACACATTAACAAGGACCACCGGTGACCCATCCACGACACGACTGACCATGACGTATCATCCCCTGAGTCCGGAGAAAACATCCTCCTCCTTTTGAACAGCATGGCTACCCTCCTGGCTCTCGTCCCATAGCAGGAATGATAGTTCTGTCCTCCCCTTCCCTTCCTTACCCGCAGTCAGTCCTTCTCCCTCAGTTACATCTCTTGGAGGAATACTATGCCGGCTTTCATACTTTTCAGGTGGGCGAAGATTCTAGATATTTTCACTTGGCCCTTCAGTCCCCTGGCGCTCCAGGTGACTATTCTGATGGGGGGTGGGAGGGGGGGGAGGAGAGGGGGGGTGAGGTGGGGGGGGGTGGTTTGCCCACCCCTCCTTTTGTGGGACCAACCGTACTTACCCTGTGGATGCGCCCCTGCACTCTGGGGTTTCCCTTTGTTACGGGGCGGTCCAAAATGGCCACGGTCCCTGTTCTCACCATGAGGCCGGGTCCCTGTGCTCCAGAGTTTCCCTTTGTCCAGGAGCCACCCGACATGGCCACCAACTGTGTGAACGCCATGTGGGTGTCTCCCTGCACTCTGGGGTTTCACTTTGTTCAGGGACCCTTCAAAGTGGGTGCTTGCGGTGCCTTTGTGTTCCAAGTGGCCACGTATGGCCTGTTGTAGCCAGCCTAATGCCATTACTATTATTGCTCCTATGTTCCCCATGGTACTTTTTCCCGCCTCCCCATGCCCTCTTCCCTCCCTACCCTCACGCTCCCCCACCCTCAGAGCTGCCCCCCCCACCATGTCCCCTTTCCTCTGTTTCTTCCCCTAGTTTTCCAACTGTTACTGGTGCATACATCCCCCCTTGGCCAGGGGTCGCGGTCCCGCTTTCTCCCAGGCTTCCTGCTGCTAGCTTCCCTACCAGTGTGGTGGCTGCCCCTCCCGGGGTTGGTTACATATCCACCCGTCGGCCGCTATCTGTTCTGCCTACCTGCCACTCCCCTCACCCTTTCCTGCGCTCTGCTGCCCTCGCCCTTTCCTTCCTCTGTTGCACCTTACGTTCTCAGAACGAGGCAGTGCAGTCCCGCGCAAAATGTTCAAGTTGGCTGATTTATTCAGCAAATCTTTGGATGGTGTTTTCACCACTGTCCCTGCTGCCATTTCTCCAGCTCGTTCTCCAGGACAAGTTTGTTCACGTTCACAGGGACTGTGAAGACATGCTCCCTGCCTTGCAATGTGACCCAGAGTTTGGCCGATACAGCATCCCAAATTTTACGCCGTCCCTGTCCAGGCTGATTTCTTCCTGTTGAAGTCTGCCCGGCACTTGCCGAGGTCAGCCCCAATGTCCTGATAGATCCTGATCGAGTGACTTTTCCAGTTACACTTTTTCGATTGTCTTGCCCAGCACAGGATTCTTTCTCAATCTTGTACCGGTGCATTTTAGCGATTATTGCCCTCGGTTGCTCCCCAGCCTTCCGTTTAGGATGGAGTGACCGGTGAGCTCTGTCTATTTCTGGTGGGTTGCAGAAGCTATTCATTCCCACCAGATTTCCCAGCATTTGACCCACATTGTCTGTGGGGTCCCTGCCTTAAATCCCCTCCAACAGACCCACAATCCGTAAGCTTAGGTGCCTTGATCTGTTTTCTTGATCATCTATCTTCCCTGTCAAATTCCCCAGCGTCACTACCAGCCTTGTTATTGCCTTTTTCTGGGCTGCGGTCCGGTTGCTGAGGTCAGTTGAGGCCTTTTGTAGCTCCTTAATGGTGCTTTCCTGGGCTTCCAAACACCTCTCTGCCTTGTCAAGGGCCACCTGCATGGTCACCAGAGCTTGCGCGACCGCCACCCTGATCACAGCCTGGATATCGGTCTTCGTCTATTCTCTATGTTCTCTCAGTTTCCTCGAGAGGAACATACTCCAACCACACACTGGTGAGGAAGGGGAGGGGGGCGGCTGCTCCTTATGCGGCGGGTCGGTCCTTCTCGCTCTCGCGAGGCCTGAGCTTCATCGCCTCGTGCATCTGCTGGATCAACCTTTTGCTTCTTCTGACTTTTTCCACTTCTTTTCTCTACACGGCCTCTGGAGTGGCTGTGCTCGGCATCTCGTTTTTCATTGGTGTTGGTTGAGGTGCGGGGATACGTTTTTCCTTGTTTAATGGGCAATTTCAAGTAAAGGTACTTGTTTTCGGATTTGTAGGAGGAGAGTCATCTGATGTGCGACGACTCAGCACATCCCCGTCACTGGAAGTCTCCCCTAACTATTATATTACCCGTGTTACATGTGCCTCTAATTTCCTGATATTTCCATATCCTGCATTGCCAGTGTTTGCTGCACCTTGCTGTTTCTGAGCTCCACCTAAATGATTCTACATCTTCATCTTCTGATCGAAGCTCGGTAATGGACTGATCTCATCCTTCATGAACAGCGCTACCCCACCTCTTTTTGTTTTGCCTGTGATTTCTAAATGTTGAACAAGCTTAAATATTCAGTCCCCAGCCTTAGTCACCCTGCAGCCAAGTCTCCGTAACAGCAAATGAGCAGCTCTGTTGACTTCTATATGGGCCATCAATTCATCTTCCTCATTGTAAATGTTACATGCACTCAGATAGAGTGCTTATACTTGTTTAAAACCAAATTACACCGGATACTGGAATCTGAAACGAAAGAGTAAATGCTGTAAAATCTCAGCAGCTCTGGCAGCATCTGTAGGGAGAGAAAAGAGCGAACGTTATGAGTCCAAAGACTCTTTGACATTTTCTCTTTCGCTTTTACTTGTTTATTGTTTTCAAAATCTCTCGCCTTATCAGTCGGTGTACTCTAACGTTTGTATACTCTGTCCCTTAGGTTTGTATACTCTGTCCCTTAGGTTTGTATACTCTGTCCCTTAGGTTTGTATACTCTGTCCCTTAGGTTTGTATCCTCTATCCCTTATGTTTGTATACTCTGTCCCTTTAGTTTGTACACTCTGTCCCTTAGGTTTGTATACTAGGTCCCTTTAGTTTATACACTCTGTCCCATAGGGTGTACACTCTGTCCCTTAGGTTTGTACACTCTGTCCCTTAGGTTTGTACACTCTCTCCCTTAGGTTTGTACACTCTGTCCCTTAGGTTTGTATACATCCTTTCGGTTTGTACACTCTGTCCCTGAGGTTGTATACTCTGTCCCTTAGGTTTCTACACTCTGTCCCTTAGGTTTGTACACTCTACCCCTTAGGTTTGAATACTCTGTCCCTTAGGTTTGTACACTCTGTCCCTTAGGTTTGTATATTAGGTCCCTTTAGTTTGTACACTCTGTCCCATAGGGTGTACACTCTGTCCCTTAGGTTTGTACACTCTGTCTCTTAGGTTTGTACACTCTCTCCCTTAGGTTTGTACACTCTGTCCCTTAGGTTTGTATACGTCCTTTCGGTTTGTACACTCTGTCCCTGAGGTTGTATACTCTATCCCTTAGGTTTGAATACTCTGTCCCTTAGGTTTGTACACTCTGTCCCTTAGGTTTGTACACTCTGACCCTTAGGTTTGTATGTTCTGTCCCTTAGGTTTGTACACTCTGTCCCTTAAGTTTGTATACTCTGTCCCTTTGGTTTGTATACTCTGTCCCTTAGGTTTCTATACCCTGTCCATTATGTTTGTACACTCTGTCCCTTACGTTTTTATACTCTGTTCCTTAAGGTTTGTACACTCTATCCCTTAGGTTTGTATACTCTGTCCCTTAGGTTTGTATACTCTGTCCCTTAGGTTTGTATACTCTGTCCCTTAGATTTGTACACTCTGTCCCTTAGGTTTGTATACTCTGTCCCATAAGTTTGTATACTCTGTCCCTTAGGTTTGTATAATCTGTCCCTTAGGTTTGTATACTCTTTCCTTTAGGTTTGTACACTCTCTCACTTAGGTTGGTACACTCTGTCCCTTTGGTTTGTACACTCTGTCACTTAGGTTTGTATACTCTGTCCCTTAGGTTTGTATCCTCTGTCCCTTATGTTTGTATACTCTGTCCCTTTAGTTTGTACACTCTGTCCCTTAGGTTTGTATACTCTGCCCTTAGGTTTGTATACTAGGTCCCTTTAGTTTGTACACACTGTCCCTTGGTTTTGTAAACTCTATCGCTTAGGTTTGTACCCTCTGTCCCTTAGGTTTGTATACTCTGTCCCTTAGGTTTGTACACTCTGTCCCTTATGTTTGTACACTCTGTCCCTTCGGTTTGTATAATCTGTCCCTTAGGTTTGTATAATCTTTCCCTTAGGTTTGTACACTCTCTCGCTTAGGTTGGTACACTCTGTCCCTTTGGTTTGTACACTCTGTCACTTAGGTTTGTACACTCTGTCCATTAGGTTTGTACACTCTGTCCCTGAGGTGTGTACACTCTGTCCCTTAGGTTTGTACACTCTGTCCCTTCGGTTTGTACACTCTGTCCCTTAGGATTGTATACTCTGTCCCTGAGGTTGGTATACTCAGTCCGTTTGGTTTGTTTCCGCTTTCCCTTAGGTTTGTACACTCTCTCGCTTAGGTTGGTACACTCTGTCCCTTTGGTTTGTACACTCTGCCACTTAGGTTTGTACACTCTGTCCCTTAGGTTTGTATACTCTGTCCCTGAGGCTTGTCTACTCAGTCCCTTAGGTTTGTACACTCTGTCCATTAGGTTTGTACACTCTGTCCCTTAGGTTTGTACACTCTGTCCCTTAGGTTTGTCCACTCTGTCCCTTAGGTTTGTATACTCTGTCCCTGAGGTTTGTATAATCACTCCTTTAGGTTTGTACACTCTGTCCCTTAGGTTTGGATATTCTGTCCCTTAGTTTGGATACTCTGTCCCTTAGGTTTGTACACTCTGTCCCTTAGGTCTGTACACTCTGTCCCTTAGGTTTGTATACTCTGTCCCTTAGGTTTGTACACTCTGTCCCTTAGGTTTGTACACTCTGTCCATTAGGTTTGTACACTCTCTCCCTTAGGTTTGTACACACTGTCCCTTAGGTTTGTACACACTGTCCCTTAGGTTTGTACACTCTGTCCCTTAGGTTTGTATACTCTGTCCCTTACTCTGTCCCTTAGGTTTGTACACTCTGTCCATTAGGTTTGTACACTCTGTCCCTTAGGTTTGTACACTCTGTCCCTTAGGTTTGTATACTCTGTCCCTTAGGTTTGTATAATCTGTCCCTTAGGTTTGTACACTCTGTCCCTTAGGTTTGTACACTCTGTCCCTTAGGTTTGTACACTCTGTCCATTAGGTTTGTACACACTGTCCCTTAGGTTTGTACACTCTGTCCCTTAGGTTTGTACACTCTGTCCCTTAGGTTTGTATACTCTGTCCCTTAGGTTTGTATACTCTGTCCCTTAGGTTTGTACACTCTGTCCCTTAGGTTTGTACACTCTGTCCATTAGGTTTGTACACACTGTCCCTTAGGTTTGTACACTCTGTCCCTTAGGTTTGTACACTCTGTCCCTTAGGTTTGTACACACTGTCCCTTAGGTTTGTACACTCTGTCCCTTAGGTTTGTACACACTGTCCCTTAGGTTTGTACACTCTGTCCCTTAGGTTTGTACACTCTGACTTCCGGTTGCGGCGATGCGGAGCTAAGCCGTACGATTCGGCAGCTCCCGCTATTACGGACTTTCGGGCTCTTCAGAGGAGCCCCAACGGGAATTTTTTGAAGACGTTCCGTGGGGGAAGGGAAGAATGAGGTCCCCCTTCACCTTTTATGTACCGGACCAGAAGCGAAACAGCCAAAAAAGCGGCATTGGAGCAGCGGGAGAAGCGAGGGAAGAAAAACAAAATGGCGGCGGCCGGGGATAAAGCGGAATGCGGGCCGGAGCTGCAGGAGTTCATCAAGCACTGCTTTGAGGAGCTGCGGAAGGAGATGCTGGCGCCTATGCTGTCGGCGATTGAAGGACTAGGAATGACCCAGAAGGCCCACGAGGTAAAGATCCAGGAGGTGCAGAAAAAAATCAATGAGAATGAGGACGAGATCTTGGGCCTGGCGGTGAGAGTGGAGGAGCACGAGGCGCTGCACAAGATGTGGGCGGGAAGATTTGAAGACCTGGAGAACAGGTCGAGGAGAAAGAATCTGCGGATCCTGGGTGTCCCTGAAGGAGTGGAAGGGGCCGATGCCGGGGCATATGCGAGCACGATGCTCGAGTCGATGATGGGCGCGGAGGCCCCTTCGAGGCCTTTGGAGCTGGATGGGGCACACCGGGTGCTGGCGAGGAGGCCCAAGGCTAACGAGCCGCCAAGGGCGAATGTGGTGAGGTTTCACGGACAGAGAGAGGGTCTTGAAATGGGCCAAGAAAGAGCAGAGCAGCAGGTGGGACAATGCGGAGATCCGAATATACCCGGACTGGAGCACGGAGGTTGCAAAGAGGAGAGCGGGTTTCAACCGGGCCAAGGCGGTGCTGCACCAGAAAGGAGTGAGATTAGGAATGCTGCAGCCAGCGTGATTGTAGGTCACATACAAGGATCAGCACCATTATTTTGAAACGCCTGAAGAGGCGTGGACCTTTATTCAAACCAAAAAGTTGGACTCAAACTGAGGGTTTGTGAGGGTGGGGGGAGATGTTTGATGGTTGTTGTATATAGGGTGTTAATCACGCGCAGGAAATGTTACAGGGGCTGGGGGAGAGAGGGGCATGGCGATGGGGGAAAAAAGACAAGGCCACGACAGGTGCTGCGCCAGAGGGGGCGGGGTAGGCTTAGGAAAGTGCGGGGTTTTTCCCGCACGAGGGAAGACAGGCGGGAGGGGGAATGGAGGAACGCACACTGATTGGGAGATTCCCACACGGGGAGGTCAACGGGACGGCGGGGGAAGCCGGGGTCAGCAGGTGTCAGCTGACTTACGGGAGTGTTATGGGGGGAGCAAAAAAGCTAGACACGGGTCTAGCGGGGGGGAGGGGGGAGAAGGGGGACAAAAAGGGTTGCTGCTGCACTGGCCAAAGGGGAATGGGACACAGAAGAGGTGGTCGGGGCGGGGGTCTCCCGTCTGGGGGACTGGAGGGTGAGGGTGGCGCGGACACGGGACTGGCCTAGAAAAGGAGATGGCTAGTTGGCGTGGGGGGGGGGGGGGGGTTGGTTGGTTGGACCAGGATGTTCCCCTTCTCTTCTTTTTTTTAAAATTTGGAGTACCCAACTCATTTTTTTTGAACTACGGGGCAATTTAGTGTGGCCAATCCACCTACCCTGCACATCTTTGTGTTGTGGGGGTGAGACCCACGCAGACACGGACAGTGACTCGGGACTGGGATTGAACCTGGGTCCTCGGTGCTGTGATGCAGCAGTGCTAACCACTGCGCCACTTTGCCGCCCTGCCGCACTATGATTATCATTTCCCGCAATGCTCCCTTGCTGCTTTGCTCTCTCTACTCTCTTCAATTACTCACATCTTACCTCAGACGTTCCCCCGCCCCGACTATTCAATTTAAAGCCGTCTCCACTCAAAGCCCATTTCTCCTATCCCAACCTCCGAGCTAAGCATTGAACGCTCTCATCTAACTTACTCTACACAAATTTGCTTATGGCTCAGGTAATACCCAAATGTTATTACCCATGGGGTTCTGCTTCTTAATTTAGCCCCTGCTGCTTGTACTCTGCAAGCAGAAGCTTTTTCCTCATTGTAACTGTGTTGTTGGTACCTCTGTGGGCCACATGAACAGGATATTCACCCTCCCATTGCAAGCTGCTCTCCAGCCCAGATCAAATATCCCAACCCTGGCACCAGACAGGTAACACAGCCTTCTGGACCATATGCCTTGGCTGCAGCATACTGTGCCTCTCCCCCTGACTATATTGTCCCTGACTGCCTGTTAACACCCCTTTCCTATTAACACCGCCCCTCCCCAACTTGACTGATGTCCTGTACCATGGTACCTGGGTGAGTTGGCATGGAAGGTTTAAGAGAAAAGGGTGGCAAGTAAGAGGGGTCTTAAGTTGGCATGACCTCTGACATCTCTGTGCTTCTCCAATTCTGGCCTTTTGACAGCCCCAATTTTAATTGCTCCAATACTGATGGCTGTACCTTTAGCTACTTACGCTCTGGGAACTCTCTCTGCAAAACCCTCTGGCTTTTTTTCAAATGCTCCTTGAATCCCACCTGCCCAATGTTTCTTCATGTGATGCAGTGCCAAATCTGGCTTGGCATTAAACTCTTAATTTAGCCCCTAGCTTTGAGATAGTATATTACATTCACTACATACATGGTTGTTATCATCATTGTTGCATAGCCTTGCAAATTAACTGATACGCACCAACTTTTTCCACACCACTTCTCAGGTCTTGCTCTGCACATCACGGTGTTCCACTGTTATAACCTGCCTACTTACCATTGGCTGGGGACTAATGACAATCCCACAATCCTGTGGGAGTATGAGCTTCCCCAATGAGGGGGGCGGAGAAACCATTAGTAAACTCCAAGTATAAATAAAGCTGGCCAGTTTGGAAACAGCAGGAAGGAGTGTGCAGCAAGGGAAGTTGCTGCTGCTGTTATATATATATGTTATTGTAAATAAATGTTATTACTGACTTCCGGGTGCGGCGATGACCAGCTGAGTCGCACGTTTCGGCAGCTCCCTGTGAAACGGACTTTTGGGCTCTTGATAGGAGCCCCAACGGCAATTTTAACGGCTGAAAACACCGTGCGGTAAACCAGAAGGGTGTTCCCCCTGGACACGGATGGAAAAAGGAGAGGGAAGTGGCTGGATTGCAGCGGATCCTTTGGAGCAGCGGCAAGGAAGGCAAGCAGAAACCAAGATGGCGTCGGAAGGTGGCAGTTTCATATGGGGCCCTGAACAACAAGAGTTTTTGAAACGCTGCGTGGAGGAGATAAAAAAGGAAATGAAGAAAGAGTTGTTGGCCCCGATATTACAGGCGATTGAAGGGCTGAAAGAGGAACAAAAGAACCAGGAGCAGGAGCTTCGGGTCGTGAAGGCGAAAGCAGCAGAGAATGAAAACGATATACAGGGCCTGGTGGTGAAGTCGGAGATACAGGAGGCACACCAGAGACGATCTGTGGAGAGGTTGGAGGCACTGGAAAATAACTCAAGGAGGAACAACTTGAGGATTCTTGGCCTTCCTGAAGGTGTGGAGGGGGCGGACGTCGGGGCATATGTGAGCACGATGCTGCACTCGTTAATGGGAGTGGAGGCCCCAACGGGTCCGTTGGAGGTGGAGGGAGCATACCGAGTTATGGTGCGAGGATCGAGAGCAGGAGAAGCTCCCAGAGCCATAGTGGTGAGATTTCTCCGTTTTAAGGATAGAGAAATGGTCCTTAGATGGGCGAAGAAAACTCGGTGTAGTAAATGGGAGAACGCGGTGATCCGCGTCTATCAAGATTGGAGTGCGGAGGTGGCGAGAAGGAGGGCGAGCTTTAATCGGGCCAAAGCGGTACTTCACAAAAAAAAGATAAAGTTTGGAATGCTGCAACCGGCAAGACTGTGGGTCACATATCAAGGGAGGCACCACTACTTTGAGACGGCGGATGAAGCGTGGACTTTTATTGTAGAAGAAAAATTGGAATGATTGGACTACGAAAATGAACGTTTGGACAAAGTGGTGGGACGAGTGGGGGGGGGGGGGGGCGAAGAGGGATTGTATGATTAATCCTGCGGTATGGTAACTTTTCTTTCTCCCACAGGTGGTGATGGGGGGAGGTGGGGAGGGAGAGGAGATGGGGCGTTGGCCATGGGAGGCGGGGCCGAGGGAGAGGCGCGGGCTTGGTTCCCGCGCTATGATAATTATGGCGGGAATAGAGAAGCAGGAAGGAGGGGGCGCCGCACGGGGCGAGCCGTGATCACGGGGGGAAGCCGAGGTCAGCCAGAGTTTGCTGACTTCTGGGAGCAACATGGGGGGAGTAATTACGCTAGCGGGGGGTCTAGCGGGGGGGGGGGGGAGGGGGGAATTACTGGGTTGCTGCTGCTGGGGAAAGGGGGGAGTGGGTACGGGAAAGGATGGGCGGGGGGGCACCGTCTGGGAGAAATACAGCTGCGTGGGAACTGGGCGAGAAGCTGGAAAAAGATGATGGCTAACCGGCAGGGGGGGGGGGGGGGTGGGAAGCCCCCCAACTCGGCTGATCACGTGGAACGTGAGGGGGCTTAACGGGCCGATAAAGAGGGCACGAGTACTCGCACACCTTAAGAAATTTAAAGCAGATGTGGTCATGTTACAGGAAACGCACCTGAAACTGATAGATCAGGTTAGGTTGCGCAAAGGATGGGTAGGGCAGGTGTTCCATTCGGGGCTGGATGCGAAAAACAGGGGGGTGGCTATATTAGTGGGGAAGCGGGTAATGTTCGAGGCAAAGACTATAGTGGCGGATAACGGGGGCAGATACGTGATGGTGAGTGGCAAATTACAGGGAGAGATGGTGGTGTTGGTAAACGTGTATGCCCCGAATTGGGACGATGCCAATTTTATGAGGCGAATGCTAGGACGCATCCCAGACCTAGAGACCGGAAAGCTGATAATGGGGGGAGACTTTAACACGGTGTTGGAACCAAGGCTGGATAGGTCGAAGTCCAGGACTGGTAGGAGGCCGGCAGCAGCCAAGGTGCTTAAGGATTTTATGGAGCAGATGGGAGGGGTGGACCCGTGGAGATTCAGTAGACCTAGGAGTAAGGAGTTCTCGTTTTTCTCCTATGTCCATAAAGTCTATTCACGCATAGACTTTTTTGTGTTGGGTAGGGCATTGATCCCGAGGGTGAGGGGAACGGAATATACGGCTATAGCCATTTCGGATCATGCCCCACACTGGGTAGACTTGGAGATAGGGGAGGAAACAAGAGGGCGTCCACCCTGGAGAATGGACATGGGACAATTGGCGGATGAGGGGGTGTGCTTAAGGGTGAGGGGATGCATTGAAAAGTACTTGGAACTCAATGACAATGGGGAGGTTCAGGTGGGAGTGGTCTGGGAGGCGTTGAAGGCGGTGGTTAGGGGGGAGCTGATATCAATAAGGACACATAAAGGGAAGCAGGAGAGTAAGGAACGGGAGCGGCTGTTGCAAGAACTTTTGAGGGTGGACAGACAGTATGCGGAAGCACCGGAGGAGGGACTGTATAGGGAAAGGCAAAGGCTGCATGTGGAATTTGACTTGCTGACCACAGGCACTGCAGAGGCACAATGGAGGAAGGCGCAGGGTGTACAGTATGAATATGGAGAGAAGGCGAGCAGATTGCTGGCACACCAATTGAGGAAAAGGGGAGCAGCGAGGGAAATGGGGGGGGTGAGAGACGAAGATGGAGAGACGGAGCGGGGAGCGGAGAGAGTGAATGAAGTGTTTAAGACATTTTATAAAAAATTGTATGAAGCTCAACCCCCGGATGGGAGGGAGAGAATGATGGAGTTTTTGGATCGGCTGGAAATTCCCAAGGTGGAAGAGCAGGAAAGGATGGGATTGGGAGCACAGATCACGGTAGAAGAAGTGGTGAAAGGAATTAGGAACATGCAGACGGGAAAGGCCCCGGGACCGGACGGATTCCCAGTTGAATTTTACAGAAAATATTTGGACTTGCTCGCCCCGCTACTGACGAGGACCTTTAACGAGGCAAAGGAAAGGGGACAACTGCCCCCGACTATGTCAGAAGCAACGATATTGCTTCTTTTAAAGAAGGAAAAGGATCCGCTACAATGCGGGTCCTACAGACCAATCTCCCTCCTCAATGTAGATGCCAAGGTCTTGGCCAAGGTAATGGCAATGAGAATAGAGGAATGTGTCCCGGGGGTGGTTCATGAGGACCAAACTGGGTTTGTGAAGGGGAGACAGCTGAACACGAACATACGGAGGTTGTTAGGGGTAATGATGATGGCCCCACCAGAGGGTGAAACGGAGATAGTAGTGGCGATGGATGCCGAGAAAGCATTTGATAGAGTGGAGTGGGATTATCTGTGGGAGGTGTTGAGGAGATTTGGGTTCGGAGAGGGGTATGTTAGATGGGTGCAGCTGTTGTATAGGGCCCCAGTGGCGAGTGTGGTCACGAATGGACGGGGATCGGCATATTTTCGGCTCCATAGAGGGACAAGGCAGGGATGTCCTCTGTCCCCATTACTGTTTGCACTGGCGATTGAGCCCCTGGCGATAGCGCTGAGAGGTTCCAAGGGATGGAGGGGAATACTTAGGGGAGGAGAAGAACACCGGGTATCTTTATATGTGGATGATCTGCTACTATATGTGGCGGATCCAGCGGAGGGGATGCCAGAAATAATGCGGATACTTGGGGAGTTTGGGGATTTTTCAGGGTATAAATTGAACATGGGGAAGAGTGAGCTGTTTGTGGTGCATCCAGGGGAGCAGAGTAGAGAAATAGAAGACCTACCGTTGAGGAAGGTAACAAGAGACTTTCGTTATCTGGGGATCCAGATAGCTAAGAATTGGGGCACATTGCACAGGCTAAATTTGACGCGGTTGGTGGAACAGATGGAGGAAGATTTCAAGAGATGGGATATGGTAGCATTGTCAATGGCAGGGAGGGTGCAGGCGGTTAAGATGGTGGTCCTCCCGAGATTCCTCTTTGTGTTTCAGTGTCTCCCGGTGGTGATCACGAAGGCTTTTTTCAAAAGGATAGAAAAGAGTATCATGGGTTTTGTTTAGGCCGGGAAGACTCCGAGAGTGAGGAAGGGATTCTTACAGCGTAGTAGGGATAGGGGGGGGCTGGCACTACCGAGCCTAAGTGAGTATTATTGGGCCGCTAATATTTCAATGGTGAGTAAGTGGATGGGAGAGGAGGAAGGAGCGGCGTGGAAGAGATTAGAGAGGGCGTCCTGTAGGGGGACCAGCCTGCAGGCTATGGTGACAGCCCCATTGCCGTTCTCACCAAGGAACTATACCACGAGTCCGGTGGTGGTAGCTACACTGAAGATTTGGGGACAGTGGAGACGACATAGGGGAAAGACCGGAGCACTGGGGGGGGTCCCCGATAAGAAACAACCATAGGTTTGCCCCGGGGGGAATGGATGGGGGATATGGAATGTGGCAAAGAGCAGGTATAACGCAATTGAAAGATCTATTTGTGGATGGGAAGTTTGCGAGTCTGGGAGCGCTGACCGAGAAATATGGGTTGCCCCAAGGGAATGCATTCAGGTACATGCAATTGAGGGCTTTTGCGAGGCAACAGGTGAGGGAATTCCCGCAGCTCCCGACACAAGAGGTGCAGGACAGAGTCATCTCAAAGAAATGGGTGGGGGACGGTAAGGTGTCGGATATATATAGGGAAATGAGAGACGAAGGGGAGACTATGATGGACGAACTAAAAGGGAAATGGGAAGAAGAGCTAGGGGAGGAGATTGAGGAGGGGATGTGGGCAGATGCCCTAAACAGGGTAAACCCGTCGTCCTCGTGCGCCAGGCTAAGCCTGATTCAGTTTAAGGTATTACACAGGGCACATATGACTGGAACACGGCTCAGTAAATTTTTTGGGGTGGAGGATAGGTGTGCGAGGTGCTCGAGAAGCCCAGCGAATCATACCCATATGTTTTGGTCATGCCCGGCACTACAGGGGTTTTGGATGGGGGTGACAAAGGTGCTTTCGAAAGTAGTAGGAGTCCGGGTCGAACCAAGCTGGGGGTTGGCTATATTTGGGGTTGCACAAGAGCCGGGAGTGCAGGAGGCGAAAGAGGCCGATGTTTTGGCCTTTGCGTCCCTAGTAGCCCGGCGCAGAATATTGCTAATGTGGAAAGAAGCCAAGCCCCCGGGGGTGGAGACCTGGATAAATGATATGGCGGGGTTCATAAAGTTAGAGCGGATTAAGTTCGTCCTAAGGGGGTCGGCTCAAGGGTTTACTAGGCGGTGGCAACCGTTCGTCGAATATCTTGCGGAAAGATAGATAGGGGAGAACAAAGAAGGCAGCAGCAGCGGCCCAGGACTTGGGGGGGGGGGTGGGGAGGGATGGGGGGGGATGGGGGGGGGGGGTGGCCTGAGACAAGGCAGTTGCCAATTAGGGCTAGATTTTATTTTTTGTTATTTAATATTTATTTATTTGTTGTTGTTTTTGTTTAAATTTAAAAGGGTCATTATTATCTGTATTGTACAATGTTGTGTAAAGGATGCACAATGTACTGTGTTGGTTGACCAAAAATTTTCAATAAAATATTATTTAAAAAAAATAAATGTTATTACTTTGTATCCTTAAAACTCGTACTGGATTCTTCGTGGCCCTCATAAAACTGGCGACGAAGGTTAAAGTGAATAGCTGTCTACACTGCTGAAGCCACCTCCCTAGATTTTTGTTGGATACAGGTTGGAAGTTGTTTTCTATTATACCATGCCTCTGTACGGACGTTTGGATGTTTTTGATGCTGCGCTGGAAAGCTGGAACCAGTACACGTAACGAATGCGTTACTATTTCCGGGCAAACAATATCACCGAAAACGAGCGCCAGGTGGTCATATTGCTCACCGCCTGCGGCCCACATACGTTTGGGGTGATTAGGAGCCTTACGTACCCAGCTGCGCCGGACACCAAAACGTTTGGTGAACTTGTGAATATAGTGGGGCAACATTTTAACCCAACCCCGTCCACGATAGTCCAGTTTAATACCGCTGAGAGGACCCCTGGAGAATCCCTTGCCGATTTTCTATCCAGGCTACGCAGGATTGCGAAGTACTGTGACTATGGTGAGACCTTGTCAGAAATGTTACGCGACCGTTTGGTTTGCGGTATTAACAATGCGGCTACCCAGAGAAAGTTGTTAGCTGAGCCAACATTGACTTTTCAACAGGCCATTCAAATAGTATTGTCCCGAGGGAGCGCAGAACGAGGCGTGCAGGAGCTACAGGGAATGGAAGTGCATGCCTTGGGGCGCAACCCCTTCCATCCGAAAACGCCCCCCCGCACTCCTGCGGTACCTTGGGCGAGGCAACGTCCGGACCGCCGCCTGTGGCCGTCGGACATCCCTCCCCGAAGGGAGCCTTCTCCAGAACCAATGGATGAGGAGCCATGTCCGTTTCAGACTTGTAGGCGCCGACCCTGTCGCGAACGGCGGTCCTGGGGGCACCAGAGGTGCCATCGTTCCGACCGAAACTGGGACCAGCCCAGGGGCCGTACCTTCCAGGAGGGGCGTTTCCCACTTATTGTGGTGCGCGGCCATGGGCCCAGCCTGTTGGGTCGGGACTGGCTGTGCCATTTGCGGTTGCAATGGCAGCACATCCTCCAAACAGTTTCTGAAGGGTTGACTGAGGTGCTAGGACGATACCCAGATGTATTCCAGCCTGGTTTGGGGAAAATAAAAGGGGCCGTAGCCCGTATCCAAGTCGAACCAGGAGCCACGCCGCGCTATTTCCGGGCGCGCCCAGTGCCTTACACCTTGCTCGAGAAGGTAGAAGGGGAGCTCACTCGTTTGGAGAGTTTGGGTATTATCAGGCCCGTCCATTTTGCTGACTGGGCAGCACCAATTGTACCTGTAATGAAGCCAGATGCCACAGTTCGCTTGTGTGGCGACTATAAACTTACAGTGAATACGGCTTCCCGACTCGACCGATATCCAATGCCTCGCATAGGGGATCTCTACGCGAAGCTTGCAGGTGGACTCTCGTTCACAAAATTAGATATGAGTCACGCCTACCTGCAGTTGGAGCTGGACCCTGCCTCCCGACCATATGTAATGATTAATACACACCGGGGCCTGTATGAATATACACGGTTGCCCTTTGGAGTATCCTCTGCCTGCGCAATTTTTCAACGTGTTATGGAGGGCATTTTGAGAGGTTTACCACGTGTTGCTGTCTACTTAGATGACGTTTTGATTACAGGGACGTCGGAGCAAGAACATTTGGAAAATCTGGAGGCTGTTGCTAGACGCATTTCGGAGGCTGGAGTCCGTTTACGTCGCACAAAGTGCGTCTTTCAGGCAAAGGAAGTAGTCTACCTAGGTTATCGGGTGGACCGCGAAGGTTTGCATCCCGTCGCAGAGAAGGTGCGTGCAATTCAACAGGCCCCCGCCCCGACTGACACTTCGCATCTTCGTTCTTTTCTCGGTCTCGTAAATTATTACGGGAAGTTCCTCCCCAATCTGGCAACTACGCTGGCCCCTTTGCACCTTCTGCGAAAGAAAAATCACACCTGGGTTTGGGGTCAGCCGCAAGAAACCGCTTTCCGGCAGGTAAAGCAACAATTGTCGTTGTCTGGGTTACTAACCCACTATGATCCTGGAAAGCCTTTGCTCGTCACATGTGATGCATCCCCGTATGGTATTGGGGCCGTCCTGTCCCACAAGATGGAGAACGGGGCCGAGTGACCGATAGCTTTCGCCTCCCGCACATTGACTGCAGCGGAGAAAAAGTACGCCCAGATCGAGAAGGAGGGCCTGGCAGTGGTTTTTGCGGTGAAACGCTTCCACCAGTATGTGTATGGCTGCCATTTCACTATCGTGACTGATCATAAGCCTCTGCTGGGACTTTTCAGAGAGGATAAGCCAATACCGCCCATTGCTTCTGCACGGATCCAGCGCTGGGCTTTGTTGCTTGCTGCATACGAGTATTCTCTGGAGCACAAACAGTTAAGCAGATAGCAAATGCCGACGCACTGAGCCGATTGCCTTTATCGACCGGCCCCATGTCGACCCCCACGACCGGTGAGGTGGTTGCAACCCTAAATTTTATGGACACCTTGCCTGTCACGGCATCACAGATCTGTGAGTGGACCCAGACGGAGCCAGTCCTGTCAAAGGTTCGGCACATAGTCCTGTATGGTGGGCAGCATAGACAGCTCCCAGGCGAGTTGCGGGCATTTCCTCCAAGTTGTCAGAATTCAGCGTGGAAGACGGCATCCTCTTGTGGGGGACGCGTGTGATTGTCCCGGAAAAATGCCAGGAGCTGATACTAACAGACTTGCACAATGGGCATCCAGGTGTGACCAAAATGAAAATAGAACATAGAACATAGAACAATACAGCGCAGTACAGGCCCTTCGGCTCACGATGTTGCACCGAAACAAAAGCCATCTAACCTACACTATGCCATTATCATCCATATGTTTATCCAATAAACTTTTAAATGCCCTCAATGTTGGCGAGTTCACTACTGTAGCAGGTAGGGCATTCCACGGCCTCACTACTCTTTGCGTAAAGAACCTACCTCTGACCTCTGTCCTATATCTATTACCCCTCAGTTTAAAGTTATGTCCCCTCGTGCCAGTCATATCCATCCGCGGGAGAAGGCTCTCACTGTCCACCCTATCCAACCCCCATCATTTTGATCATTTTGTATGCCTCTATTAAGTCTCCTCTTAACCTTCTTCTCTCCAACGAAAACAACCTCAAGTCCATCAGCCTTTCCTCATAAGATTTTCCCTCCATACCAGGCAACATCCTGGTAAATCTCCTCTGCACCCGTTCCAAAGCCTCCACGTCCTTCCGATAATGCGGTGACCAGAACTGTACGCAATACTCCAAATGCGGCCGTACCAGAGTTCTGTACAGCTGCAACATGACTTCCCGACTCCGGAACTCAATCCCTCTACCAATAAAGGCCAACACTCCATAGGCCTTCTTCACAACCCTATCAACCTGGGTGGCAACTTTCAGGGATCTATGTACATGGACACCTAGATCCCTCTGCTCATCCACACTTTCAAGAACTTTACCATTAGCCAAATATTCCGCATTCCTGTTATTCCTTCCAAAGTGAATCACCTCACACTTCTCTACATTAAACTCCATTTGCCACCTCTCAGCCCAGCTCTGCAGCTTATCTATATCCCTCTGTAACCTGCTACATCCTTCCACACTATCGACAACACCACCGACTTTAGTATCGTCTGCAAATTTACTCACCCACCCTTCTGCGCCTTCCTCTAGATCATTGATAAAAATGACAAACAGCAACGGCCCCAGAACAGATCCTTGTGGTACACCACTTGTGACTGTACTCCATTCTGAACATTTCCCATCAACCACCACCCTCTGTCTTCTTTCAGCTAGCCAATTTCTGATCCACATCTCTAAATCACCCTCAATCCCCAGCCTCCGTATTTTTTGCAATAGCCTACCGTGGGGAGCCTTATCAAACGCTTTGCTGAAATCCATATACACCACATCAACTGCTCTACCCTCGTCTACCTGTTCAGTCACCTTCTCAAAGAACTCGATAAGGTTTGTGAGGCATGACCTACCCTTCACAAAGCCATGCTGACTATCCCTGATCATATTATTCCTATCTAGATGATTATAAATCTTGTCTCTTCTTATCCCCTCCAAGACTTTACCCACTACAGACGTGAGGCTCACCGGTCTATAGTTGCCGGGGTTGTCTCTGCTCCCCTTTTTGAACAAAGGGACCACATTTGCTGTCCTCCAGTCCTCTGGCACTATTCCTGTAGCCAATGATGACATAAAAATCAAAGCCAAAGGTCCAGCAATCTCTTCCCTGGCCTCCCAGAGAATCCTAGGATAAATCCCATCAGGTCCCGGGGACTTATCTATTTTCAGCCTGTCTAGAATTGCCAACACCACTTCCCTATGTACCTCAATGCCATCTATTCTATTAGCCTGGGGCTCAGCATTCTCCTCCACAACATTATCTTTTTCCTGAGTGAATACTGACGAAAAATATTCATTTAGTATCTCGCCTATCTCTTCAGACTCCACACACAATTTCCCATCCCTGTCCTTGACTGGTCCTACTCTTTCCCTAGTCATTCGCTTATTCCTGACATACCTATAGAAAGCTTTTGGGTTTTCCTTGATCCTTCCTGCCAAATACTTCTCATGTCCCCTCCTTGCTCGTCTTAGCTCTCTCTTTAGATCCTTCCTCGCTACCTTGTAACTATCCATCGCCCCAACTGAAACTTCACACTTCATCTTCACATAGGCCTCCTTCTTCCTCTTAACAAGAGATTCCACTTCCTTGGTAAACCACGGTTCCCTCGCTCGACGCCTTCCTCCCTGTCTGACCGGTACATACTTATCAAGAACACGCAGTAGCTGATCCTTGAACAAGCCCCACTTATCCAGTGTGCCCAACACTTGCAGCCTACTTCTCCACCTTATCCCCCCCAAGTCACGTCTAATGGCATCATAATTGCCCTTCCCCCAGCTATAACTCTTGCCCTGGGGTGTATACTTATCCCTTTCCATCATTAACGTAAACGTCACCGAATTGTGGTCACTGTCCCCAAAGTGCTCTCCGACCTCCAAATCCAACACCTGGCCTGGTTCATTACCCAAAACCAAATCCAACGTGGCCTCGCCTCTTGTTGGCCTGTCAACATATTGTTTCAGGAAACCCTCCTGCACACACTGTACAAAAAACGACCCATCTATTGTACCCGAACGAAAATGTTGGCCCGGAGTTATGTCTGGTGGCCAGGCCTCGACACCAACATTGAGAAGGTGGCCCAAAACTGCTCCATTTGCCAGGATCATCAGAAGCTTCCGCCGGCCGCGCCCCTACATCACTGGGAATGGCCAGGGCGGCCTTGGGCACGCTTGCATGCAGATTTCGCAGGCCCTTTGCAAGGATCCATGTTCCTTCTATTAATTGATGCCCAGTCTAAATGGCTAGAGGTGCATAAGTTGGAGGGGACAACGTCCTGCGCAACAATTGAAAAGATGCGTTTGTCATTTAGTACGCATGGCCTCCCCGAGGTGCTGGTCACGGATAACGGCACTCCATTCACGAGTGAGGAGTTTGCGAGGTTCACAAAGATGAACGGCATACGCCATATCCGCACTGCCCCTTACCACCCAGCTTCAAATGGGTTGGCAGAGCGCGCAGTGCAGACATTCAAAAGAGGCCTAAAGAAGCAGTCTTCCGGATCAATGGACACGAGACTGGCTCGCTTTTTGTTTACGTATAGGACCACCCCCCATGTGGTGACTGGGGTAGCTCCCACAGAACTCCTAATGGGCCGGAGACTTCGCACCCGCCTTAGTATGATTTTCCCGGACATTGGCGCAAAAGTACGCCGCACACAAGAACGGCAGGGACAGGGATTTTCTCGGCATCGGCCGATTCGGCAGTTTGCGCCCGGTGACCCAGTGTTCATTCGGAATTTTGCTGGTGGTGCCCAGTGGGTTCCTGGTGTAATCTTTCGCCAAACGGGCCCTATATCTTACCAGGTGCAAGCCCAGGGTCGTCTCAAGCGCAAACATGTAGACCACGTTCGGCCCAGAAGACTATCCCCTCAAAAGATTCCCCGCCCCCGGAGCTCATTTCTACAGCCGCAGAGACCTGAGACAAGGGAAGGTAGTCCTCACAATATTCCACTGGTGCCTCACTCGAAGCCTGTGCAGGTTGTTACAGGACCGAATGGAGATAGAGACGCTGACATGACGGAGGCAGCAGACTCTGACTCCGAGATGGAGACACAGGATGCATCAGAGGGGGAATCCTCGGGTCCACTGGCCGTGGATGTACAACCGTTGCGCCGTTCATCACGGAAGCGCCGGTGTCCATCTCGTTACACGCCGCCTGATCCAGCGCCGCGTGCAAATGGTGTCCGGCCTGCGGCAAAACGAGTCCGACGCCCTCCTTCGCCAGGGTCTTCGGTGGATTCCTTGGACTTTGGGGGGGAGGGATGTTATAACCTGCCTACCTACCATTGGCTGGGGACTAATGACAATCCCACAATCCTGTGGGAGTATGAGCTTCCCCAATGAGGGGGCGGAGAAACCATTAGTAAACTCCAAGTTTAAATAAAGCTGGGCAGCTTGGAAACAGCAGGAAGGAGTGTGCAGCAAGGGAAGTTGCTGCTGCTGTTATATATATATATATGTTATTGTAAATAAATGTTATTACTTTGTATCCTTAAAACTCGTGCTGGATTCTTCGTGGCCTTCACAAAATCCACTATAACCGTATGTCAGCTATGATGTACTGCTGTTCTCTAAGCACAGCCCATGAGAGTGTCAGATATATCAGGCCACACCACACCCAACCAGTGAGAGAGCAGGGAGGCTGTTTGTGCTGCTACATCACTTGTCGACAGATTCCATGAACAACATACACACATACCATAGCTGCCAAACATCCAGAGCTGTGCACAGAGAACAATCAGGAACACAGATGGGTCGATTCAAGGCCGGTGAACAACAGATATCTGGATTATTCCAGGGTGTTCATTGGCTGAGAGGATTTTTACTCTGGGCCGCAGCATTGCTGATGTAGGTAGGACCCAGGAGAGGTGGGAAGTGATCCTGTGGGAGGGTGGTGATGGAAGACAGATGAACGACTGGGATGGAGAAAAATTGAGAAGGGGAAGGGGAGCCTGAATTTCTCAATGATGGGTGTTGCGACCCCCTGGGGGGCCAAGGACTGTGCTCTAATTCCCCACTTTCACCTCATATGACCTCCTGTGGTTATTGGGGGCGGAGTTTCCTCTCAACAAGGAGGAACCTCTCAGTATAAAAACCCTGACATGGGTGGAGGTCAGGGAGGGTGGCTCTGGGGAGAGGAGTTGTAGCTTTGTGATTTTGCATATACCGTCATAAACCTTTGTTCATTCCTATCCTACAGTGCGTTCCTGCATCTCTTCCATTGGATTCTACAATGATCACTGTTTTTTATAGGCTTCATCCAGCTTACATTTCCGATCACAACAGTGTTACATAAAGGGCCTTAAATTGACAAAAAGTCTCCTATTTCCATGGACAAAAAGCTTTATGCCAGTTTCATGTGTGGAACCTGGATCCTTGCCTGGAGCAAAATGGTGGCAGGTTTTCCATCAGTGCGATATGTGATACCACCCACCATCTTGGACACTAATCCATCCATTCAACACCTGAAAACGAGGCATTTTGAGGCTATGGATTTTTCGAACATTTGTAATCATTTCTCTCCCCATTTTTATGAATCCGTCTCAAAGAACAACAAAGAACAAAGAAATGTACAGCACAGGAACAGGCCCTTCGGCCCTCCAAGCCCGTGCCGACCATACTGCCCGACTAAACTACAATCTTCTACACTTCCTGGGTCCGTATCCTTCTATTCCCATCCTATTCATATATTTGTCAAGATGCCCCTTAAATGTCCCTATCGTCCCTGCTTCCACTACCTCCTCCGGTAGTGAGTTCCAGGCACCCACTACCCTCTGCGTAAAAAACTTGCCTCGTACATCTACTCTAAACTTTGCCCCTCTCACCTTAAACCTATGCCCCCTAGTAATTGACCCCTCTACCCTGGGGAAAAGCCTCTGACTATCCACTCTGTCTATGCCCCTCATAATTTTGTATACCTCTATCAGGTCGCCCCTCAACCTCCTTCGTTCCAGTGAGAACAAACCGAGTTTATTCAATCGCTCCTCATAGCTTATGCCCTCCGTCTCTTTCTCTACACAAACCGTGTAATATCAGCAACACATTCCATACAAACGAAGAACAAAGAGACAAGGAAAGGAAAGATAATTCTCTGGTTTATTTGCACCAGGTGAATTTTCACTAATTTAATTTCATATTGAACTCATTTAATTGACAATTTTCCAATGTGAAGCTCCCAGATTATTCAGGGATTGGTGACAGCATCATTATTTCTTCTTGTAGACAGCCACTACCCCATCAGCGTACTCTTCTGACAACCCTGTCTCCAGCATATCCTTCTGCCAATTCTCCACATATCGCTCGACAACCTTCTCCCACAGCCCCTTGTTCACCAACTCCTGGGTTGAAGCACGTAATTTCCTTCTGTGATCTGACTCCTCAGCTCTCAGTGTGAAACAGATAAAGCCACCTGTAAGAGGAATGAACCGACAGGTCTGTCGTGATATCATGGTTGTATTTGTAATTCACTGACTGACCACTAGGAGTCTCATTAGTATATAAGTGAATGTTAGAATCAGGTGACCTCAGTCTGACAATGGATCTGGGAAAGAGGCAGTCGTTTGTGCATGTTCATACTGTTATTCATCTCTTGTTTTGTATATAGTTGACCCACAATTAATGTTAATAAAGCATTTATACTTTTAGCTGCAAGTGTTCTTGTAATATAAATCAGGCCACCCAACAAGAACATTACAAGTTCGATGTGAAATAAGCACTGGGAAGACAACCATTTCCTCAAGGACACAGTAAGACTGCAAGCCTTCTGGCAGTAAAGCAGTCTCAGGATACATCAACAGCTGGTACCTCTGAAAACCTGCCCACATTTTGAAGGAAATGAACAATTGCCCTGAGTGTCCAAAATGGTTAGGAGGAGTTATTGGGTTACGGGGATAGGGTGGAAGTGAGGGCTTAAGTTGGTTGGTGCAGACTTGATGGGCCGAATGGTCTCCTTCTGCACTGTATGTTCTATGTTCTAATTTGATTGTAAAACTCACATCCTTCACCTCCTATTTCTGTTTCTGTTTGAAGAGTTACCATCCTAGAATGTTATCTGCCCCCTGTTGTTGTTACCCTGTGGCAGCCATCTTGTTTAGTCGGTACTTCCTGTGGGTGCTGTACTGATGGGCCGAGCGGTCTGACAGGAATGGATCTTTCTGCTCACCTGGTTTGGTGACTCTCAGCATTTCTGGAAGGATGTCCCAGGGAAGGTGTTGTTGAGCCAATCCACCAACAACAATCACTAAATCATAGGAACCTTCAACAATTCAAACAGCAAAAAAGAGGTTTGTTAGACTCTGCAGGAAAACTATTACCTCATATCACAAATTGAGAATAAACAGGCCTGTTCCCTGGGGTCTGCAGGTCTAAATTAGTTGAGGTAGATTCTGTTGGTTACCTGGTTCTATCGGCAGGGGTTCATCTGACGTTAGAATCCAACGTGTCAAACTCTGATACAGGCCTTTGGACTCTGCTATCTTCAACATTCGTTCACTGCCATCGATTCCATGAAAGTTCTTAAATCCCAGTTTCTGCAACTAAAGAAAGCAGACTTTTTCACATTAGGTTTTATTCAGCAAGCCTCTGATTGTCCATTATAATTGTCTCTGGTGGATTTTATCAAGCTTCACATGAAGGGTCGACCGTGTAGCAGTGCCAGAATTTACACAGCTTCACGATATGATCAGCAGGTCAGGACTTGAACACTTGAACCAATTGCAACTAATTGGAAGCAGATTGATGAGAAAAATAAAAGGCGCGATCTAACCAAATTCATTTGAAGTGTGGCAGCGAGTGGAAATTGGCTGGTGTTTCCCGACAGCCGACCTGGCAAGGCTGTCACCGGTATTTAAAGCTAAATGGGGCAATTAATGATGCCCTACTGGCTTCAAGCTGCAAATGACTGTCTCCGGAATATCACGGATGGGATCAGCTCCACGATTCGGTGAAGTCGACCTGGCCGATGGAATCGATTGGGGCCGGCTGTGAAATTCAGTGGGTAATGTCAGCAACATTCCAACGAATCCATAGCCGGTTGGAGGAGTCCCAAAGGCTATGGCTGCAGGAGATGCCGCTGGCAATGCTTGGCACCGAGGCCAACACTGCTAGTGGTGACCACAGTGGGGCACAATGTCAGCAGCATGAATGGTGGTATCCAAGGCGTTGTTCAGTCAGTGATGACCATGACAGTACGGCTCGACAGCATGTCCGAGTCACAGAGGGACACGTCCCTGATGGTGGACCTCCTAAGGTTCCAGGGAGCATGTCCCAGTCTCAGGTAGGCATCGCTGAGGCGAACCAGAAGATGTCCCAATCGCTGAGGGCCATGTCCCAGATGCAGGTGGACATTGACGAGGCACTGCAGAGCATGGCCCGCTCACAGAGGGGCATCGCTGAGGGAATCAACACCATCCTGCAGAAATTGCCAGGGCTGGCAGAGCCAGATGATGCAGGGGTATTCTACACCCAATCAAGCTGTTCCTCTGTCCCGACGTGACCTCCAGGATTCTGCGGGCACTGATTGGGTGGAGGGAGCGCTGGAGGCCGAACCAGAGCCTCCCTACAGGGTGGCGATGGCGGTCCCCAGCTCTCCCAAGTCCACCCTGCCCTGACAGCATCATGTCTCTGGTTCAGCATGTGGAACAGGGTGTCAAGTCAGACGGGGCCCTCCAGCCCCAAACCATCCACAGGACAAGAGAGAGAGAGAAGCCCTCCTCTTCACCAGCATGGGTAAACTCACAAACCGCGGGCCACAGAAGCAGGAGGGGCTGCAACTGGCAAGCACACAGCCGCAAGGTGAAAAACAATTAACAACAATAACATGATATCAAGCATATAATTCCCCACCAGTTAAACATAAGCCAATAACAGTGCAAAAGGAAAACAGAAACCATCAGCAACCTGCACGGTTCCCAAACCGAGAGCAGCAAATAGCCACGAAGACAAAAAGTCACCAGTAGGCAATAAAGGCATCCTGACACAACCTCTGAGTTGCAAAGCCGAACCGGGCCGCCGCCCCTCCACTTCTTCTGTGTCGCCAGCTAGTCTCATTGACAAGAGGCACACAGTTCAAGACATAAGTCAATAAACAGTTAAAACTCAATAAACAAACATTCCAGCAAATATATCAACAAACTGCAAGATCAAACCCTCCTCCAGCTTCAGCCCGGTAGTAAGTCAGCACAAACCTCCCCGTGCCTCATTCCAGGTCAAAAAAAGCAGAAGACCAGTATTTACAGCAGCAGGCAGGCTCCCTCCTCTCTCTCCCTTGATGGCAGCTTCCAGCAGCAGAATTTCAGAACAGGAACAGTCAGTACCTGAGAGGAACTCAAGGGGCGAAATTCTCCCGAAACGGCACGATGTCCGCCGACTGGAACCCAAAACGGCGCCAATCAGACGGGCATCGCGCCGTCCCAAAGGTGCGGAATGCTCCGCAACTTTGGGGGCCGAGCCCCAACATTGAGGGGCTAGGCCGATGCCAGAGGAATTCCCGCTCCGCCAGCTGGCGAAAACGGCCTTTGTTGCCCCGCCAGCTGGCGCGGAAATGACATGTCAGGGCGGCGCATGCGCGGGAGCGTCAGCGGCCGCTGACAGTTTCCCGCGCATGCGCAGTGGAGGGAGTCTCTTCCGCCTCCGCCATGGTGGAGACTGTGGCGGAGGCGGAAGGGAAAGAGTGCCACCACGGCACAGGCCCACCCGCGGATCGGTGGGCCCCGATCACGGGCCAGGCCACCGTGGGGGCACCCCCCGGGGCCAGATCGCCCGTGCCCCCCAGGACCCCGGAGCCCACCCACGCCGCCTTGTCCCACCGTTCAAAAGTTGGTTTAATCCACTCCGGCGGGACAGGCAATTTATCAGCGGGACTTCGGCCCATTCGGGCCGGAGAATCGAGCGGGGGGGGCCCGCCATCCGGCGCGGCGCGATTCCCGCCCCCGCCGAATCTTCGGTGCCGGAAACTTCGGCAACCGGCGGGTGCGGGTTTCACGGCAGCCCCCGGCGATTCTCCGACCCGGCGGAGGGTCAGAGGATGACGCCCAAGATGTGGAGATGCCGTCGTTGGACTAAGGTGAGCACAGTAAGAAGTTTTACAACACCAGGTTAAAGTCCAACAGGTTTGTTTCAAATCACTAGCTTTCAGAGCACTGCTCCTTCTTCAGGTGAAACTGAACAGGAACTCAAAGCATAATCTAAATTTAAAAAAAAACTAAATTTGACACAGCATCGATTCTCTTGTCACTCACACAAGTGGGTACATGCCACTGCATTAGATGCTGCCACATCTACTTTTGTTAAGTTGTCCTGAAATTGAAGCTTGAAATCGAATCTGAGAAAGCACCTCTTCCCCTTCTTCAGACTGGCAGTAGCTTTTTCACAGCTTTCCTTTGCTTCCTTCCAGGATTCAGGAGTAGAAAAGACAGCCAGCAAACAAACCACTAAAATCTTCAATCAGTCCTGAGTCAAAACAGCAGGAGAGCACAGAGCACACGCAACCTGCAGCCACTTGGGTATATTTTAGTTCAATAACAATTCACAAATCACAATAACTATAAAAGTACAAGGGTGGCACAGTGGCACTGTGGTTAGCACTGCTGCCTCACAGCTGCAGGGACCCAGGTTCAATTCCGGCCCTGGGTCACTGTCTATGTGGAGTTTGCACACATATCCCATGTCTGCGTGGGTTTCCTCCAGCTACTCCGATTTCCTCCCACAGTACAAAGATGCGCAGTGTGTGAAAATTAGCCATTCTAAACTGCCCCTTAATGTCAAAAGGCTAGGTGGTGTTATAAGGTTACGTTGATTGGGCGGAGGAGTGGGCCTAGGCAGGGTGCTCTTTCAGAGGGTCGGTGTGGACTCGATGGGCCAAATGAATTTTTTTTGCATTGTAGGGATACTATGAAATGGCACTGTACGATACACAAATCAAACTAATAAAACATCAGGACAAATGCAAAACCTTAACAGTGTAACAACTCAAAAAAAACCAAAGACATATTAAAAAAGAACCAAACAACAGTACAAAGAAGGTACCAGCATCTGAATCAACCCGCCACTCCCTCCCCTTCCCACAGCTCCCAGCAGCAGACCAGCCAGAAATTCACACTGTATATATAATTGTTTCAGGCGAATTGCTTGCAACATAAATATGAAAATGTTGCAAAGCCAGCACCAAGCTCAAAGCCTCCTTCTCATTCATTGAATACTTCCTCTGGTAATTATTCAATTTCTTTGAAAAATAACCGAAAGGCCGTTCTATTCATAGATTTTCATAGAATTTACAGTGCAGAAGGAGGCCATTCGGCCCATCGAGGCTGCACCGGCTCTTGGAAAGAGCACCTTACCCTATCCCCATAACACAGTATCCCCACCCAACACTAAGGGCAATTTTGGACACTAAGGGTAATTTATCATGGCCAATCCACCTAACCTGCACATCTTTGGACTGTGGGAGGAAACCGGAGCACCCGGAGGAAACCCACGCACACACGGGGAGGATGTGCAGACTCCGCACAGACAGTGATCCTTCGCTGTCTTCTTGCAAGAGCACAGCACCTATGCCCACATCACTCGCATCGGCAGCCACTTTGAATGGTTTTGTGTAATTTGGGGTGGCCTACACAGGAGCATTGGTTAACACAGTCTTCAGGCCGTCAAATAACTTTTGACACTCCGCTGTCCACTGAAATTTGCTACGCTTATTCAGCAAGTCCGCCAGTGGAGCAACTACGCTGCTACAATTTGGCATAAATTGTCAGTAAAATCCACTCATGCCAAGAAATCGCATTATTTCCCGTTGTGTCGCGGGTATTGGAAACTCCACAATAACTTTTGTTTTCACATCCTGTGGGACCTTTCGACCCTGTCCAATTGTATGGCCAAGGAACTTAACTTGGGCTTTTCCAAATTCACTTTTGGCTAGGTTTACCACCAAACCCACCTCCTGAAGTCGATTGAATAACTCCATCAGATGCTTCAAATGTTCTTTCCATGTCTGGCTGAAAATTACCAGATCGGCGATGTATACCGCACAATCGTGTAATCCTAAAACAACTTTGTTGGTTCACAGTTGAAATGTGGCTGGGGCGTTTTTCTTGCCAAACAACTTTGAATTGGTATATACCATCTGGAGTCACAAAATCTGAAATCTCCTTCGCCCTTTCGGATAAAGGTACCTGCCTGTAACCTTTAAGTAAATCCAGTTTGGAAATAAAAGCTGATTGTCTCACCTTCTCAATGCAATCCCCCAAGAAGGGGATCGGATAAGAGCCTGTTCTTGTAGCTGCATTAACCTTTCTATAGGCCACACACAATCGTTGGGTACCATCTAGTTTCGGTACCATAATTATGGGTGAGCTCCATTGGCTGCAACCCACTTTAATTATACCATTTTTAAGCATACTTTCAATCTCTTTGTTAACCTGTGCCAATTTTAAAGGGTTAAGTCTGTATGGATGTTGTTTAATTGGAACAGCATTTCCCACATCTACATCATGTATAGCCATTTTAGTACTTCACAATTTATTTCCACGAACTTGCACATGTGATATTAATAATTCTTTCAGGCCAGTTTGTTTTTCCTCTGGAAGGTAATTCAACAATTTATCCCTATTTGTGACATCCTCGTTATCCAATTTAAGTTGAGGAATGTCAAAGTCAGAGTCATCTGGATTTGTTTCTCTACTTTGAGTTAGAATCACTAAAACCTCCTCCTTTTTCTCTCCTTCCCTTTCAAAGTACCTTTTAAGCATATTCACATGACACACTCGGTGAGTTTTCCTTCTATCTGCCGTTCTTACCGCATAATTCACCTCACCTCATTTCCGTTTAATCCGATAAGGTCCACAAAACCTTGTTTTTAAAGGTTCACCTACCACTCGCAACAATACTAAAACTTTATCTCCACAGGCAAAAATACAAACATTCGCTTTCTTGTCCGCTACCCGTTTCATCACATGTGGGGCAACTTTTAAATGTTGTCTCGCCAATTCACCTGCTCTATTTAATTGTTCCCTAAATTTTGACACGTAATCCAATAATGTAATTTCAGAATGCTCACTCACCAATTTCTCCTTAATCAATTCAATTGGTCCTCTAACCTCATGATCAAAAATGAGTTCAGAAGGACTGAACTTGGTTGACTCATTAGGTGCATCCCTAATTGCAAACAGTACAAATGGAATTCCTTTATCCCAATCCTCTGGATAATCTTGACAATAAGCCCTCAACATTGTCTTTAACATCTGATGCCACCTTTCTAACGCTCCCTGCAATTCTGGATGGTACGCAGTTGATTCAAATTGTTTTACTCCAAAGCTATCCATCACTTTCTTGAATAACCTTGAGGTAAAATTTGATCCTTGATCCGATTGTATTTCTGTGGGTAGACCACATCTAGTAATGAATTTCAGTAACTCCTCCACAATCTTTTTATTTTTATTTTCATTTATTTTAAAATTTAGATTACCCAATTATTTTTTCCAATTAAGAGGCAATTTAGCGTGGCCAATCCTCCTACTCGGCACATTTTTGGGTTGTGGGGGCGAAACTCACGCAGACACGGGGAGAATGTGCAAACTCCACACGGACAGTGACCCAGAGCCGGGATCGAACCTGGGACTTTAGTGCCGTGAGGCAGCTATGCTAACCACCGCGCCACCGTGCTGTCCTCACAATCTTTTTAGCTGTGGTATTGCGTATTGGAATGGCCTCTGGAAACCTAGTATACACATCCATTATTCTGATATGGTACGACCAAAGTAACGGCATGATGGGAAAACTGGTCAATGGGAAGACTGGTCAAAAAGTTTGATACAATGTAAGAAATGCTGCCCGAACCATTTCAGACCCCTGTAAGACTAATAAGGCCGACTCTGCATAACCTGAAGTATGAATAAGATCAGAGAAGGTCAAACCATTCCAAAGTACCGGACCTCGGCAACTCCTGATAAGACTAACTCGTCATAACCATGGGCCGTAGGAATAAGACAAGATAAGGTCAGGAAGAAATAAGTCTCCTCCGACCTCTCAATGTTCCCTCCAAGGACAAGATAATGGTATGAGTGATGCGACAAAGAGCCCAATAAATTCAGCAGGGTTGCTTCCGTTTTTACTTCCGATCGAATTCCTCACTAAGCTGTAGTCATGCAATCTTGATAATGATAATGTATAAATACTGCACTGATTAAAAGCACGGACTTGAGAAGGAATCAGCAGTTTCACTAACTACTCTCTGACCTCAAGTTTCAACCATTACTGCATGCAGTTTCTTCGTAAATAAAGCCTTGTTATTTTGTCTTAACGAGCATTGTTGAATCTTTCTACTACAGAAGCAGGAAAATGTTGACTACAACATTATAGTCAAAAGATATTGATTCGCACTTTTCGCTTTAGGAAGTGGTCCTATGCAATCAATTAAGACACTTGTGAAAAGTTCCTCAAATGCTGGAATGGGTATTAAGGGCACTGGTTTTATCACTGCTTGAGGTTTCCTTATCACTTGACATGTGTGACATGACCAACAAAATTTAACTACATCTTTATGTTGTCCAGGCCAATAAAAATGTTTTTGTATTGTAGCTTGAGTTTTCCTTCCTCCCAAATGACCCTCTACTGGAACCTCATGTGCAACTCGCAACACCTCCTTTCGATACCCTACCGGCAATACCACTTGATGAACTTCTGCCCACTTTTCATCTGCTTGCATATGTCAAGGTCTCCATTTCCTCATTGAGACATCATTTTAAGGTAATAACATTCTTGTATACACTCAGATTCCTCTTCCGTGTATGCTTTCTGATACATCTGTTTTATTTCTGTATCTTTATGTTGTTACTCCCCCAATTTTCCTGAACTAAAAATATTTGCCTCATCCTCCATCTGTTCTTGTTCTTTTTCAACCATCTGAACAAAAAACGTTTCTGATAAATGAACTTTAGCTTTATCCTCACTCTTTAATTTCTCCTCTTGTCTTAACCTGTGAGTTTGCGACCGGAAAGTCACAGGTTACACCTGTGTTAAAGCTTTGACAAAGAGTCATCGGACTCGAAACGTTAGCTCTTTTCTCTCACTACAGATGCTGCCAGACCTGCTGAGATTTTCCAGCATTTTCTCTTTCGTTTCATTATATTCCAAGTGCAGCCTAACTAAGGTTTTATACAGCTGCAGCATAACTTGCCAATTTTTATAGTCAATACCCTGGCCAATGAAGGCACGCATGCCGTATGCTTTAATGACCACCTTCTCCACCTGCATTGCCACTTTCAGTGACCTGTGGACCCAGATCCCTCTTTCTGTCAATCCTCTTAAGGGTTCGGCCATTTGCTGTATATTTCCTACCTGTGTTAAACCTTCCAAAATGCTTTACCTCGCATTTGTCCAGATTAAACTCCGTTTTCCAACTCTCTGCCCAAGTCTCTAACCAATCTATATCCAGCTGTATCCTCTGACAATCCTCATCACTATCTGCAAATCAACCAACATTTGTGTCATCCGTAAACTTCCAAATCAGGCCAGTTACATTTTCCTCCAAATCATTCATATATACTACAAACAGCAAAGATTCTCGCACTGATCCCAGTGGAACACCACTAGTCACACGCCTCCATTAACAAAAGCACCCTTCCACCTCTACCCTATCTTCTATGATTGAGCCAGTTCTGTATCTATCTTGCCATCTCACCTCTGATCCCATGTGAATTCACCTTCTGTAGCAGCCTGCCATGAGGGACCTTGTCAAAGACCTTACTGAAGTCCATGTAGGCATCATTCACTGCCCTACCTTCATCAATCATCTTCATCACTTTCTCGGAAAACTCGATCAAGTTTGTAAGACACAACCTCCTGTTCACAAAACCATGCTGCTCCTCGCTGATATGTCCACTTGCTTACAAATGGGAGTAAATCATGTCTCGATGAATCCTCTCCCAATAATTTTCCTACCACTGATGTAAGGCTGACCGGCCTGTAATTTCCTGGATTATCCGTGCTACTCTTCTTAAACAAAGGAACAAAATTAACGATTCTTCAGTACAACATCACCCAGTGAGTGTGCCACGTTCCCCTGGGACTGGGCCCCCTCCCTCTGGGCCTGTGCCACATCACCCAGTGAGTGTGCCATGTCCCTCTGGGACTGGGCCAACTCTCTCTGCAATGTGCCACATCACCCAGTGACTAGGCCACCTGCTTCTGTGACTGGCTCAGGTTGGCCAGTGCCTGGGCATTGCCACCAAAGCCCTCAGCCATGACCCTCTGTGACTGAGCCAAGCTTTGACGCGTAGCTGCAATGTCCAGGAGAAACGCCGGGAGCGAGAGAAGACCGGAGAGGGACTGTTGGATCTGCAGCACCTCACCCCAGTGCAGCGGCGGGCACTGGACCGGGTCGGTGGGCCCAGAGAGAGGGCTGTCACTGAGGCGGAGGTCAGCATCGGGCAAGCAAGTGAACCGCCGCTGAGTTACAGTTCCCATGGCATGTGTGGCACCACTCCCTTACCGCTTCCTCATCACCCCCACACCAACCCTCTCCGCTGCCACACCATCCCCTTGCCATCTAATCGCACGATCCAATCATGTGTCATATCTTGTGTTTCATCTGGAGGGCCCTTCTGGTGCTCTCCAGCCCCCAAACCCAAGTGGATAGCAGCAGTGTGGAGGACAGGAACACTGATGAGAGCCCCAGGCTTCAGCCTGAGGCACCCCGGAACACCAGTCCGGGGACAACACTGACTTCCTGTTTCCATCACCCTCCACCATCCCAAAGACACTCATCTCGGTTGGGTATGTTGGTAAAAGGGCTTCTGGTGCACCACCTGGAGAGGCAGGTAGAAATCACGGAGGGGTTGCAAGGTTCTTGGGGGGGGGGGGTTGGAGGTGGCACGGGGGGGTGGTCATGGAAGTGCGTTGTTTGCCTGGTGTTCATCCTCCTCCTCCAGCATACGTTCCTCTGCTGCGTGATGTTGTGGAGGATGCAGCAGGCCACCACGATGTGGGAGACTCTCCTAACCTTATACTGGAGAACCTAAACCGCATCTTCAGGATGCCAAAGCACCGCTCGATCATGCCTCTGGTCAAGGCATGAGCGTCGTTGTAGTGGCGCCTCGAAGAGATCAGAACCGTTGCATGTGCCAGGGTGAAGTCGTCGTGCATATTGCCCGGGTATCAGGTGCAGGCGTGCATGATGGGGATCTCATGGTCACACACCAGCTGCTCGTTCATCGAGCGGAATCCCTTTCAGTTTGTGAAGACCGGCCTGTCATGAGCCGGTGCTCGTCGGGGACATATATCCCATCAATCACCCCCTTGACCCAGGGCATCTCGGCGATGGTGGTGGACCCCGCTTGTCCGAGCATCTTTGTGGGCTCGGTCCACACTAAATTTGATGTATTGTGCCGATGGGCATATAGGGCCTCCGTGACGGCACGGGTGCACCTGTGCACCAAGGTCTGTGAGATCCCGGACACATCCCCATTTGGCGCCTGGAGGGACCCCAGGGCATAAACGTTCAGTGCAACCGTCACCTTGATGGCCACTGGGAGCGGGTGTCCTCCCCCACACTCCCGCGATGCCAGGTGCGCCATGATCTGGCAGATATGTCACACTGTCCCCCTGCTCAGCCAAAGTCTTCAATGCATGCCTGGTCCAGTAGGTCCTCGAATGCCAGGCATTGCCAGTACACACGAGGCCTGATGCGGTGCCTCCTTCCCACCTCCTCCTTGGCCTGCTGAGCTGTTGGCTCGCCATCCTACCGGCTGCCTCCTGTTCCCCTGGGGCAGGCTCCGCTGCAGCAGGGTCCACCTCGAGCAGCTCCAGCTAGTACAGCCTCAGTGCATTCTCCAGGGCTGTGGCGATTAGGATGAAGACCACCATTCCTGGTTGGATTCTGAAGTTCATTGTCTGTTGGGGTGAAAGTCAGACATGTCAGGATGCTGTGTACTCCCATTGCCCAACCAGGTCCACCGGGTCACACGGTGGCCGCAGCCTGCACAGCACACACTGTCCCCCGGAGGTCTCCTTCCCTCCCTCATCCCCACACCCACACCCAGCCTTTCCCCCAGGCACCCTTCCCATTACACACCGGGTCCTGTCTGTGTCCAGCACTGTGGGGGTAATCTGGCCATGATGCCAGTCCCTGCTGCTAGGGGTGCCGTTAGCTGGCTCTGCAGTCCCCGCACGGTGCCCTCCTGCAGGTGCCCCTGTGAGCATTGTGCTTTGCTGGGCCACGTTCTGTCCTGCTGGTGGGTGGCAACCAATTGTGGGGGATGGGGGAGTTGGTGGGGTGGGGGTGGAATACGGGGGTGGTGGGGTGGGGGGCACCTATACAGCCGGTGTCACTTTGTGAAATCACGGGCCATGATGTGAGGTCAGTGGGGTGTGCAGCAAGATGGCAACCGTGGCAATGGCGATCCTTGCCTGGACCCCTGATCCGATGGGAGGGCCACCATGACCCCACTGCCCACTCCCTGGTCAACCCCCATTCACCCCCACCCCCCCACCCCCAGGGCATGGCAGATGTTGTCCTCATCACCCCACCAACCCTACGTGTGACTTGACTCGCAGCCCACGATCGCGCCTCTGTATGCCCCACCTCCCATCTCTCCCTCATCAGCCACAGCGCCTCTTTCCCAATTTTTAAAACCACAAGCGAAATACGCCGTCGATAATTCCTCCCAGAATACCGAGTCAGGCCCGCTAATGATATGCGGACAGTGTTTACTGTACGTGTGGAGTAGAATACATTGATAATAATAATCTTTATTATTGTCACAGGTAGGTTTACATTAACACTACAATGAAGTTACTGTGAAAATCCCCAAGTCGCCATACACCGGCGCCTGTTCGGAATACACCACGTCTTTTGGGATTTGTGGGAGGAAACTGGAGCACCTGAGGAAACCCACGCAGACACTGGGAGAATATGCAGACCCCACACAAACTGTGATCAAAGCGGGAATCGAACCCGGGACCCTGACACTATGAAGCAACAGTGCTAACCACTGTGCTACCGTGCCACCCAATGTTTCAGTTGAGTCACCGGAGCATGGCATTCTGACTGATGCCTGGCACCAACGACAATTTTGGCCTCACGACCAATTCTCCACCCAATTGTCTTTTCCAAGTTCAGCGTCGGCCAACGGAGAATTTGGAGGATGATCAGTCTGCTTGTGAATGTGACTGATAGATTATTGATTTATTGATTCATTGATTTATTAATGATTTTAGGTACTGATTGAGTGCACAACTAAAGAGTGGAATTATTCAACATGCCATGACTGTGAAAAGATAATCATTGTTTCCGATACCAAATTAACTATTGAACTTTAGGGTTTTGTCTGCAGAAATTTCGACATTGTTTCAACTAATGATCAATATAATGAATAGACTATTGTATTTCAGTGCATTTAGCAATAAGAATGTATCAACTAATTAGTTACAGCAAGGTCTATGCCCAGCAGTGCGTGAGAATCCTATTCTCATGAGACTGCGCATGTAGACACTGAATTATTCTTTTTTATATATAAATTTAGAGTATCCAATTTATTTTTTCCAATTAAGGGGCAATTTACCTTGGCCAATCCACCTACACTGCACATTTTTTGGGTTGTAGGAGTGCCAACACGGGGAGAGAGAATGTGCAAACTCCACACGGACAGTGACCCAAAGCCGGGATCGAACCTGGGGCTTCGGCGTCGTGAGGCAACTAACCACTTGCGCCACCTTGCTGCCCTGACACCTCTGTTTGAACCAATCAGGAGTTTTCAGTTGAGAATTAGAAACCAATGAGAGCAAATGAGGGATTAGACCACCGATAAGGATTCCCTTAAAGTAAGACCCCTTGGCCGAGGTTGGCCTTCTGACTTTCTGAATTCCTGAATCATCCCATTCGTTTATTTTAAAAGTGATTTCTCTATGCTTTTATGATCAATGATTTCCTTTACCATGTATTTGATCAACTCATGTATTGTTTGCTATTTTGTTTCTAAGTTTTGATTTAGTTCGTATGTAAGTGTATTGAAGTGAATAATATGGCCACCTAAAATGGCGTCCAGCAAAGGACACTGGGAAAAGTGGCCAAGTTCAGGGACAAACAGGCTGCAGCTTGCAAATAAACAAAAACCTGCAGCTCAGACTTTTCTAACAGCCCAGGAAAAAGGACATTGAAAGGCTATCCCGCGACAATGGGCTGAAATGGAAATTGAATTAAATGGCAGACTCTGTGGCGTCTGTTTCCTTATTTGGGAAGGCCTACGTGCCTCGGACAGTACAGACGTGCCCCGCCATCAAGGTAGTGGATTGTAATTGGACATTATCGATTAGGGTGATAAAGCTCTCATCGATGGATTGGGTATTCACCTGGGACCGCCCAAATGGGCGCAAAAAATCTTGTGGATAAAAGATGCTGCGCAGTCCACCACTCGCTCTCTCAACTGCAGCTTTCAACAGCCACCAACAACGGTAACCCTTCACCGGCCAAGAGGAAAGTCATCCACGCCATCGATGGAAGGACCAGAGCCAAGGACAAAAGCGACGAGCAACGGACTTCCAACACAGCCAGACAACGGATCCCAGATAAGGCCATATCTACCTGGTATTTGCCAGTCACTTGGAAGTTACGTTCAGGTTTTTTTCGTGTGTATTAGCTTAGAGTTCACCTTGATGTGTGTGTGATTGACTACTGTTAACAATTTGTGAATAAAAGTATTATTGTACAAAACAAATTGTGGGCATTTGTCTGTCGTATACGGGTTAAAGACACGCTGTGGTTTAGGCACAACAATAATCAAAAATAAAGTTGCATTTTGACACCTCCAATCAACCGGACAATCATCTCTTATTAGGAGATAAAATATGAGCTCCTACAGTGGCACAAAGTCTGAGCTACAATAGTATGTTTCTTCACCTACACATTAAAACTCCCTCGGGCAAACATTCCACCTCACAGTGTAGATTAAGATAAAGCTGTTGGACTAGAACCACTCGTCAGATCTGACGACAGGTAACCGTGAAAAGCAAGTTTCTACTCGACTGGGTAATGAGAGGCAGCTTCACAGAGATTCCCTGTTATACAACCCCTGGCTAGCGAGCAACTAAGCTTGACTCAGAATTTTCACAGAGCATCTTTGTCTTGCTTTTCCCCAAGTCCCTTGGGCAGAGCTTTGGAACTTGCTGTTACTTGAAGAGTCTGGTTTTTAAAAATGCATTGAAAAAACTACTTGGAGCCGCATGATGAAATAAATTAAAGAATGGGGTAAAGAGGAGAAAATAGTTTGTCGAGAATGTAAGGCACTTATTCAGGGATGAAAAAAAAATCGGCTTTAATTTCTCTCTGGCACTTATAAGAATGACTGCTCAACTGTATGTGATTTCATTCTTGTATCGAGGTCAAGCAAATAGACCCGTTTCTACAATCCAGGAATGGGTTAGAAACTGTTCCTTTTGTTCGCAAAGTTGAATCTGAATGCGAATGCAAATCTTAAATTTACTTTCAGGTTTGTAACATTTTGTATCAGGATTGAACAGAAATTTTTAAAATATGATACTTCCAAAGGACAATGGTCCCTTGATGATATAAGGAAAGTTTGGGGAAAAGCTACCCGTTTGAGAAATAAAGACCAGACCAAATGGTCCCTGATTGTAATGAGCCAGTTCCGAAGGATAAATGAGACCATAGCAAGTACCAACTATGATTGTGAAATAAAAAAACCAAAAGGAGCAATTACGGGCAGTTGGTGAAGAGCTAAAGAGAGAAAAGCCCAAGCTCGAAAAGCCAGAAAATTTAGAGCAAGAAGTTGCCAGACTTAAACGTGAAGTCTATGAGTTGAATTTATCGAAAATGAGTTACGATTAGGAAAAAAAGAGTTAGCGTTGGAAAATGTGAAGCTTAAAATGGAAGTATCAGGACTTCTGATTCAGAATAGGGAACTGAAAGGTCAGATACCGGAGGAACTCCTGACCTGGGGGAATGTCTGTTCAATGGGCCCTCAACACCATGCGACTGAGGCCCATCCCTGAAACAGTAGATTTGATCCCAGAAGCCCAGCCTTTTCCTCCACCTCTCCCAGTTTGTGAGGTATTACAGACTGCTCCTAACGTAAGACAGTCCGCCCCAATGAGAAAGAAGTTAGCCGTAACCGCAAGCCCTTCCGCGGAAGCTTCACTTCATGTGGAAGTAAAAATAAATAAATAATAAGCATTCGAAAAAGAAATCACCAAAAGGGGCCACAGAATCCGAGTTTGTAACTGAGTCGGAATCCTCGGAATCCTAGCGCGACTCTGGTGAAGAGATGAATCAGGAGGAGGAAATACCCCAAAAGATAAAACAAAGCCCCGAAGGACTCAAGGCATATGGTTAGCCTCTGAAAGTCAAAGAGGTATAAGGCCAAAGGTCTATGGCATAAGGTCACAATGCATTGAAAAAACTAAGAATAACCTCGAGAGATGGGGACCAAAGAATTACCCGAGCCAAATATGTCCAACAGTTGGTCCACAAACCAGTTGATCCGGAAAAGATTGAGAGATTGTCTAAAGAATTACCTAATCCCAAGAAGTGGGGTATGGGGACATGGGAAGGCCTTGAGTGATTCTGACATATTTACAATCTCCACCCGTTGGACAATGTCAAAGTTTTGGCAGTAATGATTCCTAATCACAGCGGACAGCTTTCTAGAGAGGTTAAAGAAGCACTAGGGGATGACGAACAACAGCTAGAAGAGGGAAGGGCTGTAGTTAAGCAATGGCTGTTAAAGTATAACCTGCCAAAAGCTGATTGGACAAAGGTTACCGCTTGTATTCAGAAGACAGAGGAAGTATCAGAATATGAAGAAAGGTTGAGGAAAGTATGGATAGAGCACTCAGGATTTGAATTGCCGAAGGGACAGGACACTTGGGACACAGGTACGGCCCACTGTCACCGCCCAGAGAAATGTATTAACGAGAGCCGTACGGAGAAATGTATATGCCTCCGTCTCCTCCCATCTCTGCTCCCATCTCTACTCCTCTATCTCATCCACTGTCACCATACAGAGAGTCTGCATACAGGCCCGAAGAGGAGCTGGTATAGTGGATACATTCAAGAAATTATCACTGCAGCGACAGGCTGTCAGCTATCAAAAAATTAGAAAAGCCCGTCCTCAGTCTCCCTAACCCTGCCTCTCTTCACTCTTTGATTGACAACAGGAGGGATGGCTTATATGTATTATTGAGGGTGGGCGGTAAAGAAGTATTTTTTGGATACAGGAGCAGAGTTAACATGTGTTCCTCTTGAATGTGCAAAATTGTCTCCTTTGGATCACAAAAAAAACTGCAGCCCATGGTTTAGGGGTCGATACACTGATCATCAAAATAACATGAATTGATTTCTCCAGTCTGGATAGGCCCAGTGGACCAGGCCATTCTGGGTCTGGATATTCTAGCCTAAATTCTTCTTTAAACTTTGAAAATGGAAAAGTAACATGGTCAATTTGAACCTTCAGGAGGATCAGCTTTATGATCATCCAATGTGGGCCAAAGATAAGAATGATTGTGGCCTACTGAACATGGAACCGGCATCATTCACTGGAACTGCCCCACCATGTACCAAACAATATCCGATCACCCCGTCCTCAATTGAAGGAATTCGGCCTATTGTTATGGGTCAGGGTTTAGAGAATCCCAAAGTGTATCATGGAGTTCACCTGACCCACAACTTTTAATAGATTGTGCTATGGGGAGCACACGGCTCACTCTACAGGTATGGTATAGCAGGAAATAGACCAGTGGTTTTTAAAACAAAACAATGTTTATTCTATGAACTCAAATTAACCTTTCTAAAACAAACAGTGAACATCTTAGCAACCAGTAAATCAAATACACCCCCCCCCCAAAGAATACAACACTAAGTAATCTGTATGCTGTTTTCTTAACATCCAAAAGACTTAACAAACCTCCAAACAGGAGCACATTCAAGATTGAAAACATTTATACTTCTTCTGAATTCACTAAATGATCCATAGATAGTTTTTTGGATGGCAGAGATCAACAGCAGTGCAGCTCACAGACGCACCCAAGCTTTCTCAAACTGAAACTTAAAAGCAGAACCAGAGCTCAGCTCCACCCACACTCTGACAGCACTGCAGTAACATGAGCAGCTCCATTTCTTGAAGGTACGTTTCTTAAACACCCATTTCTTAAAGGGTACTCTCACGTGACACTATAGTAAAGCAACTAGAGGACAGGAGGGTATTGATCAAAACACACAGCTCATTGAATAGCTCAGTTTGGCCTGTAAAAAACGCAAATGGTATAAGGCGCCTTACCATTGACTACAGCAAGTCAACTTGTGTATTGCTAAGAAAGCCCCTTTGGTGGCTGACCCTTCCACCATTTTTAATGCCCTAACACCAGAATTCAAATGGTTTTCAGTTATAGACATGGCCAGTGGCTTTTGGTCGGTACCACTAGGTACAACCATAGTTTACCTTTACCATTCAACAGCAACAGTACACCTGGATAAGACTACCACAGGGTTTTCATAATAGTCCAACTGCATTTCACATGGTCTTCCAAAACCATTTAAAGGAATTTCCTGAGTTGCCCTTCACCATTATCCAGTATGTAGATGACATTCTGTTCACCACCATTAAAGAATAGGATCATGAGAAAGATTTACGTGTTCTTCTGGACCATCTCAGCTGGAGGGAACATAAGCCAGCATGGCCAAAGCACAAATCGCTCAACATGAAGTTATCTATTTAGGTCAGAAGATTTCAAAGGGTAAAAGAGAACTTACCCAAGACAGGACACAGGCAATTCGTGCTGGAGAAGAGCCCACCACTGTCCAGAAAGTGAGATTTTTGGGGGGTTTGTGTGTTTGTGTAACTTTAACAGAAGTTGGATTGATTCATACACACAGTTAGCACAACCATTGAATGACCTCTTAAATGGAAATCGGAAATCATCCTTACAACAGAACAGAAAAAGCCTTTGTGAATCGGAAACAGGCCTTGTGTTTAGCACCAGCTCTAGGAATTCCAAATATCGGGAAACCATTTACCTTATTTCTTCATGAGAAAGAATTATATGTGACAGCAATCTTAGCACAGGAACATGGGGACCAACAGAGACCAACTGGGTACTATTCAGTCGTCCTTGGATTGGGAAGTTGCCTAATAACCATAGAGGCAACATATAAAGCTATAATAGTGACTGCAAGCATTGTCCTAGATCAAAAACTGACCATTAAATGCCCTCATACAGTTCATGCGTTACTTTCAATGAATAGAGTCACAAAAGTCACCTCAGACAGATGGACAACATGGAAGCCCGTGACCTCCATTTCCAAAAGGCAAGCCCGGTAAATCCATCATCTATGCTCCCACTTCCCGAGGAGCAAAAGGGGGGAGGAGAAGAACATGACCGTGTTCAGATTACAGAGGAAATGGAGGAGGCGCGCCTGATAGAAGATCTATTACAAACCCCAGGCTTAGTTTTGTTTCCAGATGGGTCCCTGTGATGTTCTCTGCTTTCTTGATAAGAATGGCTTTGATGTGTAGAGTTCAACAAACAACGTCAAGCTATGTTGATGAACAAAGCTAATTTATTAACAGTACAAAGGTTGCGAAATAAACTGTTATAACTCTAGCTATAGATCTCCTGAAAATACTACACTCTCTCACTCCTAAACACCTTCTCTCAGAATTAAGGGTGTCACGTGATCTACGTGACTGCTCTTCATCACCAGTTGGTGGTTAGATGTATTTACATAAAATTGTTAACCCTTAATTCACCATATAATATCCAGACTGTCACTGTCCCCTTTTGTTGAAAATGGCATTCGGAAAGCAGGAAGGGCAGTCACGAGCCTGTACACCATTGTGGTAAAGGGAAGTTTGCCCTCAGGGACATCAGCTCAACCAGCTGAGCTAAGGACCCTTGCCCAAGCATGTCATGTGGCAAGAGATCAAACAGCTAACATCTATACAGATTCAAGGTATGGTTTTGGAGTAACTCATGACTTTGGTCACGTATGGAAGAAAAGGATTCCTCGCCACCGCAGGAACACCTATTCGAAATGGGAACGAGGTACAGGATCTCCGAGAATCCTTAAAACTACCAAACGAAGTTGCCATTCTGAAATGCAAGGCCCACACTAAAGAAGACACCGCAGAAGCACAAGGAAACACCTTTACAGATCAGGCTGTGAAAGAAGCCTCCTTACAATGCAATCCTCCAGAGGAACCGAAACAAATCTACAGATTGGGGGTGTGCAGCCTGCTACAAGATCTACGTAAAATGCAGAGTGGGTGTTCACGAGAAGAAAAATGTATTTGGATGGAAGTAGATATCAAATTCTGTCAGGTTGGCATTTGGAGACAAGCCGAGACCAACAGACCAGATGCACCACAGTCACTGATGCCCTATTTGGCCCAACTGATCCACTCATGGGGACCGAACAGATCAACATCCCTCAACAGATGTTGGCTCGCTCCAGAAGAGCTGGTGGGGTCAAGGATTCAAGAAACATGCCCAGGTGGTAGCAGACCGTTGTGTCACCAGTCATAAGAACAATTCAGGACCTATAATATTCATGCGTCGGTTAAGAGGTTCTGCCCCTGCAGGACCATTTCAGCATATGCAGGTCAATTGCATTACCCTTCCGCCATGTCAGGGATGCACTGACATCCTGATAATAGTGGACAGGTTTCCAGATGGAGAGAGGCCTTCCCGGCCAGAAGAGCTACAGTCAGCCACACGACTAAGGTTTTATGCAAATACTATGGCCGGGATTCTCTGAGCCTACGCGCCGCAATCGCCCTCGGTGCAGGGGCGGAGAATGGGGCGATGTCCCCATGCCCGGGTGAAAACAGGTGCAAATCACTCTGGACTTACCTGGTGGAAGTCCAGAGTGCTTCTCCATTTTGCAGGGGGCTAGCAGGGCCCCGGAGTAATCCACGCAGCTCTGGCTGCCGATACGGGGCCCTGCACTTCTGGCCGCATGCGCGCGGCAACATGGCGGACCCACACAGCGGACCGGCCCCGACAATATAGGCCCCTCCCAGATCACGCGGGCGATCGGGTCCGACGCCACTCCTGCGATTCACCGAGGACCGAAGCGGCGCCAGTTGGGGGCCATTGAAAGAGGCCTCCGCGACGATTCTCCACCGGCAACTGGCCGAGTTCCCGCCGGCATGGTTCACTCATTGTTCCACCCGACGGGGCCTTGGAGTGGCGGTTGCAGACTCAGTCTACGGCCCCCCTGGTGGGGAGGCAGGGGGTTCCTTCAGTGGAGGGTGGGGGGCCTCCAGGACGGCCCGGCGCGCGATCGGGGGCCACCGATCAGCAGGCCCGCGTGATCTGGGAGGGGCCTGTATTGTCAGGGCTGGTCCGCTGTGTGGGTCCGCCATGTTGCCGCGCGCATGCGGCCAGAAGTGCAGGGCCCCGTATCGGCAGCCAGAGCTGCGTGGAGTACTCCGGGGCCCTGCTCGCCCCCTGGAAAACGGAGAATCACTTTGGACTTTCTCCAGGGAAGTCCAGAGTGATTTGCGCCTGTTTTCACCCGGGCACGGGGACATCGCCCCATTATCAGAGAACTCCGCCCTTAATTCCCAGATGGGGAATATCAGTTAGGGTAGACTCAGACAATGGAACCCACTTTAAAGGCGCTGTTTGCAAAGAGGTTTATAAACTATTGAATATCCAGTGGGAGCTACATTGTCCTTACCACCCGCAATCCTCAAGTGGAACGCCCGAACCGGACCTTTAAAGAGTGATTATCAAAGTATCACTAAGGTGGAATGTCATGGCCTCAAGCCTTACCACTAGTCCTGAGCAGTACCACAGCAACAACAACCAGAACAACGGGCTAGAGTCCATTTGAAGTAATTACTGGCAGGCACATGTCCTTGCCAGGGACTGTTGACTTACGATAAGCTGATTGTTATTTGATGAGTGATGCATTACTTAAATATTGTCAAGATCTAACGAATGCCATCAGTTCTGCTTCTTTGCAGGTATTGGTAGCTTGGGGTGACCCTCCTTAAGGCGGACACGACTTTGTACCAGGTGTTGGAGTCTATGTAAAGAAACTGCGGAAGGAACTGTTGGGGTCCAAGTGGGAGGGATCCTATCAGGTGCTACTCAAAACCCCAGCGGCTGTGAATGTCCAAGGAAAGAAGTCCTGGATCCATGCCTCACATTTTTTTAAATTTAGAACACCCAATTCATTTTTTCCAATTAAGGAGCAATTTAGCATGGACAATCCACCAATCTTGCACATTTTTGGGTTGTGAGGGCGAAACCCACGCAAACACGGGGAGAATGTGCAAACTCCACATGGACAGTGACCCAGAGTCGGGGTCGAACCTGGGACCTCGGCGCCATGAGGCTGCAGTGCTAACCCACTGCGCCACCGTGCTGCCCGCCATTCCTCACATTTAAACGAGTTCATAATGGTTAAAATTAATTTCTGTAAAATGTTTGCCGCCATTTTGATTTTTGGTAGACTTTTTAGCTGAACAGACCATTGCCAGCCCACAAAAGCTCATTAGGAGTTAAATGATAACACTGCTCTTTATATGTCCAAGGTATGTGCCAAAAATGTCAATGTTTCCAAATGTTGTGTATGTATTACGATTCCCATCCACTCAGGGGAAGGTATTCCCTTTTTGTCTATTCCTTTTAGTACTTTGGAGACTGCAGAATGGTACATTTTTTATAAGCATCACCCGTTCTTCCCAAGCTCGTGAGGGAGCTAATACATTTTGGGGGAACCAAATTTTGGTTCTACCTGAGAAAGAGGGCTCAGTTATGGAGGTCTGCAGGTTACCTGCTGACTACCTTTTCAGGGTGGCACCAACCCAATTACTACAGGGAACAGAATCCTCCCCAAATAAACCTCCCAACCACCTTCACTCAGGAGGGATCAGTATGCTTGACATGTTATAACCCAAGGGACTGGAAATGGGATATAGTAATTGCACCCACTATTTTAATGTAATTAGGGATTATAAATGTTCTCCAACGTTAATAGAGGCCGCTCTTGGTTCCTCCCTGTTGACAGGCCTACACATTTCTACCGGCAGTGGGAATTTCTCAGACCACTGGTACCCAGAAGATGTTGCTCACTTTTCTTCTTGTAATGGTACTTGTTTTGTTTGTAACCACAGGGCCTATCCTTGGCTTTCACATTTTTGGTCAGGATATGTTATCTGGCAGTTGACTTCTGGTGGCGGCATGTAGAGGTTTAGTCGCACGTTGGGTGGCTCCTGCTTGAGGCGTGTTTTTAGGAGTTTTAATGTCTGGTCCTGGGGACAATTTGTGAATGATTGGGTGCAGGAAGGTATAAAGAAGGCAAAGAATGTCAAAGAGTCAAAGGAAACAGCCGTGAAGTAGGGAGGGAGTGAGAGTTCACCGTCGAGTGAGACGGTGGAGGCTGGTCTGTTGGGTGAGGCCTCACTGCTTACGGCAGAGAAGATGACTGAGGTGATGTCCTTGGAGCTGAACAAACAGTTCTCAAAACATATGGAGGTGTTGAGAAAGTAGATGGCGGTGGCATTGAAGATGTTGGAGGAGGAGGCAATTGCCCCGGTGAGGGTGGCTGTGGCGAAGACATCGGCCGAGGTGAGGGAGCAGGGCGAGAAGATGAAGGGAGTTGAGGAGGCCATGTTGCAGCACAGCGATCAGCTCAGAGGGATGAGCTGCGGAGGGCGGTTGAAGACAATCAGGGGCTGCAAGCAAAGCTGGAGGACTTGGAGATCCTCTCGAGGCAGCAAAATCTGAGCATTATGGCGGGCTCGAGTCCGACGGAGTACTTTGCCTAGGTGTTGCCGGAATTGTTGGGGGAGGGAGACGAATCCTCTCGGTATGAACTGGACCGAGCTCATCGGTGGCTGAGGCCTATGTTGGACAAACATTGGTTTAGGCCTCAGCAACCGAAGAGCCAAGGGCAGTGATCATCTGTTTTCACAGGTACCACATGAAGGAGAAGGTCTTGAACTGGGCAAAGCAGAAGTGGGAGGTGCAGTGGGCTGGTGCTCGTGTTTGCATTTATCAGGAATGGACGGTGGAGCTGGCAAAGAGGAGAGCAGCTTTCGGCTGAGTGAAGATGGGATTGTACAACAGTGGGGTGCTGTCTGGAGTAATATACCCAGCGAAGCTGAGGGTGACCTACAACGCCAGAGAATTCTATTTTGAGAAGGTGGAGGTGGCGGAGGCTTTTGGGAAAGCAGAAGGCTTGGGACAGAAATGGAGAATGGGACTGAAGAGGGGTGTGGACTGCGAAAGGGGAGTTGGGAGAGTGTATAAATGTAGTTTTGACCTATATCGTTATTTTCATGTTGTTACAGAGGTTAAGTTTTGAGGAAGGTGCAGTGCTCCCAAAGCTAGTGATATCGAAACAAACCTGTTTGACTTTAACCTGGTTTTGTAAGACTTCTTACTGTGCTCACCCCAGTCCAACGCCGGCATCTCCACATCAAGTTTTTTATTGTTATTCTTTGTTGCAAGTTTTATTTTGCTGAGATGTTTGTGTTTGATTGTTTTTCATGGGACTGGACGGGAGGGGAGGGGAGGGAACACCTGGTCGGGGGCTTTCACAACAGTAAACTTAAGTCGGCTAGTGAACGGAGGTGTGGTGGGGGGAGGGGCTGCGGAGATTGGAGCCTGACGAGCAGGTTTCAATGGGCCTAGGAGGTGTGAAAAGTGGGAGGGAGGGGATCAATACTGGGTGAGGGTTTTCGAGAGGATATGCAGGGGGAGATTCTGGGAGTGGGGAGAGGGTTTGATGTTAACAATGGATAGGGACAGGTCAGGCTCATGGGCAGGGCCCGGAGTTATGGTGATGGTAGATAGGAAGGGATAGAGGGGGGGTAAGAGACTCCCGATTAGGATAGTTACGTGGAATGTGAGGGTGTTAGAAAGCTCAGTCAAGAGATCGAGGGTGCTTGCACATCTGAAATGTTTGAAGGCTGATGCGGCGATGCTGCAGGGGACACACTTGAGGGTGAAGAATCAGGTGAGGCTTAGGAAGGGCTGGGTTAGTCAGGTATTTCACTCGGGATTTGATGGCAGGCACGGGGGATAGCGGTCCTGGATCGCAAAAGAGTACGGTTCCAAATGGAGATAGTGGTGGCGGACCAGGGCTGTAGGTGTGTGATAGTGACAGGGGCATTGGAGGGGAGTCTGTTGGTGCTGGTAAGCATGTAAGGTCCCAAATGGGATGATGTGGGGTTTGTAAAGAAGGTGCGTGAGGCCATCCCGACTTGGATTTGCATGAATTGATAGTGGTTGGAGACTGCAACTTGGTGCAGGAGCCAAGATTAGACAGATCATGGCCGCGCTCGCTTGTCCCGTCAGGAGGGGTGGCGAAGGCGTTGGCTGGGCTAATGATGCAAATGGGAGGAGTGGATCCTTGGAGGTTTTAGCACCCATGGGAGCGGGGGGTATTCATTTTCCTCTTTGGTTCATAAGGTCTAGTCACGGATTGATTTTTCTGTGCTGGGGAAAACGCTGTTGGCTTGGGTCAAGGGGTCAGAATATTCGGCAATTGCGATATCGGATGATGCACCGCATTGGGTGGATATGGTGTTGGAGAAGAGGGCAGTGCAGATTAGATGCCGAGGTTGGAGATTCGATTTGGGGCTGTTTGGGGACCAAAGGTTTTGTGATAAGATTGGGAAAGTAATTGAGCAGAACGTGGGGTTTAATTGCACGGAGAAAGTTTTGCAGGCGATGGTATGGGAAGCTCTGAAGGCAGTGGCGAGGGGGGAGGTGATTTTGTTTAAGGCAAAGGTGGATAGGGAGGAGAGGGAGCAGCGGCAAAGGGGAATAGACAAGATGTTGGAGGTAGACAGGAGGTATGCAGAAGACGGGGATCCAGCACTGTTGGAAAAGTGGAAGGAGTTGCAGGTGAGCTTTGATCGGCTGTCCCCAAGGAAGGTGGTGTGCCAACTGAGGCGGGGAAGGGGAGCAGTCTATGAGTATGGAGAGATGGCAGGAAGCAGGTTGGCAGGCCAACTTCGGAGGGAGGCAGCGGTGAGGGAAATTGTTCAGCTGCGGGATAGGACAGGGAAGTTGGTGGTGGCTCCGGACCAGATTAATAGGGTGTTTGAGGAGTTTTATGAGAGGTTGTACAGGTTGGAGCCACCGGGGGAGGATCGGGAGATGTTGGAATTCCTGGATGGTTTGGAATACCCGAGGTTGGAGGAGGGAGGTAGGGCCACATTGGAGGGGGTGATAGTGGAGCAGGAGATAAAGGATGTGATTGGGAGGATGCAGTCGGGGAAGGTAGCAGGGCCGGATGGGTTTTCGGTCGAGTACTACAAGAAATGTAGAGATACGTTGGTGCCGTTGATGGTGGGATGTTTGCGGAGGCGACAGGGAAGGGGGTCTTGCCATAGACTTTGGAACAGGCATCAATCTTCCTGTTGCTCAAGATGGATAAGGATCCGACAGAGTGTGGGTCGTATAGGCCCATATCACTCTTGAATGTAGATGCAAAGGTGTTGCCGATCAGGCGGCGTTTGTGAAGGGGAAGCAATTCTTTTTGAACACTAGGAGGGTTTTGAATGTAGTTATGGCACCGGCGGATGGGTGGGAGACAGAGGTGGTGGTGGCGTTGGACGCCGAGAAGGCGTTTGACTGAGTAGAGTGGAGTATTTGATGTCGGTTTTGGAGCAGTTTGGGATTAGGCCACGATTTGTGGAGTGGGTAAGACTGCTGTATCGGGAGCCGAGGGCAAGTGTCCGCACGAATAACGTGAATTTGGGGTATTTTGCTCTGCGCCGAGGGACCAGGCAGGGGTGCCCTCTGTCCCTCCTGTTGTTTGTGCTTGCGATTGAGCCTTTGGCCATCGCGTTGGGGAGTTTGAAGGTGTGGAGGGGCTAGTGCGGGGGCAGGGGGGTGTTGGGGGAGCATAGGGTTTCTTTGTACGTGGACGACTTGTTATTGTATGTATCCGAATTGAGGTGTCGATGGGTGGTACATTAGAACATAGAACATAGAACAATACAGCGCAGTACAGGCCCTTCGGCCCACGATGTTGCACATTGGGGCTGCTTCGGGAATTTGGGTCTTTTTCGGGGTATAAGCTAAATTTAGACAAGGGTGAATATTTTGTGGTGTCTCGGTCAGGAGTGGGGGTGGGGGTGGAGGGGCTGCTATTCTGTAGGCATCGACCCACTTTAGATATCTGGGGTGCAGGTGGCATGGGATTGGGGGAGGCTCAGTAGGTATAATATTACTAGTCTGGTGGGTGACGGTGAGAGCGGATTTGACAAGGTGGGATGGTCTTCCTCTGTCACTGGCAGGTCGGGTACAAGCAATTAAGATGAATGGGTTGCCGCGGTTTTAGTTTATTTTTCAGTGCCTCCCGATCTTCCTGCCAAAGGCATTTTTAAGGAAGTTGAAAAGATGATCACCTCGTTATATATGCAAACTCTTGATGGCCCCCGGGGAAATATTAGGGGAGTCTGGTGGTCGTGGCGACATTGAAAATCTGGAGGCAATTGCGCCAGTACTTTAGGTTGTGGGTGGGGTTAAGGGAAATGCTGATTCAGAGGAATCATAGATTTGAGCCAGGGAAGTGGGATGGAAGTTTTCGGAGATGGGAAGAGAGGGGAGTTGGGGCATTAAAGGATTTGTTTTGGGGAGGCCGGTTTGTGAAAACGGAGGAGCTGGGGCCGAAATATGGGTTGGGGCAGGGGGAGATGTTTAGGTATGTGCAGGTCCAGGATTTTGCTAGGAAGGAGGCTCAGAGCTTTCCGGTGGCACTGGCCCGCACACTGTTGGAAGAGGTATTAACGACAGGGGAAATGGAGAAGGGGTGGTGTCGGCGATTTATGGGGTGATTTTGAAGAAGATAAGGTATCACTGGAGGGGATTAAGGCAAAGTGGGAGGAAGAGTTGGGAGAGGCATGAGGAGGGGTTGTGGTGTATGCGAGGTTGGAGCTGATACAGCTGAAGGTGGTGTACAGGGCACACCTCACAAAAAAAAGGATGAGCCAACCCATTAAGGGGTAGAGGATGTTTGTCAACGCTGTGGGGGGGGCCCATAAAATCACGTTCATATGTTTTGGTCCTGTCCAAAACTGGAGGGGTATTGGAGGGAGGTCTTCAAGGTAATCTTGAAGGTGGTACATGTGAAACCCGAACCAGATCCCCTTGAAGCCATATTCGGGGTTTCGGATTGGCTATGGCTGGAAGCGGGTGCGGAGGCAGATCTCTTGGCCTTCGCCTCGTGGATCGGCCGAAGGCGGATCCTGTTGGGTTGGAGGTCAGCTTCTCCACCCTGTGGCCTGGTGTGGCGAGGGGACCTGCTGGAGTTCTTATCACTCGAGAAAGTGAAGTTCGAGTTGAGGGGTGGATGGAAGGGTTCTACTATTCACAAGCTTTGTTTATTATGCATTTTCAATAATTGGATGACATTGAACATTAGGTGGGGGGGGGGGGGGGGGGGTGGGGGGGGGGGGGGTGGTGGTGCGGGGGGGAGGTTTGGAATGTACATGTATATATTGTTGGTGATTATGTGTGGGGTGATGGTGGATTCCTGATTCTTTTTCTTTGGTGTTTGTATTTAGAATATTGAGGGTTTGGGGTTGAGTGGGATGAAGGCATTGCTGGCCAGGGGATTCCCATTGTATTTGTTACTGTTGATTATTTGTTGATTGGTGTAAATTTGATGAAAATGTGATAAAGGAGGAGAATAAAAAAATATATTTTTAAAAGGATCATGTCATCTGGGGGATGTGATAACCGCTATTCGTTATTTTCCTTCTCTATTAGAGGTAACAGGGGTAAGAAGTAAATGTGCCATTACTATACGTGATAGATTTCTTGCTCAGTTCATTCCTTTTTATTGGGATGCCAAGGTAGCCAGAGAGTTTAATAAGTCAATAATCATTATAGAAATTCCCATACCAGCCTCCCCGAATCGGCGGCGGAATGTGGCGACGAGGAGTTTTTCACAGTAACTTCATTTGAAGCCTACTTGTGACAATAAGCGATTTTCATTCATTCATTTTGTTTTCTAAAAGCTAATGATACCTCCATAGCCCTGTTCAAGATTTCCACTGACATGCTAGCTATCCGTACTGTGGCCTTACAAAATCGGATGGCTCTTGATCAACTGATGTAACTGTTAGCCCCAGAAGGGCATCAATTATTTCAGGAGGAAGAGGGGAGAATAATACACCAAGTAAATGCATTAAGATGTTTTTTTAGTAAGTACTGGATCTGTTCTCAAAATACAACATGTAACACACAATGTCTTATGATGTTATTGTAATGGCTGTGTGTAAACTGTTCTGATTAGGCAGATGGTAGTTTCTGGGTTGACCAATTCCCAAATTCCCAAAGGGAAACTTGATTGAGCTATCACAACAATTTGCAATATGTATTCTATTATGAGACGGCACGTATATTGAAGTCAGGTGTAAAAGTTCCACTACCAGGTTTGGAATTTTTAAATATAAACTAAAACATTTATTAACAAATTAAAAGAAAACTTAAACACACAATTACATTTACACAGTTAAAACAAATCTTACAAACACTTCTACTTTGGCTTACAAATGAACAACCATACAACAGTCCTTATAAATTCTTAACCTTTAAAATACCAGTAATACATTCCAGCTTCCTGGAACTATTGGACACTTCGTTGGAGGTGGGGAGAGACTGCTTACTTGACAGATCTGCCTCAGAACAGCACATTCTTCAAGATCTCAGCGCATACCCGAGGCCAAGTGGCCTTCTTCGAAAAAAGGGTGGCATGGTGGCTCAGTGGTTACCACTGCTGCCTCACAGAGCCAAGGACCGGGTTCAATTCCCGGTAATTGGCTGTGTAGAGTTTGCGCTTTCTCCCCGTGTCTGTGTGTGTTTCCTCCGGGTTCTCCAGTTTCCTCCCATAGTCCAAAGATGTACAGGTTAAGTGGATTGACCATGGTAAATTGCCCCTCAGTGCTCAAAAGTTAGGTAGGGGTACGGGTTTACAGAGGAGAGGGCCTAGGTAAGGTGCTCTTTTAGTGGATCGGTGTAGACTTGATGGGCTGAATGGCCTCCTTCTGCACTAGGGATTCGATGATCTCATTCAGCCATTCCTCACATGTAGCCTTCAATCTTTACAGAAATATGTTTAAATTCTCTTTCATTTTGAAGTCCTTTGTTTCAACCATCTTTGGAAGTTACCTTTTCCAGAATATAAAAATCCTTCATGTCTTTATGGCCATTACTTTCAGGAAAAATAAACTTAACATCACCTTATTCATTTATGATCATTACCAGTTGTAAATTTTTCTTTTATTTCTCTTTGAACTCCAGCAGCTAACAATTCAACTCTTCGCATCTCCTAATGCAATTTCCCATCTATGCTGTATTTACTTGTATCCCATCTTGGCTTGTTCATCTCCACTTCTAGATGCAAGAGGTGGGGGGGGGGGAGGGGGGGAGGGGGGGGGGGGCGCGGCGGGGGCGGGGGGGGGGGGGCGCGGCGGGGGGGGGGGGGGTGGTATTAGCCTTTTGAACGCCATTAATGTATCTGCTTCCACAACCTCCCCTGGCAACGCGTTCCAGACACTCACCACCCTCTGAGTAAGAAACCTGCCTCGCACATCTCCTCTAAACTTTGCCCCACAGACCTTAAACCTATGCCTCCAGGTGACTGACCCCTCCATCCTCGGAAAGAGTGCATGCCCATCCACTCTATCCATGCCCCTCATAATCTTGTAGACCTCTATCAGCCACCCTCAACCTCCTTTGTTCTAATGAAAACAGTCCAAGTATATTCAGCTCTCTGCATAGCTAATATCCTCCAAACCAGGCAACATCCTGGTAAACCTCCGGACACTAGATAGTGGGAGGTCTGTTCCTCCCACCCTGTCAGGCCCGCATAACCAGTCATGATTAACATAATTAACTGTGGGGATTCTAGGTGTGGAACTTTCGGCTCTGGAACGGATTAGTGAAGGTCCCTTGCTGATCAGGGACTCGGGAAATCTCCCCCGATCTTACATTTGGAAGCTCATTAATTATGCATTGGCGAGCAGCTCCCTCCGAATCACATGGTTTGTCCACCCTGCTGTAATCTAATGGAGTGGGAGATCACAACGTCATTTATAAATGCCATCATGCACTCAAAGCATCATTCAGCTCAGGGATCTATCAAATTATCAGCAGTGGGGGATGGGTGGAATCTTAACATTCTGCACAAACTCCACCCTCAGCCCTTACTGGGCAGAGCTCAGTACACACAGCAGGCATGCAAGCTTCCCAACCTCTCCTCCTCACATCTCACCACATCACATCTCCTTGTCTTAATGGAGGCCAAGCTTGCTCACAACTGGGAGGAGAGATCCCAGACTGGAGGAAGGAATGTGGACTTCCAGGACCTCTCCAAATTCTAGGAGGATGCTGCTGTGTGAGAGGGGAAGGCAGAGATCGCTCCTGTGGGGAAGGCGAGATAGGCCTCTCCCAGAAGCCAGTGCAAACAAGCCCTGCATGAGTAGGTCACATCCTGATATTCACAGTTGTTGTATTCAGCCTGTTCATGAACTGACTCTATCTCTTATCTCTTATAGGCAGCAGTCGGCCCAGACACACCAGCACATCCAACATAATCCCCAGCCCCAGATCATCTCGAAGATGCTGATGGTCCATTTGAAGAAGACCTGTCACAGTGCTCACCTGCACAGAGATCCACACCGAAACTTCACACTTTGCAGTTTCTCTCCCTCCACCACACCAACAATAACAACACTGATATTTACAGGAAACAGAGGGTGGGATATTCCAGCCCCGCCGGCTGCTGGATTGTCCAGTCCTGCCGAAAGTCAATTGACTTCTGTCTGGCCCACCAAAACTCCCGCGGCAACTCTTGTTATGGTGAGGCTAGAAAATCCCAGCTGTAAGCATTCTAGAAACTTCTCACTCACAGAACAATGAATGGTGAGAGCAGTTTGCACTGGTTTGTATTGATGTCTTTGTATATTTAAATGCAGTTTAATCATCTCTTACCCCTTCAGCCACTAGTCCTGTTCCACAAGGCACATCAAGGACCAACGTATTCTCTCGATCTCCCAGATATACAGAGTCCACAGTCTCCACACCGAAACTGGGAGCCTGGTAATCCATCACACTCATGTGCTGTGAGTAGAAAGAGATTTCATTCATGCAACCTGGTCACTGAAGAGTTTTGTTCTGTACAGTTTGTATCTTAGAGCAAAGAGTGAGAGGGGCTGAGTCTGGAACAGTGAGATAGTTGAAGATTGGTTATAATTTTCCAAAATTCCCTGGACGGTATTCTCCATTTATGAGAATAAGTGTTGATGCCAATGCAGGATTCATGGACTTTCACAACAGCAAAACTGGTGGCGAATCTGGATCGATTCAACAACTGCGAAGGAGCGAGCAAAGGCGCAATGTGGAACACAATCGGTTCCAATGAAAAGCGGTGCGGGATTCGCCGGGTGTGTGATTGACACTCAGCAGGCTGACAAGCTGTGGACACATATAAACACCACTCCCCACACACACCATCCCTTCCAACAAGATGACAATGGTTGTACTGGGCTCACCTATACAGCTGATGGGTCATCACGGGCCAAAGGGCATCTAGGGGGTGGACTGGGACACCAATACTACCCGTGGCCCTAAGTTCACAGTGGTCTGTTAGCGGCTTGCGCAGCTGCATGGCTGACATTCCGGTTGTGGCAATGGTATTTCCTGTCCGTCCACCCCGACCCCACAGCCCACATCCTGGCCAGCCCCCACAATTCCCCCAGCCCTGGCAGAAACCCCCCGCCAGCAGTTGCTTGCTATATGTAACAAGTGGATCATTGCTGGGCATCAACCTTTTACAATTTATGTAAATTTAAATATATATCTGCAATTCATTTTTTCCAATTAAGGGGCAATTTAGCGTGTCCATTTCACTTACCGTGCACATCTTTTTTGGTTGTGGGGGTTGATGTTTTGGGTAGGCTGGGTCGATGTGGACTGCACTTGATGCAGAGTAGCGAGAGACAGACCTCCAACACTTGATAAGATGCAACACGATTTTATTTCACATCTAAAGTATAATACATGTTCAGCTGTGGATTGATACTATGCTGACTTGACTGGAGACCTGATACTAGCCTAACCAGACTTACTAGCTACCACATGGTGTTGCACTGGCCAGCTCACGAACTCTGACTGTCTCAGAGGCTGGGTCCGGAGAGAGCGGGAAAACTGGTGCCCTCTGGCTTTATAGTGGTCTTGTCCTGTCTGGTGATTGGCTGCTTTGTTCTGTGTACTTACTGGTCATCCTGTGTGTCAATCACTGCCTGTCTGCACTCCATTATATACATAGATGTATATTATGACAACTCCCCCCTTTTTTTTGTGTGTGTGGAGATAATAAATATGAAGGCGTATGTGTGTGCGTGACTACATACAGTGAGCGGTCCCGGGAAAAGTGCGCGGAATGGTCACTCTCGTCAATACTTAGGCCCTGCATTTGTGTGATGGCCTGCACCCGTTCCGCTCGTGGGTCAGAAAGGATTGCAAAGGTTCATCCTTACCCTGAAGCCTCTGCTGGAAAACATACCATTCAAAGCTCTCATTCATCTCAATGTCACAGTGGCTGTCGAACTTCAGTGGGACTGTTTTAAATTTTGTCTTGTCTTCGCCTTCAGCGAATGTAAGGGAGTTGTAGATGTGGTTGGTGTGGTCCCCGGCTGTGGAGAGGAACAGTGCGATCTTCCTGACGTCCGATGTGGCCTCGAGGTCGGTGGCTTCTCGATAGAGTTAGAACTTTTGTTTGAAGATCTTCCAATTTGCACCGAGGTTGCCGGCGATGCGGAGCTGCGGAGAGGGCGGATGTTTTCCATGTTACAGAATGGCTGTTTGCTGGTCAACGCTGATTCACTCAAGGTAGGTCCGTCAATTTTCAGCATCACTCACTGGTACCATGATATGTTGGGTAGGCTGGGTCGATGTGGACTGCCACTGATGCAGTGTAGCGAGAGACAGGCCTCCAACACTTGATAAGATGCAACACAATTTTATTTCACATCTAAAGTATAATACATGTTCAACTGTGGGTTGATACTATGCTGACTTGACTGGAGACCTGATACTAGCCTAACCAGACTTACTAGCTACCACATGGTGTTTGCACTGGCCAGCTCACGAACTCTGACTGTTTCAGAGGCTGGGTCCGGAGAGAGCGGGAAAACTGGTGCCCTCTGGCTTTATAGTGGTGGTGTCCTGTCTGGTGATTGGCTGCTCTGTTCTGTGTTCTTACTGGTCATCCTGTGTGTCAATCACTGCCTGTCTGCACTCCATTATATACATAGATGTATATTATGACAGGGGTGAGACCCACACAGACATGGGGAGATTGTGCAAACTCCACATTGTCAGTGACCCGGGGCTGGAATCGAACCCGGGTCCTCTCTGCCGTGAGGCAGCAGTGCTAACCATAATAATCATCTTTATTATCACAAGTAGACTTATATTAACACTGCAATGAAGTTACTGTTAAAAGCCCCTTGTCGCCACATTCCGGCACCTGTGCCACCGTGCTGCCCCCACAATTGATATAAATGGCATGGATGAAGGAACGAAAGGTATGGTTGCCAAATTTGGTGATGACACAAAGACAGGTAAGAAAGTAAGATGTAAAGAGGACTTAAGGAGGCTGCAAAGGGCCACAGACAGGTTAACTGAGTGGACAAAAATCTGGCAAATGGAATAAAATGTGGGAAAAGAATGAAAGAGAAGCTCAGTATTTAAATGAATGAGGAGCTCTGAGGTGCAAAGGGATCAGGGTGTCCTCGTGCATGAATCTCAAAACGCAAGGGCAGTAAATAATTAAGAAAGCTTTTAAATTGTTATTGTTTATTCAAAGAATATAAAAGTAGGGAGGTTTAGCTTCAGTTGTACAGGGCATTGGGGAGATCACATCTGGAGTACCGTCTGCAGTATTGGTCTCCTTATTTAAGGAAAAGTGTAAACACTTTAGAATCTGTTCAGAGAAGGTTGACGAGACTAATACCTCAATTGGTGGGTTGTCTTCATGAGGAAAGATTGGACAGGTTCGGCTTATATCTGCTGGGGTTTAGAACGGTAAGAGCTGACTTAGTGAAAACATATAAGATCCTTCTGCACTGTAAAGATTCCATAAGATACCGGCGTTCCTTCAGTGTCGCTGGGTCAAAATCCAAGAAGTCCATTTCTAACAGCACTGTGGATGTACCTGATCTGTTACATGAGTTGGTTTAACATGAGTTGGTTTAACACTGACTGCAACTGGATGCAGTAAGACGGGAAACAGGCTTCCGACACAGGAAATGGTTCAACACTGTTTATTAACCCTGCTGATTGCTGTACATAATCTGCTGTGGGTTGTCACTCTATTAATCTAAACTGATAACCTCTATCTGGCTTGACCAGACTGGCTCACTGTCCCATGGAGACGGTGCTCACTGCACTGTGCACCCTGACTATCTCTGTAGCTGTATCCAGTGAAAAGAGGCAGAGTCTTGATGCCTTGTGTGTTTTATAGTGGTGGTGTCCCCTGCAGTGTCCTGCCTGGTGATTGGTTGTTCTGTGTCCTGTGTGTTTATTGGTTATTCTGTGTGTCAGTCACTGCCTATCTGTATCTCATTATATACATGAGTGGATATTATGACAGTACCTACACCACATGGACTGTAAAAGAAGAAAGCTCAGTAACACCTTCTCAAGGGCAATTAGGGATTGGCAAGAAACTCTGACCGAGCTAAGGAAGACGATGTCCCAGGAATGAAGAGAAATAGCATATGAGGGGAAAATCTCTTCCCGTTCCTCTGGGGGATGCCTCCACAACTACAACAAGAATGTTTTTTCTAGTCGCCATCTGGTGCAAAATGATAAATACAGTTAGAATGGATATGTGGAGGCACCAAACAGAGTAACCATGGCAACAATGGTCACAACAGGTGTGAGATGTAATTCATTCCCCAGTGGTCAGTTCCGGATGGTAAAATGAGAGCGGGAATGTTCTACCTGCTCATAGTCGTCAGCCCAAGAGTCATAAAAGTTCACTTGTTCTTCCACTTCCATTTTGCCGTATAAAGTGATTAGGTTCTTGGTGGCTGCAGCCACATCAATTCCAGAATTTTCCATCTGTGGAACAAGAAAACGAGGCAGTAAATTGAGGGTCAGAATCAAACATCCCATCAAAATTCCTTTCATTCTAAATGGAAAGAATTGGAATGAGCCGGGAGCATCCAGCCTGTGGAAAATGTGCAGTTTGTTTCAGCGTTGATTCAGAAAGCATTTAGAGTCGCCCCACTCCACAGCCGGCGTCTGTGGGGGGAGGTGGCAGAGGCCGGCAGCGCTGTAGCCCTGACACCACGGACAGGCACCCAGTGCCACACAAAGATGAACGACCTCGTCAGGGAGCCAGGGTGAGCCCTCCCCCGCTCGATATCCATATCCCCCATATCCCCCCTCCCCATATTCCCCATATCCCCCTCCCCATATCCCCCCTCCCCCATATCCCCCCTCCCCATATCACCCCTGCCCATATGCCCCATATCCCCCCTCCCCATATACCCCCTCCCCATATCCTCCCTCCCCCATAACCCCCCTCCCCCATACCCATCCTCCCCCATATCCCCATCCCCATATCCCCCTCCCCCATATCCCTGCTCCCCCATATCCCCCCTCCCCCATATCCCCCCTCCCCCAAATCCCCCTCCCCATACCCCCCATATCCCCCTCCCCCATATCCCCCCTCCCCCATATCCCCCCTCCCCCATATCCCCCCTCCCCCATAACCCCCCTCCACATATCCCCCTCCCCCAAATCCCACTCCCCATACCCCCATATCCCCCCTCCCCCATATCCCCCCTCCCCCATATCCTCCCTCCCCCAAATCCCCCATATCCCCCTCCCCATATCCCCCATATCCGCCTTCCCCCATTTCACCAAGTGAATCCAGGCCTAACCTTAACCTCTGCAATACACGCGCAACTGATGGCATGCATTCATATACCTGTCTAACACTGTTGCCTTTTACCCCTGCCACCACCCCCCACAGGAGAAGCGTGCACACAACACCAGGGAGCATGTGAGGACTGGAGGTGGCCCAGCTGATGAGAGGCCACTGACCGAACATGAGGGAAGGGCCCTGGAACTGGCTGGCGGACCTGAGGACCGGGAGGTTGCTGATGCAGAGGTCGGGGGCCCACCAGCAAGTGAGCCACCGACAGGCCCGTCCCCATGTCACCCCTCCCCCATATCCCCCCTCCGAATATCCCCCATATCCCCCTCCCCCATATCCCCCCCTCCCCCATATCCCCCTCCCGATATCCCCCTCCCCCATATCCTCCCTCCCCCATATCCCCCCTCCCCATATCCCCCCTCCCCCATATCCCCCCTCCCCATATCCCCCTCCCCCAATCCCCCCTCCCCCATATCCCCAATATCCCCCTCCACCATATCCCCCCTCCCCCATATCCCCCCTCCCCATATCCCCCTCCCCATATCCCCCTCCCACATATCCCCTCTCCCCCATAGCCTCCCTCCCCATATCCCCCTCCCCATATCCCCATATCCCCCTCCCCATATACCCCCTCCCCCATATCCCCCCTCTCCATATCCCCCTCCCCCATATCCCCCCTCCCCATATCCTCCCTCCCTATATCCCCCTCCCCCATATCCTCCCTCCCCATATCCCCCCTCCCCATATACCCCCTCCCCCATATCCCCCTTCCCCATATCCCCTCTCCCCCATATCCCCTCCCCATATCCCCCTTCCCCATATCCCCCTCCCCCAAATCCCCCATATCCGCCATCCCCCATTTCCCCAAGTTAATCCAGCCCTAACCTTAACCTCTGCAATACACGCGCAACTGATGGCGTGCATTCATATACCTGTCTAACACTGTTGCCTTTTACCCCTGCCACCACCCCCCACAGGAGAAGCGCGCACACAACACCAGGGAGCATATGAGGACTGGAGGAGGCCCAGCTGATGAGAGGCCACTGACCGAACATGAGGGAAGGGCCCTGGAACTGGCTGGCGGACCTGAGGACCGGGAGGTTGCTGGTGCAGAGGTCTGGGGCCCACCAGCAAGTGAGCCACCTACAGCCCGTCCCCATATCCCCCCTCCCCCATAATCCCCCCCTCCCCATATCCCCCCCACCCCATATCACCTTATCACTGCCTGCGTGTCTAACCATGCATGCTTCATTGTGTATCGCAGGAGCAAACGTCGGGGCACCCATCCCACAGATGCAGACGGCCCGCATGATGCCTCTCGGAGACCACGGGAGACGGAGAGACCCGGACCCTCGGGCATGCGATGCCCACACGATGCCCCTCTCAGACCACGGGAGACTGAGCGACCTGGAGCAACAAGGAGACGGCGCTCCCGTCTCATGCCACCCAGCAACGAGAGGGGCAGCCACAGGCCCCCGTCACAGCCGAGCCACAAAACCACAACCCAGGACACCCCTACCCAGGACACCACTACCCAGGAAACTGAAATACAGGACAGTGACACAGATTGGATGGGCGGAGACGAATCGCCACCCCAAAGTGCCATGGACTCAGAGTCGGACGATGCGCACCACACAACGCCACTGCTGTCACCAACACCCTCCACCATCGCAGATACGCTCACCTCGGTTGGGCACTTTAGTGATGAGGCATCTGGTACACTCACTGGTGCGCACAACACAGCCGTCCCGGTACAGCAGGTGGAGGTAGGAGCAGCAGAGGGGGCCGGGCGGGTCGGAGGGCAGCCCGGCGCAAGTGAACATCTGCCGCCCAGGTGGATCCCAGGTTCCTGTAGTTACCACACCCACCCATAGGTCCGATGCAACCACCGAACCTGAGACCAGCGAAGAGGGTGACGGCCAGCTTGCGGCGGCTGCAGTCGCAGGTGGAGGAGTCCACCCGTGTCCAGGAGCTGGCAGTGGTGCCGGTCATGCGTGCCACCCAGGCCGACACCGCACGGGTGGCGTCCGCGGTGGAGGCAATGGATGCGGCGGTGTCAGACATGGGGAGCGGTTTGCGAGGCCTGGGGCTTTCCGTGCAGGCGGCGTCTGTGGCCCAGGACATGGCTGCCCTCTCACAGGAGGCCATGAGCCAGCGCCAGCGGCAGATGGCAGAGGGGCTCAACTCCGTGGCACAGTCTCTGAAGGCAATGGTCCAGTCTCAGCAGGCCATGGCCCAGTCTCAGCAGTCCATAGCCCAATCTCTGCAGGCCATGGCCCAGTCTCAGCAGTCCATAGCCCAATCTCTGCAGGCCATGGCCCAGTCTCAGCAGGCCATGGCCCAGTCTCTGCAGGCCATGGCCCAGTCCTCAGCAGGCCATCGCTGAGGGCATCGGCGCCATTGCTCATGTGCAAGCCGGCGTCGCACAGTCACAGACAGGGATTGCCAACCCCCTGAGCTCCATGGCTGCAAACCTGCAGACCCCTGTCGATACCAGCACAGGCCTCCAGGACTGGCAGCGCCAGATGTCGGGGGGGCATCGGATGGCCAGTCCGTTCGCATCCCCCACCCATGTAGAGGCCTGGGGGCCATCGGGCACACCAAGGGAGGAGGAGGTGCTGGGGCCTGTTCCGGGTCCCATTGTAGGGGAGTCCGGAACACCTCAACACCTCGGGCTCCCCCCCTTCCGTCCCAGGTGCATCGGGTGGGCAACGGGCAGGACAGGCTGGCAGCTCGCCATCTCAATTGCCCGGGCCGCAGCCTGGCTCATCTAGGCCAGGACGCCCCAGGAAACGGCCGCCAAAGGGATCCCGTGTCAGAGGTCAGGAATCACAGGAGTCCACCTCCAGTTCTGCTGTACCGTCTGGGAACCACCTAGTCGTAGTCAAAGGGCCCCGTAAGGCCAAAACAATTAGACACTGAGTAAGTTGGCACGGGTGCAGGGCACAGATGAATTTTAGGGGCTAGGGCACGTGCATGAACTCCTTTCGTTATTAAAGTCAATGTTACACCTACAGAAGCTGCCTTTGTGCTCTGTCCAAAGCGTGCGGGGGTGTCATGTACGTTGAGCGGCAAGTGTGTGTGTGAGGGGTGGTCTTACCTCAGCCCCAGGTGAGTCTGCCCCTTCCCCCTGGGCCGCCATCAACATCCCCCCGGGCAGAAGATGGGACCGTGCGCTGCAGTGTCACAGCCGCATGCAGGGATGGTCCGGGTGGATGGTGAAACAGTGGCCATGGATCAGACATAGTCCAACGATGTGGAGCCAGGAGCTCATCGCAGGGGGGGGGGTCATCATCCTCCATAGCCCTGCAATAGACACGCGTCCACCGGCAACTGTGTGAGCCCGCGCCATTGTGCCGCAGGTGGATCGGCAATGGAGGGGTGGTGTGCATGCGGGTGGGGTGGGTGGGGTTGGGGAGGGGGGTGAGGGTGCTGGGTGGGTGGATGGGTGGGGGATGTGGATGGTCGGGTGTTGCCATGGTGTGCGGTCTGTGGCCATACTACCCATTTCCCCACACCCATCTAGTCAGTGAAGCGGGCGTCTATCAGCCTGTCCCGTGCCCGCTGGCCCAGCCGGTAACGGTGGACAGCCACCCGCCCGTGTCTAGCCCATCTGCCCTGACCATTGCCCCCATTCCCCTCATCTGGGGAGGGACTGCGCCTCTTCCTGCTGCTCCTCCACTCCGCTGTCCTCTGCCTGCGGCACATCGCCCCTCTGCTGTGCTATATTGTGCCGACGCAGCACACCACAATGATGCGGCCGACCCTATCTGACCGATACTGGAGGGCGCCCCCAGAGAGGTCCAGGCACCTGAAACGCATCTTCAGCACACCAAAGCACGTCTCTATCACTCCCCTTGTCGGCACATGGGCATCAATTGCAGCGGTTCTCCGCCTCATTGCGTGGCCTCCGTATAGGGTCATCAGCCACGATCGCAATGGGTAGCCCCTGTCGCCCAGCAACCAGCCCCTCAGCCAGAGATGGCGTCCTCGGGGATGTATGACCGCGACAACACGTATGAGTCATGTACACTGCCGGGTAACGGGCGCAGACGTGCAGGACCATTCATGCGGTGGTCGCAGACCACCTGTATGTTCATCGAATAGGTCCCCTTCCTATTGGTGAACACGGCCCTGTTATCTGCAGGTGGCCGCACGGCGACGTGCATCCCATCAATCGCGCCCTGGACCATTGGGAACCCGGCCACGGCAGAGAAGCCCACGGCCCGGGCATCTTGGCTGGCCCGGTCCACAGGGAAGCGGATGTAGCGGTGCGCAATGGCATATGGGGCGTCTGTCACTGCCCCGGATGCACCGGTGCACCGATGTCTGCGATATGCCGGACAGGTCCCCACTCGGTGCCTGGAATGACCCCGTTGCATAAAAGTTCAGGGCCACCGTAACCTTGACGGACCACGGGGAGAGGGTGTCCCCCGCCAGTGCCACGCGGTGACAGGTGTGCCAGCAGGTGGCAGATGTGTGCCACAGTCTCCTGGCTCATCCGGGGTCTCCTCCTGCATTCCCGGTCCGTGAGGTCCTGGTCTGTCAGCCGGGGCCGGTACACACGGGGCGTCCTCGGGTGCCTCCGTTGCCGCCACCCCACCCCCCCGTCCCCCTCCCCGGCATGGACCCCCCCCCCCCGCCCCCGTCCCCCTCCCCGGCTCGGACCCCCCCCTCCCCGGCACGGACCCCCCCCCCCTCCCCCCCTCCCCGGCACGGACGCCACCCGTCCCCCTCCCAGGCACGGAACCCCCCCCCCGTCACGGACACCCCCCGTCCCCCTCCCCGGCACGGACCCATCCCCCCCGTCCACCTCCCCGGGCCGGACCTCCCCCGTCCCCCTCCCCGGCACGGTCCCCCCCTTCCCCCTCCCCGGCACGGACCCCCCCGCCGTACCGCGTCCCCCACGTCCCTCCCCGGCACGGACCCCCCCGCCCCCCTCCCCGGCAGGGACTCACCCCCCGTCCCCTCCACGGCACGGACCCCCCCCGTCCCCCTCCCAGGCACGGACCCCCCGTCCCCGTCCCCCTCCCGGCACGGACCCCCGTCCCCCTCCCCGGCACGGACGCCCCACCGTCCCCCCTCCCCGGCACGGACCCCCCCGTCCCCTCCCCGACACGGACCCCCTGTCCCCGTCCCCCTGCCCAGCACGGACCCCCGTCCCCCGTCCCCCTCCCCCAGCACGGGACACCCCCCCTCCCCGGCACGGACACCCCCCACGTCCCTCCCCGGCATGGACCCCCCCCGTCCCCCTCCCGGCACAGACCGCCCCCGTCTCCCTCCCCGGCATGGACCCCCCCCCCTGGCACGGACCCCCCACCCGTCACGGACCCCCGTCCCCGTCCCCCTCCAGGCACAGACCCCCCCGTCCCCCTCCCGGCACAGACCGGCCCCGTCCCCTCCCCGGCATGGACCCCCCCCCTCCCCGGCACGGACCCCCCCGTCTCCCTCCCCGGCACGGACCCCCCCCGGCACGGACCCCCCCCCGTTCCCCCCCCGGCACGGACCCCCCCCCGTTCCCCTCCCCGGCAACGGACACCCCCCCCCGTCCCCCCTCCCCGGCACGGACCCCCCCCCTCCCGCCCCCCTCCCCTGGCACGGACCCCCCCGTCACCCTCCCCGGCACGGACCCCCCCCGTCCCCGTCCCCCTCCCCGGCACGGACCCCCCGGTCCCCCTCCCCAGCATGGACCTCGCCCCTCCCCGGCACGGACCCCCCCGTCCCCCTCCCCGGCACGGAACCCCCGTCCCCCTCCCCGGCACGGGCCCCCCCCGTCACGGACCCCCCCCCGTCCCCCTCCCAGGCACGGACCCCCCCCCCGGCACGGACCCCCCCCGTTCCCCTCCCCGGCACGGACCCCCCCCCGTCCCCCTCCCCGGCACGGACCCCCCCTCCCGCCCCCCTCCCTGGCACGGACCCCCCCGTCACCCTCCCCGGCACGGACCCCCCCGTCCCCGTCCCCCCTCCCCGGCACGGATCCCCCGGTCCCCCTCCCCAGCATGGACCTCCCCCCTCGCCCCTCCCCGGCACGGACCCCCCGTCCCCTCCCCGGCACAGACCGGCCCCGTCCCCCTCCCCGGCATGGACCCTCCCCGGCACGGACCCCCCCATCCCCCTCCCTGGCACGGACCCCCCCCCGGCACGGACCCCCCCCCGTTCCCCTCCCCGGCACGGACCCCCCCCCGTCCCCCTCCCCGGCACGGACCCCCCCCCCTCCCGCCCCCCTCCCTGGCACGGACCCCCCCGTCACCCTCCCCGGCACGGACCCCCCCGTCCCCGTCCACCTCCCCGGCACGGATCCCCCGGTCCCCCTCCCCAGCATGGACCTCCCCCCTCGCCCCTCCCCGGCACGGACCCCCCCGTCCCCCTCCCCGGCACGGACCCTCCCGTCCCCGTCCCCGGCACGGACCCCCCCACCCCGTCATCCCTCCCTGGCAGGCATCCTCCCGTCCCGGCACACCCCCCCCCCCTCTCGGCACTCCCCCGGAGCCCAGCCCATTCTAACCACCCCCCCACCCGCCCCCGCCGCACACACACACACACAACCTACACACTCCTCTCCCCCACACATACAGACAGCGGCACGCCATCGCCTCACCAGCGGCCAACCCCCCCAGGCCGTCACCCACCTCCACGCTGGTTCGGGCGTCAACCATGAGCACTGGTTGACGCCAATTAATAGGTGGTTTGATTTATGCCGACGTGACCCGTGATCACGCCGGCGGGACTTCGGCCCATCCGGACGGGAGAATATCGGCAGCACCGAAATCCTTTGCCTTGCGCCCACCATGCCATTCTCCGAGGTGTGCGGTGCGATTGACGCCCCCGCCGACTTTTCTCCCTTCGGAGAATTCGGCGGGCGGCGGGGGGGCGGGATTCACACCGCCGCCCGGCGATTCTCCGAAACGGTGGGGGGGCGGAGAATCTCGCCCCAGAATATTACCTTGACATCTGACATTAATGTTAACTTGACTGCACCAAAGAAAATATTCACATTGCTGTGGTAGTTCCCACCTGCTGCTCACACTCATAGACCCTCAGTGTGAACTCACTCACTGTCCATACATACAACTCCCAGTGAGAAGAGGAAGATACAAGCTCTGTGATGGTGTTGTGATTGATCAATAATTGAGATCTGACCACACCAGCGAAACTGTTATGACATCTACAAAGATGTCGGAATATAGGGGCTGGATTCACCACCCCGCCGCGCCATCTTTTTGCCCCGACCCGCTGGCAGGATTCTCCGTTACACCAGCCGGTCAATTGGGTTTCCCATTGTGGGGCAGCCCCGGGCCGTGGGAAACCGGAGAATACCACCCAGGAGGTTTCAAAGTGTGGGTTGCGACCCCCGCAGGTGGGTCGCTGGAGGGTGTAAGAAGGGTCGTGGAGCTAAACCGCCACAGTCTGGATTAGCTTGCAACGGATGGAATTTGTATTCTTAGGCTGGGGATCTCTTACCCTCCTGTGCTTCATTTCTGATAGAGCGAGCATTACTTCTTCCAACATCTGCCTGCCAGATAACATAGAGATTCTGGTGTTCACACCATTTTCAAACGCAATGTTAGATCTGCACTTTTCTCCTGAAAAGCACGATGTCAGTTTCCCTCAAGACAATTCTGGAGTATTACAAGGCAAGGCTGTTCCAACAACGGATGCTACACCCCCCACAGATAATCTGCCATTTATAATAATTCCCATACAAAGCACATTCTAATTTTTAACCAACTTGCAATGTTAAATGGTGGCTATATTTAGGGGAATGGGCAAGAAATCTGTTCAAGTCACTGACTTTTCAACAATTAACTGCAGGTTTAATTGACTATTCCTCCACTAGGGACTTAGGGAAAATGTAAAGCGAACAATTCCGGCCGTATGCTCTCCGTTTAACTAAATTCCCACATCCCCGGAGATTAGGCAAGGCGGAAGAGCGCAAATGTTTTGTAAAATATTGCCATTTGGGGGCGGGTAAAATGGAAACAGAAACAGAACAACACAGAAAAAAGCCTCCAGCTTTATGAGTCTTAAGACACCTGTTGTAAGACTTCTTACTGTGCCCACCCCAGTCCCAACGCCGGCATCTCCACATAATGGTAAACATCGTAGACAGTCCAGCCTGCGAGGACAGATTGTCAACGATTCCACCCCTAATGCTGTTGTTACTTCGTGTTACAACCTGTATAAAATCCCACAGAACGAAGAATTAAAGTATTACATGAAGCTTCAGAGCAAACCCTGGCATTCCTGATCTCAGATCAATAATTTCATAGAAATGTGAGCAGTGCCGGATGGAACAATCATGTTATTTTATCGCTTCCCAAGTTCCAAATGCTTTCTGCTCGCTGCACCATCTCTCTCTCTGGCCAAGCTGTAAAACGTGTTCCATAACAATGGGCGGGGATCTCCCAGCCCTGGGCCGGGCCGGGGAATCGCTGCGACTGGGCCATGCCGCCCTGTCGCCGGCACGCGACTCTCTGCAGAGCAGAGAATCGGTGCCATTGGCGCTGGCGTGGTTGGCGTGGCGCCGGTCGCGGCCCGCTACAAGCGGCCAGCCCACCAATTCTCGAGTCTGGATGGGCCGAGCGGCAGTGAAAAAAAACGGAGTCCCGCCGGTGTCGTTCTAACCTGCTCTGAGCCGGCGGGACCTCGGCGTTGAAGGGTCGGGTGGCGGCCTGTGGGGGGAAGAGGGGGGTCCGACCCCAGGGGGGGGGGGGGGAGCCTCAGATATGCCCTGCCTCTCTAGATGGGGGCCTCCTTTCCTACGGGCCGTCCCCTATAGCCCTGTGCCATGTTGCAATTGGGGCTGACGCGCTGAAGGAGGCCACTGCGCATGCGCGCGTTGGCGCTGGCACCACTGCGCATGCGCGGATCCCCTGGCCAGAATTAGGCCTGCCAGAGGCCCTTTCACGCTGTCGTAAAACACGACGGTGTTTATGATGGCGTGGACACTCTGCCGTGGGATAAGAGAATCCTGCCCTTTGTGTTTACAATCGAAAATCGCAATTAAACGCAAGAGCGGAATAAATACGAGACACAAAAAAAGTTTGAGGTGAGTTGGCAGGTTTTACTCGATGGCAGGAGCAGATACTGGAAGATGTCGGTGGAAGAAGCCTGAAATTCAATGGAAGGTTGTTGACAGGAAATTACACAAAGCTGGGTAGGCAGGAGGCAACGCATAATTCTGATTGGAGTGAGATCGTGAGGACTAAGCAGGCTTACCTGTCACTTTAAATGTAAGACAACGCGACACCGCTCTGAAGTTCAGCAGATTGACAAAAGTGGGTCTGGAAAAGAAAGTTTGAAAAACGCTGCTGTACGGTGCTAATTCACCTGGAGCAGTAGTTCCCACCCTTTTATACGTCATGGCACACCTTCATACCATAAAGATATTTGAGGCACGCCTCCTATTTCTCCAACTGAATGCTCTCAGGATAAAAGCCTCAAGATGTAAAAAACCTTTTATCTTGAAAACCTACTAAACACACGTCCAGCCACCATTTACAGTAATTTGCATTAGTTTACAGTCAAATACAGTTCAAGTCAAATACAACAGGCCGGATTCTCCGATTGCCAACGGTGAAATCGCGTTCGGTGATTGACTGGGGAATCAGTTAGCACGCCAAAATTGTGGGGGGGGGGGGCGTGGGGCGACGCCGATTTTCGGGGGCGCCGTTCCCTCAAAATTGCCGTCATCACTGAGTACGCTGCACGCCGTTGGGACAACGTCAGCACGTCAACTGAGGCCCTCCCCCGATGCTCCCCACCTGATGGGCTGACTTTTCGACGGCGTACGTCACATAAGCGCACAGTTTTTGAGGACATCGTGTGGCGGCTGCGGACTGTGTCCAGCACCGCCACAGTCGGGGGCGGAGGTGTTCCGCTGGCCGGGGGTATTTTGGCGAGTGCTGGGGGTACTGATGGGGTGTGGTCTGGGGTGGCGAGGGCGGTTACAGTGGGGCACTATGTCACAGGCCGGATCTGCGCACTGCCGGCGCCATGTCGTAAGGGGTTATCAGTGTTGGTAGTTGATAAGATGTTTACTGTGTGTTTAAAAAATGTTAACTGGATTCACAGAATAAACATTGTTTTGTTTTAAAAATACTTAAGATCTCTGTTGCATCACACCTGTAAAGTGGGCCCTGTGCTGCCCATAATCAAAATCGATTAAGATTTGTGGGTCAGGTGAACTCCATGATATACTTTGCTGTTCTCTAAACCCTGGCCCATAACAAATTGGGATCGTCTGGGATAAAAGTCAATCTTTCATGATTGGGTTGGCTTAGTGAATTTAAAGACAGTGAGGGGTAAGCATATTTGTGTTTGCTTTTCAGGAGCGAAATTCTCCGGAAACGGCGCGATGTCCGCCGACTGACGCCCAAAACGGCGCAAATCAGTCGGGCATCGCGCCGCCCCAAAGGTGCGGAATGCACCGCATCTTTGGGGGCCGAGCCCCAACCTTAAGGGGTTAGGTCGGCGCCGGATGAATTTCCGCCCCGCCAGCTGGCGGAAAAGGCCTTTGGTGCCCCGCCAGCTGGCGCGGAAATGACATCTCCGGGCGGCGCATGCGCGTGAGCATTAGCGGCCACTGACGGCATTCCTGCGCATGCGCTGTGGAGGGAGTCTCTTCCGCCTCCGCCATGGTGGAGACCGTGGCGGAGGCGGAAGGGAAAGAGTGCCCCCATGGCACAGGCCCGCCCGCGGATCGGTGGGCCCCGATCGCGGGCCAGGCCACCGTGGAGGCACCCCCAGGACGCCGGAGCCCGCCCGTGCTGCCTTGTCCCGCCGGTAAGGTAGGTGGTTTAATCTAAGCCAGCGGGACAGGCATTTTAGCGGCGGGACTTCCGCCCATCCAGGCCGGAGAATCGCGGGGAGGGGGGCCCGCCAACCGGTGCGGTGCGATGCCTGCCCCCGCCGATTCTCCGGTGCCAGAGAATTCGGCAACCGGTGGGGGCGGGATTCACGCCAGCCCCCAGCGGTTCTCCGACCCAGCGGGGGAGTCGGAGAATTTCGCCCCAGGTGTGGTATTCCAGTTTAAGTAGCGAGTGAGTTGTGGACAATGGCTCTTTCACAGGCTCTGATGTTTTGGGGCATGGAGAAGGTCACACGCAGTACCTTACAAAAAAAGACTAAAAACAGTCTTTTAGATTTGGCAAAAACATTGTAGTTAACATTACCTGACAGAATACAAAAAGATGAGGTACTTATGGTGTTAGCTGAGTGTTAGGGGTGAAAATATTCACATGTAGGCCTGTTTAAGTAAGTAAAGAAGCAGTTTATTATTTCAGATCTGGGAGAAAGATTTGGAGACTACGCAGTCTCGCAATCCTCTTTCTCACTTGAGCTAAGGTTCGCATTGGGTTAATATACAGAATCAAGGGGCGGAATTTGTTGTATTCTCATTTACATGCAATCAATCAACTATATTCGCGTCACAATTCATTACATGCAGTCAATCAATTTTCTTAGCATCCCAGTTATCACATACATGGTTAAAGTGGGTGTTGTCATACCTGCCCCTAACTTCATACAGAAGTCATTCAAAACTAATATGTCCTGTCTACAGCGGGGGGACCTTGAGCTTATACATTGCATTCCTTGTTCTGTGAAGCTGCTTTCAGCAGCTGTTGATACTCCCTAGGTTCGCATGAGGTAGCTTACACAGTTTGTAACTTATTGTTCAGGAATGTGGCTGGTTTGGCCATTTTGTATCTTTAGTATTGCTTTAATAGCTAACAGCCATTTTGTGTCCTTTCTGTTTTAACAAGCATTGTGTATACACTATCTATTTCTACAAATTGCATCTTCTAAACAGGCATCTAAGTCAATGAGTACCTGGGGCGTCATTCTCCGACCCCCCAGAGGGTCGGAGAATGGCCGTTGGCCGCCGTGAATCCCGCCCCCGCCGAAGTCTCCGAAGGGAGAAAAGTCGGCGGGGCGTTAATGGCGCCGCTGCCGCGGAGAATGTCACGGGTCTGCGCAAGGTAGCCGGTTTTCGGCCTGCCGATATTCTCCCTCCCAGATGGGCCGAAGTCCCGTCGTCGTGATGACCGTTCACGTCGACGTGAATCAAACCTCCTTTTCATCGGCGTGACCCGGTACTCCAGGCTCACGCCAACCAGCGAGGAGGTGAGTGACGGCCTGGGGGGTTGGCTCTGGGCAGGAAATGGCGTGGCCGCAGACTGATTGCGTGAGGAGAGGTGTGTCTCGGCTTGTGTGTGTGTGTGTGCGGCGGGGGGGGGGGTGGTTAGAGTAGGCTGGGCTCCGGGGGAGTGCCGGGAGGGGGTCCGTGCCGGGGTGGAGGTTGGGGGTTGGGGGGGGTCCGTGCTGGGGTGGAGGTTGGGGGTTCGGGGGGGTCCGTGCTGGGGTGGAGGTTGGGGGTTGGGGGATTCCGTGCTGGGGTGGAGGTTGGGGAGGGGGTCTGTGCTGGGGTGGAGTTTGGGGGTTGGGGGGGTCCGTGCCGGGGTGGAGGTTGGGGGTTGGGGGGGGGTCCGTGCTGGGGTGGAGGTTGGGGGTTGGGGGGGGGGGTCCGTGCCGGGGTGGAGGTTGGGGAGGGGGTCCATGCTGGGGTGGAGGTTGGGGGTTGGGGGGGGTCCGTGCCGGGGTGGAGGTTGGGGGTTGAGGGGGGGTCCATGCTGGGGTGGAGGTTGGGGAGGGGGTCCGTGCTGGGGTGGAGGCTCGGGGTTGGGGGGGGTTGGGGGGGGTCCGTGCCGGGGTGGAGGTTGGGGGTTGGGGGGGGTCCGTGCTGGGGTGGAGGTTGGGGGTTCGGGGGGGTCCGTGCTGGGGTGGAGGTTGGGGGTTGGGGGATTCCGTGCTGGGGTGGAGGTTGGGGAGGGGGTCTGTGCTGGGGTGGAGTTTGGGGGTTGGGGGGGTCCGTGCCGGGGTGGAGGTTGGGGGTTGGGGGGGGGTCCGTGCTGGGGTGGAGGTTGGGGGTTGGGGGGGGGGTCCGTGCCGGGGTGGAGGTTGGGGAGGGGGTCCATGCTGGGGTGGAGGTTGGGGGTTGGGGGGGGTCCGTGCCGGGGTGGAGGTTGGGGGTTGAGGGGGGGTCCATGCTGGGGTGGAGGTTGGGGAGGGGGTCCGTGCTGGGGTGGAGGCTCGGGGTTGGGGGGGGTTGGGGGGGGTCCGTGCCGGGGTGGAGGTTGGGGGTTGGGGGGGGTCCGTGCTGGGGTGGAGGTTGGGGAGGGGGTCCGTGCTGGGGTGGAGTTTGGGGAGGGGGTCCGTGCTGGGGTGGAGGTTGGGGGTTGGGGGGGGTCCGTGCCGGGGTGGGGGTTGGTGGTTGGGGGGGGTCCGTGCTGGGGAGGAGGTTGGGGGTTGGGGGGGGTCCGTGCTGGGGTGGAGGTTGGGGGTTGGGGGGTGGTCCGTGCTGGGGTGGAGGTTGGGGAGGGGGTCCGTGCTGGGGTGGAGGTTGGGGGGGTGTCCGTGCCGGGATGGAGGTTGGGGGTTGGGGGGGTCAGTGCTGGGGTGGAGGTTGGGGGTTGGGGGGGGGGGGGTCCGTGCCGGGGTGGAGGTTGGGGAGGGGGTCCGTGCCGAGGAGGTTGATGGGAGGGCAAATGAGTTGGTCCACCTGGCCAGGTGCCAGCCTCCAACAGTTGGACCCATGCGGTCCATGCCACCTGGCTGGCGGGAGGAGGGGATATGGGCAATGATGACATGTCGTCGTTCCCCTCCCCCCCACCAGGCCGTCATGTTTTCAGATCATCCAGCGATGTTGGCCGCCGTGGTGGCAGCCGCTCATGTCTATGTTGCCCTGGATGAGGAGGAGGAGGAGGAGGAGGAGCGTGCCAGAGAGGCGGCGCAGGCTGCCGCAGAGGGGCAGGCGGCAGCCGCCCAGGCTGGAGGGACACCTGACCGACAGGACGAGGAGGGGGAGGAGGACGTCGCGGCCCCACGGCAACGGAGGCACCCGAGGGCGCCCCATGTGTACCGGCCCCGGCAGTCATACCAGGACCTCACGGACCGGGAATGCAGGAGGAGACTCCGGATGAGCCGGGAAACCGTGGCACACATCTGCCACCTGCTGGCACACCTGTCACCGCGTGGCACTGGCGGGGGACACCCTCTCCCCGTGTCCGTCAAGGTTACGGTGGCCCTGAACTTTTATGCAATGGGGTCATTCCAGGCACCGAGTGGGGACCTGTCCGGCATATCGCAGACATCGGTGCACCGGTGCATCCGGGCAGTGACAGATGCCCTTTATGCCATGGCGCACCGCTACATCCGCTTCCCCGTGGACCGGGCCAGCCAAGATGCCCGGGCCGTGGGCTTCTCTGCCGTGGCCGGGTTCCCCATGGTCCAGGGCGCCGTGCGGCCACCTGCAGATAACAGGGCCGTGTTCACTAATAGGAAGGGGACCTATTCGATGAACGTACAGGTGGTCTGCGACCACCGCATGATGATCCTGCACGTCTGCGCCCGTCACCCAGGCAGTGTACACGACTCATTCGTGTTGTCGCGGTCATCCATCCCCGGCATGTACGAGGGACGCAATCCCCGGCTGAGGGGCTGGTTGCTGGGCGACAGGGGCTACCCATTGCGATCGTGGCTGATGATGCCTATACGGAGGCCACGCAATGAGGCGGAGAACCGCTACAATGATGCCCATGTAGCGACAAGGGGAGTGATCGAGAGGTGCTTTGGCGTGCTGAAGATGCGTTTCAGGTGCCTGGACCTCTCTGGGGGCGCCCTCCAGTATCGGTCAGATAGGGTCGGCCGCATCATTGTGGTGTGCTGCGTGCTGCACAACATAGCCCAGCAGAGGGGCGATGTGCCGCAGGCAGAGGAGGGCGGAGTGGAGGAGCAGCAGGAAGAGGCACAGTCCTCCCCAGATGAGGGGGATGGGGGCAATGGTCAGGGCAGACGGGGTAGACACAGGCGGGTGGCTGTCCACCGTTACCGGCTGGCCCAGCGGGCACGGGACAGACTGATAGCCGCCCGCTTCACTGACTAGATGGGCGTGGGAATCGGGTAGTATGGCCACAGACCGCACACCATGGCAACAGCCGACCACCCACACACCCCACCCATCCACCCACCCAGCACCCTCACCCCCCTCCCCAACCCCACACACCCCACCCGCATGCACACCACCCCCCCCCCCCATTGCCGATCCACCGGCGGCACAACGGGCCGGGCTCACACAGTTGCGGGTGGACGCGTGTCTATCGCAGGCCATGGAGGATGATGACAACCCGCCCTGCGATGAGCTCATGGCTCTACATCGTTGGACTATGTCTGACCCATGGCCACAGTACCACCATCCACCCGGACCATCCCTGCATGCGGATGTGACACTGCAGCGCACGGTCCCGTCCTCTGCCCGGGGGATGTTGATGGCGGCCCAGGGGGAAGTGGGCAGACTCACCTGGGTCTGAGGTAAGACCACCCCTCACACACACACTTGCGCTCAGCGTACATGACACGCCCGCACACTTTGGACAGAGCACAAAGGCAGCTTCGGTAGGTGTAACATTGACTTTAATAACCAAAGGAGTTCATGCACGTGCCCTAGCCCCTAAAACTCATCTGTGCCCTGCACCCGTGCCAACTTACTCAGTGTCTAATTGTTTGGCCTTACGGGCCCTTTGACTACGTCTACGTGGTTCCCCAGACGGTACAGCAGAACTGGAGGTGAACTCCTGTGATTCCTGCCCTCTGACACTGGATCCCTTTGGCGGCCGTTTCCTGGGGCGTCCTGGCCTAGATGGGCCAGGCTGCGGCCCGGGCGACTGGGATGGCGAGCTGCCAGCCTGTCCTGCCCGTTGCCCACCCGATGCACCTGGGACGGAAGGGGGGGAGTCCGAGGTGTCGCGGTGTACCGGGACCTCCCCTACAGAGGGAGCCGGGATGGACCACACCACCTCCTCCTCCCTCAGGGTGCCCGATGGCCCCCAGGCCTCTACATGGGTGGGGGATGCGAATGGACTGGCCATCCGACACCCCCCCCCGACATCTGGCGCTGCCAGTCCTGGAGGCCCGTGCTGGTATCGACAGGGGTCTGCAGGTTTGCAGCCATGGAGCCCAGGGTGTTGGCCAACCCTGTCTGTGACAGTGCGATGCCGGCTCGCACATGGCCACTGGCGCCGATGCCCTCAGCGATGGCCTGCTGAGACTGGGCCATGGCCTGCAGAGACTGGGCCATGGCCTGCTGAGACTGGGCCATGGCCTGCTGAGACTGGGCCATGGCCTGCAGAGACTGGGCTATGTCCTGCTGAGACTGGGCCATGGTCTGCAGAGACTGGGCTATGGCCTGCTGAGACTGGGCTATGGCGTTGAGCGCCTCTGCCATCTGGCGCTGGCACTGGCTCATGGCCTCCTGTGAGAGGGCAGCCATTTCCTGGGCCACAGACGCCGCCTGCACGGAAGGCCCCAGGCCTCGCAAACCGTTCCCCATGTCTGACACCGTCGCACCCATTGCCTCCACCGCGGACGCCACCCGTGCGGTGTCAGCCTGGGTGGCACGCATGACCGGCACCACTCCCAGCTCCTGGACGCGGGTGGACTCCTCCACCTGCGACCGCAGCCGCCGCAAGCCACCCGTCACCCTATTCGCTCGTCTCCGTGTCGGTGGTTGCATCGGATCTATGTGTGGGTGTGGTAACTGCAGGAACCCGGGATCCATCTGGGCGGCAGATGTTCGCTTGGCCTGGGCTGCCCTCCGACCGCCCGGTCCCTCTGCTGCTCCTACCTCCACCTGCTGTACCGGGACGGCTGTGTTGTGCGCACCAGTGAGTGTACCAGACGCCTCATCACTAAAGTGCCCAACCGTGGTGAGTGTTTCTGCGATGGTGGAGGGTGTTGGTGACAGCAGTGGCGTTGTGTCGTGCTCTTCGTCCCACTCTGACTCCATGGCACTTTGGGGTGGGGGTTCGTCTCCACCCATCCACTCTGAGTCACTGTCCGGTATTTCGTCTTCCCGGGTAGGGGTGTCCTGGGTAGTGCTGTCCCGGGTAGGGGTGTCCTGGGTAGTGCTGTCCCGGGTAGTGGTGTCCTGGGTAGTGGTGTCCCGGGTAGGGGTGTCCTGGGTAGTGGTGTCCTGGGTAGTGGTGTCCTGGGTAGTGGTGTCCTGGCTCGGATGTGACGGGGGCCTGTGGCTGCCCCCCTGATCGCTGGGTGGTCGCTCCCGCACGTGACGGGGGTGTCGTCTCCCTGTTGCTCCAGGTCTCTCCGTCTCCCGTGGTGTGCGAGGGGCATCCTGCGGGCGTCCCATGCTGGAGGGTCCGGGTCTCTCCGTCTCCCGTGGTGTGCGAGGGGCATCCTGCGGGCGTCGCATGCTGGAGGGTCCGGGTCTCTCCGTCTCCCGTGGTCTCCGAGGGGCATCCTGCGGGCGTCGCATGCTGGAGGGTCCGGGTCTCTCCGTCTCCCGTGGTGTGCAAGGGGCATCCTGCGGGCGTCGCATGCTGGAGGGTCCGGGTCTCTCCGTCTCCCGTGGTCTCCGAGGGGCATCCTGCGGGCGTCGCATGCTGGAGGGTGCGGGTCTCTCCGTCTCCCGTGGTGTGCGAGTGGCATCCTGCGGGCGTCGCATGCTGGAGGGTGCGGGTCTCTCCGTCTCCTGTGGTTTCTGAGGGGCATCCTGCGGGCGGTCTGCATCTGCGGGGATGGGTGCCTGGACGTTTGGTCCTGCGATACACAATGAAGCATGCATGGTTAGACATTAGGCAGTGATCAGGTGATACGGGGGAGGGGGATATAGGGGAGGGGGGATATGGGGACGGGCTGTCGGTGGCTCACTTGCTGGTGGGCCCCCGACCTCTGCATCAGCAACCTCCCGGTCCTCAGGTCCGCCAGCCAGTTCCAGGGCCCTTTCCTCGTGTACGGTCAGTGGCCTCTCATCAGCGGGCCCTCCTCCAGTCCTCACATGCTCCCTATTGTTGTGTGCGCGCTTCTCCTGTGGGGGGGTGGGGGGTGGTGGCAGGGGTAAAAGGCAACAGTGTTAGGCAGGTATATGAATGCACGCCATCGGTTGCGCGTGCATTGCAGAGGTTAAGGTTAGGGCTGGATTCACTTGGGGATATGGGGGATATGGGGGAGGGGGGAATATGGGGAGGGGGGGATATGTGGGAGGGGGGATATGGGGGATATGGGGTAGGGGGGATATGGGGGATATGGGAGAGGGGGTATATGGGGGATATGGGGAATATGGGGGAGGGGGTATATGGGGGAGGGGGTATATGGGGGAGGGGGGATATGGGGGAGGGGGGATATGGGGGAGGGGGGATATGGGGGAGGGGGGATATGGGGGAGGGGGGATATGGGGGAGGGGGGATATGGGGGAGGGGGGGTATGGGGGATATGGCGGATATGGGGGAGGGGGGATATGGGGGATATGGGGGAGGGGGGATATGGGGGATATGGGAGAGGGGGGATATGGGGGAGGGGGGATATGGGGAGGGGGATATGGGGGATATGGGGGAGGGGGGATATGGGGGACATGGGGGAGGGGGGATATGGGGGAGGGGGGATATGGGGGATATGTGGGAGGGGGGATATGGGGGAGGCTCACCCTGCCTGCTCTGACGAGGTCGTTCACCTTCTTGTGGCACTGATTGCCTGTCCGTGGTGTCAGGGCCACAGCGGTGACAGCCTCTGCCATTTCCCTCCACAGACGCCGGCTGTGGCGTGGGGCAACTGCAGCCGTGCCCGAGATACAGGGCGTCCCTCCTCTGCTCCACCGCGTCCAGGAGCGCCTCCACATCCCGTGACTCGAACCTCGGGGCTGAGCGACTCCAGCCATCCAGTCGGGTGTTGCGGTCGGGTGTTGCGGTCGGGTGGGGGAGGGGAGCTGCGCGGCCTTATGAGCCGTCACGCCGTGCAGCGCGTATGACGCTGCACGGCGTGAATCACTGGGCAAGCGCGGATCCCGTTACGTTGCTGCTAGCCCATTTCGGGCCGGAGACTATCGTCCCATTTTTATGACGTGACGCAAGTGGGATTTGCGCCGTTTTTGCGCCGATCGGCGGACATTCCGCCGATAATGGAGAATTTCGCCCCTGTTGTCCCAGCAGAGGTATTCAAAAGTAATATAGGAGCAAAAATGTAGTTACAGAGCCACCTATAATTTATATCATAGTCCAGTCTCAGAAAATGTCCCCCAACACTGAGCATTTCAAATTGCCAGATATAGTTGCTCCCAGAACTGAAGGGGTTGGATTACGAGGAGAGGTTGAGTCAACTGTGACTGTACTCGTTGGAATTTAGAAGGATGAGGGGGGATCTTATAGAAACATATAAAATTATGAAGGGAATAGATAGGATAGATGCGGGCAGGTTGTTTCCACTGGTGGGTGAAAGCAGAACTAGGGGGCATAGCCTCAAAATAAGGGGAAGCAGATTTAGGACTGAGTTTAGGAGGAACTTCTTCACCCAAAGGGTTGTGAATCTATGGAATTCCTTGCCCAGTGAAGCAGTAGAGGCTCCTTCATTAAATGTTTTTAAAATAAAGATAGATAGTTTTTGAAGAATAAAGGGATTAAGTGTGATGGTGTTCGGGGTGGAAAGTGGAGCTGAGTCCACAAAAGATCAGCCATGATCTCATTGAATGGCGGAGCAGGCTCAAGGGGCAAGAAGGCCTACTCCTGCTCCTAGTTATTTTTTCTTATGTTCTTATGTACAAGAAGACTCATTGGAAATGTAAAAATTCAGTTACAAATCAAGCAACTTGAACATGAATAAGAACTAAAGCAGCTTGAATATGAAATGAGAGAAAAGGAGTGAGAAGAAAGGAAAAAAGAAAGAATAGCCCTGGCAGAACAAAAAGAAAGAGAAAGGGAGGTACAGATCAGGGAAAAAGAAAAACAGAGAGAGGAAAGGGAGAACGGGAGAGAGTTTGAACTTCAGAAAAAGACCATGAAACATGACAGTCAGTTAAAATTGGTGGATGTAAAGGGAAACTTACAGTTTGAGGGTAGTGATGAGGATAAAGAGAAAGAGCGTCATAGTCGAAGGCTTAGTGGGATCTATTTAAATATGTCCAAGCATTGTCAAGGTTTGATGATAAGGAGGTAGAAGCCTTTTCATTTCATTTGAGAAGGTGGCTAAACAAATGAAATGGCCACAAGACATGTGGGTTTGACTAATTCAAACAAAGCTGGTAGGTAGGGCTCGTGAAGTGTTTGCATCACTATCAGAGGAGGCATCTGGGACCTATGAGGAGGTGAAAAAATCCATCTTAGGTGCACATGAGCTAGTGCCTGAAGCCTACAGATAAATGTTTAGAAATTTAAGGAAAGAACCTGGTCAAACATACATGGAGTTTGAAAGGATCAAACAGAGTAATTTTCATAGGTGGATAAGGGCTTTGAAAATAGACCAAACGTATGAAGCTCTCAGAGAAATTATACTTTTGGAGGAGTTTCAAAATTCAATTCCTGATGTAGTGAGAACTCATGTGGAAGAGCAGAGGGTTAAAACTGTGAGGTTAGCAGCAGAAATGGCAGATGATTACGAATTAGTTCATAAATCAAAGTTTGGTTTCTGACATCAGTTTCAATCTGTGAGGGATAGAAACTGGGGAAAAGAGAAATACTCAAATGGTAAAAGTAAAGGTGATCTGATGGGAGATAATAAGGAGCGTGCACCTCAGTTTTAAAAGGAAATCTAGGAGGGTAGAAGAGAAATGAAAAGTTTCAGATGTTTTCACTGTAATAAACTAGGCCAGGTAAAGTCACAGTGTTGGTGATTGCAGAAAAGCAGTGGGAAGGCTGATGTGATAAAACAGGAAAAGTCAGTGGGGTTCATTAAAGTGGTAAAGGAAAGCTCAAGTGAAGTGAAGGAAGTGCAAAATATTATACAGCCTGATCAAGAGGTGATTGATAAGAAGCTGCCAGATCTCTTTAAAGAATTGACTTGTGTGGGTAAAGTTTACTCATGTGTACCAGGAGGAGCAAGTAAAGAAGTCACAATTTTAACAGATATGGGAGCTAGTCAATCTTTGATGGTAAGAGATGTGGAGTTCTGTAGTTTGGGAGGAATATTGCCAGAAAAGGTAGTAATATGTGGAATTCAGGGTGAGAAGAGTAGTGTTCCATTATATAAGGTCATCTTCAGTGAAGAGTGGTGAAGTGTTAGTAGGAGTAATAGAGAAACTATCTTGACCAGGAATACAGTTTATCTTGGGTAATGACATAGCTGGATTGCAGGTGGGAGTGATGCCGACTGTGGTTGATAAGCCAGTGGAAAACCAGACAACTGAAGTGTTGAAGGACGAATATCCTGGGATTTCTCCAGATTGTGTAGTAACAAGGTCGCAAAGTCGCAGGTTAAAACAAGAGGAGAAATCAAAGTGAAGATAAAGTTGAAGTTCAATTATCACAAACGATTTTTGATCAGATGGTTGGAAAAGAACAAGAACAGGTGGAGGATGAGGCGGATATTTTTAGTTCAGGTAAGTTGGTGGAGTTACAACAGGAAGATATAGAAATAAAACGGATATATCAGAAAGTGTACACGGAGGAGGAATCTGAGTGTATACCAGAATGTTATTACTGTAGAAGTGATGGCTTGATGAGAAAATAGAGACCTTTACATATGCAGGCGGATGAAAAGTGGGCAGAAGTTCATCAAGTGGTATTGCCGGTAGGGTATAGAAAGGAGGTGTTGCGAGTAGCACATGAGGTACAAGTGGGGGTCATTTGTGAATAAGGAAATCTCAAGTTAAATAAAAAAACATTTTTATTGGCCTGGACTACATAAATGTAGTTAAATTTTGTCGGTCATGTCACACATGTCAAGTGATAGGGAAACCTCAAGCAGTGATAAAACCAATGCCCTTAATACCCATTGCAGCATTTGAGTAACCTTTTACACAAGAGTCTTAATTGATTGCGTAGGACCACTTCCTCAAACAAAAAGTGGGAATCAATATCTTTTGACTGTAATGGATTTCCAGAGGCCATTCCAGTACGCAATATTAGAGCTAGAAAGATTGTGGAGGAGTTACTTAAATTCTTTACTAGACATGGACTACCCACAGAAATACAATCGGATCAAAGATCAAATTTTACCTCAAGGTTATTCAAAGAAGTTATGGATAGCTTAGGAATAAAACAATTTAAATCAACTGTCCACTATCCAGAATCGCAGGGAGCGTTAGAAAGGTGGCATCAGACATTAAAGACAATGTTGAGGGCTTATTGTCAAGATTATCGAGAGGATTGGGATAAAGGAATTCGATTCGTACTGTTTGCAATTAGGGATGCACCTAATGAGTCAACCAAATTCAGTCCTTAAGAACTAATTTTTGGTCATGAGGTAAGAGGACACTTAAATTGATTCAGGATAAATTCGTGAGTGAGCAGTCAGAACTTACGCTATTGGATTGCTTGTCAAATTTTGGGGAACTATTAAATGGAGGAGGGCAGTTGGCTGGACAACATTTGAAAGTTGCACAAAATGTGATGAAACGGGTAGTGGTCAAGAAAGCAAAAATGATGTGGAGATGCCGGCGTTGGACTGGGGTGAGCACAGTACGAAGTCTTACAACACCAGGTTAACGTCCAACAGGTTTGTTTCGATGTCACTAGCTTTCGGAGCGCTGCTCCTTCCTCAGGTGAATGAAGAGGTCTGTTCCAGAAACACATATATAGACAGATTCAAAGATGTCAAACAATGCTAGGAATGCAAGCATTAGCAGGTGATTAAATCTTTACAGATCCAGAGATGGGGTAACCCCAGGTTAAAGAGGTGTGAATTGTCTCAAGCCAGGACAGTTGGTAGGATTTCACAGGCGAGATGGTGGGGGATGAATGTAATGTGACATGAATCCCAGGTCCCGGTTGAGGCCGCACTCATGTGTGCGGAACTTGGCTATAAGTTTCTGCTCGGCGATTCTGCATTGTCGCGGGTCCTGAAGGCCGCCTTGGAGAACGCTTACCCGGAGATCAGAGGCTGAATGCCCTTGACTGCTGAAGTGTTCCCCGACTGGAAGGGAACATTCCTGCCTGGTGATTGTTGCGCGATGTCCGTTCATTCGTTGTCGCAGCATCTGCATGGTCTCGCCAATGTACCACGCTTCGGGACATCCTTTCCTGCAGCGTATGAGGTAGACAACGTTGGCCGAGTCGCACGAGTATGTACCGCGTACCTGGTGGGTGGTGTTCTCACGTGTAATAGTGGTATCCATGTCGATGATCTGGCACGTCTTGCAGAGATTACCATGACAGGGTTGTGTGGTGTCGTGGTCACTGTTCTGAAGACTGGGTAGTTTTGACAATAAGCCCTCAACATTGTCTTTAATGACAGATGCCACCTTTCTAACGCTCCCTGCGATTCTGGATAGTGGACAGTTGATTTAAATTGTTTTATTCCTAAGCTATCCGTGATTAAGACATCGTCCAAATAAATCGCCACCTGCGGTAGTCCCTGCAGAATATTTTCCATCGTACGCTGGAATATAGCCCAGGCTGATGACACTCCGAAAGGTAGCCTAGTATAACGAAAAAGTCCCTTCAGGGTGTTGATCGTAGCGAACTTCTGGGAGTCCTTGTCCAGATTTAACTGCAGGTAGGCGTGGCTCATGTCCAGTTTCGTGAACAAAAGCCCACCTGCCAATTTGGCATATCGGTCGTCTATTTTCGGGATCGGGTATTTGTCCAGCAGTGCGCATTTGTTTACCATCTGTTTGAAATCTCCACAGAGACGTATCGAGCCGTCTGGCTTCAAAATTGGTACCACCGGCGCTGCCCATTCCTAGAACTGTACTGGTCTGATAATGCCGTCGCGTTGTAACCTTTCTATTTCGACATCTACTTTCTTCCTTAATGCAAAAGGTACCGGCCTGGCCTTTCAAAATTTCGGAAGGGCTTCTGGGTCCACATGCAAAGTTGCTTTGGCGCCTATAATTTCCCCCAAACCTTCTTGGAAGACCTCCGGGTATTTTTGGAGTACTCCACTCAACTGCCCGCTTCCACTTTGGAAAATTTTCATCCAATCTAATTTTAGGTCTTTCAGCCAATTCCGTCCTATTAAGTTCGGTCCGGAGCCCTCTACTATCGTCAATGGTAATCTGAGCAATTGTTTGTCATATTCCACGGGTACCTGAGTCGTGCCTAGAATTTCCAGGGGTTCCCCCGTGTAGGTTTTAAGTTTCGTCGATGTTTTTGTTAGGGTTAGTGGCTAGAGTCCATCTTTGATTTTTTTAAAATGCTGCCACTCCCATTACTGATACGGCCGCACCCGTATCCATTTCCATTATTGTCGGCCGACCGTTCACCTGTGGGGTAATCTTAATAGGTTCTGCTTTCTTCGTTGCAATATTATATAACTGTTCCCCTTCGGAGGAGGATGGGGCGTCTACGTTGTGCACTTCCCTACATCCCCACCTGCTATTTCTCTTTTGCCACCTCCTTCTAGGGTTTCTGTCGCTGCTACCCCACTCTGTCTGGTGCCAGAAATGGTCCTTCTCTGTTGGGGGAGCCTCAGCCGATAGTTCCCTCTGGCTCCAGTTAGTCCTAGCAGACTTGGGAGCAGTTCTGGAGTTATCCTTTGGCCCTCTATTCCTCAGGCTTTTCCTGAGGGCGGCTATCTGGTAGCTGGACCCCTTGTGGTAGGCCCTCTCACAGGTATCTACCTCCATTGGTGTGCCCTGTAGTTCCTGCGCCCCACTTGCTGCCTTTTCTAGGGACAGTGCGAGCTGTAACGCCCGCCTGCAGTCTAGCTGCGTTTCCGCCAACAGGCGCATCTGTATTGTGAGGTCATTTATGCCACACACTAACCGGTCCCGAAGCATTTCATTTAGCGTCGGGCCGAACTCACATTTTTCCGCCAGCCTTCTCAGGCGGGTCAAGAAATTTGTGACTGACTCTCTGTCTTCCCGCTTAGTTGTGTAGAATCTGTACCTACGCAAAATGATGGGGTGGTTTTGGGTCATAGTGCTCTTCCACCAATTTCGTTAATTCTTGGAAAGGTATCGTGTTCTGCGTATCGGGATAAGTTAGACTACGTATAATGGCGAAGGCTGAGCGTCCGCACGCCGTCAGCAGGATAACCCGTTTCCTTTCATCCCTCATTATCTCATTGGCCTGGAAGAAGTAACACATTCTCTCCACATACTGGGACCAGTCCTCAATAGTCGGGTCGAATGCATCTAACTTCCCAAAAAACGGCATTTTTGAAATAGCAAGGCTTACCCTCCGAGTGCGGCAGCAAGTCTCCGCAAGGTTCTTTGTTTACCTCGTCGCCACTGTAATAATCCACAGGAGGCAGGGGTTCCGTCACTACACCAGTATTTATTTGCAATAACTATATCCAAGAGCAGCTCCAAACAGTGCTGCTAGCATTCCAGTCAACTTAAGACTGGTTCACAAAGCCTACACAGGTGCTTATATGAGCCCCCTCAATGAGTTATCATTGAGGGAGCTCATACTCCAATTGGCCAACCAATAATGCCAATTGGAGGTCATTACAGAACTCATGCGGGAGGGGAGCGCAGAATTCCTCCTCATATTTTTGAGTGTCTAAGATGTGGTAGTCATGGGTCTGGACTTACAGACAGTGCTGGAGGCAAGGCTGTTGGTAAACTCGACGGGCCCAATTTAATGGATAGTTTTCTAAGTGGGTAGTAAGCGGAACTGCCGCGAGGTCATCACCTGTATCAAACTTTAATTAGACCACTTAGTGAGACCACAGGGGCTTCACGCTGCAAATGATAGTCTCGCCAGCTGATTCGCCAGGACCACACCCGAAAGCTCCTTGCCAACAAGGGGGAGCAGCACTTAAATGGATCCCACACAGCTCACAGCGATGGCACTGAGCAGACCAGCCCCAGGATTTGGGGATGTCAACCTGGCCAGATTGTTGGACGCAGCCGGGACCAAACAGGATGCCCTGCTCCCTCGAGGGGCTCGTCTGGGAGGAAGTGGCAGCGGCCGTCAGCACGGCAAGTGTCACCAGGAGGACCGGCATCCAGTGCCGTAAGAAGATCAACAACCTCCACCGGGCAGCACGGGTAGGCTGGCACCGTTCCCGCCTGATGTGTTGGGTACTCTGCTACACAGACGAACCAACACGGTTGTGAATGGTACAACTCAGTTTTATTGCTAACATTTATTTACAGTGGTAAACTGGTTACTGAGGTTCGATCATAACCCTAGAATCTGTGGACATATTCCTAATACTATCTTGTAGTGGCACTCAGCACATGGTGGATGTCTGAGTGGCGTGCTAGGAGCTCTGTGCCCTGAGCTGTCTCCTGCTGGAATGCTCAGGAAGTGTTGTGTTCCCTGTTTTGTACTGTGTATGCTCTTGCCTGTGATTGGCTGTGGTGTTGTGTGTGTGTTGATTGGTCCGTTGATCTGTCCATCAGTATGCATGTGCTATGATGTTTACCTGAATATCATGACATTGCCCCTTTTGTACAAGAACATGTGCCTATGTGGTTATAAATAGAGATGTGTACAGAGTGCAGCTGAATGTGTGTGTGCAATATCTGCAGCATGTACATGGGGCTAAACTATATACAAGGGGCGATGTCGGGTGCGACATAACAACGAGGTTGTACCATAAACAAAGAACGAGGAAATGTTGAACAACAGAAACAAACTCCTGTAACGACAAGGAAGAACAGAAACATATTAACACAGTGGTATTATGAGTTCAATGTACAGACAGGCTCATAAGTCCAGTCTAGTAGGTGGGCAACGAATTTGGGTTGACCGTTAGGGTGGCACACCATTCATCACCCGGATTGACAGTGTTCACTTGCAACGGCTGGTGGGTCCTGGCTGGAGACATATGGTTCCCATCAATGACCGCAACACGGAAGGCGTCCCGGTCATCTGTGTCACTGGTCTGGATATCGTCTGGGCACGACTCGTAGTAAGGAGGCTGAATGGTCCGCACGTCCCTGCGAGGTTGTCGGAATTGGGGAACATTGGCAGGTTGCGCTGCTCGACAGCAGGCAGCGTAGTGGCCCATCTTGCCACAGCGGACGCATTGTCAGTTTCTTGCGGGACATTGCCGCTTTAAATGTGCGGCTCCGCAGTTGCCGCACGTCGTGACGTCATGGCGTTCGTTGCGCCACCGCGCATGCGCAGTTCGGTCTTGCGTCGAGCGCGCCTGCGCATCACGTCCCTCTGTGTCGACGTCGTTTTTGGTGCGCACAAACGCGGGAGGCCTCGTAAAGCGCGCAAAATGGCCGCCCTCGTCCGGGCCGCGGGCCGGGAGGAACTCGATCGCCTGGACCCGTTCGGCGTCGTAGGACGCCTGCTTTGCTGATCCGGCCACATAGGACCCCTGCCACGCCAATTCGGCCGCCTGAAATTGGGAGTAGCGGCTAGTTGCGTTTTCCTAGAGGACACAGGCTTCGATTGCGGAGGCTAGGGTGAGGCCTTTTATTTTTAAGAGCTGCTGGCGTAGGGTGCCCGAGGTGACCCCAAAAACGATCTGGTCCCGAATCATGGAATCGGAGGTGGTGTCGTAACCGCAGGACTGCGCAAGGATACGGAGGTGCGTAAGGAAGGATTGAAAGGGCTCATCCTTACCTTGCAGGCGCTGCTGGAAAAGATACCTCTCGAAACTCTCGTTGACCTCAACGTTGAAGTGTTGGTTGAGTTTGAGAAGGACCGTTTTGTACTTGGTCTTGTCCTCACCTTCCGTGAACACCAGGGAGTTGTAGACATGGATGGCGTGTTGACCTGCTGTGGTGAGGAGGATGGCGATCTTTCTGGTGTTTGAAGCGCTCTCCTTTTCGTTGGCTTCCAGGAAGAGCTGGAAGCGCTGTTTGAACAGCTTCCAATTAACGCCGAGGTTTCCAGCGACTTGTAGCGGCTGCGATGTGCTGACGGTGTCCATGGCGCAGGATGGCAGATTCCGGAGGATTCGTAGGTAGGTCCCACAGTTTCACCTGGTACTATATAAGAACTAGGAGCAGGAGTAGGCCACCTGGCCCCTCGAGCCTGCTCCACCATTCAATGAGATCATGGCTGATCTTTTGTGGACTCAGCTCCACTTTCTGGCCCGAACACCATAACCCTCAATCCCTTTCTTCTTCAAAAAACTATCTATATTTATCTTAAAAACATTTAATGAAGGAGCCTCTACTGCTTCACTGGGCAAGGAATTCCATAGATTCACAACCCTTTGGGTGAAGAAGTTCCTCCTAAACTCAGTCCTAAATGATGTGTTGGGTACTCTGCTACACAGACGAACCAACACGGTTGCGAATGGTACAACTCAGTTTTATTGCTAACATTTATTTACAGTGGTAAACTAGTTACTGAGGTTCGATCATAACCCTAGAATCTGTGGACATATTCCTAATACTATCTTGTAGTGGCACTCAGCACATGGTGGATGTCTGAGTGGCTTGCTGTGAGCTCTGTGCCCTGAGCTGTCTCCTGCTGGAATGCTCAGGAAGTGTTGTGTTCCCTGTTTTGTACTGTGTATGCTCTTGCCTGTGATTGGCTGTGGTGTTGTGTGTGTGTTGATTGGCCCGTGGATCTGTCCATCAGTATGTATGTGCTATGATGTTTACCTGAATATCATGACACCGCCCACCCCTCGTGGTGACCATGCACCTGACACCACCTCTGCCCAGCACCATACTGTACTCCAGCCTTCCCATGTCCAGCAGTGCCATCCATGCGGCCCCCCCATCCCCTTCGCATACCACCCATTGCTCCCATCTCCAACCATCCCCCCATTCCCCTCCCATATTGGCCATTCCCCCCCCCCCATCCCTCCCTCCTCGATGAATGAAGCTTGCGGCTCACGATGCCACCCCTGTGTCCCCACAGGAGAGGTTGGCCCACAACAGACGAGAGAGGGCCCAGATGGGCAGCGGGAGGGCCAGACATCAGAAGCCTCATCCCCTATAGGATCGGACCTTGAAGGTCGCAGGGGTGGCCGAGAGCAGATCGGTCACCGATGTAGAGGTTGGAGTATGGCGCAGTGGTGAGGATCCACCGGCTGCCACCCAGATGACCTGTCACTCGTGAGCTGTTAATGCCACACAGAATGACCCATCCCTCCCACTGACCACCTGTCCATTATCCCGCTGGATTTCCATCCGACGATGCCAGCCCGTCCGGGGTGGTTTCTACTCCCTCCGCTCACTCCCATGAGAACACCTTGGAGGGGTGCTCCAAGGAGACCACCGTATTCGAAGCACATCCCCACCCTCCACCAGCTCAGAGACACACACCTCTGTGGGTGACAGTTAGATGCAGAGCCTCAGGAACAAGTTTACCTGGAGCTAATGCAGTCAAGAGGGTGCGGCCATGATATTCAGAGGAGGATGTCAGTGACACTCCAGCAGATCCACAGCCAATTTGAGGAGCCCCAGAGGCAATGGGCGCAAGAGATATTGCCAGCAATGCGTGGCACCGAGGCCAACACTGCTAGGGTGGCGACAGCAGTGGAGAACCTGGTGCACGATGTCAGCAGCATGAGTGGTGGTGTCCTAGGCCTGGCTGAGTCAGTGATGCCCATGGCTGAGTGCCTCAGTCGCATGTCCAACTCACTGGGGGAGGTGGCCCAGTGTCCCAGGTGGACCTCTCTGAGGCACTGCGGGGCATGTCCCAGTCTCAGGTGGACATTGCCAAGGCACTCTAGAGCATATCCCAGTTGCAGGAGCGCATTGACAGAATACTCCAGAGCATGTCCCAGTCACTGAGGAGCATCGCCGAGGGCATCAATATCATGCTGTAGACATTGGGGAACCGGGCTGGCAGAACCAGATGACGCAGGGGCAACCAGGGCTCAATCCAGCTGCCCCACCGTCCTGAGGTTATTCGCAGCGCCCTACGGGCACCAACCTGGAGGAGGGGGTGCTGGGTGCCAAACCAGAGTCCCCCTACGGAGTGGCGCCGGTGGCCACCAGCTCCCCCAAGATCCATCCCTCCTGACAATGGCGCATATTAATAATAATAATCACTTATTGTCACAAGTAGGCTTCAATGAAGTTACTGTGAAAAGCCCCTAGTCACCACATTCCGGTGCCTGTTCGGTGACGCCAGTACGGGAATTCAACCCATGCTGCTGGCCTTGTTCTGCATTACACGCCAGCTGTTCATCCCACTGTGCTAAACCACCCCCAGTTGGAGTCAGACCATGGAACAGAGTGCCATGGCAAGGCATGTACTACCGGCAAGTGGGCTGGGGCATCAAATGCCATGAGATGTGGTAGGCAGCAGGCTGCCTCCATCTCTGATGTACATCCTGGGGACACACCTTGACACAGCAGGAGAGCACAGAAGGCTAAGCAGGTTGAGGATCACTGGGAGGGCACTGGGGGAAAGGGGGTTGGGGCATTGAGGGGGAAGGTGAGGTGAGAGGAGAAGGGGTGGAGGGAGGGGTGGGAAGGGGGTCCGACAACATCGGGGGCTAGGGGCAGTTGGTGACACATATGTATAGCATTAAAAAACGTTGCACCCCAGATATATGACGCCTCTGGCACTTTCTTCCACAATGTGGGCTGACCACCAATCACCTGCTCCAGCCCCCTGGGCATGGTGGTCCTAGCTTTTCCCCACTCCCCCTCTCCCCCCAGGCACACCACACACTGGTGAAGGGTGTGAGTGCACACTCAGCAGACAGACTGGGGTCAGACTATGGCATAGATTGAGGAGCACCAGTTCTCAGCAGGTTATCACCACCCCCCCTGACCTCGACAGTGACCTGTTGACAGTGCCAACACAGTCCTATCACCCTGGGGTGATGTCACACAGACCTGAGAGGGTGGAACTGGGTGGTGGGGGGAATGGGTGGAGGAAGAGTGTGAGATACGGACGAAGCCACGTCCTATGTGAAGTAGGCTATGCTGAGGTCCTCCCTGGCCCTCTGGACTTGCAAGACGCTCACCGCTGCCTCCTATCCTCCTTACTCCGGCTCGTCCTGCGGGTCCTCTTTGGGCTCGTCCTCCAACCCCGCCTGGTCCGGCGCCTCCTCGTCCACCTCCTCGGAGGTAGCCACATGTTCCTCCCCATCCCTCCCCCTACATCCAGCATGTAACCCTGCTGCTGTGCCAGGTTGTGAAGGGCACAGCGGACCGCCACAAAGCGGGAGGCCCTCTCGGCGGTGTACTGCAGTGCACCATCAGAGGGGTTGAGAGATCGGAACCACATTTTGAGCATTCTGATGCACCCCTCAAAGACAGCCAGGTGGTCGCATGGACACCGTTGCATTGGCTATCCGGATCAGTCACCAGCCTTCACATGGCGTCATTAGCTAGGGCCTCAGCGGCTACCCCTTATCCCGCAAGAGCCAACCGGCCATTCTGGGGTGGTTCTTGAAGAGGCTGGGGATGTCCAACTGCCCCAGGATGCAGCTGCTGTGCACAGTCCCTGGGAACTGTGCACAAACATGCATAATCTTGGTGGTCATACGCAAGCTGGGTGTTCAGGGAGTGGAACCCCTTTCTGATGATGTAGGGCACTTTCTGATTTCCCAATGTGCACAAGGTGACATGCGTGCCATCTATTACCGCCTGGACCTGGGGCATCCCATCGATGGCGGTGAATCCTGCTGCCCGGGCATCTTGTTGGGCCTGGTCCATGTCAAAGTTTATATAGTTTGGTGCCCAGCCAAACAGGGCATCTATGGCCTCACGGATGCACTTCTGGGCTGTAGCTTATGAGATGCCACACAAGGCCCTGCTCGAGCCCTGGAATGATCCCGAGGAGTAGACATTCAGGGCTGCGGTAACCTTGATGGCCATCGGGAACAGGTATCCTCCATGTGATGCCAAGTCCACAAGGACATGGCACACGTGCTGCACCGTCCCCTTGTTGAGGCGGATCCTACTGCAGGATCCGCCTCAACATCTGCTGTCCATCATTTGTTCAAACCACTAACAACGCCGGTACACCTGGGACATTGCTGGCCACCCCTCTAGGTCCTTCCCTGGCTTGATGGGAGGCTGGGCCCTCAGGATGTGGGGCAGGGTCCTGCACATGGGCAGCCGCCTCGAGTCTCTGTCGATGCTGCTGCTGCCGTCTTCTCCGGTGCCTGGTCAGTCAGCAGCACCGCGAGGGCAACATCCACGGCATCCAAGATATCCATCCCATGTAATATCTGGAAGAATTAGAGAGGGTGACAGACTGGTGACCAGCGGTGTCTTCCACCCTAGGATCCTCCAGTCCCCCATTGTTCTCCCCATCCCTCAGCCCCTGCCGTCTGACACACCCTGCCTACATGGCCGTAGTGGGGGCCATGAGTCAGCGGACCCTAGATCCTGTACCTCGGACACCTAAACGTAACGTTACCTGAACTGGGCACTAGCCCCCTCCCTGGAGCACTTACCCAATCTCTAGTCACGGAAATTACCCTGGCGCTGGGGCCCAGCCCTGGGTTTTCGGATGTTGGCTGCTGCATCGTGTTGTTGCTTCCTGCAGTGTTCAGGCACAGTGAACAGACATCACGGTCTGATTGGGATGCTAGGCAATTACTCCCACATGCTGCATGGCACTCCTGCCCCCAGGAATCTACTTGGGAAGTGTGAAGTGCTCACTTAACTACGATTACTAATTCCTCATTAGCAATGGCCTTCAGCCATGCAGCCAAAGGCCTGCAAGGTCAGTGGAAGTTATGGATGGTGGGTGGGATAGAGAGTCAGGGGCAGGGGCTGGGGTTCCCCCCCCCCCCACCCCCTCACCATTATGGGTACACACAAATCAGGGGGTGGCACGGTGGACCCACGGGAACTGTGGCACCTGCTCCACTCCCAGCCCAGGGGCAAATCCCCACCAATGGCGGCCCACCCCTCCCCAAACGAGGACACGCCCCACCGCCCCCGGAGCACCAGGGCAGCAACCCCAGTGCCCTGGACTAGCGTGCTGTCCAGGAGCAAAGATGGCTATTCACCTCCTTGGATCCGCACATCAGTCATCCTGCCAGCTTCACGTTTTTAAAAAGGCGCACTAATCGACGCCCACGTGCCCACTCGCTGAGGTGGTCGTTAGATAGGGGGCCATTCCTGTTAATTGTATGGAGATTGGCCTTAAGCAGTGATTGTTGGGTTTCTTGCCAAGTCACGGCAGAATCCTGATTTCCCAACGGGAGCAGGCCGGTTAGATTGTAAACTGATCGGCGCCTCGGCACGGTCCTCGAATTTGGCCTCCCGCAATCTAACGGCCGCGTTGCGCTTGAGTGAGAGTGCGCGTGGCTGTAAAATCGCTCCTTTCCTTTTGCTGAATATTATCCTAACTGGAGAATACAGACACAACTCAAAGATCAATATATAAATATCACTCTCCACAGTCTGTGGCCATGTGACCTTACAGGACAGAAGATGTAAACATTTAACATATTTAATATTAAAAGGCAACTTGACTTATTTTCAAAAGACTTCCTCTCAACCTAAGATGAGGTAACAGTTTGCCTGCAGAGTACCACTTTCTGTAGAACGTTGTAAAATAATTGTGGACAGATTTTCAAACAGGTAACCGCTGTTGAAATATCTTGAGCACAGTACAAAGTCTCACAACACCAGGCTAGAGTCCAACAGGTTTGTTTCGATGTCACTAGCTTTCGGAGCGCTGCTCCTTCCTCAGGTGAATGAAGAGGTATGTTCCAGAAACACATATATAGACATCTTTGAATTTGTCTATATATGTGTTTCTGGAACATACCTCTTCATTCACCTGAGGAAGGAGCAGCGCTCCGAAAGCTAGTGACATCGAAACAAACCTGTTGGACTTTAACCTGGTGTTGTAAGACTTTGTACTGTGCTCACCCCAGTCCAACGCCGGCATCTCCACATCAGAAATATCTTGAGACTGTGTTACTACAAGCGGGTTGCAGTCGAACTGTGATCTTGAGGAAATGTTTGTCTTACCAGTGTTTATTACACATTGACCTGTCGGTGCATCTCTCTGACAGGTGGCTTTATCTGTTTCACGCTGAGAGCTGAGGAGACGGATCACAGAAGGAAACTGCTTGCTTCAATCCAGGAGTTGGTGAACACGGGGCTGTGGGAGAAGGTTGTGGAGCGAAATGTGGAGAATTGGCAGAAGAAGGTGGTGAACACAGGAGTGACAGAACAGTACCATGGTGGGATAGTGGCTGTCTACAAGAAGAAATAATGACGCTGTCACGAATCCCTGGATATTCTGGGAGCTTCACATTTGAAAATTGTCAATTGAATGATTTCAATATGAAAATAAATGAATGAAAATTCACCTGGTGCAAATAAACCAGAGAATGATCTTTTCTTTCATCGAGTCATAGAATCATGTAGCACAGAAAAGGCTCTTCAGCCCATTGCATCCGCGCACGTCAAAAACAACCACCTAACTATTCTAATCCCATTTTCAGTACTTGGCCCATAACCTTATATGCTCTGGGATCACAAGTGCACATCTAAATACTTCTTAAATGTTATGAGGGTCTCTGCCTCCACCCCCTTTCAGGCAGAGAATTCCAAACTCCCACCACCCTCTGGGTAAAAAGGTTCCCCCTCACATTCCCTCTAAAATCACTCATGCTGATTAAATTGACTTTGACACCAGTGTCTAACTTCAGTTGGACCACTGTACCGTTCACTTCAAGTGGTTGCAGCCATTTCTCCTCATCAACCACATTTATTTTAAATGGAGTATCAGTTTGCATTTTTTTAAGTGCTGGAGAATTTTTTGATGTATCCAAAAATGTGTTCTTCTCTGCTATTACTCCAGCAAACAATGATGTTTCATCACTGGAGACTGTGTCTTCCACTGTGCTGACTGATCTGGGGTTGAGCTTCGAGTAACAATTCTGAGCAAAGTGATTTTTTTCTTTTGCATCTGGAACAAAACCTGTCAAATGCTGGACACTGTCTTAATTTGTGCCTTTGACCACATCTCCTACACAGAAATACTTTGTCCTGATCTTTAACCTGTTTGTTGGTGTGTGAGTAGCTGCAGGAACTTTTGTGCGTTTTTTCGGAGGTTTCCCGCATTTTTGGAAAAAGGGCATCAACCAAAGTGCTTTCCTCCAAGAAGACGGCGCCATTACTGAGAAACATTTTAGAACGCTGTGCTGCTAGCTCGTGAGCCTGCCAGATCTTCAGTTTGGTCCAAAGACAGCTCCGATTCCCTCAGCAACTGTTTCCTCATCTGATTTTCATTCATACCAAACACAATCTGGTCCCGAACCCTGGAAGATTCCACCACAGAAAAATTACAGGTTTTAGCTTTTAACTTTTAAACAAAATGTTATTTTATTTTTACAAATTTAGAGTACCCAATTCTTTTTTTTCCAATTAAGGGACAATTTAACGTGGCCAATTAACCTACCCTGCATATCTTTGGGTTGTGAGGGTGAAACCCACGCAAACACGGGGAGTAATGTGCAAGCTCCACACGGACAGTGACCCAGAGCCGGGATCGAAACTTGGACCTCGACGCCGTGAGGATGGTCTATGGACTCTTCTGTCTTCTGTAAACGTGATCTAAACACATAGCATTCATAAATTTCATTCTTTCTGGGGGTGCACTGTGCATCAAATTGTTGTTTAAATACACGCCAGTTGCTGTCCACATTATCATGAAATCTGAGACGCATTGGTGGCTTCAACGATTTCATGTGGTTCATTTATGCAGTCTGCAAAATCTTCAAATCTCTGTGGACCTCATGGCACGCTGATAGTTTTTTCTCAGTGTTTAATAGCATCTGTGTCTAGTACCATGTAAAGTTCTTGTCGGATGTCCTAATTTATATTACAAATATAGCTAAAGCTATAAGTGATTTATTAACATTAACTGTGGATCAACTATATACAAGACAACAGATGAATAACAGTATGATCATGCACAAGCAACCTCTCTCTTCCAGCTCTTCAGTCAGTCTGAGGTCACCTGACTACAACATCCACTTATATACTAGTGAGACTCCTAGTGGTCAGTCGGTGAATTACAACACATCCATGATATCACTACATGCATCTCTTTCCCCTTCTCCTTTCCTTGCCCCCCTCGATTGACACCCCCTCCCCCACCACCTATCCAATTTTTTGTGTTTATTTGGGGTCCTATTCTTTGCGGCCTTGCTATAGGCCCCCGATTATCCATTCCGGCCATTCTTAAACCTCACCTTTCTCTCTCCCTGCCCCCCTCCTCCCCCTTGCCTACCTTCTCCATTGCAAGTTGGACCTTAAGCCAGAATTAAGACACATATTTACATGAGCAATAGGCCTAATGCCAGTTTCATGCATGAATCCTGGATCTCTGCCAGCAGCAAAATGGTAGCAGGTATTCCATCAGTGCGATATGTGAACATATAGGCGAGCGCCATCATGGGCACTAATCCATCCGTTCAACACCTGAAAAAGAGAAAAAGGACCATTCGAGGCCATGGGCTTTTTATTTCTATTTTTGAAATCATTTTTGTCAAATTTTTAACTTTTCATACAAAAGAATATAAAAGACATAGGGCAGGATTCTCTGAAGTCCAACGACGGAATTTGGAAACGCGATTGGGTGGAGAATTGGGTTGGCACCCACTGCTAAAATCGCAGTGGGTGCCAATGTAACGGCAACTCTCTATTCTCCGTCACCTCCACAACGGCACCAACGTGTTCCGGAACGCAATACACTAAACTCTTGGGTCCCGGTGCCTTCCCTGCCTGCATGGAGCTGATGTTCCCCATGATCTCTCCCAGTTCCAGCGGTGCTTCAAGCCCCTCCTCCTTTCATCCCTAATGGCTGGCATATCAAGTTGGACAGCATGGTGGCAGTTGCTTCACAGCTCCAGGGTCCCAGGTTCGATTCCGGCTTGGGTCACTGTCTGTGCGGGGTCTGAACATACTCCCTGTGTGTCCGTGAGTTTCCTCCGGGTGCTCCGGTTTCTTCCCACAGTCCAAAGGTGTGCGCGTTAGGTGGATTGGCCGTGTTAAATTGTCTTTAGTGTCCAAAATTGTTCAGTGGGGTTACTGGGTTACGGGGATAGGGTGGAAATGTGGGCTTGGATAGGGTGCTCTTGCCAAGGGCCAGTGCAGACCTGCTGGGCCGAATGGCCTCCTTCTGCACTGTAAATTCTATTATTCTCTGATCAAGGAACCGTTTCATCCCTGAGTCTCTTCTAGGGGGCTAGGAGGTGTACATCCCCCAGTAGAAGGGCTTGGATGCTTCTTTAACCTTTTTGGTTTGGCTAATAGTCCACCTCTGCTTTCTTTCACCTGCACTATCTCCCTAGTGGCTGCCTGCTATCTCAGTTGGTGAACCAGCAGGCGGCTAGCCTTGTCTTCTTGTTGGTAGAAGGGTCCTCGTGTCTGGCACAGTTGGTGCACTGCTTTCCTGGTGGCTGGCAGGTTAAAGTCAATTTGTACCTTTTCATTTCCACCGGAAAGTCTACGGATGGCACCTCAGAGTATCTTCTGTTGACCTCCAGAATGGAGTCGATCTCATTGCCCGGTCATCCTCTCTTCCCTGTCCCTCTGTGCCTTATAGGCAATAATTTCTCCTCTAATCAAAGCCTTCAGCACCTCTCCGAATGTGGAGGGTGAGACCTCCCGGTTCTGGTTGTTAGTAATAGACTCATCTATGGCTGTGATGTTTTCTAGCAGAAGGCCTTGTCGGCCAGGAGGGCTGTGTCCAACCTCCATGTGGGGCATTGGGCACGACCCGTCTGCAACCTCCTCAACTCCTACCTCATGGTACTAGTTTTCCTGCTAGTGTGGTGGCCCGCCTACTGGAGTATTCCTATGCCTGCGATCTTGGGTTTCCCTCCGTTACAATATGAAATGAAATGAAGTGAAAATCACTTATTGTCACAAGTAGGCTTCAAATGAAGCTACTGTGAAAAGCCCATGGTCGCCACATTCCGGCGCCTGTTCGGGGAGGCTGGTACGGGAATTGAACCCGTGCTGCTGGCCTGCCTTGGTCTGCTTTGAATGCCAGCTATTCAGCCCTGTGCTAAACTAGTCCCTAATGTGTATTGTAAGAATAATGAAGGGTTAACAATTTATTGTAACTACATCCAACCACTAGATGGCGATCAAGCGCGTACACGTGGATCAAGTGATACTCTTGATTCAGGGAGATTGTTAGGCGAGATATAAAATAGTCGTGTTATCAGGAGCTCTGTAGTTAGTATCATAGCTTTAGTCAATCAGTAATCTTTTATATCTTAGCAAGCAAGACAAACTTATTTATTTTGTAGTGTAAATAAATGAGCTTTGTTCAAAACATAGCTTGATGTTCTTTGTGAGACACTACACGTCAAAGCCATTCTCATTAAGAATTCAAAGAACATCACATGATACCAGGAGTGGACATCATGTGGTACCAGATGTGCATGCTAAAGATAAGTAGAAAGGTACAGAAAGAAAAGAGAAGTTTGCAAGAAATTTCCGTGAAAAAAAACTCAGAATTTCTAACCAGAGTCTGACCTAAACCAGGACGTCGAAGCAAATCCCAGTCGAAGCGAGATGGAAGGTCTGCAAACTCCAAGGCAATTTCATACTTTGGGTAAAGTAGACGTTAAGTGCCGTAATTTCAAACAACAGTTTGAATTGTATATCTCTGCCCTAGACCTAGAAGCGGCCAGTGACCAGCGGAAAATAGCATTGTTTTTAACAATTGCAGGCTCACAAGCCATTGAAATCTTTAACTTGTTCCAGTTTGAAGATGAGGCAGATAATGACAAAGTTATCGAGAAGTTTGACAAGCACTTCCAAATGCAACAAAACAAAATGTTTGAACGGTATGTGTTCAGGCAAAGAGTGCAAAAATCAGGTAAAACACTTGACTGCTTCATAATGGATCTGAGACTACGGGGTAAAAAGTGACAAATTGCGAGAAAGGTTATTGCGAGAGTCTGATTTGACTTTAGAAGACAATCAGAATTTGTAGAGCAAGTGAACGTGCAAGAAAACAATTTTCAGAAATGATTGTTGGAGAAAGTGGTGCAAAAACTGACAACGTGGCCGACGCCATTAATTTAGTGGCGCACCTAAAAAAGAAACGTGCTCCAGCCGGCAGCCATTTTATGAATGAATTTGTGAACGCCATTACGTGTAACAGGTGTGGCAACGCGCATCAGATTTAAAAATGTACTGCATATGGCAAAACCTGTGCTAAATGTCACAAGCTAACCATTACGCATTTCAATGTAGATTGGGAACAAGTTTGCAGCAGTTTAAAAAGCTCAGTACAGTAAACAAAGTAAGAGCTGTGCAAGAAGTAAGCATTGAAAAAAATTTAAAACAAGCGATCAAACCTGACTCAGAAGAAGATGAATTTGACTTAGAGGATTCCTTCTTTGTTGGAATAGTGGAAAGCATAGGAAAAGCACATCAAAAAGTAACCAATTCGGAAACTTTAAAACAAATTTCCATCATTCAGAATATAGATGAATGGACGATTCCTTTGATGATAAATGGAACCAACATCAATATAAAATTAGATACCAAGCAAGAGCCAACCTTATCAATGAAACAGATATAACAAGAATAAGGATAAAGCCAGTGATTGACAAGAATGATTGTCAACTGAGAGATTATAATGGCAACCTTTTTTTTCAAATGTGTTTATTCTCCTTTTTCACATTTTCATCAAATTTACATGAACAAATAATCAACAACAAATACAATGGCATTCCCCTGGCCAACAATTCCCTTAACCCACCCACCCTCAAACAGCTTCCAACGTTTTGAATGCAGAACACCAATGAAAAAGAATCAGGAATCCACCATCAACCCATACAGAATCATCAATAACTTATACATTCCAAACCCAACCTCCCCCCACAATGTTCGATGTCATCCAATTCTTGAAAATGCATGATGAACAAGGCCCATGAGTTGTAAGACCCTTCCATCCTTCCACTCAACCCGAATTTCACTTTCTTGAGTGTTAGGAACTCCAGCAGATCCCCCCCACCAAGCCGATGCACAGGGCGGAGAAGCCGACCCCCACCACAACAGAATCCGCCTTCGGGCGACCAGCGAGGCAAAGGCTAAGACAACTGCCTCCAACCCCGGCTAGTCTGACACCCCGAATATGGCTTCTAGGAGACCTCCCTCCAATTTTGGACAGGACCAAAACATATGTATGTGATTTGCGGGGGCCCCCCCACACCGTTCTCAAACATCCTCCACCCCCTCAAAAAGTTGACTCATCCTCGCCCTTGTGAGGTGCGCCCTATACACCACCTTCAACTGTATCAGCCCCAACCTCGCGCATGAACAAGTTGACACAGTCACCCTCCGGAGCACCTCACACCGCAACACCTCCTCCATACCCTCCCTCCAAATCTTCCTCCCACTTTGCCTTAATCCCCTCCAGTGATACCTTACCCAGCATAACCCCATAAATTGCCGACATCACCCCCTTCTCCATTTCCCCTGTTGTCAGTATCTCTTCCAACAGTGTGGAGCTCGCGCCACTGGAAAGCTTTGTCCCTCCTTCTTGGCAAAATCTCAGACCTGCATTACTTAAACATCTCCCTCTGCTCCAACCCATATTTCTCCCCCAGCTCCTCCAACTTCGCAAGCCGGCCTCCCAGAAACAAATCCTTTAATACCCTAACTCCCCTACTCCCATCTCCGAAAATTCCCATCCCACTTCCCTGGCTCAAAGCTATGATTTCCTCGAATCAGCATTTCCCTCGACCCCGCCCACAACGTAAAGTGCTGGCGCAACTGCCTCCAGATATTCAGCGTCGCCACCATCACCGGACACCCTGAATAGTTCCCCATGGCCACCGGGATTGACGCTGTTCCCAACGCCCTTAACCCCGACCCCCTGCACAGACTCTCCTCCATTCTAACCCAATGGGAGTCCCCCCTCTCACCCAGTCCCGCACTTTCTCAGCATTTGCCACCCAGTAATAATACAATAGATTCGGGAGTCCCAACCCCCCTGACTGCCGTCCTCTCTGCAACAGCACCTTCATAATCCTGGCCACCTTCCTGCAAATAAATGAGGAAATCATCTTTTCTACTTCCTTAAAAAAACACCTTTGGTAAAAATATCGGCAGGCACTGAAAAATGAACAAAAACGACGGCAATGCATTCATCTTAATTGCTCGTATCAAACCTGCCAGCGATAGAGGAAGATAATCCCATCCTGCCAAATCCACTTTCACCCTCCCCACCAAACTAGCAATATTATATCTACGGAGCCCCCTCCTCCGCCCCAATCACGTGCCACCTGCACCACCTGGGATCTAAAATGGGTTACCGCCCTACGGAATGGCAGCCCCCCCACCCTCAGTAGGGACACCACGCATTATTTGCTTGAGGCCAAATTTAGTTTACACCCCGAAAAAGACCCAAACACTCGATGCAGCTCCAATGTACCATCCATCGACGCACTTGGTTCCGGCTCATACAATAGCAAGTCGTCTGCGTACAACGATATCCTATACTCCACCTCCCCGAACTTCTCCACGCGATGGCCAAAGGCTCAAGCGCAAACAACAGGGGGGACATAGGACATCCCTGCCTGATCTCTCAATGTAGAGCAAAATACCCACAATTTATATTATTCGGGCGAACACGCGCCCTCGACTCCCGGTAAAGTAATCTTACCCACTCCACAAATCACGGCCCAATCCAAAACCGTCATCAAATACCTCCATTCTATCCGGTCAAACGCCCTCCGGTATCCAACGGCATCACTACCTCTATCTCCCTCCCCTCTGCCGGTGCCATAACAGCATTCCGTACCATCCTAATGTTTGAAAAAAGCTGCCTCCTTCTCAACTCCATCTGATCTTCCCCTATCACTTTCGTGAGGCATTTCTCCAACCTACCCGGGAACACCTTCGCCAGTACCTTTGCATCCACATTCAAGAGTGATATGGACCTATACGACCGACACTCTGGCGGATCCTTATCCTTCTTGAGCAACAAGGATATCTGCCTCAAAGTCTGTGGCACACCCCTTCCCCTATCGCCTCCTCAAACATCCCCACCATCAGCAGCGCCAACCTATCCCTAAATTTTTATAGTACTCCACCGGAAACCCATCTGACTCTGCTAACTTCTCTGATTGCATCTTCCCAATTGCGTCCTATATCTCCTCCTCCCCCAACCTCGGACATTCCAAACCATCCAGGAATTCCTGCATTCCCCGATCCTCCCCCTGTGGTTCTGCCCGATACAACCTCTCATAGAACTCCTCAAAAACCCTTTAATCTGGTCCGGAGCCACCCCCAACTTCCCTGCCCTATCCCGAACCTGAACAATTTCCCTCGCCGCTGCCTCCCTCCGAAGCTGACCTGCCAGCATGCTCGTAGACCGCTCCCCTCGTCCACCTCAATTGGCGCACCGCCTTCCTTGTGGACAGCCGGTCAAACCTCGCCTGCAACTCCATCCACTTTTCCAACAGTGCTGGATCCACATCCTCTGCATAGCTCCTGTCTACCTCCAACATCTTGTCTTTTAACCTTTGCTGATCCACACTCTCCTCGTTATCCACCTTTGCCTTAAATGATATCACCTCCCCCCTCGCCACTGCCTTCAGAGCTTCCCATACCACCGCCTGCGAAACCTCCCATGTGCAATTAAACCCCACACATTCGTCAATCGTTTTCCAATCTTATCACAAAACCTTTGATCCCCAACAGCCCCACATTTAATCTCCACCCCGGCCTCTGCACTGCCCCCTTCTCCAGCACCATGTCCACCCAATGTGGCGCATGATCCGACATCGCAATTGCTGAATATTCCAACCCCTTGACCCTGGCCAACAGTGCCTTCCCCACCACAAAAACATCTATCCGCGAATAGACCTTATGAATCGAAGAGAAAAAAGAATACTCCTGTTCCTCCGGGTGAAAACCCTCCAAGGGTCCACTCCTTCCATTAGTCCAGCCAACGCCTCTCCCCCCCCCCCCCCCCCCCCCTCCACCCCCCCCCCCCCCTCCCCGAAGGGACAAGCGAGCGTGGCTGTGACCTGTCCAATCTCAGCTCCTGCACCAAGTTCCAGTCTCCACCCAGTATCAATTCATGCGAATCAAAGTCGGGGATGGCCCCACACACCTTCTTTACAAACCCCACATCATCCCAGTTGGGACCATACACGCTTACCCATGCCACCAACCTCTCCTCCAATGCCCCTGTCACTACCACATACCTACCTCCCTGGTCCACCACCATTTTCTCCATTTTGAACCTCACTCTTTAATTCACCAGGATCGCTACCCCCTGCACCCTACTATCAAATCCCGAGTGAAACACCTGATGAACCCAGCCCTTTCTAAGGTGAGCCTTCACCCTCAAGTGTGTCTCCTGCAGCATCGCCGCATCAGCTTTCAAACTTTTCAAGTGCGCAAGCACCCTCAACCTCTTCACTGGGCTTCCCAACCCCCTCACGTTCCAGGTAACTATCCAAACAGGGGGTCTCTCTCCCCCTTCTTATGCACCATCATCATAATTTTGGGCCCTACCCACTGAGCATGACCCGCCCCTATACATGATTAACATCGAACCCCTTGCCCCCCTCCCAGAATACCCCCTACACTCCCTCTCGAAGGAACCTCACCCAGTATTGATTTTCCCCCCCTTCTCACCTCCTAGGCCCATGGAAACCTGCTCACTAGGCTCCAATGTTCGTAGCCCCTGCCCTCACAACACCTCCGTTCACGAGCCAACCTACGTTAGCTAGTGCGGAGGCCCTCGCTCAGGCCTTTCCTCCCCTCCCGCTCAGTCCTGGGAAAGAACAATCAAACATACACATTTCAGAAAAAAACGTCGCTACAAAGAACAGCAACAAAAAACTTTAACCTCTATAACAGCATGAAGAACATTATTCAAAACTACATATATGCATTCTCCCATTCTTCATTTTCGCCCCAAGCCTTCTGTCTTCATAAATGCCTCCGCCGCCTCCACCGTCTCAAAAGAAAAGTCTATGGAGTTGTAGATCACCCTCCACTTCACTGTATACATCACTCCAAACCGTACCCCACTGTTGTACACTGCCACCTTCACTCGACTGAAAGCCGCTCGGCGCTTTGCCAGTTCGACCATCAAGTCCTGATAAATGCAAACCTTAGTACCAGCCCACTGCAGCTCCCTCTTCTGCTTTGCCCAGTTCATGACCTTCTCCTTCATGTAATATCTGTGAAAACAGATGATCACTGCCCTTGGCGATTCGTTCAACTTTGACTTAGGCCTCAGCGACCGATGGGTCCTGTCCAGTTCATACCGAGAAGGTTCCCCTCCCTCCCCCATCAGTTCCGTCAACATTTTGGCAAAGTACTCCGTCGGCCTTGGGCCCTCCACCCCCTTGGTCAGGCCCACAATCCTCAGATTTTGCCATCTCGAGCGGTTCTCCATATCCTCCAGCTTTGCTCGCAGCCCTTTCTTGGCCTCGGCCACCCTTTGCAGCTCATCCCCCATCAAGGTGAGCTGATTGCTGTGTCGTGACATGGTCTCCTCCACTCCCTGCATCTCCTACTCTGCTTCCTCACCTCGGCCGACGTCTTCACAACAGCTACTTTCACCGGGGCAATTGCCTCCTCCACCAACGCCCTCAATGCTACCGCCATTTCCTTTCTCACCACAGAGCTAAAGAACTGGCTTGTAAAGCAGACCAAGGCAGGCCAGCAGCACGGTTCGATTCCCGTACCAGCCTCCCCGAATAGACGGCGGAATGTGGCGACTAGGGGCTTTTCACAGTAACTTCATTTGAAGCCTACTTGTGACAATAAGCGATTATTATTTCATTTCATTTCATTTCCATATGTTTCGCGAAATGCTTCTCAAACATTGAGGACATCACCTCAGTCCCAGCTCCGCCGTTTCGGCTGCCTCGCGCTCTAGGCCCAGCTCCGCCGTTTCGGCTGCCTCGCGCTCTAGGCCCAGCCCGCCGTTTCGGCTGCCTTGCGCTCTAGGCCCAGCTCCGCCGTTTCGGCTGCCTCGCGCTCTAGGACCAGTTCAGCCGTTTCGGCTGCCTCGCGCTCTAGGCCCAGCTCCACCGTTTCGGCTGCCTCGCGTTCTAGGCTCAGACCGCCGTTTCGGCAGCTTCGCGCTCTAGGCCCAGCCCGCCGTTTCGGCAGCCTGGCGCTCTAGGCCCAGCTCCGCCGTTTCGGCTGCCTTGAGCTCTAGGCCCAGCCCGCCGTTTCGGCTGCCTTGCGCTCTAGGCCCAGTTCCACCGTTTCGGCTGCCTCGCGCTCTAGGCCCAGCTCCTCCGTTTCGGCTGCCTCGCGCTCTAGGCCCAGCTCCGCCGTTTCGGCTGCCTTGAGCTCTAGGCCCAGCCCGCCGTTTCGGCAGCCTCGCGCTCTAGGCCCAGCTCCGCCGTTTCGGCTGCCTTGAGCTCTAGGCCCAGCCCGCCATTTCGGCAGCTTCGCGCTCTAGGCCCAGCCCGCCGTTTCGGCAGCCTGGCGCTCTAGGCCCAGCTCCGCCGTTTCGGCTGCCTTGAGCTCTAGGCCCAGCCCGCCGTTTCGGCTGCCTTGCGCTCTAGGCCCAGTTCCACCGTTTCGGCTGCCTCGCGCTCTAGGCCCAGCTCCTCCGTTTCGGCTGCCTCGCGCTCTAGTCCCAGCTCCGCCGTTTCGGCTGCCTTGAGCTCTAGGCCCAGCCCGCCGTTTCGGCAGCCTCGCGCTCTAGGCCCAGCCCGCCGTTTCGGCAGCCTGGCGCTCGAGGCCCAGCTCCGCCGTTTCGGCTGCCTTGAGCTCTAGGCCCAGCCCGCCGTTTCGGCTGCCTTGCGCTCTAGGCCCAGCTCCAACGTTTCGGCTGCCTCGCGCTCTAGGCGCAGCTCCGCCGTTTCGGCTGCCTCGCGCTCTAGACCCAGCTCCGCCGTTTCGGCTGCCTCGCACTCTAGGCCCAGCTCCGCCGTTTCAGCTGCCTTGCGCTCTAGGCCCAGCCCGCCGTTTCGGCTGCCTTGCGCTCTAGGCCCAGCCCGCCGTTTCGGCAGCCATGCGCTCTAGGCCCAGCTCCACCGTTTCGGCTGCCTGGCGCTCTAGGCCCAGCCCGCCGTTTCGGCTGCCTTGCGCTCTAGGCCCAGCTCCGCCGTTTCGGCTGCCTCGCGCTATAGGCCCAGCTCCGCAGTTTCGGCTGCCTTGCGCTCTAGGCCCAGCTCCGCCGTTTCGGCTGCCTCACGCTCTAGGCCCAGCTCTGCCTTTTCGGCTGCCTCGCGCTCTAGGCCTTACTTCGCCGTTTCGGCTGCCTCTCGCTCTAGGCCTAGCTCCGCCGGTTCGGCTGCCTTGCGCTCTAGGTCCAGCCCGCCGTTTCGGCTGCCTTGGGCTCTAGGCCCAGCTCTGCCGTTTCGGCTGCCTCGCGCTCTAGGCCCAGCTCCGCCGTTTCGGCTGCCTCGTGCTCCAGGCCCAGCTCCGCCGTTTCGGCTGCCTCGTGCTCTAGGCCCAGCTCCGCCGGTCCGGTTGCCTCACGCTCTAAACCCAGCCCCGTTTCGGCTGTCTCACGCTCTGTGCCCAGCCACGCCGTTTCGGCTGCCTCACACTCTATGCCCAGGCCCGCCGTTTCGGCTGCCTCGTGCTCTCGACCCAGCCCGCCATTTCGGCAGCCTCGCGCTCTAGGCCCAGCTATGCCGTTTCGGCTGCCTTGCGCTCTGGGCCCAGCTCCGCTATTTTGGCTGCCTCACGCTCTAGGCCCAGCCCGCCGTTTCGGCAGCCTCGCACTCTAGGCCCAGCTCCGCCGTTTCGGCTGCCTTGCGCTCTAGGCCCAGCTCCGCCGTTTCGGCTGCCTCGCGCTCTAGGCCCAGCTTCGCCGATTCGGCTGCCTCGCGCTCTAGGCCCAGCTCCGCCGCTTTGGCTGCCTCGCGCTCTAGGCCCAGCTCCGCTATTTTGGCTGCCTCACGCTCTAGGCCCAGCTCCGCCGTTTCGGCTACCTCGCGCTCTAGGCCCAGCTCCGCCATTTCGGCTACCTCGTGCTCTAGGCCCAGCTCCGCCGGTCCAGTTGCCTCACGCTCTAGACCCAGCGCCGTTTCGGCTGTCTCACGCTCTATGCCCAGCCCCGCCGTTTCAGCTGTCTCACACTCTATGCCCAGCCCCGCCGTTTCGGGTGCCTTGTGCTCTAGACCCAGCCCAGCCGCTTCGCACTCTAGGCCCAGCCCCGCCTTTTTGGCTGCCTCGTGCTCTAGACCCAACCCCGCTGTTTTGGCTGCCTCGCGCTGTAGGTCCAGCCCTGCTGTATTGCCTGCCTCGCGCTCTAGACCCAGTCCAGCCACTTCACGCTCTGCGCCCAGCCCCACCGTTTTGGCTGCCTCGCGCTCTAGATCCAGCTCCGCCGTTTTGGCTGCCTCGTGCTGTAGGCCCTGCCCCGCCGTTTTGGCTGCCTCGCGCTCTAGACCCAGCCCAGCCACTTCGCGCTCTAGGCCCAGCCACGCTGTTTTGGCTGCCTCGCGCTCTAGATCCAGCTCCGCCCTTTTTGCTACCTAGTGCTCTAGACCCAGCCCAGCCGGTTCGCGCTCTAGACCCAGCCCCGCTGTTTTGACTGCCTCGCGCTGTAGGCCCAGACCCGCTATTTTGGCTGCCTCGCGCTCTAGACCCAGCCCAGCCAGTTCGCGCTCTAGGCCCAGCCACGCCGTTATGGCTGCTTTGCGCTCTAAACTCAGCCCAGCCACTTCGCGCTCTCGGCCCAGCCCCGCCGTTTTGGCTGCCTCGTCCTCTAGGCCCAGCCCCGCCGTTTTGGCTGCCTCGCGCTCTAGGCCCTGCCCCGCCGTTTTGGCTGCCACGTGCTCTAGACCCAGCCCAGCCACTTTGCGCTCTAGGCCCAGCCCCGCCGTTTTGGCTGCCTCGCGCTCTAGATCAGCCCAGCCACTTTGCGCTCTAGGGGCTTTTCACAGTAACTTCATTTGAAGCCTACTTGTGACAATAAGCGATTATTATTTCATTTCATTTCATTTCCATATGTTTCGCGAAATGCTTCTCAAACATTGAGGACATCACCTCAGTCACCTTCCCTGCTGTAAGCAGTGCGGCCCCACCCAGCGGCCGGGCCTCCGCCATCTTGTCGGATCCCGAGCTGGCCCTCACTCTCTCCCTTCTTCGCTGATGATTTCTTTTGTTTTTTAGACATTTTTCACCTTCTTTGTAGCTTCTTAATCATTCATGAATTGCCCCCAGAACCGGGCATTAAAAATCCCCAAAAAAACACCTCAAGCAGGAGCCACCTAACATGCGACGTCCCCTTTACATGCTGCCTTACGCTCTAGGCCCAGCCCGCCGTTTCGGCTGCCTTGCGCTCTAGGCCCAGCCCGCCGTTTCGGCTGCCTTGCGCTCTAGGCCCAGCTCCGCCTTTTCGGCTGCCTCGCGCTCTAGGCCCAGCTCCGCCGTTTCGGCTGCCTCGCGCTCTAGGCCCAGCTCCGCCGTTTCGGCAGCCTCGCGTTCTAGGCCCAGCTCCGCCATTTCAGCTGCCTTGCGCTCTAAGCCCAGCCCGCCGTTTCAGCTGCCTTGCGCTCTAGGCCCAGCCCGCCGTTTCGGCAGCCTCGCGCTCTAGGCCCAGCTCCGCTGTTTCGGCTGCCTTGAGCTCTAGGCCCAGCCCACCGTTTCGGCTGCCTCGCGCTCTAGGCCCAGCTCCACCATTTCGGCTGCCTCGCGCTCTAGGCCCAGCTCCGCCGTTATGGTTGCCTCGCACTCTAAACCCAGCCCTGCCACTTCGCGCTCTTGGCCGAGCCCCGCCGTTTTGGCTGCCTCGCCCTCTAGGCCCAGCCCAGCCACTTTGCGCTCTAGGCCCAGCCCCGCCGTTTTGGCTGCCTCGCGCTCTAGATCAGCCCAGCCACATTGCGCTCTAGGGGCTTTTCACAGTAACTTCATTTGAAGCCTACTTGTGACAATAAGCGATTATTATTTCATTTCATTTCATTTCCATATGTTTCGTGAAATGCTTCTCAAGCATCGAGGACATCTCCTCAATAACCTTCCCTGCTGTAAGCAGTGCGGCTCCACCCAGCGGCCGGGCCTCCGCCATCTTGTCGGATCCCGAGCTAGCCCTCACTCTCTCCCTTCTTCGCTGATGTTTTCTTTTGTTTTTAGAAAATTTTCACCTTCAATATATCTTCTAAATTATTCATGAATTGCCCCCAGAACAGGGCATTAAAATTCCACAAAAATACACCTCAAGCAGGAGCCACCTAACATGCGACGTCGCCTCTACAGGCTGCCTTGTGCTCCAGGCCCAGCCCACCGTTTCGGCTGCCTTGCGCTCTAGGCCCAGCTCCACCGTTTCGGCTGCCTCGCGCTCTAGGCCCAGCTCCGCCGTTTCGGCTGCCTCGCGCTCTAGGCCCAGCTCCGCCGTTTCGGCTGCCTCGCGTTCTAGGCCCAGCTCCGCCGTTTCGGCTGCCTCGCGCTCTAGGCCCAGCTCCGCCGTTTCGGCTGCCTCACGCTCTAGACCCAGCTCCGCCGTTTCGGCTGCCTCGCGCTCTAGGCCCAGCTTCGCCGATTCGGCTGCCTCGCGCTCTAGGCCCAGCTCCGCCGCTTCGGCTGCCTCGCGCTCTAGGCCCAGGTCCGCTATTTTGGCTGCCTCACGCTCTAGGCCCAGCTCCGCCGTTTCGGCTACCTCGTGCTCTAGGCCCAGCTCCGCCGGTCCAGTTGCCTCACGCTCTAGACCCAGCCCCGTTTCGGCTGTCTCACGCTCTATGCCCAGCCCCGCCGTTTCGGCTGCCTCACACTCTATGCCCAGCCCCGCCGTTTCGGCTCCCTCATGCTCTAGACCCAGCCCAGCCGCTTCGCACTCTAGGCCCAGCCCCGCTTTTTTGGCTGCCTCGTGCTCTAGACCCAACCCCGCTGTTTTGGCTGCCTCGCGCTGTAGGTCCAGCCCCGCTGTATTGCCTGCCTCGCGCTCTAGACCCAGCCCAGCCACTTCGCGCTCTGCGCCCAGCCCCATCGTTTTGGCTGCCTCGCGCTCTAGATCCAGCTCCGCCCTTTTGGCTGCCTCGCGCTGTAGGCCCAGCCCCGCCGTTTTGGCTGCCTCGCGCTCTAGACCCAGCCCAGCCACTTCGCGCTCTAGGCCCAGCCACGCTGTTTTGGCTGCCTCGCGCTCTAGATCCAGTTCCGCCCTTTTTGCTGCCTAGTGCTCTAGACCCAGCCCAGCCGCTTCGCGCTCGAGACCCAGCCCCGCTGTTTTGGCTGCCTCGCGCTGTAGGCCCAGCGCCGCTATTTTGGCTGCCTCGCGCTCTAGACCTAGCCCAGCCAGTTCGTGCTCTAGGCCCAGCCCTGCCGTTATGGCTGCTTCGCGCTCTAAACTAAGCCCAGCCACTTTGCGCTCTCGGCCCAGCCCCGCCGTTTTGGCTGCCTCGCCCACTAGGCCCAGCCCCGCCGTTTTGGCTGCCTCGCGCTCTAGGCCCTGCCCCGCCGTTTTGGCTGCCTCGCGCTCTAGATCAGCCCAGCCACTTTGCGCTCCAGGGGCTTTTCACAGTAACTTCATTTGAAGCCTACTTGTGACAATAAGCGATTATTATTTCATTTCATTTCATTTCCATATGTTTCGTGAAATGCTTCTCAAGCATCGAGGACATCACCTCAATCACCTTCCCTGCTGTAAGCAGTGCGGCTCCACCCAGCGGCCGGGCCTCCGCCATCTTGTCGGATCCCGAGCTGGCCCTCACTCTCTCCCTTCTTCGCTGATGTTTTCTTTTGTTTTTAGAAATTTTTCACCTTCTATATAGCTTCTAAATCATTCATGAATTGCCCCCAGAACAGGGCATTAAAATTCCACAAAAATACACCTCAAGCAGGAGCCACCTAACATGCGACGTCGCCTCTACAGGCTGCCTTGCGCTCTCGGCCCAGCTCCGCCGTTTCGGCTGCCTTGCGCTCTAGGCCCAGCTCCGCCGTTTCGGCTGCCTCGCGCTCTAGGCCCAGCTCCGCCGTTTCGGCTGCCTCGCGCTCTAGGCCCAGCTCCGCCGTTTCAGCTGCCTTGCGCTCTAGGCCCAGCCCGCCGTTTCGGCTGCCTTGTGCTCTAGGCCCAGCCCGCCATTTCGGCAGCCTCGCGCACTAGGCCCAGCTCCGCCGTTTCGGCTGCCTTGCGCTCTAGGCCCAGCCTGCCGTTTCGGCTGCCTCACGCTCTAGGCCCAGCTCCGCCATTTCGGCTACCTCGTGCTCTAGGCCCAGCTCCGCCGGTCCGGTTGCCTCACGCTCTAGACCCAGCCCCATTTCGGCTGTCTCACGCTCTATGCCCAGCCCCGCCGTTTCGGCTGCCTCACACTCTATGCCCAGCCCCGCCGTTTCGGCTCCCTCGAGCTCTAGACCCAGCCCAGCCGCTTCGCACTCTAGGCCCAGCCCCGCCTTTTTAGCTGCCTCGTGCTCTAGACCCAACCCCGCTGGTTTGGCTGTCTCGCGCTGTAGGTCCAGCCCCGCTGTATTGCCTGCCTCGCGCTCTAGACCCAGCCCAGCCACTTCGCGCTCTGCGCCCAGCCCCACCGTTGTGGCTGCCTCGCGCTCTAGATCCAGCCCCGCCATTTTGGCTGCCTCGCGCTCTAGACCCAGCCCAGCCACTTCGCGCTCTAGGCCCAGCCACGCTGTTTTGGCTGCCTCGCGCTCTAGATCCAGCTCCGCCCTTTTGGCTGCCTAGTGCTCTAGACCCCGCCCAGCCGCTTCGCGCTCTAGACCCAGCCCCGCTGTTTTGGCTGCCTCGCGCTGTAGGCCCAGCTCCGCCATTTCGGCTGCCTCGCGCTCTAGACCCAGCTCCGCCGTCTCAGCTGCCTCGCGCTCGAGGCCCAGCTCCGCCGTTTCGGCAGCCTCGCGCACTAGGCCCAGCTCCGCCGTTTCGGCTGCCTTGCGCTCTAGGCCCAGCCCGCCGTTTCGGCTGCCTTGCGCTCTAGGCCCAGCTCCGCCATTTCGGCTGCCTCGCGCTCTAGACCCAGCTCCGCCGTCTCAGCTGCCTCGCGCTCGAGGCCCAGCTCCGCCGTTTCGGCTGCCTCGCGCTCTAGGCCCAGCTCCGCCGTTTCGGCTGCCTTGTGCTCTAGACCCAACCCCGCCGGTCCGGTTGCCTCGCGCTCTAGACCCAGCCCCGTTTCGGCTGTCTCACTCTCTATGCACAGCTCCACCCTTTCGGCTGCCTCACGCTCTGTGCCCAGCCCCGCCGTTTTGGCTGCCTCGCGCTTTAGACCCAACCCAGCCACTCCGCGCTCTAGGCCCAGCCCCGCCGTTTTGGCTGCCTCACGCTGTAGGCCCAGCCCCGCCGTTTTGGCTGCCTCGCGCTCTAGACCCAGCCCAGCCACTCCGCGCTCTAGGCCCAGCCCCACGTTTTGGCTGCCTCGCGCTCTAGACCCAGGCCCGCCGTTTCAGCTGCCTCGCGCTCTAGACCCAGCCCTGCCGTTTCAGCTGCCTCGCGCTCTAGACCCAGCTCCGCCGTTTCGGCTGCCTTGTGCTCTAGACCCAGCCCCGCCGGTCCGGTTGTCTCGCGCTCTAGACCCAGCCCCGTTTCGGCTGCGTCACGCTCTATGCACAGCTCCGCCCTTTCGGCTGTCTCACGCTCTATGCACAGCTCCGCCCTTTCGGCTACCTCGCGCTCTATGCCCAGCTCCGCCATTTTGGCTGCCTCGCGCTCTAGACCCAGCTCCGCCGTCTCAGCTGCCTCGCGCTCTAGGCCCAGCTCCGCCGCTTCGCCTGCCTCGCGCTCTAGGTCAGCTCCGCCGTTTCGGCTGCCTTGTGCTCTCGACCCAGCCCCTTCGGTCCAGTTGCCTCGCGCTCTAGACCCAGTCCCGTTTCGGCTGTCTCACGCTCTAGGCCCAGCTCCGCCGTTTCGCCTGCCTCGCGCTCTAGGCCCAGCTCCACCGTTTCGGCTGCCTTGTGCTCTAGACCCAGCCCCTTCGGTCCGGTTGCCTCGCGCTCTAGACCCAGCCCCGTTTCGGCTGTCTCACGCTCTATGCACAGCTCCGTCCTTTCGGCTGCCTCATGCTCTGTGCCCAGCCCCGCCGTTCGGCTGCCTCGTGCTCTAGACCCAGCACAGCCACTTTGCGCTCTAGGCCCAGCCACGCCGTATTGGCTGCCTTGCGCTCTAGACCCAGCCCAGCCACTCCGTGCTCTAGGCCCAGCCCTGCCGTTTTGGCTGCCTCGCGCTCTAAACCCAGCCCAGCCACTACGCGCTCTAGGCCCAGCCCCGCCATTTTGGCTGCCTCACGCTCTAGACCCAGCCCTGCCGTTTTGGCTGCCTCGCGCTGTAGGCCCAGCCCAGACACTTTGCGCTCTAGGCCCAGCCCCGCCGTTTTGGCTGCCTCGCGCTCTAGACCCAGCCCAGCCACTTTGCGCTCTAGGGGCTTTTCACAGTAACTTCATTTGAAGCCTACTTGTGACAATAAGCGATTATTATTTCATTTCATTTCATTTCCATGTGTTTCGCGAAATGCTTCTCAAGCATCGAGGACATCACCTCAGTCAGCTTCCCTGCTGTAAGCAGTGCGGCTCCACCCAGCGGCCGGGCCTCCGCCATCTTGTCGGATCCCGAGCTGGCCCTCACTCTCTCCCCTCTTTGCTGATGTTTTCTTTTGTTTTTTAGACATTTTTCACCTTCCTTATAGCTTCTTAATCATTCATGAATTGCCCCCAGAACCGGGCATTAAAATTCCACAAAAATACACCTCAAGCATGAGCCACCTAACATGCGACGTCCCCTCTACATGCTGCCTTGTGCTCCAGGCCCAGCCCACCGTTTCGGCTGCCTTGCGCTCTAGGCCCAGCTCCGCCGTTACGGCTGCATCGTGCTCTAGTCCCAGCTCCGCCGTTTCGGCAGCCTCGCGCTCTAGGCCCAGCTCCGCCGTTTCGGCTGCCTTGCGCTGTAGGCCCAGCCGCCGTTTCGGCTGCCTCGCGACTAGGCCCAGCTCTGCCATTTCGGCTGCCTCACGCTCTAGGCCCAGCCCCGCCGGTCCGGTTGCCTCGCGCTCTAGACCCAGCCCCGTTTCGGCTGTCTCACGCTCTGTGCCCAGCCCCGCCTTTCGGCTGCCTCGTGCTCTAGACCCAGCCCAGCCACTTTGCGCTCTAGGCCCAGCCCCGCCGTTTTGGCTGCCTCACGCTCTAGACCCAGCCCAGCCACTTTGCGCTCTAGGCCCAGCCCCGCCGTTTTGGCTGCCACACGCTGTAGGCCCAGCCCCGCCGTTTTGGCTGCCTCGCGCTTTAGACCCAACCCAGCCACTCCGCGCTCTAGGCCCAGCCCCGCCGTTTTGGCTGCCTCACGCTGTAGGCCCAGCCCCGCCGTTTTGGCTGCCTCGCGCTCTAGACCCAGCCCAGCCACTCCGCGCTCTAGGCCCAGCCCCACGTTTTGGCTGCCTCGCGCTCTAGACCCAGCCCTGCCGTTTCAGCTGCCTCGCGCTCTAGACCCAGCTCCGCCGTTTCGGCTGCCTTGTGCTCTAGACCCAGCCCCGCCGGTCCGGTTGTCTCGCGCTCTAGACCCAGCCCCGTTTCGGCTGCGTCACGCTCTATGCACAGCTCCGCCCTTTCGGCTGTCTCACGCTCTATGCACAGCTCCGCCCTTTCGGCTACCTCGCGCTCTATGCCCAGCTCCGCCATTTTGGCTGCCTCGCGCTCTAGACCCAGCTCCGCCGTCTCAGCTGCCTCGCGCTCTAGGCCCAGCTCCGCCGCTTCGCCTGCCTCGCGCTCTAGGTCAGCTCCGCCGTTTCGGCTGCCTTGTGCTCTCGACCCAGCCCCTTCGGTCCAGTTGCCTCGCGCTCTAGACCCAGTCCCGTTTCGGCTGTCTCACGCTCTAGGCCCAGCTCCGCCGTTTCGCCTGCCTCGCGCTCTAGGCCCAGCTCCACCGTTTCGGCTGCCTTGTGCTCTAGACCCAGCCCCTTCGGTCCGGTTGCCTCGCGCTCTAGACCCAGCCCCGTTTCGGCTGTCTCACGCTCTATGCACAGCTCCGTCCTTTCGGCTGCCTCATGCTCTGTGCCCAGCCCCGCCGTTCGGCTGCCTCGTGCTCTAGACCCAGCACAGCCACTTTGCGCTCTAGGCCCAGCCACGCCGTATTGGCTGCCTTGCGCTCTAGACCCAGCCCAGCCACTCCGTGCTCTAGGCCCAGCCCTGCCGTTTTGGCTGCCTCGCGCTCTAAACCCAGCCCAGCCACTACGCGCTCTAGGCCCAGCCCCGCCATTTTGGCTGCCTCACGCTCTAGACCCAGCCCTGCCGTTTTGGCTGCCTCGCGCTGTAGGCCCAGCCCAGACACTTTGCGCTCTAGGCCCAGCCCCGCCGTTTTGGCTGCCTCGCGCTCTAGACCCAGCCCAGCCACTTTGCGCTCTAGGGGCTTTTCACAGTAACTTCATTTGAAGCCTACTTGTGACAATAAGCGATTATTATTTCATTTCATTTCATTTCCATGTGTTTCGCGAAATGCTTCTCAAGCATCGAGGACATCACCTCAGTCAGCTTCCCTGCTGTAAGCAGTGCGGCTCCACCCAGCGGCCGGGCCTCCGCCATCTTGTCGGATCCCGAGCTGGCCCTCACTCTCTCCCTTCTTTGCTGATGTTTTCTTTTGTTTTTTAGACATTTTTCACCTTCCTTATAGCTTCTTAATCATTCATGAATTGCCCCCAGAACCGGGCATTAAAATTCCACAAAAATACACCTCAAGCATGAGCCACCTAACATGCGACGTCCCCTCTACATGCTGCCTTGTGCTCCAGGCCCAGCCCACCGTTTCGGCTGCCTTGCGCTCTAGGCCCAGCTCCGCCGTTTCGGCTGCATCGTGCTCTAGTCCCAGCTCCGCCGTTTCGGCAGCCTCGCGCTCTAGGCCCAGCTCCGCCGTTTCGGCTGCCTTGCGCTGTAGGCCCAGCCGCCGTTTCGGCTGCCTCGCGACTAGGCCCAGCTCTGCCATTTCGGCTGCCTCACGCTCTAGGCCCAGCCCCGCCGGTCCGGTTGCCTCGCGCTCTAGACCCAGCCCCGTTTCGGCTGTCTCACGCTCTGTGCCCAGCCCCGCCTTTCGGCTGCCTCGTGCTCTAGACCCAGCCCAGCCACTTTGCGCTCTAGGCCCAGCCCCGCCGTTTTGGCTGCCTCACGCTCTAGACCCAGCCCAGCCACTTTGCGCTCTAGGCCCAGCCCCGCCGTTTTGGCTGCCACGCGCTCTGGACCCAGCCCAGCCACTGTGCGCTCTAGGCCCAGCCCTGCCGTTTTGGCTGCCTCGCGCTCTAGACCCAGCCCAGCCACTCTGCGCTCTAGGCCCAGCCCTGCCATTTTGGCTGCCTCGCGCTCTAGACCCAGCCCAGCCACTCCGCGCTCTAGGCCCAGCCCGCCATTTTGGCTGCCTCGCGCTCTAGGCCCAGCCCAGCCACTTCGCGCTGTAGACCCAGCCCCGCCGTTTTGGCTGCCTCGCCCTGTAGGCCCAGCCCCGCTGTTTTGGCTGCCTCGCGCTCTAGGCCCAGCTCCGCCATTTTGGCTGTCTCGCGCTCTAGGCCCAGCTCCGCCGTCTCAGCTGCCTCGCGCTCTAGGCCCAGCTCCGCCCTTTCGGCTGCCTCGCACTCTAGACACAGCCCCGCCGGTCCGGTTGCCTAGCGCTCTAGACCCAGCCCCGTTTCGGCTGCCTCACGCTCTGTGCCGAGCCCTGCCGTTCGGCTGCCTCGTGCTCTAGACCCAGCCCAGCCACTTCGCGCTGTAGTCCCAGCCCCGCCATTTTGGGTGCCTCGCGCTCTAGACCCAGCCCTGCCACTCCGCGCTCTAGGCCCAGCCTCGCCATTTTGGCTGCCTCACGCTCTAGACCCAGCCCAGCGACTTCGTGCTGTAGACCCAGCCCTGCCGTTTTGGCTGCCTCGCGCTGTACGCCCAGCCCCGCCATTTTGGCTGCCTCACGCTCTGGACCCAGCCCAGCCACTCCGCGCTCTAGGCCCAGCCCCGCCGTTTTGGCTGCCTCGCGCTCTAGACCCAACCCAGCCACTCCGCGCTCTAGGCCCAGCCCCGCCGTTTTGGCTGCCTCGCCCTCTAGACCCAGGCCCGCCGTTTCAGCTGCCTCGCGCTCTAGACCCAGCCCTGCCGTTTCGGCTGCCTCGCGCTCTAGACCCAGCCCTGCCGTTTTGGCAGCCTCGCGCTCTAAGCCCAACCCCACCGTTTCAGCTGCCTGTGCTCTGGAGCCAGCCCCGCCATTTTGGCTGCCTCGCACTCTAGGCCCAGCTCCGCCATTTCGGTTGGCCTCGCGCTCTAGGCCCAGGCCCGCCGTTTCAGCTGCCTCGCGCTCTAGGCGCAGGCCCGCCGTTTCAGCTGGCTCGTGCTCCAGCCCCAGCCCCGCCGTTTTGGCTGCCTCACGCTCTAGGTCCAGCCCCACCATTTCGGTTGGCCTCGCACTCTCGGCCCAGGCCCCGCCGTTTCAGCTGCCTCGCGCTCTAGGCCCAGGCCCGCCATTTCAGCTGCCTCGCGCTCCAGTCCCAGCCCCGCCATTTCGGCTGCCTCGCGCTCCAGACCCAGCCCGGCCGCCCTAGCTGCTTCGCCCTCTGGACTCGGCCCCACCACTTCGACTACCTCATGTTTTGGATTCGGCCCCGCCATTCCAGCTGCCTCGCACTCTCCCGGGTGTTTTTACTGGTTTGTTGCGTGTTCGTCAGGATCAAAAGGCCTAAAAAGAAGTCTATATATGCGAGCCACCCCTTCGTGCGACCGTTCCGCTCGCGAGCATCACCAGAAGTCGATTATAATGGCAACTTGATAACCACAATGGGTACTTGCTATTTAACTGACAAAGTTAAAGAAGAAAAATTTCCAATTAAATTTGAGATTGTTGAACCAAATAGGTCATCGATACTTGGTGTTCAGGCATGTAGATTCTGCAGCTCATGAAACGCATTTACAGCCCGGACAGGATTTCATCCAATTTCAATGACCAGATTGAGGCAATTATTCAGAAATTTCCTCACATCTTTCGTGGTATGGGAACACTACCATTTGAATACAAAATCCAGTTAAAAGCAAATACCAAATAGGTAATTCATCCACCTAGGTGGGTACCAGCTCCTTTGAGGGAACTTTTAAAAGTGGTACTTGAGCATGTGCAGCAGTTGGGAATAATCACCAATGTGGAAGAACCAACTGACTGGGTCAGTTCTATGGCTTGTGTGAAGAAAGCCAACGGTGACCTGAAAATTGTATCGATCCCAAGGATCTGAATCAGAATATTAATCGGGTACACTACCCAATTCCTAAAAGGGAAGAAATTAATAATGAAATGTCAGGTGCCATGGTCTTTACCAAACTAAACGTGTCCAGGGGTTTCTGGCAACTAAAATGAAATGATGCAAGTAAAAGAATTCTCCATGTTTAACACACCATAATGGAGATACTGTTTCAACAGAATACCTTTCGGGATTATTTCGGCTTCTGAAATTTATCAGCGGGCTTTGGAACATATAGTCAAAGGTATCACAGGCGTACGAGTGTACGTGGATGACATAATCATTTGGTCATCAAATGAAGAGGAACATAATGCACGACTTCTGCCAGTCATGAAGCACATTGAAAAGTTTGGTCTCAAAACTGAACAGAGCCAAATGCCAATTTGCCTCCAGACTAATTTTCTTGGGTGACCAACTAACAGCTCATGGAGTCCAGCCAGACAGTGAAAAGATAGCAGCACAGTTGCTGATGAACAGGAAGATATGTACCACATTACCGAGTCTTACAACAAATCCTGAAAACGAAGATGCAATCAAAAAAATCAAACAAAACAACAGGAAACAACAAAAGTGCTATGATCGAACAGCAAAAAAATCTATCACCGCGAGAACAAGGTGATACTGTCAGAGTACAGCTACTAAATGGATGGTTGAGCATAGCACATGTCATATGCCAGGCAGCTCTACATTCCTATGTAGTAATGACGAAAGAGGGTTCTATCTTGAGGAGAAACTGCAGAGCATTTCTTAAGGTAAAGATGCCTCAACCCACATTTCCAAACATCACAATAGATACAGAGCTACTCAAAGTAATTCCAACATTATTCCAGCAACAAACACAGCAACAACTGCAGCATTGGAACAACACCATGAAGAAGCAATGGATAATAACCAAACTCAACTGCAAGACAAGATTGCATTGAGAAGATCTACATGTCTCAGGAAAAAAACAGACTGACGTAATTTGTAGAAAAAAAATTAACTGATGGACAATAATGTTGTGACAACAAGGATCATGTACTGTAAATATGCTTGAATGCATATCCAAACAACTTCAAAAGAAGGGGGATGTGACTATGTGTTTTGTAAGAATAATGAAGGGTTAACAATTTACTGTATCTACACCCAACCATTGGATGGTGATCAAGTGCTTACATGTGTATCACATGATACTCTTGATTCGGGGAGTAGGTTGTCAGGCAAGAGAGTGAATAGTCATGTTATCAGGAGCTCTGTAGTTAGTATCATAGTTTTAGTCAATCTATAAACTTTTATATCTCAGCAAATCTATTTAATTTGTAGTGCAAATAAATTAGCTTTGTTCAAAACATAGCTTGATGTTCTTTGTGAGACACTACAAATTAAAGCCATCCTCATTAAGAAATCAAAGAACACCACATCCTCCTGACTCTCTGCTGCACTCGCCTCCTCATTTCTACAAACTGCTTCCCCTGTTCATAGCGAGGCGATGCAGGCCCATGCAAATTGTCCATTGGTTTTTCTCTGCCTCCTCTGTGTCCTCCTTATCGCTGTCCCCCCTGTTGTCTGTCTAATCCATTTTTTTGGACAAACTCGTCCGCAACTGCAGGGGCAGTAAAATAATGCTCCCTGCCCTGGGATATTACTGTTGAGGGCCACCTGCATGGTGTCGAGCACTTTCGCCACCGCCAGCTTGACTGTCGCCTTTATTTCTGCCTTAATTACATCCGTCATCTCCTTCAGTTCCCTGGTGAAGAACGTTCTCCATCCATCCTCTGGAGAGATTGGGTGGGGCGCTCATTTTTCAGGCCGATGGATTCCCTCTCTCGGGAATGGCCAAAGACCCCTCACTTTGTGGGTCTGCTGTAGAAGCCAGGTATTTCAAATACAACTAGTATAGGTAAAAGATAGCTGTTTTTAGTACTCATTTTTAAAAATGAGAATTTCAGCACACATAAATTCAGGACTTCAATGTGATACATGAAACAGCATAAAATTCCATTATAAGATTACAGCAACACAGTTGTAAGACAATTTGACACTGCTTGTGCTAATTGTCAAGGCCAAGGACTGAGTTCCATGGCAACTAGGTGGCAAGAGTCCGATGCAGTTTGTAAGAGCATTGATTCATATCTATATATATTCTCGATATGAAGTCTCAATTGTTACATTAGCCAAGCCAGCTAAAAGATTAGCAAAATATCACATTCCATAACGTGTAGACATGAAACAATTAAAAAGCTGATGTTGCACATTGAAGATGGACGGCTTGCCATCAAATCAAATGTGTTTGAGTCTAACCCAAACCAATTAGGATTATATTGGGGTGTAATTTGATGACTTAAGACAGATATGAAAGTGTATAACTGTAAAGTTTCCGCCCGCCATTTTAGTGTATTGTCTTTGGGGGTGTGTTGTACTGTATTGTCTTTGGGGGTGTGTTGTGCTGTATTGTCTTTAGTGTGTGTTGAGGAGATGTCTTTGTGTTGCCTTTGATTATAGTCTCCATTTTAGTTTTATGTCTTTTGGGGGTTCTGTCAGTCTAACAGTCTGTGTCAGTGATGTTAGTCCACTTTTGACTTTGAGTTTGAGTTTAGCTGAAGATTAGCTTTCTCTCTCTCTTCATGTTTCATTGCCAGACTTTGACCTTTTAAAAGTCACTTTCGAGCTGTCTGCCTAAGCAAAGAAAGATAATGTCTGTAATTCTCTGAAAGCTTTGAATTGTCTACGAATTGCCTTTTAAATGACTTTCAAATTGTAATCAAGCGACTACAAATAAAACAATTCTTTTTGGCACCTGAGAAGTTTATACTGCAAATTTCTGCTGAGTTCCAGTATTCGCAAAGTGCTACTGATAACCGAATAGCAGAGATGATATAAATTCCTTCAACTATACACAGTCGAATAATACAAGGAATCGAACAACTTGACATAGTCTACAAATAGTACAAATCTTACAACTTGTCGTATTGCGCCAGGACTTGATTCATCAACTAAGCTTCCCCCAAACTTGGCGTAGTTCGACAGGTTAAGATCCCATAAATTACAAATTCCTATAATGGACTCCCTCTCTCGGGAATGGCCAAAGACCCCTCACTTTGTGGGTATGCTGATCAGCTTGCTCGCCGATCTTGTCCATCGCCACCATTTTGGTGTCCCTGCAGCCTCTCAAACTGCTGCTTCCAGGCATCCTTGCTGTACTTTGTATTCTTGAGGAGGAGGGGATGTTTTAATCTGACCTTGTGGGCTAAATTCGGCCAAATGTGCCGATTATCCTGCCTTTCGGAGGAGAGCCACCTGGCGTGCGACTGCTCAGCACACCCCTGTCACCGGAAGCCCTTCCTTGAAAATTTGAACAGAGTCAGAGTGGCTGAAAGTAAGATGGAAAAGGTCAAAAGATGGTAAAATGAGGAGATGATGTTATGTATGGTATTGCTGAGAGCTGGCAGAGAGCTGTGGGAGGGGCTTGACGGGTGTTCCTCTGAGGTGAAAGGCCTCACAATGTAAATAAGCCTGACAGGGTCAAGGTTGTAATAGATCACCAGTGTTCCTAAAGATGAATAGTCTTATGCAGAGCATCGGGGACACAGGACAATGAATAGTCTTATGCAGAGCATCGGGGACACAGGACAAGAGACGAGCTGCAAACAGTAGATGTATTGGCAGAAGCCGACTGTATCACAGAATACAACCTGAAAGTAGGACAGGGAAGGAGGTGGACACAGGGGCACATCACAGAATTGGGAAATACATAAAATAATAATATGGAGCCGGATTCTCCAACCCCCCCGCCGGGTCGGAGAATCGCCGGGGGGCGGCGTGAATCCCGCCCCACCGCCCGACGCCGGCTGCCGAATTCTCCAGCACCATTTTTTTGGTGGGGGCGGCAATCGCGCCGTGCCGGTCGGGGGTCGTTGGGGCCCCGGCAATTCTCTGCTCTGCGATAGGCCGAGCGGCCACCCGTTTTCGGCCAGTCCCGCCAGTGTATATTACACCAGGTCCGTACCGGCGGGATCTGGCTCTGCAGGCGGCCTGCGGAGACCTCGGGGAGGGGAGCGGCTGCGAGGGGATCGGGCCATGTGGGGGGCCCCCATGGTGGCCTGGCCCACGATCGGGGCCCTCCGATCTGCGGGCGGGCCTGTGCCGTGGGGGCACTCTTTCCCTCCGCACCGGCCACTGTAAAGCTTTGCCATGGCTGGCACAGAGAAGAACCCCCCTGCGCATGTGCAGGAAATACGCCAGCAGTTCTGCGCATGCGCCAGAACACGCTGGCGCTCCTGCGCATGCGCCAACTCGCGCTGGATGGCGGAGGCCCTTCGCCGCCGGTTGGCGTGGCGCCAACCCCTCCAGCGCAGGCCTAGCCCACGAAGGTGAGGAGGATTCCACACCTTCCGGGCGGCCTGACGCCGGAGTGGTTCATGCCACTCCTTGGCGCTGGTACGGCCCGCCCCGCCGGGAGCGGAGAATCCCACCCATGATAAAGAGTGGCTGGAACCCTGAGTGGATCCCAGGACAACAAAAGGAAAGATTTGTGTGGCAGTTGCTGTTTGTGTATTTTATTTAGTGTACTTTGATTTTCCTGTGTGCCTGCAATGTCAATCCCAAGTGTCTACAAGTCTCTGCACTAAAGGTTGGTTAATCTTTTTTGTCCTGGTCTTGTGTGTTGAAGTTTCAGTGGTTGTATTTTAAAATTGGGGTGAAAGAAAATGGAAGTTTCAGTTACTGCAGCTTAATGTTTCCTTCAGAGTATGTTTTGAGAATATAAAATGTTTTTTTTTGCACTTTTCCTTTTAATTTTAATTACAGTTTTATTTGAAGAAAGAATCAAGACCAGGGGCGACATTCTCCGACCGCCCGCCGGGTCGGAGAATTGCCGGGTGCTGGCGTGAATCCCGCCCCCGCCGGTTGCCGAAGTCTCCGGCACCGGAGATTCGGTGGGGGCGGGAATCGCGCCGGTTGGCGGGCCCCCGCGCTCGATTCTCCGGCCCTGCACTGTAAATTCTACAAAACCTATGAAATCCAGCAACACGTGGTGCCTGTGATTACGCTGAGGGTGGAATAGCTTTAATCAGTTTGCATGGTACCATCCGGTTTTACCAGAGTCCAATAGAATTTGTTCATGTTGTGGCTGTGGTAAAGATGCACACAGTACATCTAGTTCTTTGACTAGTAAGATAGTTTATTTGCAAAATGAACACGTGGAAAGATATCTAATGAACTATGACACAAACTGTAACAAATAATGGAATTCACCTGGAGCTACTTCTAATGTGACTGTCTTCTTGTACGACTTACTACCAACTGCCTGATCCCTGGAGTGACATGGTGGATCTCTGTCACCACCTAATGGTCGGAGGTTGTATGGAGAACTATGTACATTTTTACATAACAATATACATTACTGTGAATATGCATATCACCACGTTGTCTACTGTAGAATGTGGTCCACTATATTTAGGGGACAAAACGTTCCAGATTGATGAATAGGAGCATGACTTTTTTTCCCAATCTCATACTCCCACAGCTTTGATCTTCTCATCAAAATTTGCTTCGCTCCCCTTCTTTTTCTGTCCCTTTTTAACTGCATCGACCATGGGCGGCTTGGATATTATCCATCAATTGTTGTACAGCCTTTTCGTGGCTGACAGCTATCAATTCTGGCTCTGACATATCCGATCCCAAAAAGGGTTCTATTCCTCTTATGGGCCGTCCCATCAACAGGACATGGGGAGTAAAACCCGTTCAACTAGATAAGGGGCGCGATTCTCCATCAGCCGATGCCGGAATCGGAAAGACGATTGGGTAGAGAATTGGTTTTGATGCCAAATCGTGGGGGTCGCTGGGTTCACGCCAAATCGCAATTCGCCGGTGCCTCAACAGTGGTGTCAATGCGTTCAATGTTGGCATATCATTAGCGGGCCTAGCCTGATATTCTCCAGGATCACCCCGTTTCACGACGGCGAGTTTCATGTGTGCTTTTAAAAATCGAGAAACAGGCACGGTGGCTGATGAGGTAGAGAGAGGAGGTAGGACGCGGAGACGTGCAACTGTGGGCTGCCGGTCCTGACACTGGCCATGCTGGTTGGGGTGAATGGTGGCCCTGTCAGGGAGGGTGGTGGTGACGGGGGGGCCGGGGTGAACTCCACACACGGCACGAATCACCATTGCCGCTGCCTTCAAGGCAGCCATCTTGCTATACACTCCACTGATCACCCACCTTGGCCCTCGGTTCTGCAGAGTGCCACCCACCGTATGGGTGCCCCTACCCCACCACCAATGCACCACAGCCCCCACCCTCCACCTCACCCTCAGCCATAGAACCACCCCCCCACAAACCGGCTGCCACCCGCTGGCAGGACGCCACGCAGCCCGCCAACGGCAATGGCCACAGTCCCCACAGTGAGATACCAGATGGGGGCCGCAGAGCTGGCATGGGCAGTGCCCGCCGATGGTACTCATGGCAGCAGAGATGAGCGCCTGGGCCACAGACCCCATGGTGCCGGGCACTGACGGGGCCAGGGATGGGGGAGGGAGGAACATGCCGGGGCGGAGCTCGCAGTGCCAACTGGGGCCATAAATTAGCCCGTCGAACCTGGTTGGGCATGGGAATACGTGCCAAGCTAATATGTCAGCCTTTCACCTCCTGCAGACCATAGATGTTGGAATACAACCAGCAATTCATCGAATTTACAGAGCAGAAGGAGGCCATTCGGCCCATCGAGTCTGCAGCAGCGCTTGGAAAGAGCACCCTACCCAAGCCCACACCTCCCCGTAACTCAGTAACCCCACCTCACCTTTTTGGACATTAAGGGCAATTTAGCATGGTCAATCCACCTAACCTGCGCATCTTTGGACTGTGGGAGGAAACCGGAGGAAACCCACGCAGATGTGGGGAGAACGTGCAGTCTCCGCACAGACAGTGACCCAAGCCGAGAATCGAAATTGGCACCCTGGAGCTGTGAAGTAACTGTGCTAACCACTGTGCTACCCTAAATGGTGGCCTTCCTGCTAGTCACCACAGCCCTAGCTGTACAAGCTGGAACTGCTCAAGGAGGAAGCTGCAGAGGAGGAACATAAGGCAGCCATTGAGGATGGAGAGCCAACTGCCCAAGGTGCCGGACAGACAATGCTGTCGAAGACTCGGGCTGAACGTGGGACAGTGTGACACATCTGCCGGATCATGGTGCATCTAGCACCGCGGGAGAATGGGGAGAACACCTACTCCCAGTTGCCGTCAAGGTGAACCTTTACGCCACAGGCTCCTTCCAGGCGTTGAGTGGGGACCGGTCCAGGATCTCACAGAGCTTGGTGAACAATATATCCGCGGCATCAAGGAGGCCCCATATGTCCAGCAAGTACAATGCATCCATATCATTGTGGACCGAGCCCACCAGGACACCCGGGCAGCGGAGTTCGCCATGCTGTCCTCGGTTAATGTGCAGGTTCAGTCGGCAGTTAAGAAGGCAAATGCAATGTTAGCATTCATGTCAAGAGGGCTAGAATACAAGACCAGGGGTGTACTTCTGAGGCTGTATAAGGCTCTGGTCAGACCCCATTTGGAGTATTGTGAGCTGTTTTGGGACCCGTATCTAAGGAAGGACGTGCTGGCCTTGGAAAGGGTCCAGAGGAGGTTCACAAGAATGATCCCTGGAATGAAGATCTTTTCGTATGAGGAATGGTTGAGGACTCTGGGTTTGCACTCATTGGAGTCTAGAAGGATGAGGGGGGATCTTATTGAAACTTACAGGATAGTGCAAGGCCTAGATAGAGTGAACGTGGAGAGGATGTTTCCACTTGTAGGAAAATCTAGAACCAGAGGACACCATCTCAGACTAAGGGGACGATCCTTTAAAACTGAGATGAAGAGGAATTTCTTCAGCCAGAGGGTGGTGAACCTGTGGAACTCTTTACCGAGAAAGGCTGTGGAGGCCAAATCACTGAGTATCTTTAAGACAGAGATAGAGAGGTTCTTGATTAATAAGGAGATCAGGGATTTATGGGGAGAAGGCAGGAGAATGGGGATGAGAAAATATCAGCCATGATTGAATGGCGGAGCAGACTCGATGGGCCGAGTGGCCCAATTATGCTCCTATGTCTTATGGGTCCGGGGGTAATCGACGGGATGCATGTCACCCTATGCATGCCTGTAGATGATGGGCCAGTCTTCACAAACCGAAAGGGGTTCCACTCGATGAACGTGCAGCTAGTGCGTGATCATCATATGAGTATCATGCACGTCTCCGCCTGATACCCGGGCAGTGTGCACAACGCCTTCACGTGGGCACACTTGATGGTTCCTGACATGTTTGAGGTGTCCTCCAGCCAGGGGCTTTGCTCCTGGGCGACAGAGTTATCCGCTGATAATGTTTACCTCGAGGCCACAGACCGACGAGGCGACCCTCTACAATGATGTCCATGATTCGACCAGGGGTATGATCGAGTAGTGCTTCAGCCTCCTAAAGATGCCATTCTAGTATCGCGCTGGCTTCAGTGGCCAGGGCACCCGGCCATGGTGGCCAGTATGGGTGCCGGCATGAGGTGCAGGGTGGGAGTTTGGCCAGCCTCCGGGTGGACGGGGTGGGTAGGGTTACGGGTGTGCGGGACAGGGGTTGGTGCCAGTGGCACAGTGCTGCCTACTCACCTTGGCCGCTTTGAGGAGGTCCTTCAGTTTTTTCCTGCACTGCTGGCCGGTCTGGACAGTGTTACCCATAGTGCTGACCACCTCTGCTACCTGCGTCCAGGACTGGCAAACAGTGGTGGCTGGCAGCCTGCTTCCAAGCCTGGTGTACAGAGTCATCTGCCTCACCTCCATGGCGTCCAGCAGGGCCTCGTGCATGGCTTCCATGAAACTGGGTGCCACTCCACTTGGTGCCACCTTGTTGATTGGGTTGGCGTCTGTGGGGAGTGAAGTCTGTATATGTGGCTGCAGCTTTTCAGCCTCCTGAGTGTCAATTTCGAACCGAGCCAATCCTGCACCGTTTCTCATTGGAATCGATTGTTAGACGTTGAGCTGCTGTTGTATAAAGAGTCAAAGGTTCTGCTCCTTTTCCACAAACATCTTTATTTTACTTTAACAAACTCTGCACAAAACTCTATCATCACATCACCTGACACAAAGGCCACCTGAAGCCCATTTACATAATCAGTGTCAATTTTTGGATACTTAACGTAAATGTGACAACTAATTGGAAGTTCTCTCATAATTCACCTCACTTAATTTCCTTTCAATCTGATAAGGTCCACAAAACCTTGCTTTTAAAGGTTCACCTCCCACTGGTAACAATACTAAAACTTTATCTCCACTGGCAAAACTACGAACTTTGGATTTCTTGTCCGCTACCCGTTTCATCACATTTTGTGCAACATTTAAATGTTGTCTAGCCAATTCACCTGTTCTATTTAATCATTCCCTAAAATTTGACACTACATATGAATAATGTAATTTCTGATTTCTCACTCACCAATGTTTCCTTAATCAATTTAAGAGGTCCTCTTACCTCTATGACCAGAAATTAGTTCAAAATGACTGAATTTGGTTGACTCATTAGGTGTATCCCTAATTGCAAACAGTACGAATGGAATTCCTTTATCCCCATCCTCTGGATAATCATGGGAATAAGCCCTCAACACTGTCTTTAATGTCTGACGCCACTTTTCTATTGCTCCCTGCGATTCTGGATGGTACGCAGTTGATTTAAATTGTTTTATTCCTAAGCTATCCATAACTTCATAGAATAACCTTGAGGTAAAATTTGACCCTTGATCCGATTGTATTTCTGTGGGTAGTCCATATCTAGTAAAGAATTTAAGTAACTCCTCCACAATCTTTTTAGCTGTAATATTATGTACTGGAATGGCCTCTGGAAACCTAGTAGACACATCCATTATCGTCAAAAGATATTGATTCCCACTTTTTGTTTTAGGAAGCGGTCCTACGCAATCAATTAAGACACTTGTAAAAGGTTCCTCAACTGCTGGAATGGGTATTAAGGGTGCTGGTTTTATCACTGCTTGAGGTTTCCCTACCACTTGACATGTGTGACATGATTGACAAAATTTAACTACATCTTTATGTAGTCCAGGCCAATAAAAATGTTTCTGGATTTTAGCTTGAGTTTTCCTTATTCCCAAATGACCTCCCAAAGGTACCTTGTGCGCAACTCGCAACACCTCCTTACAATACCCTACCGGCAATACTACTTGATGAACTTCTGCCCACTTTTCATCCGCTTGCATATGTAAAGGTCTCCATTTTCTCATCAAGGCATTACTTTTACGGTAATAGCACTCTGGTATACATGCAGATTCCTTTTCTGTGTATGCTTTCTGTTACATCTGTTTTGTTTCTACATCTTTTTGATGTAACTCTGCCAATTTTCTTGAACTAAAAATATCCGCCTCATCCTCCACCTGTTCCTGTTCTTTTTCAACCATCTGATCAAAAATCGTTTCTGATAATTGCACTTCAACTTCATCTTCACTCTTTGATTTCTCCTCTTGTCTTAACCTGTGACTTTGCGACCTTGTTACTACACAATCCGGAAAAATCCCAGGATATCTGTCCTTCAACACTTCAGTTGTCTGATTTTCCACTGTCTTATCAACCACAGTAGGCAGCACTCCCACCTGCGATCCAGCTATTTCATTACCCAAGGTAAACTGTATTCCTGGACAAGATAGTTTCTCTATTACTCCTACTACCACTTCATCACTCTTCACTGGACTTTCCAATCTTATCTAATGGAACACTACTCCTCTCACCCAGAATTTCACATATTACCACCTTTTTGAGCAAGATTCTTCCCAAATTACATAACTCCTCATCTCTCACCATTAAAGATTGACTAGCTCCCGTTTCTCTTCAAATTGTGACTTCTATACCTACTCCTCCTGACACACATGATACCCTGTTATGGGCCAGGGTTTAGAGAACTCCAAAGAGTATCATGGAGTTCACCTGACCCACAACTTTTAATAGATTGTGGTGTTGGGAGCACACTGCCCACTCTACAGGTATGGTACAGCAGAAATGGAAAAGTATTTTTTAAAGCAAATCAATGCTTATTCTATGAACTGTTATTGGAAATATGGAAAGATGTGTCATTTGAAACATGGAAGTCTGGCAATATCTGGTCTGAGAGAAACATGAGAGAATACAGGGCAAGATCCCACAAAGGGTTAACAGCAGCTGCCAGGGAAGGATTGTAAAATGCAGATAGCCTTGGTCAAGCAGGACAAGGCAAACAAGACAAACAGGATTTTGAATGAAGCCAAAAACAATGGCTCACACCTTCATTGAAAGTAACTATCTTAGTAAGGATCTGGAAAAGAATGGATGAGGTTCTAGGTGTGAAAATTTGCTAATACCAGGTTTATCAGTCTACGAGAAACATAATTCAAAGCAAAAATCAAAGTCAAAATTGAGCTGAGGACACAATTGGAAAATAAAACTATAGAAATGACAGGAATTAAAAGTAACACCTCTTGAAACCAAAGCATTTTGAACATCACAAAGGAAACAATGTAATCAGATCTATGAGATGAAGTCATGTCAAAATGAATACTTAGTTGAATTAAAAGGTTTAGATCAAAGGTACATTTTACAATCAAAGAAAATAAGAGTTACTTTACAATAACATCATAAAAACTTAATTGTTAGAAAGCGAATATAAACCTCAAGACCAGAGCAGGAACTATCCAGAACCAGAAGTAGAACTCAGAGAGAGAGAGAGAGGGGACACGCAGAGTCACAGTCAGCTCGGTCATGGGAAAGAGACAGAGCAAACCAGCCGAGCTAAAATAGCTAAATACATCTAAAGAAGACCAGACTTTAAAGAAGATTGATTGTCAAGTTGGGCCTGAAGGTCTCTTCAACCAACCAGAAGGATCCAGAAGCAAGATCTGTATACTTTTCTGTAAAGACAGTGATTGCATCTTTTAAAAAGAGAAAAAATATATAATAATAAAATAACTTTAAAGTTTTAACCTGAAACAGTGATTATTAGTCTACTTTACTTACTTAGCAATGCGGGACCCAGGATCGATGCTACTAAGCGGTAAGTAGATGAAATCTTCGGTGAAGGTATGGGTTATACCGGGGGATAACTTGAAAATATAGTTTGACCTGAATAGCGCCCACTGAAGCTTGCGTCGGAGTCGGGGAGTGAGAATCCCTGATCACCATTTAGAATGTCGGCCCTTTTTAGTATAGGGGAACTTCTAAGAATAGTGGTGAGTTTTCAAAAACAGAACTCAAGTTAACCTTTTTAAAACATACAGTGAACATCTTATCAACCATCAATTCAAATACAGCCCCCAAAGAATACAACACTAAGTAATCCTTAATAACTTCCCAAACAACATCCAAAAGACAAAAGAAACACCTTTTAACAGAAGCACATTAGGTTTACATTCACTACTGAGAACATTTATAATTCTGAATTCACCAAATGTTCAAGAGATAGGCTTTTATGGCAGAGAGATTAACAGTACACCTGCTCTGTCTGGCTTCAGCTCCAACACTGAAAAACAAAAATAAAACACACCCTGCAGCAAACAGCCTAAAACTAAAGTAAAAAGCTGACAGACAGCCCAGTTCCACCCACTCTCTGACAGCACTGCAGTAATAAACACCCATTTCTTAAAGGTTCTCTCACTACAGATACTTATATACATACCCATTTATAAACACCCATTTCTTAACGGTACTCTCACATGACACTTCCCCCCCCCCCCAAGAAAAAAAATAAACCATCAACTTCAAGATGGTTTCATTTTTCACCTTTTCACCATCTTTTAAGAAATGCCCACAGTAAATGTACTTTATCGTTTTAAAAAAACAACACACGCAAACAGGTATAATAATATAGTTCATTTTTTTTCGTTCTTCTTCCTCCAACTGAAATCCATCTCGATTGACAGTCTCCTTGAACAAGAAGGTCTCTGCACGATCCGTCCATTTCTCTACGCCTCGGCATTTCTCTTTAAAGTCAGTTACTTTAGTTCAATCTGATCACAGAGTCCCTTGTAATTCTCCAACACATGAGTATTGGTTATCACAGCTTTCAGGCCATCAAATGCCTGTTGAAACTCTGCTGTCCACTGGAATTTGTTACACTTCTTGAGCGAGTCCATCAGTGGAGAAACCACGCTACAAAATGTTTTCACCAATGTTCGAACAAATACACTCATGCCAAGAAATCGCATTATTTCCCTTCGTCTTGAGGGTATCGGAAACTCCTCAATAACTGTGATTTTGCATCCCGTGTGACCATTCGACCCTGTCCGATTGTATGGCCAAGAAAAGTGACTTGGGCTTTTCCAAATTCACTTTTGGCTAGGTTTATCACCAAACCCGCCTCCTGAAGTCTATCAAATAACTCCATCACATATTTTAAATGTTTTTTCCATGTCTGGCTGAAAATTACCAGATCGTTGATGTATATCGCACAATTGGGTAATCCTGAAACAACTTTGTTAGTTAACCGTTGAAATGTGGCTGGGGCATGTTTCATGTCAAATGGCGTAACTTTGAATTGGTATATACCATCTGGAGTCACAAAAGCTGAAATCTTCTTCGCCCTTTCGGATAAAGGTACCTGCCAGTAACCTTGAAGTAAATCCAGTTTGGAAATAAAAGCTGATTGTCCCACTCTCTCATTGCAATCCTCCAAACATGGGATAGGATAAGAGTCCGTTCTTGTAACTGCAATAACCTTTCAATACTCCACACACAGCCATTGGGTACCATCTGGTTTAGGTACCATCATTATGGGTGAGCTCCATCGGCTGAAACCCACTCCAATAATGGAATTTTTAAGCATACTCTCAATGTCTTTGTTAACCTGTGCCAATTTTAAAGGGTTAAGTCTATATGGATGTTGTTTGATTGGAACAGCATTTCCCACATCTACATCATGTACAGCCATTTTAGTACTTCACAATTTATCTCTGCAGACTTGCCCACGTGATATCAATAACTCTTTCAGGTCAGTCCGTTTTCCTCTGGAAGGTCACTCAACAATTTATCCCAATTTTTAAAAACATCCTCGCTTTCCAATTTAATTTGAGGTATGTCAAATTCACAGTCATCTGGATTTGGTTCATCATTTTGAGTTAGAATCATTAAAACCTCCTCCATTTTCTCTCCTTCCCTTTCAAAGTACCTTTTAAGCATATTCACATGACACACTCGGTGAGTCTTCCTTCTATCTGGTGTTTTTACCACATAATTCACCTCACTTAATTTCCTTTCAATCTGATACGGTCCACAAAACCTAGCTTTTAAAGGCTCACCTACCACTGGTAACAACACTAAAACTTTAACCCCACTGGCAAGACTACGAACTTTGGATTTCTTGTTCGCTACCCGTTTCATCACATTTTGTGCAACTTTCAAATGTTGTCTCCCCAATTCACCTGCTCTATTTAATCGTTCCCTAAAATTTGACACGTAATCCAATAATGTAATTTCTGATATCTCACTCACCAATTTTTCCTTAATTAATTTAAGTGGTCCTCTTACCTCATGACCAGAAATTAGTTCAAAAGGACTAAATTTGGTTGACTCATTAGGTGCATCCCTCATTGCAAATAGTACGAATGGAATTCCTTTATCCCAATCCTCTGGATAATCTTGACAATAAGCCCTCAACATTGTCTTTCATATCTGATGCCACCTTTCTAACGTTCCCTGCGATTCTGGATGGTACGCAGTCCATATCTAGTAAAGAATTTAAGTAACTCCTCCACAATCTTTTTAGCTGTAATATTACGTACTGGAATGGCCTCTGGAAAACTAGTAGACACATCCATTGTAGTCAAAAGATATTGATTCCCACTTTTTGTTTTAGGAAGCGGTCCTACGCAATCAATTAGGACCCTTGTAAAACGTTCCTCAAATTCTGGAATGGGTATTAAGGGCACTAGTTTTACCACTGCTTGAGGTTTCCCTATCACTTGACATGTGTGACATGATTGACAAAATGTAACTACATCTTTATGTAGTCCAGGCCAATAAAAATGTTTCTGGATTTGAGCTTGAATTTTCCTTTTTCCCAAATGACCTCCCACTGGTACCTCATGTGCAACTCGCAACACCTCCTTTCTATACCCTACCGGCAATACTACTTGATGAACTTCTGCCCACTTTTCATCCGCCTGCATATGGAAAGGTCTCTATTTTCGCATCAAGGCATTACTTTTACGGTAATAACACTCTGGTATACATGCAGGTTCCTCTTCCGTGTATGCTTTCTGTTACATCCGTTTTATTTCTACATCTTTTTGATGTAACTCTGCCAATTTTCCTGAACTAACAATATCCGCCTCATCCTCCACCTGTTCTTGTTCTTTTTCAACCATCTGATTAAAAATTGTTTCTGATAATTGCACTTCAAACTTCATCTTCACTCTTTGATTTCTCCTCTTGTCTTAACCTGTGACTTTGCGACCTTGTTACTACACAATCCGGAAAAATCGCAGGATATCTGTCCTTCAACTTTTCAGTTATCTGATTTTCCACTGGCTTATCAACCACAATAGGCAGCACTCCCATCTGCGATCCAGCTATTTCATTACCCAAGATAAACTTTATTCCTGGACAAGATAGTTTCTCTATTACTCCTACTACCACTTCACCACTCTTCACTGGACTTTCCAGCCTTACCTTATATAATGGAACACTATTCATCTCACCCTGAATTCCGCATATTACCACCTTTTCTGGCAATATTCTTCCCAAACTACATAACTCCTCATCTCTTACCATTAAAGATTGACTAGCTCCCGTATCTGTTAAAATTGTGACTTCTTTACCTGCTCCTCCTGATACACCTGAGTAAACTTTACCCACACAAGTAAATTCTTTAAAGAGATCTGGCACTTTCTTGATCAGGCTGTACAATCTTTTGCACCACCTTCGCTTCACTTGTGCTTTCCTTTACCACTTTAACAAACCCCACTGTCTTATCCTGTTTTATCACATCAGCCTTCACAGTGCTTTTCTTCAACCACCGACACTGTGACTTTCCCTGGCCTAAGTTATTACAGTGAACACATTTGAAATTTTTCATTTCTTTTCCACCCTCCTGGATTTCTTTTTTAATTTGAGGAACACTCTCCTTATTATCTCCCATCAGATCACTTTTACCTTTACCACTTCAGTATTTCACATGTCCCCAGTTTCTATCCCTCACAGGCTGAAACTGATGTTGGAAACCAAGCTTTGATTTATGAACTAATTCATAATCATCTGCCATTTCTGCTGGTAATCTCACAGTTTTAACCCTCTGCTCTTCCACATGAGTTCTCATTACCTCAGGAATTGAATTTTTAAACTCCTCCAAAAGTATAATTTCTCTGAGAGCTTCATACGTTTGGTCTATTTTCAAAGCCCTTGTCCACCTATCAAAATTGCTCTGTTTGATCCTTTCAAACTCCATGTATGTTTGACCAAATTCTTTCACTAAATTTCTAAACCTTTGTCTGTAGGCTTCAGGCACTAGTTCATATGCACCGAAGGTGGATTTTGTCACCTCCTCATATGACCCAGATACCTCCTCCAGTAGTGATGCAAACACGTCACCAGCCCTACCTACCAAGTTTGTTTGAATCAGTAATACTCACATGTCCTGTGGCCATTTCATTTGTTTAGCCACCTTCTCAAATGAAATGAAAAAGGTTTCTACCTCCTTCTCATCAAATCTTGGCAATGCTTGGACATATTTAAATAGATCCCACCAAGCCTTCGAATTTGACGCTCTTTCTCACTATCCTCATCACTATCATCCAACTGTACGTTTCCCTTTACGTCTGCCAATTTTAACTGACTGTCATGTTTCATGGCCATTTTCTGAAGTTCAAACTCTCTCTCTTTATCTTTTCCCCTGATCTGTATCTCCCTTTCTCTTTCTTTTTGTTCTGCTCGAGCTATTCTTTCTTTTTTCCTTTCTTCTCTCTCCTTTTCTTTGTCCTCTCTATCTCTTTCTCTCTCTCTTTCTTTTTCATCTCTCTCTTTCTTTTTCCTCGCTCTCTTTCGTATTCAAGCTGTTTTAATTCTTTCTCATGGTCCATTTATTTAATTTGCAACTGAATTTTTGCCATTTCCAATGAGTCAAACTGTATCTCAGGCAACTTTAAATGCTTAGCCACCACCATAATTACCTCATCTTTTTGCATTTTGTCAGGTCATGTTAACTGCAATGTTTTTGTCAATTCTAAAAGCGTGTTTTTAGTCTCTGTCCATGAGGTACTGCGTGTGACCGTCTCCACCCCCAAAAACCTCAGAGCCTCTGAAAGAGCCATTGACCACAACACACTCCCCACTTAAACTGGAATACCACACCTGAAAAGCAACCACAATATGCTCACCCCTCACTGTCTTTAAGTTCACGAAGCCAATCCAACAGATAGACTTTTATCCCCCTCCAGCTCCCAATTTGTTATGGGCCAGGGATGAGAGAACCCCAAAGTGTATCATAGAATTTATAGTGCAGAAGAAGGCCATTCGGCCCGTCGAGTCTGCACCAGCTCTTGGAAAGTGCACCTACCCAAGGTCAATACCTTCACCCTATCCCCATAACCCAGTAACCCCACCCAACACTAAGGGAAATTTTGGACACTAAGAGCAATTTATCATGACCAATCCACCTAACCTGCACATCTTTGGACTGTGGGAGGAAACCGGAGTACTCGGAGGAAAACCACGCACACATGGGGAGGATATGCAGACTCCGCAGACAGTGACACAAGCCGGAATCGAACCTGGAACCCTGGAGCTGTGAAGCAATTGTGCTATCCACAATGCTACCGTGCTGGCTGGTATCATGGAGTTCACCTGACCCACAACTTTTAATAGATTCTGGTATGGGGAGCACACGGCCCACTCTACAGGTGTGGTACAGCAGAAATGGAAAAGTAATGTTTAAAGCAAAACAATGTTTATTCTATGAACTCAAGTTAACCTTTTTAAAACATACAGTGAACATCTTAGCAACCATCAATTCAAATATAATCCCCAAAGAATACAACACTAAGTAACCCTTAATAAATTCCCAAACAACATCCAGAAGACAAAAGACCTTTTTAACACAGAGATCATTTTTAAATTCTCTAATGAGAGCGGTTATTCCTTTGAAATCACCCAAATGAACACTCTTTAGCTTGCAGAGAGATCCATGCACATCTGCTGGCTTTCACTGCAGTTCTCAACACTAAAACGGAACCAAAACAACACAGACACACCCAAGATTTTCTAAAAGACAACTGAAAAGCAGAGCCAGAGCTCAGCTCCACCCACACTCTGACATCACTGCAGTAACATGAGCAGACAAACATTTCTTAAAGTGACATTCTCATGACAATATCTATAGATTTGCATTCCCATGCTTTTGTGGCTAATAGAGCCAAGAAGATCTTTAAAATAACCTTTCCTGCCATAGGTGAATCTATCCTTAAATCCTGATCTTCTAAATTTTCTTCAAATCCCCTTGCCATAAGCCTGGCCTTTGCCTTATAAGTTCCATCCGGAAGAACCTTTTCCATGCAAATCCATCTGTGGGATAGAGCTCTTTGTCCCCTATCCGGTACGTTTGTGTTTCCCCCAAATTCACTCCAACTATGCAGTTCTTGCTGTTTGGCATCTTTGATAACTTTTCATCTAATTTATTGGAAGCCACCAAAATCTCACGTGCATGTGGGCTTCTACTCCTCTTAGTATTCGTAGTCTTACTCATGTTCCGAGACCTTGATAAACTATGTCCCCTCTCCCGCCTGGTATCTCGTTCTGTACTGCTACTGCTTGATCTTTCCCTTCTGCTGTGGGATGTCCTTTCAATAATTCTCGACTTCTTCCTGTGGACCTGTTCACTATCCAATGTACTATCTGAACTGGCACTGCGTTTCTGTGCCCTCCATTTTTGAACTTTGTGTTCCCAATCCATTGTCTTGACTCCCTCCCCTGACTGCTGTACATTCAACCAATGTTTATACTTTCCAGTGGCCTTCCCTGCTTTACTAATAGCAGTTGCATCCTTCCATTGACTCGACCCTTCAGGCAAGTATTGCACTTTTGTACCACCTTTTGACAATTGTCCTTTCGGAATAATGGCCTGTTCTAATTCATCAGAAGTGTTGTGTTCCTCTACAGAAACCCTGTCTATATAAGTTAACTGGTCCTCATAGTTCTGTAACATGTGCATACCAAATGACCCTTGTTCCTCGTCATATCTGTCTGCTCCGTCTAAATTTGAAAATTTGTAATCTGTACCCTTTATCCTTGATGAATGTACCCTAACAGTTTGATTGCCGTGTTGCAAAATAATTGTTTTGCCATCTATGCCTATGATCTTCCCTGGGCCTTTCCATTCATTAAAATTGTCTCTCTTATAGTATACCATACCTCCTTGCTGAAAAACGGCATCTGATGGCCGTACGTTATGTCTTAAAGCTCTGCGAATTCTTTCAGAGACGTCTGATTCCAAAAAAGATATTCTACTGCTATGTAATGCATTTAAATGTTCAGCAAAGGCAGAGATAATTGTTGTCCCTTCCCAAGCTGGAGGCTGGTCATCCAAAATGGACGGAATTTTAGGATTTCTACCAAACACTAATTGATAGGGACTATAGCCCCCAACCATCTGCAATGAATTCTTTGCATGTACCGCCTATGCTAAAGCTGAATTTAGCTTGCAATTCTGCGAACATTTTCCGGAGCATGTCATCGATTACAGCATGGTTTCTTTCACACACACCATTACTAAATGGGCTTTCCACAGCTGTATTCATAACTGTGATATTCACGTTTTCACACATATCCCTAAACTCATCATTAGCAAATTCTCCCCCATTGTCCATAAGGAATTTTGCCGGTGGGCCCATTCCTGTCCCTATCCATTTTTCCACTATTTGATCCAGCATTACTCTCTTTTCTTTACTTCGTTCAATCGTTGATTGACTAAATCTGGTTGCTAAATCTACAAAATGCAAAATAAATATATTGTTGGCTTTATCCCAGATCTTAAGGTCCATGGCCAAAATGTCGTTAAAATCCCTGGCCAAAAGTAGGGTTACTATCGGTTGTGCTGGTGTCCTTCTGTACTTCCTACAAACTTCACAGTGATCACTAACCTGTTCTATCAGTTTAGTATAGTCTTCATCCCTTATCCCTGCATCCTTTAATACATTTTTCAGCCTCTGAGGAGACTGATATGCAAATTGCCTATGCAGTTTTAATACAACAAGCTTTTTATCAGCTAAAGTCCCATTTTCAACTGCCATTAACACATCCTTAACAACTCTACTTGAAATATTATTTGAGAGTAACGGAATACAATAGTGTCCCGACTGTGTAAATTGTAAGTCCCCCGTCTTTCCAAAAACTGTTTCCTTATCCTGTTCCATATCCAGTGTCATGTGTGCTTTCTTCATCAATGGTCTGCTCAGACGCAAAGGTATCTCACTTGATACAACATTCATGCTAATGAAATGATTCACTCTGGCAATATTGCAAGGGATCACCACTCTTTTCAGCGACTTCAGAGTATTATCATCCCCAAACCTGAAACTTGTGGAACTTACAAATTCCTTAACCTTGTTTCTATTTTCAGCATTCAAGGAGTCCAGGTAACATTTTAACGAATCAATTCCACACACAGTAGATGTGCAGCCACTGTCCAATACAGCACAGTTGAAAGATTCTGCAACCAACACCCTCATTACCGGCGTAAAACTGCTTGTTAATAGGACAATGCAGTCTTTCTGGTCACTATCTTTTTCCTCTTCTGACTCTTCCATGTCATGTGTTGCTTCAAACACTCTATTATAATGTGTTGGACAGTTGAAAGCATAATGGTATTGAGTCACATCGATAACATCGATTTCTCATACCCATGCATTTCTGAGGTTCATCTTCCTATTGTAGGTTCTAACTGGGTTAGTATCTTCATAATTTGCGGGTCCCGATCTCCTTTTATAGCCTTGGAGCCTGTTCGTAGCCGTACGATTTCGCCATCCTGTTAGTAGTGTATCTTCCATATTCTGCTTTCTTGCAGACTGACATATTTGGGTCATCAGAGCCATCGGAATCGAATGTTTCCCCCGAAACTTTTTTAAAGCTTCTGTCATTTCATCGAATAAGTTATCCTTATCCGCAAACTGAACTCCTGTCAAAACCAGGAGCCTATCCATGTTGCTCACTCTAGCACTGTCAAGTAATTTGAAGGTCAACACAGACTGTGGAAATTCCAGGTTGTATTTCTGCAGCCTTTTATATAGTCTGTCAGATTCCATTATATAGTCTTCAATGGAGAAATCCTCTATTTTACGGAACCTAGCGAAATCCGACCATGCTTCATAAACACTTAACAAGTCATCTTTCTTATAAATCTTACCCATATAATGTAATAGAGTCTTCAGACCTCCTTCTGAGTCTAACTCTTCCAATTCCAGCTCAGAAAACACTTTGCTTCGGATTTTACTGTCATAAGGTAGAGAAAGAGCCAATGCCATACCTTGTCTTCTCTTTCCCAAGGCAGTTACCTTAGTCCACATAACTACTGCACTTCTCCATTGGTTGTACATTCCCCTTTCAGAAAATAAAGGGGGATAGTCATTTCCGGTCATCTTTATCCTAGGTTCAGCCATGTATCTTTTTTTTTCTCACTCACTCCTTGATTTGGTCTGGAAAAGTTGTATCTTGCAACCCTTCACATTTGCACAGCAACCATCCTCTGCTACCATTTGTTAGACGTTTTGCTGCTGTTGTAAAAAGAGTCAAAGGTTCTGCTCCTTTTCTCAAACACCTTTATTTTACTTTAACAGACTGCACAAAACTCTATCATCACATCACCTGACACAAAGGCCACCTGAAGCCCCTTTACATACCATTGTCAATTATTGGATACTTAACATAAATGAGACAACTAATTGGAATGTCTCTTAACCCATTACTTAACATCAATTGTGATCCACATGGCACCGGTGCTAGCCCCTTAACGATCCTTGAATTGGCCCAGGTGTGGTGCCAGTTTCGCTGTTGTAGAAGTCCACGAATCCTACCCCAGCGTCAACACTTCGTCTCATGAATGGAGTCAAAGTGCAGAACCATATTCCAAGTGGAGCTATTTTATTGGACAGTTATCAGAATCATGTTTTTCAGGGTTAGTTTATTCTTTCCCCTATACCGCTATACTGTGGTATATTGTCTACTATCATTGTCTACACCATGATTTTTACGGCCTCAGCGGTGTCCCCCCGAGACCGGGCAGTGCCTGCCCAATGTCCAGCTGCATCTGGGACATGTTCCTCAGCGACTGGGATTTGCTCTGAAGCGCCTCGGCAATGCCCACCTGAGACTATTCGTGCTCTGCAGCGCCTCAGCAATGCCTACCTGCATCAAGGACATGTCCTCCATCGAGTCCCCCTGTGACTGGGGCATGCTGTCGAGGCCCTCAGCTATGGCCATCACTGAGTGAGCAATGCCTTGACACCACCACTCATACTGCTGATGTCGTGATGCAGGCTTTCCACAGCAGTGTCGGCCTCAGTGCCACGCATTGCCGGCGCCATCTCCTGCACCCATAGCCTTTGGGACTCCTCCAATCGGCCATGGACCCGCTGGAGTGTCACTGACATCCCCCTCTGAATTGATAGCCACACCCTCACATCTGGATTAGCTCTGGGATCACCTGTTCCAGAGGCTCGGCATCGGACTGGGACCTAGCTGTGTCCTGGGTTCCAGCAGACCTTTGACTGCTGTCCCCCCTGGACATCCTTGCCTCCACCTGATGGGTATCGGTAATTGTGTAGTGCTCATTAGATTATGCCCCAGAAGCCTGACCGTTACTTTTGCCCACTGAGGTGTGTGTCTCTGCGTTAGCAGGACGCTGCCGAGCGCGGTCCTGGTGATTCAGCTGGCGGGGCAGTCATTTCCGACGTGAAGCCTGTGGGGCATCATTACCAGCCCTAATTGGTGTTGGATATCGGTAATGGTCACGCTGGGTCAGCCGTCGGGAAGCACCCGTCAATTCCCGCTTGCTATTCACTTACAAACATTCCATTAGATCGCGCCCCTGAAGTGTTGTCAGTGAAATGTCCAGTTGCAAGTCGTCTCTCTGTTCCTATGATGTTCTGTCTGAAGGGAGGCAGTTTTCCACACAAACAAATCTGTTGGCCCTCACGGCACAATATTGCCCATCTTTCCCATCAATGGAATATATCAATTTGCTGTTGAAGTAGTGAACAGGCAGTGGAGTGTGGTGACTAGGGGATTTTCACAGTAACTTCATTGCAGTGTTAATGTAAGCCTACTTGTGACAATAATAAAGATTACCATTCCCACGACCATTACGTTCGTGAAAGGAAAGTGTGGATTAACTGAATACGGTGTCGCCTTTCTCTTGAAAATATTTGTATCATAGAAACATAGCATTTACAGTGCAGAAGGAGGCCATTCTGCCCATTGAATGTGCAATAGCCCTTGGAAAGAGCACCCCAACTAAGCCCACACCTCCACCCCATCCCAGTAACTCCACTTAACCTTTTTTGGACACTTAAGGGGCAAATTAGCATTGCCAATCCACCTAACCTGCACATCTTTGGACTGTGGGAGGAAACCAGAGCACCCGGAGGAAACCCACTGGGAGAACGCGCAGACTCCGCACTAATCGAACCTGGGACCCTAGAACTGTGAAGCAACAGTGTGAACCACTGTGCCGCCCTTGTATCCTTGCTTATGGATTTTTTAAGAGAATTGAATTTGATCATCTGGTTTCCATCCGACATATTGACACAATACAGGGGAGATAAGCAAAGATCTTGAAACAGGGCACCCTTTGATCTTTTGAGACGATTACCATCAAGAAGATTACCATCAAGCATAATAAATGAAAGGAGGCTTTTCTATTGATGCTTTAAGGAACAATCTAATGGATAGGAAAATGAGTGAAGTAATTTAACATGTGCAAGAGCATGGTGAAGCTGCACTAAAGGCCGAATCCCAGACATGTTCACTTACTTGGCTAACGGTGTAAGGTGAAATGGTTAATATGGCCTGAAGAGTAACAAAACATTTCTTAAATAATCACAGCACTGACACATATTCCACAGACAAACTGACTTTAGACAATTAAGATGATAATGGTCAAAGGAGTAAAGTTAAAATAAAAGTACACAGAATTTTGGGTTGGAACAATGGAAGGCTAAAGAGAAATAATACTTAAGCTGTGGCACAGCAGATGGTAGGTGCCAGGCTATCCAAGTCCCAAAAGGAAACTTGGAACAAGTTGCCACAACGGTTTGCAATTTGTGTATTATGAGGAGTTACCTGAAGCCAAGATAAGTAAATTCCAGGTCACTTGTGATGATTTTCAATGTCAAAGCAGATGATAAACATACCTCCCTTCCGTGGGTGCTGAGTGAAGTAAGGACTGAAAACATGTCTTGTGCAGGAGGTGACAAGAGATGAAGATGTAAAAGTGTGTGTTTGAGAATCAGTGATGATCTCCCTTGTCCTGGTAGCGTGTGAGATCCCTGTGAACTTAAGCCCTTTGAATGTCTGATGACATGAGAGTGGGAGCTGAGATTGAGGAGAAGGTTAACTTACCCTGGCGGAGGGGATAAGATGATGAGATCATTCATCCTCTTCCTGCACTGGATAGTGGTCTTCTTATGAGGAATGCAGGCATTGAGCGCTCTAGCGGCCTGCTCCCAAGCCTCAGTGCTGAGGGTGGTGGAAATCCGACTACCAGCATAGAGGTAAACCATTTCCCACTGGTCCTCGACTGCATGGAGGATCGGCACCAGTGCCTTATTGGCTTTTCTGGGGGCCAGAGCCAGTTGAGGTCCAACTAGTGCCTTGTATAGTTTTAGCCAGATTATTTTCAGACTCTATTCCCTTTGAAATAAAGGCTAACGTTCCATTTACCTTCCCAATTACCTGCTGAACCTGCATGCTAGCTTTTTGTGATTTATAGTCAGAGGGATTGACACTGTTCTCTGCAGCGACAAGTGTGTGTCCAGGCGGCTGTGTTGCCTGCCCAGTGCCAGGGTCCAGGACATCCGTTTGGAGAGGGACTTTGAGTGGGAGGAGGAGAACCCAGTCATTGTGGTCCATTTGGTACCAACGGCTTAGGCAGGTGAAGGAGGTTCTACATGGTCAGTATGAGGAACTTGACTTCTCAGGAGCTCAGTGAACCTGACAGAACCCAAACTGAGCATTTTGTGAACAGGCTATTTCTGGGTAAGTGCCGCATGATAGCACTGTTGACGTCACCTTCCATCACTTTGCTGATGATCGAACGTAGACTGCTGGGATGGTAATTGGCTTGGATTTGTCCTGTTTTTTGTGGACGAGACATAGCTGTTATAAGACCTCAAGACCATAAGACATAGGAGCATAATTAGGCCACTCGGCCCATCGAGTCTGCTCCACCATTCAATCATGGCTGATATTTTCTCATCCCCATTCTCCTGCCTTCTCCCCATAACCCCTGATCCCCTTATTAATTATGAACCTATCTATCTCTGTCTTAAAGACACTAGTGATTTGACCTCCACAGCCTTCTACGGTAAAGAGTTCCACAGATTCACCACCCTCTGACTGAAGAAATTCCTCCTCATCTCTGTTTTAAAGGATTGTCCCTTTAGCCTGAGATTGTGTCCTCTGGATCTAGTTTTTCCTACAAGTGGAAACATCCTCTCCACATCCACTCTATCCAGGCCTCGCAGTATCCTGTAAGTTTCAATAAGATCCCCCCTCATCCTTCTAAATTCCAACAAGTACAGAACCAGGGACGGCGTAAGAAAATGGCGTGAACCACTCCAGCGTCAGGCCAACCGGAAGTTGCTGAATCCTCCGCTCTTCCTGGGGCTAGGCCGGCGCCGTAGGGGTTGGCGCCGCGCCACCCGGCACCGAAGGGCTGGCGTGAGTTAGCGCATGCGCAGAACCGTCGGCCTGGTTCCGCGCATGCGCAGACCAGCCGGCGTATTCTTGCGCATGCGCAGGGGGGTGTCTTCTCCGCGCCGGCCATGGCGGAGCCCCACAGAGTCTGGCGGAAAAGGGATGAGTGCCCCCATGGCACAGGCCCACCCGCAGATCGATGGGCACCGATCGTGGGCCAGGCAACCGTGGTGGCCCCCCCCCCGGGCCAGATCCCCCCCGCGCCCCCCTGAGGACCACACCAGCCGGCCTACCAGCCAGGTCCCGCCGTGTGGGACCATGTCCATTTCACGCTGGCGGGACTTGCCAGAAACCGACGGCTGCTCAGCTCATCGGGGCCCGGAGAATTGCCGGGGGGCCGCTGCCAATGGCCCACGACCAGATTGGCGTGATCCCTGCCCTCGTCTGAAAACCGGCGGCAGAGAATACGGCAGCAGGCGTCGGAGCGGCGGGGCGGGATTCGCACCGCCTCCTGGGGATTCTCCGATCCGGCGGGGGGTCGGAGAATCCTGCTGCAGAGTCCTCAACCGTTCCTCATACGACAAGTTCTCCATTCCAGGGATCATTCTTGTGAACTTCCGCTGGACGCTTTCCAAGGCCAGCACATACTTCCTTAGATATTGGGCCCAAACTGCTCACAATACTCCAAATAGCGTCTGACCAGAGCCTTATACAGCTTAAGAAGTCCATCGTCTTGTATTCTTGCCCTATCGACATGAATGCTAACATTGCATTTACCTTCCTAACTGTTGACTGAACCTGCACGTTAACTTGAAGAGAATCTTAAATAAGGACTCCCAAGTCCCTTTCTGCTTCTGATTTCCTAAGCATTTCCCCATTTAGAAAATAGTCCATGCCTCCATTGCTCCTTCCAAAGTGTATAACCTCAAACTTTTCTACATTGCATTCCATCTGTCATTTCTTTGCCCATTCTCCTAGCCAGTCCAAGCCCTTCTGCAACAGCTCTGCTTCCTCAATACTACCTGCCCCCCTACAGATCTTTGTATCATCTGCAAACTTAGCAACAGTACCTTCAGTTCCTCCTTCTAGATCATTTATAATAATAATCTTTATTGTCACAAGTTGACTTACATTAACATTGCAATGAAGTTACTGTGAAAAGCCCCTAGTCGCCACATTCCGGCGCCTGTTCGGGTACACGGAGGGAGAATTCAGAATGTCTAAATTACCTAACAGCACGTCTTTCGGGACTTGTGGGAGGAAACCCACGCAGACATGGGGAGAATGTGCAGACTCCACACAGACAGTGACCCAAGCCGGGAATCAAACCTGGGACCCTGGAGCTGTGAAGCAACAGTGCTACCCACTGTGCTACCGTGCTGCCCCGGTGGATCATTAATGTATATTGTGAAAAGTTGTGGTCCCAGCACAGACCCCTGAGGTACACCATTAGTCACTGGCTGCCATCCTGAAAAGGACCCCTTTATCCCCACTGTCTGCCTTCTGCCAGTCAGTAATTCTCTATCCATGCCAGGATCTTAACCTTAACATTATGGGCTCTTAACTTATTTAACAGTCTCCTATGCGGCATCTTGTCAAAGACCTTCTGAAACCTAAATAAATCCCGTCCACTGGTTCTCTTTTGTCTAACTTCCTTCTTACCTCCTCAAAGAACTCTAACAGATTTGTCAGACATGACCTCCCCTTGATGGAGCCATGCAGACTCAGTTCTATTTTATCATGCACCTCCAAGTACTCCGCGATCTCGCCTTTAATAATGGACTCTAAAGTCTTACCAATGACTGAAAGCAGGCTAACCGGCCTCCAATTCCCCGACTGCTGCCTCTCTCCCTTCATGAACAGCTGTGTTACATAAGCCACTTTCCAGTCCTCTGGGACCTTTCCTGCCTCCAGTAATTCCTGAACGATCATCACTCATGCCTCCCCAATTTCCTCAGCTATCTCTTTTAGAACGCTGGGGTGTAGTCCATCCGGTCCAGGTCATTTTCCACCTTCAGACCTTTCAGTTTCCCCAGAACCTTCTCCTTAGTAATGGTCACTGCACTCACCTTTGCTCCCTGGTTCTCCTGGAGCTCTGGCACCCCACTGGTGTCTTCCACCGTGAAGACTGATGCAAAGTAACTATTCGGTTCCTCTGCCATTTCTTTGTTTCCTATTATTACTTCTCCAGCCACATTTTCCAGTGGCCCAATGTCTATTTTTGCCTCTCTCTTACCTTTTATATATTGAAAAAACTCTTCCTGTCTTCCTTTGTATTACTAGCTAGCTTGCACTCATACTTCATCTTCTCCCCCCTTATTGCTTTTTTAGTTGTCCTCTGCTCGCTTTTAAAGGCTTCCCAATCCTCTGGCGTCCCACTAACCCTCGCCACTTTGTATGCTTTCTCTTTTGCTTTTATGCTGTCCTTGACTTCCATCATCAGCCATGGATGCCTTGTCCTCCCCTTAGCATGTTTTCTCCTCCTTGGGATGAATTTCTGTTGTGCCTCCCGAATAACCCTCAAAAACTCCAGCCATTGTTGTTCCACTGTCTTCCCTGCGAGGCTCCTTTTCCAATCAACTCTGGCCAATTCCTCTCTCATGTCTTTGTAGTTACCCTTATTGAATTGTAATACCGTTACAGTTGAATCCAGCTTCTCCCTCTCAAACTGCAGGGTAAATTCTATCATATGGTGGTCCCTGCTCCCTAAGGGTTCCTTCACCTTAAGTTCCCTAATCAAGTCTGCCTCAGTATCGGACTTTGTATGGGCGGGGAAGGTGCCGAGGGTGGGTAGGACCCTGCTACAGAGGTGGGGGGGTTGGGGTGCCGAACTTTCTTCATTTTTATTGGGCGGCAAATGTGGACAAGGTGCGTCGGTGGTGGGACGGAGAAGGGGTAGAGTGGGTTAGGATGGAGGAGGAATCTTTTAAGGGGTCATGTTTGAGGGCATTGGTGATGGCAGCATTGCCAATGGCTCCGAGTAGGTCTTCAGGGAGCCCAGTGGTGCTGTCCACTGGGAAGATATGGAATCAGCTGAAGTGGCATTTTAGGATGGAAGAGATGTCAGTGCTAATGCTGCTGTGCGGGAATCATGGCTTTGAGCCAGGGAGGTGGATAGTGTATACAGGAGATGGAGGGAAGTGGGGCTGATCCAGGTGAGGGATTTGTATATGGAGGAAGGGTTTGCAAGTCTGGAGGAGCTAAGGGAGAGGGTAGAACTGCCGAGGGGGAGTGAGTTCAGGTATCTGCAGGTTAGGGACTTTGCGCGAAAGTTCTGGAGGGGCTTCCTTATGTTGCCGGGATACACCCTGCTGGAGCGACTGCTGCTTCCAGATGTGGAAGGGGAGGGAAGAATTGTGGATATATACAAGTGGCTGGGGAGCAGGGAGGTGAGCGGGTGGTGAAGATCAAGGAGAAATGGGAAGCGAAGTTGGGAGGGGAGATCAATTGGGAGTATGGAGTGAGGCACTGCGTAGGGTTGGGTAATCTGTACGACTTCCTGCGGTTGGAGAAGATAAAATATGAGTTAAGGGGCTCTACAGGGGGGTTTGAGAAAAGGTGGGGGGTGTTTGTAACCGTGTTTGAGGAGCTATTCATCGCAGGGGGGTGGGGGGAGGGACGGGGAGTTGATAACCTTTTTTTTTCCAAAGAAAGGGGGATGAGTTCTTTGTGGTTCTAATCCTAGGGTGGTTGGCGTTGTATTCACAAAGACCACAAATAGCTTTTATATTGAACAAAGCGAAAGATTTATTTGCACTGCTTAATTGGATTCGACACTTACTCCTAGATAATAAACAGTTGATAATAAACATACAATCTATACGCATCTACTACCAATCTTTACACGAATACAATAAGTATGATCTGCTCTCACTCACACTATATCTTTCCTGCAATCTGCCTTCTAACATTCACCACAACCTTGCATCCCCAAGGCTTAGCATCAATGCCTTATATGGTTTTGCATCTAGCTCCCCCTAGTGGACATAACATTAACCCTTACAGTTCTATACATGTACCATGATGTCACAGTACTTCTCCCCTGGAGGCTGACTTCCATGTTCCCTTCCCTGTGTTTCTTACCCTAGTATTCCCCCTGTGAACTGATGTGTACCCCCTCCTTTGCCAGGCGCTCTCTCCCTCAGGGTTGATGGGCTACGGCCCCGCTGTCTCTCAGGCTTCCTGGTGCTAGCTCCCCCACTAGTGTGGTGGCCCCCCTTCCCGGGATTGATTACGTATCCACCTGTTGCCCACTATATGTTCTCCCTACCTGCCATTCCCCTCACCCTTTTCTGCGCTCTGCTGCCCTCGCTCTTTCCTTCCTTACGCCCTCAGAATGAGGCAGTGCAGTCCCATGCAAAGTGTTCATCATTGGTTGATTAATTCAGTAAAAAATGTATTTTCGGATCGTCTTTTCACCAATGTCCCTGCTGCCATTTCTCCAGCCCGCTCTCCAGGACAAATTTGTCCACGTGGGCCATGAAGAAGTGCTTCCCACCCTGGAATGTGACCCAGAGTTTGGCTGGTACAGCATCCCAAATTTTATGTTGCACTTTGTACAGGCTAATTTCTCCCTGTTGAACTCTGCTCAGCGCTTGCCGAGGTCAGCCCCAATGTCCTGGTAGATCCTGATCCGGTGACCTTCCCAGTTACAGTTTTTCGATTGTCTTGCCCAGCACAGGATTCTTTCCTAATCTTGGTAGCGGTGTATTTTAGCGATTTTCGCCCTCGGACGTTCCCCAGCCTTGGGTTTTGGATGGAGTGACCAGTGAGCTCTGTCTATTTCTGGTGGGTTGGGGAAGCTATCTCTTCCCACCAGATTGCCCAGCTTTTGGGCCACATTGTCTGTGGGGTCCCTGCCTTAAATCCCCTCCAGCAGGCCCACAATCTGTAGGTTTTGGCGCCTATGTCTGTTTTCCTGATCCTCTGTCAAACTCCCCAGCGTCGCTACCAGCCTTGTTATTGCCTTTTTCAGGGCGGCGGTCCGGTTGCTGTGGTCAGTTGAGGCCTTTTGTAGCTCCTTAATGGTGCTTTCTTGGGCTTCCAATCGCCTCTCTGTCTTGTCAAGGACCACCTGCATGGTCACCAGAGCTTGCGCGACCGCCACCCTGATCACAGCCTGGATATCGGTCTTCGTCTATTCTCTATGTTCTCTCAGTTTCCTTGAGAGGAATATCCTCCAACCACACCCTGGTAAGGGAGGGGGGTGGGCTCCTTGTGCAGCAGGTCGGTCCTTCTCGCTCTCGCGAGGCCCGAGCTTCATCGCCTCGTGCATCTGCTGGATCAACCTTTTTCTTCTTCTGGCTTTTTCCACTTCTTTTCTCAACACTCTGGAGTGGCTGTGCTCGGCATCTCGTTTTTCATTGGTGTTGGTTGAGGTGCGGGGATACGTTTTTCCTTTTATTAACGGGCTATTTCGAGTAAACAAGCCTATTTTCAGGTTTGGAGGAGGAGAGCCACCTGATGTGCGACGACTCAGCACATCCCCGTCACTGGAAGTCTCCCCTAACTATTATCTTACCCGTGTTACATGTACCTCTAATTTCCTGATATTTCCATATCCTGCATTGCCAGTGTTTGCTGCACCTTGCTGTTTCTGAGCTCCATCTAAATGATTCTACACCTTCATCTTCTGATCGAAGCTCAGTAATGGACTGATCTCATCCTTCATTAACAGCGCTACCCCACCTCTTTTTGTTTTGCCTATGATTTCTAAATGTTGAACAAGCTTAAATATTCAGTTCCCAGCCATTGTCACCCTACAGCCAAGTCTCCGTAACAGCAAATGAGCAGCTCTGTTGACTTCTATATGGGCCATCAATTCATCTTCCTCATTGTAAATGTTACATGCACTCAGATAGAGTGCTTATACTGGTTTAAAACCAAATTACACCGGATACTGGAATCTGAAACGAAAGAGTAAATGCTGTAAAATCTCAGCAGGTCTGGCAGCATCTGTAGGGAGAGAAAAGAGCGAACGTTATGAGTCCAAAGACTCTTTGACATTTTCTCTTTCGCTTTTACTTGTTTATTGTTTTCAAAATCTCTCGCCTTATCAGCCGGCGTACTCTTAGATTTGTATACCCTATCACTTGCTGCCGCACTCTGATTCTTTTTTCGTTTGTTAAATTTAGAGTACGACCCTCATTTTTTTCCAATTAAGGGGCAATTTAGTGTTGCCAATCCACCTACCCTGCATGCACATCTTTGGGTTGTGGGGGTGAGACCTACGCAGACATAGGGAGAATTGCAAACTCCACACGGACAGTGACCCGGGGCCGGGATTGAACCTGGGTCCTCGGTGCCGTGAGGCAGCAGTGCTTCCTGTCATAATATCCACTCATGTATATAATGAGATGCAGACAGGCAGTGATTGACACATAGGATGACCAGTAAGCATACAACACAGCACAGCCAATCACCAGACAGGACACTACCACTATAAAGCCAGAGGCAACTAGGTTTCCCGCTCTCTCGGGACCCAGCCACTGAGACAGTCAGAGTCCACGAGCTAGCAAGCACAAACACCATGCGGTCTAGTAAGTCTGGTCAGGCTACTACAAGGTCACTAGTCAGATCAGTATAGTGTTGACCCACAGCTGAATATGTACAGCAGTTCATCAGGTTGAATAAAACAGTGTTGGATCTTATCCTGTGTTAGATGTCTGTTTCTAACTTCCCTGCATCGAGAGCAGTCCACATCGAACTAACCTGCCGAACACATCATGGTACCAGAGTGATATTGATCTTGACGGACCTACCTCGAGTGAATCAGCATCGACCAGCAAGCAGCCATCCGGTGAAATGGAAAACATCCAGCCTCCTCCGCAACTCCGCATCTCTGGCAACCTCGGCGCCAACTGGAAAATCTTCAAGCAAAAGTTCCTCTTGTATATCGAGGCCTCCGACCTCGAGGCAGCATCGGATGCCAGGAAGATCGCGCTATTTCTCTCCACCGCGGGGGACCATGCCATCCATATCTACAATTTGCTTGCGTTCGCCAACGACGAAGACAAAACGAAATTCAAAACAGTCCTGCTGAAGTTCAACAGCCACTGCGACATTGAGGTGAATGAGAGCTCTGAATGGTACACCTTCCAGCAGAGGCTTCAGGGTAAGGATGAACCTTTTCAGTCCTTCTTGACCCATCTCCGCAACCTAGCGCAGTCATGTAACTATGACTCGACGGCTGCTTCCATGATCCGGGATCAGATTGTTTTCGGGGTCCACTCCGACTCCCTGCGGCAGCAGCTCCTTAAAATCAAACAGTTGACCCTCTCTGTCGCTATCGAGACGTGCGTTGTCCGTGAGCATGCCAAGAAACGTTACTCCCACATCAGGACGTCAGAATCTGTAAAGCTGGCCTCCCACGAGGCAGAAAGGGTGCAGGCCATTGCACAGATGCAGGGCCTGAGCATCGAGGAGAGTGGCCGTTTCGCGCACTTTTCTCGGATCCCTGCGCTTGCGCTCCACGACCAAGTGGACTTAGAGACCGAAAACCAGGCTGCGCAGGTGCGTACGTCGGCCGACCGCACTGCGCATGTGCGATGGCGCACGGATCGCGCTGACGTCGGCGTCATGACATGTGCGAATTGTGGCTCCGCCCACTTAAAGCAGCAATGGCCGGCAAGAGGTCGCCGATGTCTCCAGTGTGGCAGGCTTGGCCACTACGCAGCCCTCTGCAGATCCGCTCCACCGCTCAGCAGCCAGCAATCCCAGCTGCGGCGCAGAAGTATCCGCTCAATACAACAAGGCATGCCATATTCTGATCCCGACAGCACAACGGACCCTGATGCTGACTACTTCAAGCCTCCATATCGGGTGGGCATCATAACCACACATGAGCTGGCCTCCACCACACCTGGTCAACGCCTCTCGATCCTCAGTGTGGATCCCGATGACGAGTGGTGTGCTGTCCTCACAGTTAACAAGGCTCGCATCAGATTTAAACTGGACACCGGCGCGTCTGCGAACCTCATCTCACAATCCGACCTCGACACCATCCGGGACCGACCAAGCATTCTTCCACAGGTCTGCCAGCTCCTTGACTACAATGGCAATGCCATAGCTGCCAGTGGCTCGTGTCAACTAGGGGTATCCAACAAGGCGACGCTACGATTTGAAATCGTCGGGCCTGACAGGCGTCCCTGCTCGGTGCTCGCGCCTGCAAGCTCCTGAACCTGGTTCAGCGAGCCAACACCATGTCATCATCACCGGCGACGGCCTCGCCCGATGGAAATTTGCAAGCCGACATAGACGACATTATCACGCAGTACCACAGTGTATTCGATGGAATGGGCACTCTCCTGAACCGATACAAAATACTGCTCAAGCCGAACGCCACCCCTGTAATCCATGCACCACGCCGGGTGCAGGCGCCCCTCAAGGATCATCTGAAAAAGCAATTACAGGACCTCCAAGACCAGGGCATCATCTCGAAGGTCACGGAGCCAACAGACTGGGTCAGTTCCATGGTCTACGTAAAGAAGCCATCAGGGGAACTCCTCATTTACATTGATCCCAAGGATCTAAACCGCAACATCATGCGGGAGCACTACCCGATCCCGAAGCGTGAAGAGTTAACCAGTGAGATGGCTCATGCCAAATTCTTCACTAAGCTGGACGCCTCCCGGGATTTTTGGCAAATATAGCTGGACGCGTCCAGTCGCAGGCTGTGCACATTCAACACCCCGATCGGCCGCTACTGTTACAACCGCATACCTTTCGGTATCGTATCTGCCTCCGAAGTGTTTCATCGCATCATGGAGCAGATGATGGAGGGCACGAGGGGGTACGAGTATACGTGGATGACGTGATCAGCTGGTCCACAACGCCCCAGGAACACATCGCTCGCCTCAAGCAGGTCTTCCAGCGAATTCATGAACATGGTCTCCAGCTCAACAGGGCCAAGTGCTCATTTGGTCAATCTGATATAAAGTTTCTAGGCGACCACATCTCGCGGCAGGGTATGCGGCCAGACGCCGATAAGGTCTTGGCGATCAACGCCATGAAAACCCCGGAGGACAAGAAGGCGGTCCTCCGCTTCCTCGGGATGGTCAACCTTCTCGGGAAATTCATTCCCAATATGTCATCCCACACCACAGCCCTCCGCCATCTCGTCAAGAAGTCAACGGAATTCCAGTGGCTGCCCACACATGAAGCGGAATGGCGTGAGCTGAAGGCAAATCTCACCACAGCCCCAGTTCTAGCGTTCTTCGACCCAACCAAGGAAACCAAGATATCAACTGATGCAAGCCAGGACAGCATTGGGGCGGTGCTCCTCCAGCGAGATGACTCCTCATCCTGGGTACCAGTGGCATATGCCTGCAGGGCGGTGACGCCCACTGAGGTATGCCCAGATCGAAAAGGAATGTCTGAGTCTCCTGACAGGAATAGTCAAGTTTCATGGCTACATTTACGGCCTGCCAAAATTCACGGTGGAAACGGACCACAGGCCTCTAGTCCACATAATCCAGAAGGATTTAAATGACATGACACCTCAGTTACAGCGAACTCTTCTTCGAATCTGCTGCTATGACTTCGAACTTGTCTACACGCCAGGCAAAGAGCTGATCATTGCAGATGCTCTATCCCGGTCCATCACCACACCGTGTGAACAAGGTGACTTCATCTGCCACATAGAAGCGCAAGTGCAATTGTGTGCCACCAACCTCTGACGAACGGGTGGTCCAAATTCGTGAGGAAACGGCCAAGGATCCTTTACTGCAGCGTGTGATGCAGCATCTTACCCATGGCTGGCAGAAGGGACAATGTCCTCAATTCTTTAATGTTAAAGATGAGCTGACGGTTGTGGAGTGAATCCTTCTGAAACTCGACAGGATCGTTATATCTCAAAGCATGCAGGCTATGGTGCTGGGGGCAACTCCATGAGGGTCACCTTGGAGTTCAGAAATGCCGACGCAGAGCTCAGGAGGCGGTTTACTGGCCGGGCATTAACCAGGATATTGCCAACACGGTCCTCTACTGCCCCACCTGTCAGAAGTTTCAACCGGCTCAACCTAAGGAAACACTGCAACAGCACGAGATTGTGACCTCTACGTGGTCCAAAGTAGGTGTAGACCTTTTTCACGCCAAGGGGCGTGACTACGTACTCCTGGTCGACTACTTCTCCAGTTACCCAGAAGTGGTGACACTGTCCGACCTCACGTCGAAGGCGGTCATCAAAACCTGCAAAGAAACATTCGCCAGGCACAGGATACCGCTCACGGTAATGAGCGACAACGGTCCATGCTTTTACAGCCAGGAATGGTCGGATTTTGCACAGTCCTACAACTTCCGTCATGTTACCTCCAGTCCCCACTACCTGCAATCAAACGGGAAGGCCGAGAAAGGGGTCCATATTGTCAAGCGGTTGCTGTGCAAAGCTGCAGACTCAGGGTCCGACTTCAACCTGGCAATGCTGGCATACAGGGCAACCCCACTGTCCACTGGGTTGTCTCCAGCGCAGATGCTCATGAATCGCACTCTGAGGACCACAGTTCCAGCCATCCATGTTCCAGACATTGACCACCTCACGGTCCTACAAAAAGTGCAGCAGTCCCGGGCCCAACAGAAGGCCACATATGATGCTCATGCCACGGATTTACCTGAGCTGGCTCCAGCCGATCATGTTCGCGTCCAGTTGCCTGAGGGCGGTTGGTCAGCCACAGCTGTTATTGTCAAACAAGTTGCCCCAAGGTCTTTCATTGCTCCCTGCTATGGCGCAACAGATGGGCATTGCGAACAGTTCCACGCCCACCACCTGACCGCAGTGCTTCGCCGGCTATCATGCTTCCTCCGGACGTACCCTGCCACGAGGCCACCGATCTGCCAACGACCCTGCCGGCTCATGCGACCACCGCAATGGCAGCGATCCCACCTCTCCAGGTGCAGGCGGCTCCTGATCCACCTCTGCGGTGATCAACAAGAATTCATCGCCCGCCACAAAGACTGAATCTGTAGACTTAACTTTTGTAAAGTTTTGTGACTGAATCCATCAACTTAACTCTTGTAAATATTGCTTAGTTTGCCATGTATCTGCACTATCGACACCTTCCCATGTATATACCTTTGTTCAATCACCGTTTGTATATAGTCAGGTATATACACCTCAGTATTTATTTAACTCAAAAAAAAATTTTTTAAAAAGGAGAGATGTCATAATATCCACTCATGTACAGAATGCGATGCAGCCAGGCAGTGATTGACACATAGGATGACCAGTAAACATACAACACAGCACAGCCAATCACCAGACAGGACACTACCACTATAAAGCCAGAGGGCACTAGGTTTCCTGCTCTCTCGGGACCCAGCTACTGAGACAGTCAGAGTCCACGAACTAGCAAGCACAAACACCATGCGGTAGCTAGTAAGTCTGGTCGGGCTACTACAAGGTCACTAGTCAGATCAGTATAGTGTCGACCCACAGCTGAATATGTACAGCAGTTCATCTAGTTGAATAAAACAGTGTTGGATCTTATCCTGTGTTAGACGTCTGTTTCTAACTTCCCTGCATCGAGTGCAGTCCACATCGAACCAACCTGCCTAACACATCACTTCCCAGGTCTTGGTCTGCCCATCACGGTGTTCCACTATTGCCGTATGTCAGCGATGCTGTACTGCTGTTCTCTAAGCACAGCCCATGAGAATGTTAGACATATCAGCCACACCACACCCAACCAGTGAGAGAGCAGGGAGGCTGTTTGTGCTGCTGCATTACTTGGGTATTACCTGAGCCAAGACCAAGTTTGTGTAGAGTAAGCAAGATTAGAGCGTTCAATGCTTGGCTCGGAGGTTGGTATGGGAGAAATGGGTTTGGAGTAGAGACAGCTTCAAATTGAATAGTCGGGGTGGGGGAACGTCAGTTTATTTTAAACTTCTCAATGATGGGTGTTATGATCTCCTTGGGGGCCAAGGACTGTGCTCCATATAATTCCCCACTTTCACCTCATATGAACTCCCGTTGTTATTGGGGGCGGGGTTTCCCCTTAACAAGGGGAAGCCTCTCAGTATAAAAACCCTGACATGGGTGGAGGTCAGGGAGGGTGGCTTTTTGGGGAGAGGAGTTGTAGCTTTGTTATTTTGCATATTCCGTCAGAAACCTTTGTTCATTCCTATCCTACAGTGCGTTCCTGCATCTCTTCCATTGGACTCGACAATGATCACTGTTTTTTATAGGCTTCATCCAGCTTACATTTCCGATCACAATAGTGTTACATATTGGGCCTTAAATTGACGAAAAGTCTCCTATTTCCATGGACAAAAAGCTTTATGCCAGTTACATGTGTGGATCCTGGATCCTTGCCTGGAGCAAAATGGTGGCAGGTATTCCATCAGTGCAAATGTCCATCGAACATTTGTAATCATTTCTCTCCCCATTTTTATGAATACGTCTCTTTCTCTGCACAAACCGTGTAATATCAGCAACACATTTCATACAAACGAAGAACAAAGAGACAAGGAAAGGAAAGATCATTCTCTGGTTTATTTGCACCAGGTGACTTTTCACTAATTTATTTTCACATTGAACTCATTTAATTGACAATTTTCCAATGTGAAGCTCCCAGATTATTCAGGGATTGGTGACAGTGTCATTATTTCTTCTTGTAGACAGCCACTACCCCATCAGCGTACTCTTCTGACAACCCTGTCTCCAGCATATCCTTCTGCCAATTCTCCACATATCGCTCCACAACCTTCTCCCAAAGCCCCGTGTTCACCAACTCCTGGATTGAAGCACGTAATTTCCTTCTGTGATCTGACTCCTCAGCTCTCAGCGTGAAACAGATAAAGCCACCTGTAAGAGAAATGCACCGACAGGTCAATGTGTAATAAACACTGGTAAGACAAACATTTCCTCAAGATCACAGTTCGACTGCAACCTGCTGGCAGTAAAGGAGTCTCAGGATATTCCAACAGCGAGTACCTGTTTGAAAATTTGTCCCACATTTTGAAGGAAATGAACAGTTTGATTGTAAAACTCACATCCTTCACCTCCTATTTCTGTTTCTGTTTGAAGAGTCACCTTTCGAGAATGTTATCTGCCCCCTGTTGTTACCCTGTGGCAGTTGTTGTGTTGGGTGTTCTGATGTACAAATGATCCAACACGGCTGGAGATGGTGTAACTCAAGTTTATTAACTACTCAACTGTAACAGCACACTGCTAACTTGGGTACGTGCGTTACCAGCTAATCTGTGGACCCTGTCCTATCACTATCTGGGTGAGGCACTCAGCACATGGTGAATGTCTGAGTGGCAGGCTCTGAGCTCGGTGCTCTGAGCTGGCTGCTGCTGGAATGAGCAGGAACTGTAGTGTCCCCTGTTTTTATAGTGCGTGTGCTCTCACTGGTGATTGGCTGCGATGTGTGTGTGTTGGTTGGTCCTACTGCATGTCCATCAGTGCGTGTGCGACTGCACCATGATATGCTGATCTAAATATCATGACATCCCCCCTTTTCGCAAAGAATATGTGCCTACATGATAATAAATAAAAAAGTGTAGTGAGTGCATCTAATCATGTGTGTGCTATATTTACAACAATATGTACATGTGGCTATACTATATACACAGGAAGGTGCCAGGTGCAGAAGCTAACTATGTTACACCAAGAACAAAACCAATGTTATTAACAAACAATAACAAAATCTTAAACAGTATGGCAAAAAGTCAAAATCTTAAACAGTATGGCAAAAAGTCTGATACAGTGTGTCAGAACAAGTCAGTGAGTCCAATATGAAAAGGTTCATAAATTAAGTCTCTCAGGTGGGCGCCGAATTCGGGTTGACCGCCTCAAGGGTGGGTCAGGATCCACTGGCTGAGGAACGGGCCGGGCCACGGTTGAGTGAGGAGGATGCAGGGTGTCCAGAAGGTCAACAAAGTCCATTGCAGGGACAACAGGAGGGTGTGGCACCGGTGCAGGATCACGTAGCGAACGTGGAACCAGACGAAGGGCACGCCGATTGCGGCGGCGAAGAGAGCCATCAGGCAGACGAACCAGGAACGAGCGGGGAGCTATCTGTCGGGGAACCTCAGCGGTTGCCGACCAGCCGCCCTCCGGAAGGTGTATGCGGACATTATCTCCAGGCGCCAGGGCAGGAAGATCAGTCGCCCAAGCATCATGTGTTGCCTTTTGTTGCTCACACTGTTGCTGCAGTCCTCTGCATCCTCAGTCGAATGACAAAGCAGAAAAGGGCCTCCACATTGTTAAAAGGCTCCTCTGCAAGGCTGCTGATGCAGGATCTGACTTCTGCCTCGCCTTGCTGGCCTATCGCTCGGCCCCACTGTCCACGGGCCTATCGCCAGCCCAGCTGCTTATGGGTCGCACCCTCAGGACAAGCCGGTGCATGCTGTGTGGGATCACGATGCGGTCCAACTTCAGGAGGACACCATCAACGATTCCCAAGTCGTCCCGAACGTTGTAAAACTGTGGGCATTGTCCCTTGAGTCACCCGTCTGTCATGTGGCTCATCACACGCTGCAGAAGGGGGTCGGCCACAGTCTCACATCGAATGTGGGCCAGGCATGCATCAGTGGCCGGCAGATTGGCAGAAGTGAAGGCTACATGTGCGTCGACTTGGCAAACGAACCCCTCAGGGTCGGACTACGTGTTGACTGCCCTGGACAGAGCGTCTGCTATGATGAGGTCCTTACCCAGGGTGTAGACAAGTTGAAAGTCGTACCTCCGGAGTTTGAGCAGAATGCGTTGGAGGTGAAGGGTCATGTCATTAAGGTCCTTTTGAATGATGCCAACCAACGGGCGATGGTCAGTCTCCACAGTGAACTGGGGAAGGCCATACACATAGTCGTGCAACTTGTCAACGCCAGTCAACAGGCCTAGGCACTCCTTGTCAATCTGCGCATAGCACTGCTCTGTGGGGGTCATGGCCTGTGATGCATGGGCGACTGGGGCCCCATGATGAGGCGTCATCCCGTTGCAGGAGGACCGCCCCAATGCCGGAATGGCTGGCGTCAGTCGAGATTTCCGTCTCCCTTGCAGGATCGAAAAACGCCAGTACCGGGGCGGTGGTGAGCTTGACCTTGAGCTCCTCCCATTCACGCTGGTGGGTGGGAAGCCACTGGAATTCAGTTGTCTTCCTGACAAGGTGCTGGAGAGCTGTAGTGTGGGAAGCAAGGTTAGGGATGAACTTCCCCAGGAAGTTGACCATTCCGAGAAAGCGCAGCACTGCCTTCTTGTCTGTGGGCTTCTGCATGGCCGTGATGGCTGCCACCTTGTCGGCATCCGGCCGCACGCCCAACCGGGAGATGTGGTCCGCCAGGAACTTCAGCTCAGTTTGTCCAAAAGAGCATTTGGCTCGGTTAAGACGCAGACCCTGGTCCCGTATCCGTTTAAAGACGCGCTGGAGGCGACTGATGTGCTCCTGCGGTCTGGTGGACCAAATAATGATATCGTTCACATAGACGCGCACCCCTTCGATGCCCTCCATCATCTGTTCCATGATGCGATGGAACACTTCAGAGGCCGATATGATTCCAAATGGCATCCTATTGTAGCAGTATCTGCCAAATGGAGTGTTGAAAGTGCACAGCTTCCTGCTGGACTGATCCAATTGAATCTGCCAGAAGCCCTTTGAGGCATCAAGCTTGATGAATATTTTTGCCCGAGCCATCTCGCACATGATCTCCTCACGTTTGGGTATGGGGTAGTGTTCCCTCATTATGTTGAGATTTAAGTCTTTCGGGTCGATACAGATCCGGATCTCGCTGGAAGGCTTCTTGACGCACACCATGGAGCTGACCCATGGAGTTGACTCCGTTACCCGGGAAAGCACTCCTTGGTCCTGAAGGTCCTGCAGCTGCTGCTTGAGGCGGTCTTTGAGGGGTGCTGGGACCCTGCGAGGTGCGTGAACTACCGGGGTGGCATCCTGTTTAAGCCGGATTTTGTACGTGTAGGGCAGTGTGCCCATGCCCTCGAAAACATCCTGGTTGTGCGTGAAGATTGAGTTGAGCTGCGCCCTAAAGTCTACATCTGGGAAATCGGACGTGCTTTCTGGAGAGAGAGAGTGTACACGCCAAACGAGGTGGAGGATTTTGCACGCATGTGCACCTAGCAGAGCGTCCTTTGAGGAGCCCACGATTTTGAATGGTAGTATGGCTTTACGTGAGTTGTGTGTCACTTCGAGCTGGCACGGCCCCGTGGCGGGGATGACGTTGCCATTATAGTCAACGAGTTGACAGTTGGATGGCAGAATAGATAGTTTAACCTTCAGGGTCTGGAATGCTGACCATGCGAGGAGATTGGCGGAGGCACCAGTGTCCAGACGAAATCTGTTCTAGGATCGGTTGACCGTCAGGGTGGCACACCACTCATCGTCCGGATCAATGCTGTGCACTGACAGCGGCTGGTGCTTTCGACTCGGGGACAGCTTGTTCTTGTTGATGACAGCAACGCGGAGGGGCTCCCTGTCCTCAGTGTCACTGGTCTGTGTGATGTCGGGATTGGACTTAGTGAACGTGGGTTGAATTGCCCGAACGTTTCTGCGAGGCTGGTTAAACGGGTACGAGTTGGCAGGCTGAGGTGCTCGACAGCAGGCAGCATAGTGGCCAAGCCTGCCACAGCGTAGGCATTGTCGCGCTTTGGCAAGACATTGCCGCTTTAAATGGGCGGAGCCACAGTTGCCGCACGTCGTGACGTCAGTGCTTTCGTTGCGCCACCGCGCATGCACGGTGCGGTCTTGCGTAGTGCCGCATTCCTCTGCGTCAGGGTCCCTTCCCCTGGCGCGCACAAGCGCGGGAGGCCTCGGAAAGCGCGCGAAATGGCCGGCCTCCTCCAGGCCGCAGCCCGGGAGGCACTCGATCGTCTGGACCCGCCCCGCCCCGCGTGGCCCGTGTCGCGCCGCTTCGGCCGACTGGATGTACGAGTGCCGGCTGGTGGCGCTCTCATGCAGGACGCAGGTCTCGACGGCAGTCGCCAGGGTGAGTTGCTTGACCCGAAGGAGCTGCTGGCGCAGGGTGTCCGACATGACTCCGAGGGTGGTCCCATAGCCACAGGATTGCAGAGGATGCGGAGGTGTGTTAAGTAAGACTGGAAAGGTTCGTCCTTACCCTGCAAGCGCTGCTGGAACAAGTACCTCTCGAAGCTCTCGTTTACTTCAACGCTGAAATGTTCGCCGAACTTCAGGAGCACCGTCTTGTATTTGGTTTTGTTCTCGCCGTCCGCAAATGTAAGGGAGTTAAAGATGTGGATGGCGTGTTGCCCCGCCTTGGAGAGAAGAAGGGCAATCTTCCTGGTGTCCGATGCATTCTCCCTGTCTGTGGCCTCGAGGAAGAGTTGGAAGCGCTGCTTGAACAGTTTCCAATTGACCCCGAGATTGCCAGCGATTCGGAGCGGCGGCGGGTTGATGTTCTCCATGGTGCAGGACGGCGGATTGCTGATACGTTGCAGGTAGGTTTCACATGTGCTGGTTTGCGTCCACTTCTGGTATCATGTCGTGTTGGTATTCTGATGTACAAACGATCCAACACGGCTGGAGATGGTGTAACTCAGTTTTATTAACTACTCAACTGTAACAGCACACTGTTAACTTGGGTACGTGCATTACCAGCTAATCTGTGGACCTTGTCCTATCACTATCTGGGTGAAGCACTCAGCACATGGTGAATGTCTGAGTGGCAGGCTCTGAGCTCGGTGCTCTGAGCTGGCTGCTGCTGGAATCAGCAGGAACTGCAGTGTCCCCTGTTTTTATAGTACGTGTGCTCTCACTGGTGATTGGCTGCGATGTTGTGTGTGTGTTGGTTGGTCCTACTGCATGTCCATCAGTGTGTGTATGATTGCCCCATGATATGCTGATCTAAATATCATGACAGCAGTCATCTTGTTTAGTCGGTACTTCCTGTGGGTGCTGTGCTGATGGGCCGAGTGCTCTGACAGGAATGGACCTTTCTACTCACCTGGTTTGGTGACTCTCAGCATTTCTGGAAGGATGTCCCAGGGAAGGTGTTGTTGAGCCAATCCACCAACAATAGTAACTAAATCATAGGAACCTTCAACAATTCAAACAACAAAAAAGAGGTTTGTTAGACTGCAGGAAAACTGTTAACTCATTTCACAAATTAAGAATAAACAGGCCTGTTCCCTGGGGTCTGCAGGTCTAAATTAGTTGAGGTAGATTCTGTTGGTTACCTGGTTCTATTGGCAGTGGTTCATCTGACGTTAGAATCCAACGTGTCAAACTCTGATACAGGCCTTTGGATTCCGCTATCTTCAACATTTGCTCACTGCCATCGATTCCATGAAAGTTCTTAAATCCCAGTTTCTGCAACTAAAGAAAGCAGACTTTTTCACATTAGGTTTTATCCAACAAGCCTCTGATTGTCGATTATAATTGTCTCCTGTGGATTTTATCAAGCTCTACATGAAGTGTAACAGTGCCAGAATCTACACAGCTTCACGATATGATCAGCAGGTCAGGACTTGAACACTTGAACCTATTGCAAATTGGGTGATACGGTAGCATAGTGGTTAGCACTGTCGCTTCACAGCTCCAGGGTCCCAGGTGCGATTCCCGGCTTGGGTGACTGTCTGTGTGGGTTTCCTCCGGGTGCTCCGGTTTCCTCCCACATTCCAAAGATGTGCAGTTTAGGTGGATTGGCCATGCTAAATTGGCCTTTGTGTCCAAAAAACAAAGGTTAGGTGGGGCTACTGGGTTACGAGGAAAGGGTGGAGGTGAGGGCTTACGTGGGGTGCTCTTTCCAAGGGCCGGTCAGACCCGATGGGCCGAATGGCTTCCTGCACTGTAAATTCCACATGGTGAGAAAAATAAAAGGTGCGATCTAAAGGTGTGGTAGGGAGGAGGAATCACCAGGTGTTTCCTGATGGCCATCTTGGCGAGGCTGTCACTGGCATCTGAAGCTGATTGGGGCAATTAATGATGCCCTACTGGCTTCACGCAGCAAATGACTGTCTCCCTGGCTGATTCACCGGGACCGTGCATGGCAGCTGCCTGCTAAAGAGGGGGAGCAGCACTTAAACCGATCCTGCAGACCAAACCACAGACAACATGCAGACATATCACCGAGGAGATCAGCTCCATGATTCGGCGATGTCGACCTGGCCAGACTGATGGACGCGGTGGAGTCCAGGCGGGATACCCAGTTCCTCGAGGTGGTCAGAGGGACAGCCACAGGTCAGCCAGTGCCTCCTGGCAGGCAGTGAAAACAGGCGTCAGCTCGGGGAGTGTCACCAGGAGGCCCGCCACCCAGTGCCGCAAGAAGTTCAGTGACCTCCACCAGGCTGCACAGGTGAGTTGGCATCGTCCCTCTGGCATCGGTCCGCCACGATGACCCTGCGTTGGCACCGCGTTCCCCCCCCCTCCCTGGAGGGGCTGGTTTAGCACAGGGCTAAATAGCTGGCTCCCAAAGCAGGCCAGCAGTGCGGGTTCAATTCCCGTAACAGCCTCCCCGAACAGGCGCCGGAATGTGGCGACTAGGGGCTTTTCACAGTAACTTCATTGCAGCCTACTTGTGACAATAAGCGATTTTCATTTCATTTTTCATTTCCTCCTGGCATAATACCGTGATGTGCCTGGCACCCACCAACACAGCCTCCCGTGTCCAGCAGTGGTGCACCGACCTGTCGCTCACCATGCCAGCACCCTCGCCTCCACCCCGCTCCCTGATGCCTGAAGCTTGCGGCTCACAATGCCCTCTGTGTCCCCGCTTGAGACTTTAGCCCACAACAGATGGGAAAAGGCCCAGGCGTGTGCCGGACCTCAGGTCCTCACCCCCTACGAGGAATGGATCCTGGAGGTCGCGGGGTGGCCGAGGACAGATCGGTTCCTGATGTCGCGATTTGCCTGCGCCACAGAGGTGAGTATCCATCTGTTCCCACCCAGATGACCTAACCTTCATGCCAATAGGATGATACTTCCCTCCCACTGACCACATGTCCATTCAGCTGATGCAGTCGAAAAGGTCTGGCCGTGAGATTCAGAGAGGGATGTTAGTGACGCGGTCCATAGCCAATTGGAACTGTCCCAAAGGGTACAGGCACTCAGGCCGACACTGCTGGGGTGGTGGCCACAGTGGAAAGCCTGGAGCATGATGCCAGTAGCATGAGTGGTGGTGTCCAAGGCATGGCTCAGTCAGTGACAGCCATGGCTGAGCATCTCGACAGCATGTCCGAGTCACTGAGGAGCCTGTCCCTGACACAGGTGGACCTTTCCGAGGTGCTGTGGAGCAGTCTCAGGTGTGCATTGCAGAGGCACTGCGGAGCATGTCCCAGCCTCAGGTGTGCACCGCTGAAATGGTCCAGGGCATGTCCCGGTCGCTGAGGACCAAGTGCAGGTGGACATTGGCGACACACTGCAGAGCATAGCCCGCTCACAGAGGGGCATCACTGAGGGAATCAACACCATTGTGCAGATATTGGGGAAGCACCAGATGGCGCCGGGGCATCCGGAGCTCAATCCAACTGCCCCTCCAGCCTGGGGGGATGCCCCCAGGGCCCTGCGGGCACCGATTGGGAGGAGGGAACGCTGGAGGCCGAACCAGAGCCTCCCCACAGGATGAAGACAGCGGTCACCAGTCCACCTGCCCTGACAACGCCATGTCTTGGGGTCAGCTGGGTGGGTGGGGGATGGTCGGGGCGGGGTGAAGGGAGGGGGTAGCCTGAGGTGTGGAGAGAGCAAGGGTGGGGGGGGGGGTGTATGGCTGGGGGGGGGGGGGGGGGGGTGGAAAGGGGGGAGGTGGAGCGATGACAGACAAAGTAATAGCCAATGTGAAGTGGGTGAGGATGAGGAACTCCCTGGCCCTCCGGGAATGCCGGACCCTTACCACCACCTGTCCTCCATCCTCCAGATCGTCCCACTGGTCCATCTCCTCCTCCTCGTTGCTGCACGTTCCTCCTCCTCCACCTCCAGCACATCGCCCCGCTGCTGTGCCAGTTTGAGGAGAGCAGAGCAGAGGACCACAAAGTGGGGGCTCTCCGGGGTGTACTGCACTGCACCACTTGAACAGTCGAGGCATCGGAACTGCATCCTGAGCAGTCCGATGCACCGCTCAATCACAGCCCGCAGGCCACATGGACCTCGTTATATCGGGTCGCCGCTTCAGTCACCGGCCTCCGTACTGGAGTCATTAACCAGGCGGGTACCCTTTATCCCCCAAGAACCAACCGGTCACCTTGGGGTACTCCTCGAAGACGCCAGGGATCTCCGACTGCCCCAGGATGTAGCTGTCATACACACTTCCTCGGAGGCATGCACACACATGCATGATCTTCAGGTGGTTGTTGCACGCAAGTTGAACATTCAGGGAGTGGAACCCCTTCCTGTTGATGAAGGGTGCTCCCAGACCACCCAGTGTGTGGAAGGTGACATGCGTGCCAACCCATTACCCCTGGGCTGGGGCATCCTGGCGAGGGCCGCGAATCCTGCTGCCCGTGCATCTTGTTGGGCTTGGTCCAGGTCAAAGTTTATATAGTTGGCTGCCCGGGCAAACAGGAAATCCGTGACTTCACGGATGCACTTGTGGGCTGTTGGTTGGGATATGAAATTAAATGAAAATCGCTTATTGTCACAAGTAGGCTTCAAATGAAGTTACTGTGAAAAGCCCCTAGTCTAACAATTCTAGGCGCACTATGTCAAACAGGGACATGCATTACAAAACAATAAACTGGGAACCTCTAACTATTCTTAATACACTACACTCACTTAAACAGTTCATTATCCTACCTTCCTCAATCATACAACAAAATCATAGCAATTCATACACAGTCTTTCCTGGCTTGGCAGTCAAGCTCTAGATCATACAATTTGCTCATGAAAAGTTCTTTACATTTCTTTATTTACAATAAACGCAAGTGAATGCTCTTTATTATCGATCGTGGGGGTCGGGGATCTGGTCGTATCTGAACATAGGGGATCTGATCCTATATACCGGGGTTCGAGCACGGTAGGCTCTCCTTCTCCATTTCCGTAGACGCATAGTCTGCACAATGCAGCAGAGTATCGCTAATGCTAGTAAAGTTTCGATTACATATGACAGAGAGTACCAGGTTATAAACCTGGCACACCAAGATGATGTGGTGTCGCTGGTGACTGGGCTCTGGGTACTGCGGGGAAGTGAAACATTAACGGCTGGGGGGGGCTTGAAGTCATGGGGTTCGCGTTCACTCGCAACCAAATGTCCATTAGTATGATGCTGATCCATGTGGAGGAAGTCCTCATGACTCTTCTCTTTCCTTTTCTTTTCTTTGTCTTCTCCGGTCCTGGAGCTTCTGGAGTTCTGTGGAAACAAGCATAGTGTCTGTAACTATCTTTGTTTACTATCTTGTACGATAGTGTGTCTGTCCTTTGGTGCCAATTATTCCCTTTATAATTGGTCACTATGTGTGACTCCCTCATTTTTTTATTTTCAAAAATCAAATTTTAGGATAAAACACACTTCCCAATAATGAACCAGTGCTGATTTACCATCCAAATGTTGCAGGATGTAAATAGCATGTGGTTGGCAACCTAAAGGTTACCTAAAACAAAACAAAACTTTTTGAACTGAAAGTGCCAAAATAAGGTGCGTATGGGCTGCGACGGGTACGATTTGGATGGAGTCCCCGGGTAGGACGGCTACCAATGCTGTGTCTCTCCTACCCGAGCGTAGTTGACCAGAGGGGGGCTCCCAGGCAGGGCGGGTCCCAAGCCGTTTCTCCACTGCCTGAGCAACCGACAAGAACGGGCAGAAAATGTAGTCATCGTGGTGGGGCTGCCGTAGTGGTTCTATCCTTCGAACCAGAAGGGCAGTTATGAATGGGCGTCTGGTTCCGTAACCAGTTTCTGCAGACAAGCTCTCAGAGGTTTCAGCCAAACTGGTGTCTGGCAATGGTGAGTCTCTGTAGGCAAGTCCTCAGAGGTTTCGGCCGAATAGGCGTGGGGCAGTGAGAAAAAATTCTCCTGTCAGACATACAACATTTAACAAACGTACACACAACATAAAACATTCTGCAGGTTCCATCAGAAAGGACAACACTTCTCCCAAGCGGTTCCTTTTAAAACATCATCTGGACACCTCAGTTCTCGGTTGCGAACAGGGTCACAAAGGGGTTCTCGGTTTGGGAGTCAGACCCAAGGTTGTCCTCTTCTCCCGGGTGCCAAACTCTTGAGCGCATGAGGGCTGAAAGGGCTGCATGGTGTGAGGTGGGGTCGCTCTTGTCGTTGCGGCCGAGTCGAAACGAGTTATCTCGGTGCCAATAGTTGGTGTCTAGTTGTGTGGGGACGGAATCGGGGTCGTCAGTGTAGTTCGGTGGTCGGTGGTGGGGTTTATTTAGGAAAGTGATCATGAAGGGATCACTTGGATCGTAGTCGGCATTGCTGGGTGTGGGTCCTGTTGCATGGGGATAGTAGGGCAGCGTGCTGTGGCTATCGTCCGAGTCACAGTCGCTGTCTCTGCTGCTGCAGTCTGTGGGCGTTCCGAGGCGGAGTGTATATTTTGGGGGTGGAGTCGAGGTCGAGTCCGTGGCTGGACTGGTCGTGGTGGGGGATGGTAGGGTTATGTTGGCTGTGGGCGGGGTGTGGTGTGCTACGTCGAGCATGAAGTGGTGTGCGTGGTTCGACTGTGTTCCATATGCCTTCAGCTGGTTTATATGAAACCACGCAGTCTTACCATTGGGGTACTTTATTTTATAAAGGGAAGGGCTGACTTTATCCGCAATGGAATACGGACCTGCGTATTTTGGTGACAGGAATGTGCTGGGGTTATATACAGAGAGCATCATTTGCTGTCCGGTACTGTACTCAGTCGCATGCACTGTCTTGTCGAAACAAGCCTTGCTCTGTTTCTTCCTTGTGCCCAATTTTACTGCGGCTGCTAGCTGAGCCGTTTTAACATTTTCAACTAATTGCTCCACGGCTTTCTCGTGTGTGAGGGCCGTCACTTCGGGGCTGGTCAAGTCTAAACCTAACAAATATTCTGTGCCTTTCATGGGGCGTCCGGTCATGAGGGTGTGTGGGGTGTAACCTGTGGAAGTCAAAATTGTATTACGTAAAAACATCAGCGCAAAGGGGAGGACTGAGTCCCAAGTGGTGTTGTTCTGCTGGACCATTTTTCTGAGGGTGGATTTTAGGGTCCGATTCATGCGCTCCACGATACCACTCGACTGTGGGTGGTATGCTATGTGGAATTTTTGGGTGATGCCAAATATCGTGAGGACGTTCTGCATGACACGTCCCGCAAAATGGGAGCCTTGGTCGGATTCAATGCTGCGGGGGAGTCCCCACCTTGTAAAGATGTGGTGGGTCAAAACCTTGGCTGTGGTTTTTGCAGCGTTTGTTCGGGCTGGGAATGCTTCAACCCATTTTGTAAACGTGTCTATCACCACGAGTACATATTTATAACCATTCCTGCAAGGGGGCAATGGTCCTATAAAATCGATCTGGAGGTTAGTCCAGGGGCCATTAACGGGTCAGGTGTGGCTGAGTTGAGCCTTTTTGGCATATCTGTCCGGGTTATTCTGGGCACAGATAAGACAATTCTCGATGTAGTGATTTACATCCTCGTTTAAATTCGGCCACCAACAAAGCTGCTTGAGATGGGCTGTAGTGGGTTTGATTCCCTGATGTCCATGACCGTCATAGAACAAGCAAATCAATTGATTCCTGTCCTGTTCAGGAACCACATAAAGGGTGTCTTTTAACACCACACCGTCATGTGTGGTCAGTGCATTTCTAAACCTCTCATAGGGAGCTGGATATTTTCCTTTTACAATCTCCCTGAGATTGCTGTCCTGCTTCTGGGCCTCCACTAGATCCTCGATCCATGTCTGTGAGACCTGAACTGCACTCACTGGTGCGCTTTCGGGGGGTGTCCAAAGGTATCCGTGTCTGGAACCTGCTTTGGCCCGTGCGTCGGCTTTCACATTTCCAGGGGGGGAGGAACGATGGTGACTGCGGACTTTGATTATCCCATAAGTCCTGTTCTGGGCTCTTTCTAAAATATGACGGAGCAATGGTGCTGAGGGGAGGGGTTTTCCGTCTGCGGAAACAAATCCTCTTGCTTTAACAGGGGCAGAAATTCCGTGAGGCTGTTGCAGACATAGAGGCTGTCCGAGTATATGTCTGCTGGGCTGGGGAAGGAATCTGGATGCTCAACTATATACATGATGGCCGTGAGCTCTGCTGCCTGCGCGCCTAAGTGTCCGGGTAGTTTCAATGATATTTCCTCAAGGAAATATTTTATGCGCTTCCCAACCAAGACTGTGGAAGATCCATCCACATAGGTCTTTATGGGCTCACACGTGTCCGTGGGTGGGGGGCTCTGGGTTGAACTATCTATCCTTCTGGGGGGTGTTTTAGCGATAAAGGGGCCTGTATTGTGGTGTGGAGAGATAATCTCACATTCATGGGGGGTTCCGGGGTACTGTAAGTTGTCGGCTAAATAGGTGTGTGTCTTTGTCCTTTTTACAGTGATGTCCCGTCCTTGCAAGAGAAGGGTCCACCTAGCTGCTCTTACTTGACTGACGGTACCGTCCTTGAGTCGCCCGTCCAGTAAAAGTTGGGTGGGGGTGTGTTCGGTGAGAATTGTGATGGGGTTCAGTCCGGTAATGTATGAAAAATACTGGACTGCCCAAAATACTGCGAGCAGGTGCCTCTCACAGGCTGAGAATCCCTGCTCCACAGCATCCAAATTTCTGGAGGCATAAACTACGGGTCGTGCCGTTCCTGGAGGAGCACGACTGAGAGGGTGCGGTCTGTGGTCGCTACCTCTATGGTGTAAGGGGAAAGCGGGTCTGGAACCTGTAGTGCGGGGACTGCTATGAGTGCCTGTTTTAAAGAGTCCACAGTCTGTATGCTGCGGAAGCCATTCCAAGGGGGCTCCTTTCTTTAGGAGGCCTGAGAGGGGCGCTGCCTTGCTGGCGAAACCGTCAATGTGGTTTTGGCAGTAGCCAACCAGTCCTAAAAACGACCGGAGGGCTGAAACGTTCTGGGGAAGGGGCAATTTACCAATCGAGTCAATCCTTTTATGCTTGATCTCGCGTTTACCATGTGTGATAATTGTTCCCAAATATATCACCTTTTGTTCCAAAATCTGGACATTTTTGGGGTTGACTTTATAACCGATTGAGTGTAATAGTTCCAGGAGTTCGGACAGAAGCTCAATGTGCTCTTCCTTGGTGTCTGTCTGCAGTAGTAGGTCGTCTACGTACTGTACCAGACATTCGGGGTGAGAGAATTTGGCTAAATCATTTGCCAGCTGTCGGTGGAAAATGGAGGGGGAGTTGTGGAATCCTTGTGGCAGGCATGTCCACGTGTACTGCTGTGCTTTAAAGGTGAAGACAAATTTGTACTGGCACGCCTTTGCCAATGGAATGGACCAAAATCCATTACTGACGTCCAAAACCGTAAAGAATCGGGAATTGAGTCCCTGCTTGAGCATGGTCTCGGGACTTGTGGCTACTGTGGGGGCTGCTGCGGGGGTGATTTTGTTGAGTTCCCGGTAATCGATGGTCAGTCGCCATGATCCATCGGGCTTTCTCACTGGCCAAATCGGGGCATTATTAGTGGAGGCTACTGATCTAAGTATGCCCTGCTCTCATAAGCTTTCTATTACCTTGGAGATTTCTCCCTCTGCCTCTTGGGGAAATCCGTACTGTTTCTGGGGTCTAGGGTCAGGTCCTGTTACTTGTACGGAGCCAGTCATCCGTCCACAGTCGTGCTTGTGGGTCGCGAATGCTGCCCTATTCTTTTGCAGAACTGCCCTAACTTGCTTGTCCGAACTAAGCGTGGTCGGGTTGAACCAAAATGCGCCTACTGCGCTAATTTGGTTCATGTACTCTCCTGGGTTGAGCGTTGCTCAAGAGCGGGGGCTCTTGCGGATTTTGCCACCTTCCAGACACACTGGTTGACTGGATCGAATGAAAGGTGATGGGAATTCATGAAATCAATTCCCAGAATGTGTTTTGCTGTGTGGGGCAGGTCAACTAAAACTACGGGGTGCTTGGTGGTGATGTTGCCGATTTGAATGGGTACAGGGGCTGTGATGTGTCCCTGCTGTGAGTGGCCTGTAAAGCCGCTGAGGGTGATAGTGGCTGTACTGGGCCATGTGTCTTTTTGAAACAGGGTGGAGGAATTTATTGTGGTGCGGGACCCTCCTGTGTCCCAGAGAAATTCGATGGGCTGTCCCCGAATTTCTGCTGCAACTACCGGTCATCCGGACCTATCCCAAAGGGTGTCGCAGACCCAACTGGGGGAGCCCATACACCGTCAGTCCGTTCTGATCAAGTCCATCTGATCCGAACGGGGGCTAACGCTATGAATGGGCTCTGTCTTTTTCTTACTCAGAGTGCCCGTCTGCTGGGCTCTCTGTGGCTTTTTAGGGGCACTGCACTCTCTTGCGAAGTGTCCCAACTGTCCGCAGTTGTAACACTCCTGTGACTTGGGTGGGGGGCTGTTCTTTCCCTCATTCACCCATGCGGGGTCGTGGTGTGTTGTCTTTACTGCCTGCATATCTGCGCCGGCCTGCTTTTCCTCGGTATTCTTAACGGAGGGTTTACTTTGAACAGATTGCTCCCAGGTGCGGGACAATCTTTTCACTACCCACTTCTCGTTATGGGCCTCCTCTGAGGGATCATAACTCGCGCAGGCTTTCTGTCCTGTTTCTGTGGCATGGGAGATAAGAGTGTGGTTCCATTTGGCCATGTTGTCTGGGGACAAATGGGCGCGGTCTACGTCTCCAAAGACTGCTGCAAAGTGAATCCACAGGCGTCCAGCGAACTCTGTGGGGTGCTCGGATTTCTTTTGCCGACATTTGTTGAGGCCATCTACGGGGTCACCTCAGTTATACCCGATCGCATCCAGGATCGCGGTATGCATTTCTGCAAGGGTGCCTCCTCCTACATTATGTGGGTCGGGAAGGGCTGCTGCTACTGACGGGTCTAAACTTAAAACTGTGAGCTTTACCTGCTCTCTCTCATCCAGGCCGTACATGGTCGCCTGATGTTTAACTGTGGCAAAGAAATGGTGGGGGTCTGAGGTGGGGAGGAATGGTGTGATCTTACTGCACGCGTCCCGTAATTGGGTCACTGTTAAGGGGGTGGAATATAGACATTCCTCATCGTCCGATGTGGCTGTGCGGTGGGTGGTTACTGGGTTCATTGGAGTGTGGACTATCTGCTGTGTTGGGGGTTGGGGCGCTTTTCTCTTTTGTGGCTTTCCCTGCGCACATGTTCCCTGAACATATCTCTGCGCTGTTTCGTTCAATTCTTCCCAATCAGGGCCGTCTTCCTGATCTAATCTTTCCCCAAAGGTTTCCTGAAAATCTTTTTGAACAGAAAGCAGTGATTGCAGCTCTGCAATCTGCTTCCGGCACTTTGCGTGGTCTAATGTGCTTTGTCTTTGTTCTGTGGTGGCAGCATGGAGTGCTCTTAATGCTGCCTTGAGATCACTACACTGTTTTTGTAATGCCTCTACCTGTTTTTCCGTTTCTTCTCGTACCAGGACTGCACGTTGCGTGTCCTGATAGCCTTTTCGTATTGAGACTGGAAGCTGCTTAGGTGCGCCAGACAAGACTGGTGAGCCCTTTTGGCGTCATCCACCTCTCCATCTTTTGCTGCCAATTTCCTTCTCAAATCTAAATTCTCCTTTTCTACCTCACTTACATCGACCTTACTCATTCAATGTATGCCTTCAACTTCTTTCCGGAGCATCCTAACGACCTTCTCTGTGCCTCGCAATTGTGCCAAGCAGGACACGATTGCCATCGGCTTGCGAGCTTTCTCTAAGCTCTTTTTGTGGATCTCGCTCAGGTTCTCCCACCAAGTATGTCCTCTACTCCCGGGACCTGATTCCTCATTATCACAGAAATCATTCCAAAGGGGCCATCCTTTCCCTTTGAGATATTTCCTGATCGCTTCCTCCCAAATGGGACATTGTCCCACTCTACTGCTTCTGGTCGCTGCGACCGCAAATTTCTCAGGGTTCATGAGGCGCTGCATTGCCTGCATTGCCACCTTTCCCATCCGAATGCTTCTTTTAAATTTGGAACAGGGGAGCTAAGGCGGTGCTGTAAATACGGGTACGGCTTTCGCTACTTTCCGATATACAAACTTCCGACAGTTTTGAGGCAACAAAAATCTATCAGTTTTACCTTATAGCCCTGTTAGTTACGCATGCATACACACACTTCCGAATTATGACTATTGATCAGAACTGCTTGAACGCTTGTGGTTTTCTGTTTCCAATTGGATCTCCAATTCAAATTCTTGGGTTCTCCCAGAGTGGTTTTCCACTTCTAGATCGGGTCCCGTCAGGATGTCGCCAAATAAATGTTGCTAACTTTTGCCTCAGTTTAATTGCTCTGTTTTATCACCTTTGCTCTTGAGTCGCCAGGTATCTTTATGATACCGCCACGTGGTTCAAGTCCGAGTAATGATCAATAATCCAATACACCGCTTAGTAAGATTTATATCAAAGCACATTTATTATACACAGTAATTGCTACTCATGCATAAATTCTACGTCGAGACTTCCGGGTGCGGCTATGCAGAGCTAGGTCGCATATTCGGTAGCTCCCGCTTGGAACGGACTTTTGGGCTCTTTTGCAGGGCCCCCACGGCATTTGTTTGACATTTCCCGGTGTGGCAAGAGGACTGCAACACTCCCCTGACGGTGTCCCCCAGGAGTGTTGTGTCTTTTGGCTGCCAGGCCCGGCAGAAGCAGTGGAAGATTTGGCTGCAACAGGATAAACAGCATTTGCAGCAGTTTGCAGCATGCACGTGGGGGAAGGGCAAGCTTAAAGCTGCAAACAGTCCTGAGGACCTTTATCAAAAGTGAATTCTAACAGCAGAGGGAACAACTGTGAAAAGATCTCACCAGGGCCACTGAAGAAGCGAGGACGAGGCTTCCGGTGGCGGCCATGGAGGAGTAGGTCACGCATTCGGCAGCTCCCGTCTGGAACGGACACTTAGAACTTTTTCAGGAGTTTCCACGGACATTTTGGGGCAGATTGGTGAAGCGAACACTGCCAAAAGAATTCCCACTCGAGACTTTTGGGCTCTTTTCAGGGCCCCCAAGGGCACTTTTTCGACGTTTCCCGGTGTGGGAAGGAGTTAATAATAGTTCCCCGTCAGTATATGGCTTTAACTAGGAGCGGGGTGACAAAAAAGGTGGTGGTGGACCAGAAGAAGGGAGGGAAGAAGGACAAAATGGCGGCGGGCGGAGACCAGGCAGCGTGGAGGCAGTGGGCGGAGGAGCAACAGGAGGGTATCCAGCGCTACCTCAGAGAGATTAAAAAGGACCTGCTAGAGCCGATGAAGGCTGCTATTGATAAGCTGCTGGAGACACAGACGGCCCAGGGGGTGGCGATCCGAGAGGCTCAACAAAAGATCTCTGTCAATGAGGACGAGATCTTAGTCCTGGCGGTAAAGGTGGAGGCGCACGAGGCGCTCCACAAGAAATGGCTGGAGCGGTTCGAGGAGATGGAGAATCGGTCAAGGCGGAAGAATCTGCGGATTCTGGGCCTCCCGGAGGGGCTGGAGGGGCCGGACGTGGGGGCCTATGTGGTCACCATGTTAAACTCGCTGATGGGAGCGGGGTCCTTCCAGGGGCCCCTGGAGCTGGAAGGGGCCCATAGAGTGTTGGCGAGGAGGCCCAAGGCTAACGAGCCTCCGCGGGCGGTGCTGGTGCGGTTCCATCGGTTCGTCGATCGGGAGTGTGTGCTCAGGTTGGCCAAGAAGGAGAGGAGCAGCAGGTGGGAGAACGCGGAGGTTCGGATATATCAGGACTGGAGTGCGGAGGTGGCGAAGAGGAGGGCCGGGTACAATCGAGCGAAGGCGGTGCTGCACAGGAGGGGGGTGAAGTTTGGCATGTTGCAGCCGGCGGGATTGTGGGTTCCTACAAGGACCGGCACCATTATTTTGAGTCTCCGGAGGAGGCGTGGGCCTTTGTTCAGACCGAGAAGCTGGACACAGACTGAGGGTCGGGATGGGCGATTGGGGACTGCGGTGGATATGTTATGCCTATTTTTGGTTCGGTGGGGGGGGCCTTTGCATTGTTTTGGGTTTCTTTTTCTCTGTGTTTTTCTCTTTTGGGTTGGGGAGGGTGGATGGGGCGGGTTGGGCACTGTTTTGGTTGGTGGCGGGGCCTGGTAGGTGGAGAGTGCGGGATTTTTTTTCCCGCGCCGAAGGCTGGGGGGGACGGGACCGGGGCGGGGAAGCGAGGATTGTTTCCCGCGCTTTGAACGGAGGGGGAGAGCCTGTGAATGGGGAGCGGGAGAGGAGGGTGTGCCACACAATGGGAGGAGTCGAAGGGGAGGCGGGAGTGGCCGAGGTCAGCAGGAGTCAGCTGACTTGCGGAAGTGCAATGGGGGGAGTAAACCAGCTAGGATGGGTCCTAGCCGCGGGGGCGGGGGGGAATCGAGTTGCTGCTGCTAAGATCAAGGAGGAGCAGGAGCGAGTGGGGTGGGTCAAGACGGGGGTATGCCGCTGTGGGGAACGGGCCGGGTGTGGAGTGTGGGCGCGTGGCTGGCCAAGGAGGGGTCATGGCTAGTCGGCAGGGGAGGGGGGTGGGTAGCCCCCTAATCCGGCTGATAATCTGGAATGTAAGGGGACTGAATGGGCCGTTTAAGTGGGCCCGCGTGTTCGCGCACCTGAAGGGGCTCAAGGCGGATCTGGTTATGCTCCAGGAGACACACCTGAAGGTGGCAGACCAGGTGAGACTGAGGAAAGGTGGGTAGGTCAGGTGTTTCACTCGGGGCTAGATGCCAAAAATCGAGGGGTGGTGATCTTGGTGGGAAAGAAGGTGTTATTCGAGGCGTCGAGCATTGTGGCAGATAATGGCGGTAGGTACATAATGGGAAGTGGTAAGTTGCAGGGAGAGAGGGTGGTACTGGTCAACGTGTATGCACCGAACTGGGACGATGCGGGTTTTATGCGGCGTATGTTGGGTCGGATCCCAGACTTGGAAGTGGGGGGCCTGATAATGGGGGGAGACTTTAACACGGTGTTGGATCTTGCACTGGATCGCTCCAGGTCTAGGATGGGCAGGAAGCCGGCGGCGGCTAGAGTGTTGAGGAGATTTATGGACCAAATGGGAGGGGTGGACCCTTGGAGATTTGCAAGGCCGGTGGCTAGGGAATTTTCATTCTTCTCACATGTCCATAAGGCTTATTCTCAAATCGACTTTTTCATTTTGAGTAGGGCGCTGATAGCGAGAGTAGAGGATACCGAGTATTCGGCAATAGCCATTTCGGACCACGCCCCGCATTGGGTGGACTTGGAGATGGGGGGAGGAGAGGGACCAGGGCCCGCTGTGGCGCTTGGAGGTGGGGCTGTTGGCGGACGAGGAGGTGAGCGAGCGGGTCCAAGGAAATATAGAGAGGTACTTGGAGACCAACGACAACGGGGAGGTCCGAGTGGGGATGGTATGGGAGGCACTGAAGGCGGTGGTGAGGGGAGAGCTGATCTCCATCAGGGCCCACAAGGAGCGGAGGGAGCGGGGGGAGAGGGAGAGTCTGGTGGGGGAGATGGTGAGGGTAGACAGGAGGTATGCGGAAGAGCCTGAGGAAGGACTGTTGAGGAAGAGGCGCAGCCTCCAGGCCGAATTCAACCTGGTGACCACCAGGAAGGCGGAGGTGCAGTGGAGGAAGGCCCAGGGGGCGGTCTACGAGTATGGGGAAAAGGCAAGCCGGATGCTGGCGCATCAGCTTCGGAAGCGGGACGCAGCTAGGGAGATCGGGGGAGTTAAGGACAGGGAGGGGGCGTGGTGCGGAGTGGGGTTGGCATCAATGGGGTCTTCAGGGACTTTTACGAGGAATTGTACCGATCCGAGCCCCCACGGGAGGAGGGAGGGATGGGCCGTTTCCTGGACCAATTGAGGTTTCCAAAGGTGGAAGAGGGACTGGTGGCGGGACTGGGGGCCCCGATTGGGCTGGAGGAGCTGATCAAAGGGATAGGAAGCATGCAGGCGGGGAAGGCACCGGGGCTGGACGGTTTCCCGGTCGAGTTCTATAAAAAATATATGGACCTGTTGGGCCCGCTGTTAGTTAGGACCTTTAATGAGGCAAGGGAGGGGGGGGCTTTACCCCCGACGATATCCCGGGCACTGATCTCCTTGATCCTGAAGCGGGACAAGGATCCCCTGCAATGTGGGTCTTACAGACCGATTTCCTTGCTAAATGTAGATGCCAAGGTGCTGGCGAAGGTCTTAGCCACGAGGATTGAGGATTGTGTGCCGCAGATCATCCATGAAGACCAGACAGGGTTTGTGAAGGAGAGACAGTTGAACGCGAATGTGCGGAGGCTTTTGAACGTTATCATGATGCCGGCGAGGGAGGCGGAGGCGGAGATAGTGGTGGCGATGGACGCTGAGAAAGCCTTCGATAGGGTAGAATAGGGGTACCTGTGGGAGGTGCTGAAGAGGTTCGGGTTTGGGGAGGGGTTTGTCAGGTGGGTTAGGCTGTTGTACGAGGTCCCGATGGCGAGTGTGGCCACAAATAGGAGGAGGTCCGAGTACTTTCGGTTGCACCGAGGGACGAGACAGGGGTGTTCCCTGTCCCCCCTGCTCTTCGCACTGGCGATTGAACCCCTGGCTATGGCACTGAGAGAGTCGAGGAACTGGAGGGGGTTGGTGCGGGGTGGGGAGGAGCACAGGGTGTCGCTTTATGCGGACTACCTGCTGCTGTATGTGGCGGACCCGGTGGGAGGAATGCCAGAGGTAATGAGGATCCTTAGGGAATTCGGGGACTTTTCGGGGTACAAGCTCAATATGGGGAAGAGCGAGCTGTTCGTAGTTCAGCTAGGGGACCAGGAGAGGGGGATTGGCGAGCTCCCACTAAAAAGGGCGGAGAGGAGTTTCAGATATTTGGGGGTCCAGGTGGCCAGGAGCTGGGGGGCCCTGCATAGGCTTAACTTTACAAGGCTGGTGGAACAAATGGAGGAGGAGTTCAAGAGGTGGGACGCGTTGCCGCTGTCCCTGGCGGGTAGGGTGCAGTCAATCAAAATGACGGTGCTCCCAAGGTTTTTGTTCCTGTTCCAGTGCCACCCCGTGTTTATCCCGAAGGCTTTTTTCAGGCGGGTTAACAGGAGTATAATGGGGTTTGTGTGGGTGCGAGGGACTCCGAGGGTGAGAAGGGTGTTCCTGGAGCGGAGTAGAGATAGGGGGGGGCTGGCGCTGCCCAACCTCTGTGGGTATTACTGGGCCGCCAATGCGACAATGGTGCGCAAGTGGGTGATGGAGGGGGAGGGGGCTGCATGGAAGAGGCTGGAGGCGGCGTCCTGTGTGGGTACGAGTCTGGGGGCACTGGCAATGGCGCCGCTGCCGCTCCCTCCAAGGAGGTATACCACGAGCCCGGTGGTGGTGGCGGCCCTCAAAATTTGGGCCAGTGGAGGCGGCATAGGGGGAAGTTAGGGCCTTGGCGTGGACCCCATTACGGGGGAACCACCGGTTCGCCCCAGGAAGAACAGGTGGAGGGTTTTCGGGGTGGCACAGGGCAGGCATACGAAAATTAGGGGACCTGTTTGTGGACGGGAAGTTCGCGAGCTTGGGTGAGCTGGAGGAGAAGTACGGGCTCCCCCCGGGGAACACCTTCAGGTACGTACAGGTAAGGGCGTTTGCCAGATGGCAGGTGGTGGAATTCCCACGGCTACTGCCACACACAGTACAGGACAGGGTGCTCTTGGGGGGTTGGGTGGGATTGGGGAAGATCTCGGAAACTTACCAGGTGATGCAGGAGGAGGAGGAGGCCTCGGTGGTGGAGTTGAAAGGTAAGTGGGAGGAGGAGTTGGGAGAGGAGATCGAAGAGGGGACGTGGGCAGATGCCCTAGGGAGGGTGAACTCTTCCTCTTCATGCGCGAGGCTCAGCCTCAGACAGTTTAAGGTGCTGCACAGGGCACACATGACCGGGACAAGGATGAGCAGGTTCTTTGGGGGTGAGGACAGGTGTGTTAGGTGCTCAGGGAGCCCAGCAAATCACACCCATATGTTCTGGGCATGCCCAGCGCTGGAGGAATTTTGGAAAGGCGTAGCGAGGACGGTGTCGAGGGTGGTAGGATCCAGGGTCAAACCGGGCTGTGGGCTCGCAATATTTGGTGTGGCAGAGGAGCCGGGAGTGCAGGAGGCGAAAGAGGCTGGAATTCTGGCCTTTGCGTCCCTGGTAGCCCGGCGGAGGATTCTCCTTCAGTGGAAAGATACGAGGCCCCCAAGTGTGGAATCCTGGATCAGCGATATGGCAGGGTTCATTAAATTGGAGAGGGTGAAATTCGCCTTGAGAGGGTCGGTACAAGGGTTCTTTAGGCGGTGGCAACCATTCTTAGACTTTCTGGCAGAACGCTAGAAATTGGTCAATGGCAGCAGCAGCTCGGGGGGTGGGGGGGGGTTTACTTTATTTTTGTTTATGTTATTTACACTGGAAGGGTCTGAGGGGGTGTATACACCTGTTGTCTTAAGTCGGGGTGTTAATGTTAATTTATTATTTAGGTACGGGGGTGGAGGGGTTTGGGGGGTTGCTTTTTTAGATTGTGTCTTGTACTTACCCCTGTTGGGTTCTTTTTTCTTTCTCATTTTGTTATTGATATTTTATGAAAACCTTTAATAAAAATTTTATTTTTTTAAAAAATTCTACGTCTAAGCTACTTCTACGACTAACAGGCCAATACTTAACTCGGAACTGGCCCACCAGGTCAGGGAAACAAATGGCCTTTCGTTCGGGTTCTGAGCCTGCGGGATTCGAAGTTGGTACAGATTGGTAGCTAGGAGCGCCTATCTTGTAGCGAGCGTTGAAGTAAGACTTACTAGATTTCAGCGATGGCTGGACCGGTCACTGTCAAGGGTTGGTTCGCGTTGCTGAGTGACCCGGTCAAGAAGAGAAGCAGAGCGGCGATTTGAACTTGAGCTTGATTCTTATAGTCCCCAGGGGCTTCCTGCCTTTCGGGGCGGACCCTGTACCTTCGTCCCAATCACTTTGTTCGATTTTCTCCAATGCTGGAGCGGTTCCCTGATCGATGGGCGGTCTTGAGGTGGTCGTTCACCTCCCATTGTGTAGACTTCTGCTGGTGCCACGGAGTCTAGTTTGACTTTATGTGTCTAAATGTTGCTCATTGTTCCTGGGGATTGCTCATTAATATGCAGGTGGCTGGTGTTTTGTTATGCTGATGGTTGCCGGTATCGATCTTGTCTGGCCTTTCCAGAGGTAAATACACACTCAACCCGCAGCTGCCTGTTTGTGTCCTGTTGGCTGACTTTCCCATCAGCCTTTGCCGTTCGCCATTTTAAATCGGGAGTTAGCCATTTTAACTGGCTACAATATCCCCAGTGCTGAGGTCCAAAGTTTGGATGTTGTATTGTTAGCTGCTGCCTCAGTAGAGTTGATGCTTCCGGAGTTCAGGACAAGTGGCCAGGCCTCACATGCTGATTGGGATGCTGGCAGTAACAACTGGTGTCGTCAATGGCATGTGTACCCACGGGAATCACTTAGGTATATTTTTAGTTTAATAACAGTACCAGGATACAAAAAACTAGAACAAATTGTAGCGCAAACAGCGATACACTGAAATTACCCACAATACACTATAGACAAAAAAAACAATCAGCAAGAAACAAAACCACCAGCATCTAAGCCAGTGCGTACCCCCCCCGCCCCCCACCCCAGAAAGGAGAGGAAAAGCACCCCTTCCCTTCCAAGAGGGGGCACACTTCAGTCAAAGAACAGGTTCATCATACAAAAGTCAAGGCAACATACAGAGAAACCACAAAAAAGGCAACAGTACAATGAAAATACTAACTTTACACCATAAACAAAACCTTAAACAATCAATAAGAAAACACAGCCACCAGCACCCAAACCAGCGCACACTACTCCCACCCCATCCCACCCCAGCCCCTGCAGGGGCCCCACATTAGGATATTGTTGTCAAATCTTCTATCTTCCCTGTGTTTCTTTTTTTATCCCTGTCCTGGTGTCTGCTTTGGTCTACCGTCTTCTGGTTAGCTGCTAAAACATTACTGCTCCCTTTGGGATCCCTGTCCTGATGGACCGGGCCACGAAATCCCTCTAGGTTCTGTGGCAGAACCTGTGATGTCAATGTGAATATAGACTTTGCCAGCAGCCAATTGGTAAATGTAGGATTCGCTGCCAGCCCCTATCTCTGTCTTTGACTGGAGAAGCCGGTCAGAAGCTTTCAGGAAAGAAGGTGGGTCTTGGGCAGAGCTCCATTTAACTTCAGCCAGGTTTCAACTGGAAGACACTCTCTCTCTGCCCAGCAATTCCTAAAACCTCCGAGCCAGTTCTGTGAAGGCTCTCCGAGTGAGGAGGCAGACAGCATTCAAGTTTTTGGGAGGGCTTGTGGAGTAAGAAAACAAGCAGTCATTCACCAGGTCTGTCACCTTTCAACCCTCTCTCTGGAAGACTGGGAAGAGCTCAAAATGTAAGCTTAACGTGAGAGCTTTGTACAGAAAACTGCCAGAGTTTTGTACAGAAATCAGGCAAGGGAAAGATTGCTAATCCCGGAGTTAAAGTTGTAGTAATTACAGAGCGAAAGCTGCATCTGGTGGTAGAAGAGCAGACGTGCACTGATCTGAACATTCGGTGTACAGAACCATCTGGTGAGAGCGATTGGAATCACGCTGGCCTGAAAATCCCTGTACCTCATTCCATCAGGTGCCAACCTGAAGATCTTTGTGCAAATCTATTAATCTATTCCCAGAGGCTGAAACCACAGCATCGAAGAGTCATCTCAAATTTACCCTTTAATCCCTGTTTTTTTATCCTCACCAAGTCTTACCTTGTGTCTGTCTTGTTTCTGTCTGGGTGGAAGATGGGATGGGGTCTTGGGTTTAGGTAGACTGGTAGACCATTGCCCTGCTTTTTATTTATTCATCTTTTCCTTTTGTTATTAATAAACAGTTTGTTAACATTTTACTTTAATAAATCTGGTGTCTAACTTGTTGGACCAGTCAATGGTTAAAGGTCTCAGGAAAACATGTGGTTGGGACTCTGGGGTCTGTGGAGCTGGAATTGACTGCACATTTGCCCAGGGTGTCGTAACAAGTGGAAAGGTGCCCAATGGTGACATGCAGCAAGGATAGAGAGAGAGAGAGAGAAGCCCTCCTCTTCACCAGCATGGGTAAACTCACAAACCCCGGGCCAAGAAGCAGGAGGGGCTGCAACTGGCGAGCACACAGCTGCAAGGTGAAAAACAATTAACAACAATAACATGATATCAAGCATATAATTCCCCATAAGCCAATAACAGTACAAAAGGAAAACAGAAACCATCAGCAACCTGCACGGTTCCCAAACCGAGAGCAGCAAATAGCCACGAAGACAAAAAGTCACCAGTAGGCAATAAAGGCATCCTGACACAACCTCTGAGTTGCAAAGCCGAACCGGGCCGCCGCCCCTCCACTGCGTCGGCACCTGGTCTCATTGACAAGAGGCACACAGTTCCAGACATAAGTCAATAAACAGTTAAAAGTCAATAAACAAACATTGCAGCAAATATATCAACAAACTGCAAGATCAAACCCTCCTCCAGCTTCAGCCCGGTAGTAAGTCAGCACAAACCTCCCCGTGCCTCATTCCAGGTCAAAGAAAGCAGAAGACCAGTATTTACAGCAGCAGGCAGGCTCCCTCCTCCCTCTCCCTCTATGGCAGCTTCCAGCAGCACAATTTCAAAACAGGGACGGTCAGTACCTGAGCCATAGGAACTCAAAGCGTAGGAGTGAGAAAGCAACTCTTTCCCTTCTTTAGACTGGTAGTACTGGCAGCACGGTAGCATAGCGGTTCGCACAATGGCTTCACAGCACCGGGGTCGCAGATTCGATTCCCGGCTTGGGTCACTGTCTGTGCGGAGTCTGCACGTTCTGACCGTGTCTGCGTGGGTTTCCTCCGGGTGCTGATGGCGAAATCGGGAATCGTAATTGGTCGGCGAATAGCTTCCAACGCCAAAATCGCGGTTGACAACGGTTTGACGCCAAATCGGGATGCTCCGGCACTCCCAAAATGGCGTAAATGTGACACTCGCCACGCGGCCTGAAAGTACATTTGGCATTTCATTAGCGGGCCTGACACCCGACGCTCCGGGGCCTCCGTAATTCAGCACCTCCAATGGGCCAATTTCCCAACGCCGTGGTTCACTCGTGGTTATAAAAATCATAAACCTGGATTCCTGGCTGCTGAGCAAGAGAGAGGAAGTAGAAAATGGCGTGGAGTGACTGTGGGCTGCCGGCTCGGACACCGGCCGTGCTGGCTGCGGTGGGGGTGGGGGTGGGGTGTCCTGACAGGGCTGAGCAGCCGGATGGGTCCCCCACAGGACTCGGGTGGTGCCCAGGCACCAACCGCATTTACAGCGGCCATCTTGCTGACCACCCACGCTGCCCCCTGGTTCTACACAGTGATGCCGGCCGTATGGGTGCCCCCCCAGCCCTGAACACCCTACCCAACCGGCAACCGCCCACCGGGGGATAACCCATGGCCACTCTGATGGCAGCCTCCAGTGAGGGCAGCGCCAGCTGCTCCTGGTGCCCACCCCTGCTGCCAGGGGCACCGACAGGTCCTGGGTTGAGGGGCCCGGAGTGCCAACTGGGGCCACCATGTAGCCCATGGTACCAGGATGGGCACGGGAGTATGTGCCATGCTGACATGTTGGCCTATCAACCCCTGCAGACAATGGCATTCAGACATCAAACCGCGATGCTGGCCACCGTGGCGATGACCACAGTTCTGCATGAAGCCCTGTGGCAGCGTGAGCGGAGCCACTCAGAGAGGAGTTGGAGGCTGCAGCAGAGGGGCGGGCTGCAGAGGGGCAGGTGGCAGCCGCTCAGGCTGGAAGGCCCAACAGGCCGAGGAGGAGGAGGAGGTGCCAAGGAGGCGCCAGATGAGGCCCGGTGTGTACCGGCACTGCATGTCATTCGAGGACCTGCTGGACCGGGCATGCAGACGGAGACTGCGGATGAGCAGAGAGACAGTGTGACTGTCATGCAAGACTGCCTTTAAGAAATGGATGTGTATGCAATGTACCTTTTAGAAAACAGTGATGTGGGACTTCCGGTTGCGGCTATGCCTAGGTAGGTCGCACGTTCGGCAGCTGCCGCCGGGAACGGACCTTTGGGCACTCTAGAGGGGCCCCAACGGCAATTGTTCGACGGCTTCCAGTGTGGGAAGGTGACAGAAAGATCCCCCCGACATTATATGGATTGGACCAGGAGTGGAGCGGTGAAAAAAGTGATCTTGGAGCAGCGAATAGTGAGAGGGAGAAAAAACAAGATGGCGGCGGGTGGAGACCAAGCAGCAAGGGCACAGTGGTCGCAGGAGCAGCAGGGGTTTCTTAAACACTGCTTTGAGGAGCTGAAAACCAAAATGCTGGCGCCAATGAAGGCGGCGATTGAGAAGCTAGTGGAGACCCAGAAGGCCCAAGGGGCGGCGATCCGGGAAGTGCGGCAAAAAGCCTCGGAGAACGAGGACGAGATCTTGGGCCTGGCGGTGAAGGTGGAGCCGCACGACGCGCTGCACAAGAGGTGGGCGGAAAGATTTGAGGACCTGGAGAATAGGTCGAGGAGGAAGAATCTTCGGATTCTGGGTCTCCCCGAAGGAGTGGAGGGGCCCGATGCCGGGGCCTATGTGAGCACGATGCTCAATTCGCTGATGAGCGCGGGAGCCTTCCCGAGGCCTCTGGAGCTAGATGGGACTCACCAGGTCTTAGCAAGGAGACCCAAGGCCAACGAGCCGCCAAGGGCTGTAGTGGTGAGGTTTCACCGCTTTATGGACAGAGAGTGTGTCCTGAGATGGGCCAAGAAAGAGTGGAGCAGCAGGTGTGAGAACACTGAGATCCGAATCTATCAGGACTGGAGTGCAGAGGTGGCTAAGAAGAGAGCGGGTTTTAATCGGGCTAAGGCGGTGCTCCATCGAAAGGGGGTGAAGTTCGGTGTGCTGCAGCCAGCGCGATTGTGGGTCACGTTCCAGGATCGGTGGGGGTGGGGGGGGTTGGGGGCGGGAGATGGGGGGGGGTTGGGGGCGGGAGGGGGGGTTGGGGGCGGGAGAGGGGGGAGTTGGGGGCGGGAGAGGGGGGGTTGGGGGCGGGATAGGTCACGTGCGGCAATCCCGGACCCGGCGAATCCGGCGCCGTTTTGCTTGGGACCGGTTGCGCTCCACATGGCGATGGTGCTTGCCCATTCCGAGTTGCTGAACCGGTGCGGCTGTTGAGACATTTTTGCTGTCGGAAAACGCTGCTGTTTCAACGTCAGTGTCGGCACGTAGTCTCAAAATCGGAGAATCCAGCCTTTGCTGTTAGATAATTTGGACAATCTGAATTCTCCCTCTGCGTATCCGAATGTGGCGTCCATGGGCTTTTCACAGTATCGTCATTGAAGTGCTAATGTAGGCCTACTTGTGACGATGAAGATTATTGTTATTATAGTAGGTTTTTCACAGCTTTCCTTTGCCTCCTTCCAAGCTTCAGGAGTAGAAAAGGCAGCCAGCAACCAAACACTAAAATCTTCAATCAGTCCTGAGTCAAAACAGCAGGAGAGCACAGAGCACACGCAACCTGCAGCCACTTGGGTATATTTTAGTTTAATAACAATTCACATATCACAATAACTATAAAAGTACAAGGGGGGCACAGTGTTAGCACTTCTGCCTCACAGTGCCAGGGACCCAGGTTCAATTCTGGCCTTGGGTGACTGCCTGTGGAGTTTGCACATCCTCCCCGTGTCTGCGTGGGTTTCCTCCGGGTGCTCCGGTTTCCTCCCACAGTGCAAAGACGCGCAGGTTAGGTAAATTTGTCATTCTAAATTGCCCCTTAGTGTCCAAAAGGTTATGTGGAGTTATGAGGTTATGGGAATAGAGTGGAGGAGTGGGCCTAGGCAGGGTGCTCTTTCAGAGAGTCGGTGTAGACTCGATGGACCAAATGGACTCTTTCTGCACTGTCGGGATGCTATGACATGGCACAGTGCTATACAATGGCAAAAGAACAAAACATCAGGACAAATGCAAAACCTTAACAGTGTAATTACACACAAAAAAACAAATACATATTAGATAGGAACCAAACAACAATACAAAGGAGGTACAAGCATCTGAATCAACCCGCCACTCCCTCCCCTTCCCACAGCTCCCAGCAGCAGACCAGCCAGAAAGTCAAATTGACACCCAACATGGCAGAAGAGAGGGAAAACACTTCATTCCAGGCTGCTACCACAGATAAAAGGGGCTGTGACTGACAAACACAAGGCCTCCAGGCAGTGAGCATTAAACAGTCAGTAATATAATGAAGTTCCCAGCATCTGAGCCAATGCCCTCTCTCCCCATCCCGCAGCACCCAGCTGCGAGGCATGGCGGAGGAACGAGTGAACAGCCATTTCCGGATTCCTGCCTCAGGCAAAAGTAGCTGCAGCTAACAAACACACGGCCTCCAGACATTGAACTATAAACAGCCAGCAAGATAATGAAGCTACCAGAATCCAAGCCAACTCGCCCTCTCTCCCCTTGCCACAGCTGCTAGCCGCAAGGCAAAGCAGAACTGCGAGTGAACACCCCTTTCTGGATTCAAGGCTGCTGGGAAAAGGGCTACGGTTAACAGGCACACAGTCTCCAGACATCAAACAGAAACAACCAACAATACAAAACCCACCCCACCTCCACCCATGTAGTCAGAGAGCAGGGTGGGAGAGAGAGAGTACCCCCTCATAAGCACTGGCTTATGGTTATCTCACTCCCTCCCTTTCCTTACTCCAGGCCTCTGAAGCAAAAGGGGCTGCAGCAAACAAGTTCCAGGCATTAAATAAGAAACAGCAACAATACAGTAGCAAGCATACGACTTCCGAACATTAAACAACAATATGCAATAATACAAAACGACACCAGCAATTTGCACGGCCGCCAAACTTGAAACAGAAAACAGTTAACATCACAATAAAGCTGCCAACATCCTTCAAAGGCGCGTCATCACAACAGCCAAGGTGTCTAGTTGAGATGAGCTGCCACTCTCCTCCTCCTGCAGTCCCAGCATCTGGCCACCTGCCCCGCAGTCCTTGCTCCAGGCCACAGAAGCAGAAGAGGCAGAAATTACACACGGCTTCCAGACATAAAACATTGGACAGTCAACAAATGGCAAAGCAGTCCTTCAAACCTCCAGCAAGTTACACAGTTGATTGGGCTGCCGCCCTTCCTTCCAAAGCACTGGCAGCAGGGGACCTGACTTCCTCGTTCTCCTTGCCCCAGGACACAGAGAAAGAGGCAGTAACAGCAACACATGGCTTCCAGACATGAAACATTGAATAGGTAGCAGTAAGATAAAAGCACCAGCAAGCTGCAAAGCAAACTGCATATCTTCAGCAAGTCACTCAGGTAAAACACTTTCCCTTTCCTTCCTCGTTTCAGACAATAGAAGTAAAGAAGTGGCATCAAGCAGACTCGCAGCATCCAAGTGGCAGCAATAGCCGTCCTCCAAGTTAGCAGGCAGGGAGGCAGGCAGTTTTTAAGGGCAGAATGTCTTGTCTCTCTCTCTCTCACTCTGACTCTCTATCTATCTGTCTCTATCTCTCTCTCCCACTCTCGCCCTCTCTCTCTCTCTCTCCCACTCTCTCTCTCCTGCAGTCCCCTCTAGTAGTCTCTCAGCAATGGAACTGAGAGCAAAGAGAGAGAAAGAACTCATCTTTCCCTTCTCCTTGTTCAAAAACAGGTAGCAGCAAGGTGCTCAGTCAAGTCCACCTCGAGCACTGGCAGCAGGTCAGTCCACTTCGTCCACAACCGCACTCCAGGCCACAGAGGTAGAAGAGATGGCAGCAAGCAAGCACGGGGCCTCCAGGCGGTGGCAGCTACCAGCAGGAGAAAACAGCAAGTAAAGCCTGTGGCCGCCTGCAGATGCGCATGAAGCTCAACCAAGTAAACAAAAGTAAAGTAAGTAAGGGACAAAGCAAAAAGGCACCACCCCTAACAGGGGCACTGCCCAAACTAAAACAAAGAGCAACAGAGGCTAAAAAAATTCAGATCAAAATGTTGTCAAAAGGATCGGTGATGCACCCAGACCCACCAGTGCCCACTGTGCATGAAAGGCCGGAATAGTGCCAGTGAATACTGCATGCTCCGTCTCCAGGGACACCTGGCCACAAATGAAATGCAACCACTTGGGAGCTGTGAAGTGGTCGCATCACTAGAATTGCCAATTCCCCATTAGCATTAGCCTTCAGCTGTGTGGCTAGCAGCTGCCACAGTCACTGGGAGTTAAAGTGACCAACACCTTATTAGCACAGCCGGGGCTCTGTCATGGGGGTTTTCGGTGGGACGGACAAGCTGGAGCTGCCCCCTGATGTGTTGGGTGCTCTGGATCCGTGGAGCACATACAAGCCACCAACACTTAAAATAGTACAACACTATTTTATTAAGTTAGAAACCGTTGAACATACTTTCATTGTGGGTGAACACGATGTTAGATTAAATTAAAGACCTATGCCTGTCCTAACCAGTCTATGCACTCAGCACATGGTGAAGATCTGTGCTGTAAGCTGTAAGCTCTGCCCTTCTGAGAGGCTGCATCCCGAATGAACGGGAAAACTGATGCCCTCTGTCTTTATAGTGAGTGTGCTCTAACTGGTGATTGGCTGCGGTGTTGTGTGTGTTGATTGGTCCCGCTGTGTGTCCATCAGTGTGTGTGTCTGCACCATGATATACTGGTGTATATTATGACATCCCCCTTTTATAAAAAATGTATGTGTGTGGCAATAAATAATGTGTGGTGAGAATGTTCCTAACTACGTGTGGGGTGCGAAGACATAATTACAGGATTACGTACATGAGAAATAAGCTATTTACATGGGAAGGTGCCTGTTGCAGAGAAGCAGTATGCAACAAGAGTAACGAGATCAACATGATATACAAACCAGGGAAACAATCAAACAAAGCAACAAAACAATTCAGAGAGTCCATAAATTCGAAAAGTTCCTAGATTTAGTCTCTGAGGTGGGTGACGAGTTCTGGTTGACCGCCTCAAGGGTGGGTCGAGAGCAGCCGGTTCAGGAGCAGGCTGGACTGCGTCAAAGTCAGGAGGAGGCAGAGTGACAGGGAGCTCTGCATAGTCCATGGCAGGGTCAGCAGGAGGGCGAGGTGACACTGGAGGATCACGCGGCGAGCGTGGAACGAGACGAAGGGCGCGTCGATGGCAGCGCAGAATAGAGCCATCCGGTAGACGAACCAGGAACGAGCGGGGGGCCACGTGCCGAAGGACAACAGCGGTTGCAGACCAGCCACCATCCGGAAGATGGACGTGGACGTTGTCATCTGGAGCCAGTGCAGGGAGATCAGCTGAACGGGAGTCATGAGCCGCCTTGTGCTGCGCACGAGACAGCTGCATCCGGCGAAGACCCGGAAAGTGGTTGAGGTCTGGGACATGGATGGACGGCACCGTCGTCCTCCGGGTGCAACTCATGAGTAATTGGACTGGCGACAGGCCAGTGGACAGTGGGGCGGAGCGATAGGCCAGCAAGGCAAGGTAGAAATCAGACCCAGCATCGGCAGCCTTGCATATGAGCCATTTGACGATATGTACTCCTTTCTATGCTTTGCCGTTGGATTGGGGGTGCAGGGGACTGGACGTCACATGGGCAAAATTGTACCGCCTGGCAAAGTTGGACCATTCTTGGCTGGCAAAGCAGGGGCCATTGTCCAACATAACCGTGAGCGGGATGCCGTGTCAAGCAAAGGTTTCCTTACAGGCACGAATGACTGCAGACGAGGTGAGGTCGTGCAACCGTATCACCTCCGGGTAATTCGAAAAGTAGTCCACGATAAGGACATAGTCCCTACCCAGCGCGTGGAACAGGTCGATGTCCACCTTGGTCCATGGTGACGTGACCAACTCATGGGGCTGCAGGGTCTCACATGGTTGGGCCGGCTGGAAGCGCTGACAAGTGGGGCAGTTGAGCACTGTGTTGGCTATGTCGTCATTAATGCTGGGACAGTACACTGCCTCTCGGGCCCGTCGGCGGCACTTCTCCACGCCAAGGTGGCCCTTGTGTAGTTGTTCCAAGACAATCTGGCGCATGCTATGCGGGATGACAATGCCGTCCAGTTTTAGAAGAACCCCGTCTACTACCGCCAGATCATCTCTGACATTATAGAACTGAGGGCATTGGCCCTTGAGCCACCCATCCGTTAGGTGGTGCAAGGCATGCTGTAGCAAGGGGTCAGCCGCCATCTCGCAGCGAATTTGGACGAGGCGTTCATCCGAGGCAGGTAGATTGGAGGCCGCGAATGCCACATGGGCGTAAACCTGGCAAACAAATCCCGCTGGGTCACATGGAGTATTGACTGCCCTGGAGAGAGTGTCGGCAATGATGAGGTCCTTGCCTGGGGTGTATACCAGCTGGAAGTCATATCGCCGGAGCTTGAGAAGAATACGCTGGAGGCGAGGCGTCATGTCGTTCAAGTCTTTCTGTATTATATTGACCAGCGGGCGATGGTTGGTCTCGACGGTGAATTGAGGAAGTCCGTAGACATAATCGTGAAACTTAACAACACCGGTCAGAAGGCCCAGGTACTCCTTTTCTATCTGAGCGTAGCGCTGCTCCGTGGGGGTCATCGCACGTGACGCATATGCAATGGGTGCCCATGATGAGGGCTCATCACGTTGAAGGAGCACTGCCCCAATGCCGGATTGACTGGCATCGGTTCAAATTTTGGTCTCCTTTGCTGGATCAAAGAAAGCTAAGACTGGGCCATGGTCAGTTTTGCCTTGAGCTCTCTCCATTCGCGCTCGTGGGCAGGGAGCCATTGGAAGTCTGTCGTCTTCCTGACCAGGTTCCTGAGAGCCGTGGTATGAGAGGCGAGGTTAGGGATGAATTTCCCTAAAAAATTGACCATGCCCAGAAATCGGAGGACTGCCTTCTTGTCCTCTGGTGTTTTCATAACTGTGATGGCAGCTACCTTGTCCGCATCTGGCTGCACACCCAACTGGGAGATGTAGTCCCCGAGGAACTTGAGTTCTGTCTGACCAAAAGAGCATTTGGCCCTGGCGGAGGCCCTGCTCACGTATACGTTTGAATACGCGCTGGAGGTGACTAACATGCTCCTGCGGGGTGGTGGACCAAATGATTATGTCATCGGCATAGACGCGAACACCTTCAATACCTTCCATCATTTGTTCCATAATCCTATGGAACACTTCTGATGCAGATATGATCCCAAATGGCATCCTGTTGTAACTATATCTTCCAAAGGGGGTGTTAAATGTGCAGAGTTTCCTGCTGGATTTATCGAGCTGGATTTGCCAGAATCCTTTCGAGGCGTCGAGTTTGGTAAAGAGCTTGGCGCGAGCCATCTCACATGTGAGCTCATCGCGCTTGGGAATTGGATAGTGCTCTCTCATAATATTGCGATTTAGATCCTTGGGATCAATGCAAATTCTCAATTCGCCGGAAGGCTTTTTTACACATACCATGGAACTGACCCAGTCGGTCGGTTCCGTGACTTTGGAAATCACTCCTTGGTCCTGGAGGTCCTGCAGCTGCTGCTTGAGGCGGTCCTTAAGGGGTACTGGGACCCTGCGAGGTGCGTGCACCACAGGCGTGGCATTCGGTTTTAATAAGATCTTGTAGGTGTACGACAGCGTGCCCATGCCCTCGAAGACTTTGTGGTACTGGATGATAATGGCGTCGAGCTGCGCCCTGAAGTCAGTGTCCTGAAAGGCAGGCGCGTCAGCAGGAGAGAGAGAGTGAACTCTCAAACTCTCTGAACTAGGTTCAACAGCTTGCATGCCTGCGCGCCAAGCAGGGAGGCTTTCGAGGAGCCCACTATTTCAAAGGGAAGGATGGCTTTGCGTGACCTGTGCGTCATTTCAAGTTGGCATGAGCCACTGGCAGCAATGGCATTGCCATTATAATCTAATAGCTGGCAGGCTGATGGCAGGATGGCTGGTTTGACATGAAGGCTTTGGAGGTCAGACCGCGCAATGAGATTGGCGGAGGCACCAGTGTCCAAGCGGAATCATATTTGGGACCAGTTGACCGTAAGGGTGGCACACCACTCATCGTCCGGATCGATGGTGTATACCGATAGAGGCTGGATTCTTTGCTTCGGGAACACCCTGTTTTTTGTAATGATACCGACTCGAAAAGGCGCCTTCAGGTCCTCGGTGTCAATATCGGGTAGCAGGTCCGAATCGGGCTCGGTGACCGTGGGTTGAATGGGCTGGACATTCCTGCGAGGCTGGCTGGATCGACGAGAGTTGGCAGGTTGAGCTGATCTGCATAAAGCAGCATAGTGGGCAAGTTTGCCACATCGCAGGCATCATCGGGATTTGGCGGGACATTGCTGCTTTAAGTGGGTGGAGCCACAGTTGCCGCACGTTGTAGCGTCAGTACGTTCGCTGCGCCACCGCGCATGCGCGGTGCAGTCGTACGTGGTGCGCGCCTGCGCAGTACGTTCGTCGACGTCGCCGTCCCCTTGTTTGGTGCGCACAAGCACGGGAGTCCGCGAAAAGCGCGCAAAATGGCCGCCCTCATCCAGGCTGAGGCCCTGGAGTTGCTCGATTGTTTGGACCCGTTCTGCCTCGTGGGGACTTGCTGCGCCATTTCAGCCGCTTGGATGTGGGAATACCGACCTGTGGCGTGTTCATGTCGCACGCAGGTCTCAATGGCAATCGCTAGGGTGAGTTGCTTTACCTTGAGGAGCTGCTGGCGTAGGGGGTCCGACTGAACACCGAAAACGATCTGGTCGCGTATCATGGAGTCGGAGGTGGACCCATAATTACAGGACTGCGCAAGGATGCGGAGGTGGATGAGAAAGGACTGGAAAGGTTCATCCTTACCCTGCAAACGCTGTTGGAATACGTAGCGCTCGAAACTTTCATTCACCTCGATGTCGCAGTGACTGTCAAACTTAAGGAGGACCGTCTTGAATTTTGATTTATCTTCACCATCAGCAAAGGTGAGAGAATTGAAAATGTGGATGGCATGGTCCCCGGCCGTGGATAGGAAGAGAGCGATCTTCCTGGTGTCTGAGGCAGCTTCCCGGTCTGTGGCTTCAAGGTAGAGCTGGAAGCGCTGTTTGAATATCTTCCAGTTGGTCCCTAGGTTACCGGTGATGCGGAGCGGCGGTGGCGGGCGGACGCTGTCCATTTTGCAGGATGGCTGTATGTTGGTGGAAGGCAGATCACTTGCAGGTAGGTCTAAGAAGTTCTAACATCCCTCAACTCCTGGTACCATGATGTGTTGGGTGCTCTGGATCTGCGGAGCACATACAGGCCACCAACACTTAAAATAGTGCAACACTATTTTATTAAGCTAGAAACTGTTGAACATACTTTCACTGTGGGTTAACACGATGTTAGATTAAACTAACCAGTTTGTCCTAACCAGTCTATGCACTGTGAAGATCTGTGCCGTAAGCTGTAAGCTCTGTCCTTCTTGGAGGCTACATCCCGAATGAGCGGGAACTCTGATGCCCTCTGTCTATATAGTGAGTGTGCTCTAACTGGTAATTGGCTGCGATGTTGTGTGTGTTGATTGGTCTTGCTGTGTGTCCATCAGTGTGTGTGTCTGCACCATGATATACTGGTGTATATTTTGACACCCCGGTTATGGGTATACACAATCGCTGGGGTGGCATGGCAGACCTGCGGGCACTGTGTGTGTCCCGTGCCCCCTACCCTCCCCCGGAGCAGGTGCAAACACACACGATAGGGGCCCACCCCCACTGACCAAGCCCAACCCCCACCCAGGGGCCCCCCACTCCGAGCACTGGGACAGCGGATCCAGTGCCCCTGGGCTGACTGCCCGATTTCAAAGATGGTCACTCACCTCCTTGGATCCCCACAGCAGCTATTGTGTTAGTTTCACATTTTTAAATAGGTATGTTTAAGGGCACCCAACTGGCCGATTGCTGGGTAGCCGGTTAGATTACAGGAGGCCGCTCGCTGGGTAGCCGGTTAGATTACAGGAGGCAGCTCGCTGGGTAGCCGGTTAGATTACAGGAGGCCGCTCGCTGGGTAGCTGGTTAGATTACAGGAGGCCGCTCGCTGGGTAGCCGGTTAGATTACAGGAGGCCGCTCGCTGGGTAGCCGGTTAGATTACAGGAGGCCGCTCGCTGGGTAGCCGGTTAGATTACAGGAGGCAGCTCGCTGGGTAGCCGGTTAGATTACAGGAGGCCGCTCGCTGGGTAGCCGGTTAGATTACAGGAGGCCGCTCGCTGGGTAGCCGGTTAGATTACAGGAGGTCGCTCGCTGGGTAGCCGGTTAGATTACAGGAGGTCGCTCGCTGGGTAGCCGGTTAGATTACAGGAGGTCGCTCGCTGGGTAGCCGGTTAGATTACAGGATGTCGCTTGCTGGGTAACCGGTTAGAAATACAGGAGGTCGCTTGCTGGGTAGCCGGTTAGATTACAGGAGGCCGCTCGCTGGGTAGCCGGTTAGATTTGGGCAGCACGCTAGCACAAGTGGACAGCACTGTGGATTCACAGCGCCAGGGTCCCAGGTTCAATTCCCTGCTGGGTCACTGTCTGTGTGGAGTCTGCACGTTCTCCCCGTGTCTGCGTGGGTTTCCTCCAGGTGCTCCGGTTTCCTCCCACAGTCGAAAGACGTGCAGGTTAGGTGGATTGGCCATGCTAAATTGCCCTTAGTGTCCAAAAAGGTTAGGAGGAGGTATTGGGTTACGGGGATTGGGTGGAAGAGAGGGCTTGAGTGGGTCGGTGCAGACCCGATGGGCCGAATGGCCTCCTTCTGCACTGTATGTTCTATGTTCTATGTACAGGTGGCCGCTCGCTGGGTAGCCGGTTCAGTTTCTGATCAATGGTAACCCTCAGGATATTGATTGTGGGGGATTCAGCAATGGTAATGCCATTGAATGCCACGGGCAATGGTTAGATCCTCTCTTGTAGGAGGCAAGGTGGGTATAGAGGGATATGGGTGAAATGCAGGCAAGTGGGACTAGCTTAGTGATATAAACTGGGCCGCATGGACAAGCTGGGCCAAAGGGCCTAATTCCATGCTGTAAACATCTATGACTCTATGTGCACTCCAAAAGACGCTACAAGGTGTTAATTGCATAATTTAAGGACAAGGTTAAACATTTGAGGTATTTATTATTTGAAAGTATATAAAGAGACACTTCCAAAGTGATCATGAACAGGTCCAGGCAACGGAGGGTTGATGGAATGATTGGACCTAACTATCTGCCCCTCTTCTGTGGTTGTGATGAGCCACGTATGGCTGTTGTATATAGTATTGTATTTACTCACAGCTGTTGTATATAGTATTGTATTTACTCACAGCTGTTGTATATAGTATTGTATTTACTCACAGTTGTTGTATATAGTATTGTATTTACTCACAGCTGTTGTATATTGTATTGTATTTACTCACAGCTGTTGTATATAGTATTGTATTTACTCACTGTTACTGTTGTTGTGTTGATGTTGTTGTTGGCTCCACCTGTGGCTCCGCCCCTCTGAGAAGGTATATAACCCATCGATCCAGGACAGCCTCTCAGTGCGGGAGGAGGTACTGGTGGGCATATTCGACCTGATTAAAACCACAGTTCTTGTTAACTACCGTTTCGACTGGATTGATTGGTATCAGTGGTTACAGCCATATCCAAGACACAGAGCAGTGTTTCAGGTCTTCCATGACTGGGGCTGAACGGGATTTTTAATTTAAGTGTGATGAGCTTCTTTTAAAACTTTGTTCCTGTGTTACGAAGTTCATTTTCTCTATGTCCCCATGTGCTAAGTTAGCAGACTATGGAGATTGTAACATTTATGGTACAGAATGTTCCAATGCTTGTTGCATTTGTCCATGATAGGTAACCAGATCAGTTCAAGGGTCAGTGAACAGCAGTTCTTGGAGAGTGAGTGTTTATTCAATCATTTTTAATAGGAGTCAAGATATGTCCCAGGCAGAGGGACAAGGGAGGGGAACAGTGGGAGGTCCCAAATGGCAGACAACCGGATACAGAAACAGGTTTGAGTTACATTAGGAGAAAGAGTTGAGGAACAGGCTCCAATTAAAAAAGGGGCTCAGGGGAGAAGACTTTAAATGAAGTGGCTCTATTGAGCAAAGAGGGCCCTGGAGCAGCTCTGAAGATGGAGGAAGGCAACTGGTGATGCCATGCTGCAAGCTGTTGGGGGAAAAATACCGCTTTGTAGCGGTGGTCTTCTGTTTTATTTGACTGAAGATCTGAAATTGTGCTTGGAAGTTGGTGCTTGAATGCACTCGGGATTCCAGGGAATCAGAAGGCGGGATTGAAACCCTGCGCGGTTAACTGTCGATGAAGTAATTTGAGTTGACACAATGTTTGTGGGTGAGGGCTCTGATGTCCGACACCCTGCCCACTGTTTGGGCTGGCCCTTTCCCGTCTGTTATGGACCAACATCTCCTGCGGGGACAGAGAGAGAGCCTTGTGAGCCGCATGCTTCATGCATGTCCCAGTCACAGCATGTCCCTGATGCAGGTAGACTTTACCAAAGCGTTGCAGAGCATCACTCAGTCTCTGAGGACCGGGTCCCAGTCTCAGGGGGCACAGTTGAGGTGCTCCAGAGCATGTCCCAGTCTCTGAGGACCGGGTCCCAGTCTCAGGGGGCACAGTTGAGGTGCTCCAGAGCATGTCCCAGTCGCTGAGGACCATGTCCCAGTCTCAGGTGGGCATTGCAAAGGAACTGCAGAGCGTAACTTGATCACAAAGTGGCATCGCTGAGGGCATCAACACCATGGTGCAGACATTGGGGAACCACCAAGGCTGGTAGATCCAGAATGTGCAGGCCACTGGAGCTCACTCCAGCTGCCCCTCTGTCCCAAGGTCACCCAGGGCCCTATGGGTAGTGACCAGGAGGAGGGAGCGCTGGATACCAACCTGGAGCCTCTTTCCAGGGAGACAAGCGGTCACCAGAATTCCTGAGTCATCTGCTCCTAGCAATAGCTTCTCAGGGTCAGCGGCGGGTCAGGGTGGCAAAGTGAGGCGTATGCCACCAGCAAGTTGGCCAGTGGCTTCTGGCCCCAGGCCCTCCAGAGAGTGCCTGCCAAAGGCCACAGGGCATGGTAAGCAGCAGACTGCCTTCACCTCTGATATGCATCTTGGGGACACAACTAGATACAAGTTGAACGTTCAGGAAGTGGAACCCCTTCCTGTTAGTGAAGAGCCCTCCCGGACCGCCTGGTGTGCGCAAGGTGACATGCATGCCATCTATTATCCCCTGGACCTGGGGCATCCTGGAGAAGGCGGAGAATCCTGCTGCCCGGGCATCTTGATGGGCTTGGTCCAAGTCAATGTTTATATGGTCAGTTGCCTGGGCGAACAGGGTAGCTATGACTTCACGGATGCATTTGTGGGCTGTTGGTTGGGATATGCTGCACACGTCCCTGCTCCAGCCCTGAAATAAACACGAGGCGTAAAGGTTCAGGACTGCGGTAACCTTGACTGCCACTGGGAGCTGATATCCTCACCCTCTACGTGGTGCCAAATCCGCAAGGACATGGCACAGGTACCGTACCGTCCCCTTATTGAAGCGGAGCCTCTTGCAGTTCATGCTGTCTGACATCTCTTCAAACGACCAGTGATGCCTGTACATTTTTAATAATAATAATCTTTATTATTTTCACAAGTAGGTTTACATTACCACTGCAATTAAGTTGCTGTGAAAAGCCCCTAGTCGCCTCACTCTGGCACCTGTTCGGGTACACAGAGGGAGAATTCAGAATGTCCAATTCACCTAACAGCACGTCTTTCGGGACTTCTGGGAGGAAACCGGAGGAAACCCACGCAGACACAGGGAGAACGTGCAGGCTCCACACAGGCAGTGACCCAAGCCGGGAATCGAACTTGGGACCCTGGAGCTGTGAAGCAACAGTGCTAACCACTGTGCTACCGTGCTGCCCGTACTAAAGAATGAAGCAGCTCAATGATTAAGTTCACCTAATTAAACTAGGCCTGCCTTCAGAGAGATGGAAGAAACAGACAATGGAATAGAGTAAGGAAACTAAAAGTCATTTCAATCACTAGTTTGGCCTCAGTTGGAATAATTTAACATTCTCTATGCACCACCCTTTAGGTCGGATATCCTTGGAAAGGTTGTAGAAGAGATTTACAAACATCTAACCTCAGACAAGAGACTTTGGTTATGGAGACTTGAGAAACTGGGATTGTCTGATATTTAAAGTTATCTGGGACTTTGATTGAATGATAAAGAGAACTGTTTCCACTGGCTGAAAGGTCAAGAACCAGAGGACACGGATTTCAGGTTGATGCACGATCAATCACTACTGAAGCGAGATTGTAGTCCAATTGAAGGCTTTAATGAACAAGTAGTTACCCCAGCAGCTCCGGTACAGAATGACTGCTGTGGATGAAACACAGACTCTTATGCTCCGCCTGCTGGGCGGAACCAGCAGGCAGGTTCTACCACTTATACTACAGTATAAGGTACATCCCACCTAGGTACCGCGATACCCCTAATATAGCCTACCACATTCACCCCCTGTTTAAAAAAGAGTCCGGCGGGGGTGGTGGCCTTGCTTTTACAGTGGTAGAGGTTATAGCGGTACCCTTCGGTGCCTTTACATGCAATACACATATTTACAGACAATTACTTACATGTTCATTTTACAATGAAACTATCAGCCGGTCAGGGGCCCTGGTGGTCCTCTGCAATTGTCGCAGTCCCGGCGGTGATGCTGGTGTCCCCTCGGGAATCCGTGGCTCTGGGAGCGTGTCGTCTTCAGCTTCATCGTATCCGGATGGGGCCAGTGGGAGGACGGATCCTCCTGGGAAGGGGGCTGCGGTGGTGTGCGCCGGTGATAAAATAGTTGGGGTTGGTGGGGGTCTGAGGGTGGGGATCCAGCGGGGGCCAGATCCCGGAGGGAGACCGTGTCTTGTCGGCCGTCGGGGTGCGCCACATAGGCATACTGGGGGTTAGCATGGAGGAGATGTACCCTCTCGATCAATGGGTCCGACTTGTGGGCCCGTACGTGTTTGCGAATAGGACGGGTCTGGGGGCTGCCAGCCATGTTGGGAGCGAGGTCCCCGAGAAGGACCTCCTAGGGAAGGCAAGGAGACATTCATGAGGTGTTTCGTTGATAGTAGTGCACAGTAGTGATTGGATGGAGTGAAGTGCATCGGGGAGGACCTCCTGCCATCGGGATACTGGGAGATTCTTGGACCGTAGGGCCAGTAGGACGGCCTTCTAGACCGCCCCGTTCTCCCTCTCTACTTGCCCGTTTCTCCGGGGGTTGTAACTGGTCGACCTGCTGGAGGCAATGCCCTTGCTAAGCAGGCGAAAGGGAACCGGAAGTACTCCTCAATCATGTTTAAGAAATATGTGTTGCAATCGGTGGAGAAAAGGGGCCCTTTGAAATTCACGCTGAGGCGTTCAAAGGGGCGGGAAGCCTTCACCAGGTGTGCTTTCTCTGGCCTGTAGAAGTGCGGCTTGCACTCCACGCAGATTTGGCAGTTTCTGGTTACGGCCGTTACCTCCTCGATGGAGTAGGGCAGATTGTAGATTTTAACAAAGTGGAAGAACCAGGTGGCCCCCAGGTGGCAGCGTTGTCATGGAGGATCCGGAGTCGGTCTACTTGTACACTGGCACAAGTGCCGTGGCATCAGGAGGCTTGTTGAGCTTCCCAGGATGATACATGATCTCGTAATTATAGGTGGCGAGCTCGACCCTCCATCGTAAGATCTTATCATTCTTAATTTTGCCCCGCTGTGCATTGTCAAACATGAAGGCTACCGACCGTTGGTCAGTGAGGTGAGTGAATCTCCTGCCGGCCAGGTAATGCCTCCAATGCCGCACAGCTTCGACGATGGCCTGGGCCTCCTTCTCGCTGGAGGAATGGCCGATTTCTGAGGCGTGGAGGGTGCGTGAAAATAAGGCCACGGGTCTGCAAGCCTGATTGAGGGTGGCTGTCAGAGCTACGTTTAATGTGTCGCTCTCGACCTGGAAGGGGAGGGACTCATCGATTGCGTGCATCGTCGCCCTGGCGATGTCTGCTTTGATGTGACTGAAAGCCTGGCGGGCCTCTGCCGATTGGTGAAAAACCATGGACTGGATTAGTGGGCGGGCCTTGTCCGCATAATTGGGGACCCACTGGGCGTAATAAAAAAAGAAGCGCAGGCAACGTTTCAGGGCCTTGGGGCAGTGGGGGAGGGGAAACTCCATGAGGGGGCGCATGCGTTCAGGATCTGGGCCTATGACTCCATCATGCACTATGTAGCCGAGGATGGCTAGGCGATCGATGCTAAACACATATTTGTCCTTGTTATAGGTTAAGTTAAGGATTTTTGCAGTATGGAAGAATTTGCGGAGGTTGGTGTCGTGGTACTGCTGGTCGTGGCCGCAGATGGTGACATTGTCGAGGTATGGGAACGTGGCCCGCAGACCGTACCGGTCAACCATTCAGTCCATCTCCCATTGGAAGACCGAGACCCCATTTGTGACACCAAAGGGAACCCTTAGAAAGTGGTAGAGCCGCCCATCTGCTTCGAATGCAGTGTACTTGCGGTCGTCGGGGCGAATGGGGAGCTGGTGGTAGGCTGATTTAAGGTCTACTGTGGAGAAAACCTTGTATTGCACTATCTGGTTGACCATTTCAGATATGCGGGGGAGAGGGTACGCGTCGAGCTGCGTATACCTGTTGATGGTCTGACTGTTGTCTATGACCATCCTATGTTTCTCCCCGGTCTTTACAACCACCACTTGAGCTCTCCAGGGTCTGTTGCTGGCCTCGATAATGCCTTCCTTTAGTAACCATTGGACTTCCGACCTAATGAAGGTCCGGTCCTGGGCACTGTACCGTCTGCTCCTGGTGGCGACGGGTTTGCAATTGGGGGTAAGGTTTGCAAACAGGGAAGGCGGGTGACCTTCAGGGTCACGAGGCTGCAGATAGTGAGGGAGGGTATGGGGCCGCCGAATTTGAACGTTAAACTTTGCAGATTACACTGGAAGTCCAGTCCCAGGAGTGTGGCAGCGCAGAGATGGGGGAGGATGTAGAGTCAGAAGTTATTTATCTCTACGCCCTGGACCATGAGGTTGGCTATGCAGTACCCCGGGATCTCCACAGAGTGGGACCCAGAGGCCAGGGAGATCTTTTGTTTAATCAGGTGTACAGCGAGGGAGCAGTGTCTTACCGTATTGGAATGGTGAAGCTCTCTGTGCTCCGAGTCGATCAAGCAGGATGTCTTGTGCCCGTTGTGAGTACTGACGTCGTAGTGGTTGAAAGCGTTCGGGGCCGAGACTGGTCCAGTGTCACTGAGGCAAGTTGTGGCAGAAGCTGAGAGATCTCATTGGGCGATCCACGGCCACCCGAGTCGGGGTCCTGAGACATCATCCAAGATGGCTGCCCCCATGAATCGCACATGGCCGGCTGGGAGGTCTCATTAGGCGATACATGGCCAGCCGAGTCGGGGTCCTGAGACGTCGTCCAAGATGGCTGCCCCCATGAATTGCACATGGCCTGTAAGGAGAGGAATGGCAGCGGACCCGGTTCGCCTGTGGAGACAGCGGAGGCTGACCGGGCCTGGCCTACTACCACGAGGTGCCCCTTCTTCCCACAGCCTTTGCTGATTGCAGATCGGGCTGGGCAGCATTACGGGGGGTGATTATTTTGCCCGCAAAAATAGCATCGCCCCCGCCCCCCCCCCCCCCCCACCCCGGGGTTTCCTGGCTGCCGCACTGCACAAGCTTGTGGGGAATTTAGGGGTGCTTTGGAATCGGCCGAGGGTGGGGTCCATGTGGGTACCGCGCGGTCGGGAACGTAGGTCTGGGCATTGCGGGAGGCTACATCTAGGGAGTGCACAAGTTTCCGTGCCTCTTTAAGCCCTAGCGTGTCGTTTTCCAGTAGTCGCTGGCGGATTTTAGAGGACAACATGCCCGCAACAAAAGCATCCCGTATTAAGAGTTTGGTGTGGTCATTGGCTGAGACTTGTGGACAGTTACAGTTTCTACCTAACACTAACAATGCATGGTAAAAATCGTCCAATGATTCCCCTGGGATCTGCCATCTGGTAGCTAAAAGTTGCCGAGCGTATACCTGATTCACAGTGCGGACGTAGTGCTCTTTTAACAAAGTCATTGCGTCCTCGAAACTGTCCGTGTCTTCGATAAGCATGTAGATTTCTGGGCTCACTCTTGAGTGGAGGACTTACATTTTCTGTTCCTCCGTGGGGGTAGTCGGGGCTGTCCTGATGTACCCGTTGAAACATGCCAGCCAATGTTTAAAAGTTGCTGCTGAATTTGCCGTGTGGGGGTTGATTTGTAGACACTCTGGCTTGATGCGGAGAGCAGCCATTCTTCAATTCTTGTTCATTAAATTGATGCACGATCAATCACTACTGAAGTGAGATTGTAGTCCAATTGAAGGCTTTAATGAACAAGTAGTTACCCCAGCAGCTCCAGTACAGAATGACTGCTGTGGGTGAAACACAGACTCTTATGCTCCGCCTGCTGGGCGGAACCAGCAGGCAGGTTCCACCACTCAAACTACAGTATAAGGTAAATCTCACCTAGGTACCGCGATACCCCTAAAATAGCCTACCACACAGGAAATAGGTTAAAACAAAGCAGAGGCAAGATGAGAGGAGTTTTTCTGTGTACTAATTTGTAGCGATCTGGAATGTTTGAAAGAATGGTGGAAATAGCTTCAAGAGTAACTTTGAAAATGGAATTGGATGGATAATTGAATTGAAAATTTGGAAGGTCATGGGGAGATAGCACGGATAAAAGCAAAATACTGCAGATGCTGGAAATATACAAAGTCTCTGCAGGTTTGACAGGATCTGTGGAAAGAGAAAGAGATAATGGTTCAATTCAATTCTTCTGAAGAAGAGTCATATTTGACTGGAAACATTGGGGTGAATTTTACGTGTTCCTGGTGGCCATGTTTCCCATGATGGTGGGGGGCAGGGGAGAGGGGAAACACGTGAAATAGGCCGTGCGCCCATCTCACCACCTTGCTACCCACCCCTGAGCTCTCCTCCGTGATATGTGGGGGCGGGTCATTGCCGAAATAGGCACCCAACCCGCCATATTTAAATGAATAATTGAGGGTCCGTTGGGCTTGTTATCAAACCTATTGACCCTGACAATATGCTGTCCACGCCTTAAAACATTTTGCCGTAGACAGCCGAGAGGGAGCGGGAAGTCTTATCTTTTTAAATCAAATGCTTCAGAGCGGGAAGGAAGGGAGGGAATCTCTTTTCATTGTCGATCTGTTCACCCCCCACCACCCCCTTCCTCCTGACCTCCTCCCCCATCCACCCCTCTTCTTATTCTACCAAATCTGGTTGGCCAGCAAGTCGAAAATGTGGAATTTCCTTCCCAGTGAGGGGTGTATCCCACTCGTTCCCCCTTGGTGCACCCCACTGTGCTTTCTGACTGCGGGGAAGGTCGGTGTGGAGCAGGTTAGCTCCGGGTGGTCCGGTTTTCTCCCAGAAGCCCCGAAAGACGTGCTTGTTAGATAAACTGGACATTCTGAATTCTCCTTCAGTGTACCCGAACAGACGCCGGAATGTGGCAACTAGGGGCAACTTCATTGCAGTGTTAATGGAAGCCAACTTGTGACAATAATAAAGATTCTAAGATTAATATCTCTCTGCAACTAACTTGGAAAGCCTCTTTCATCGTGCTGGGACAGACAGACATGATTGGCTGAATGGCCTTGTCTTGTGCTGGAATGATTCACCACCTGGAAACCAGTTCAGGCCAGAAGAGAGTTCTGTTGCTCCTCCTCGGGGTAATTACTATCATCAGAATGGCACAGGACGATGTGAGTCAACACATGGGAATGACTGACATCATCGGGAAGGTGTCCACGGAAAATCCAAATTTATAACATGTTTTAACGACACACATGACAGTTACGTCAGAGCTGATTTCCTGCTTCCAGCATGTATCTGTGAGGTTAACCATAACTAAAATATTTTATTTCTTTGATCCATCCATCCTCATTATTAGATTCTTATTTTATCGTAGTGGGACCTAGCCTGTGATGACGCAGTGTGGTGAGACAATCTGAGACTTCCACTGAGGGTTGTCAGTTGACTCATTTTTCTGAGGGCGGGAGTATGGTAGCGAGTAGGAACTGTCGAGAGCTCCCCAACCCTCGGCCCAGCAAGGCCACCACCGCGATAAAATGTGAAGTGATCCACTTAACGAGGGCCCATGGGATTCACGCCACAAATCCTGGCTCACCGGCTGATTAGCCAGGGATCGCGCACACCAGCCTCCTGCCACAAGTGACAGCAGCAGTTAAGCAGTTCCTGCACAGCCAATCCACTCTGCTCGCAGCCATGCCACCACGGAGACAAGCCGCACGCTTTGGTGACGCCGGCCTGGGACGACTGTTGGACAAGGTGGAGGCCAGGCGAGGTGCACTGATTCCCCAGGAGTACAGGAAGTTCATCCACAAGGATGCCACTGCCGCCAGGGAGGACATGGCAGTGGCCGGCAGCTCAGGGAGCGTCACCAGGAGGACCGGCACCCAGTGCCACAGGAAGGTTAACGATATCCACCAGACCGCTCGGGTGAGTTTGCACCGGACACCCAACACCCCGCTCCTGCAGACTCATCCTCCCTCCCGCAGACTTTCCCCCATAATCCACATCACTCCCCATAAGGCCCATTATCCCAACTCCCTCCCACAACCCCCAAGTCCCACCCCGCCAAGAGTAACCACGCGTCCAGCTAATGATGCCCTCTGTGTCCCCGCAGGAGAGGTTCGTCCATAACCGACAGGAGAGGGCCCAGACAGGCGGCGGGGTGCCAGACATCAGAGTCCTCACTCTCTATGAGGAACGGGTCCTGGAGGTTGCAGGGATGGCCGAGGACAGAACAGTGACAACCGTAGAAGTCGGCGCACGGCGCAGAACCCTCCCCCCCCCCCACCACCAGTGCCTCGGTGGGTAAAAGTAGTGGACAGGCTTCTGGGGAACATTCTGGTGAGCACCACATCGTGGCATATGCACATCAGGTGGAGGCAGGAACACCCAATCAAGACAGCATTGGGAGGTCTGCTGGATCCCAGGACCCAGCTGGGTCTCAGTCAGGTGCTGAGCCTCTGGACCAGGCTTACCCAGAGCTGATGATAGGGTGCTGCCGAGAGATTCAGAGGGGGATGCCAGCAACAATCCATCAGATCCATTGCCAATTGGAGGAGTCCCAGAGGCTACGGGCGCAAGAGATGGTGCTGGCAATGCGTGGCACCGAGGCCAACACTGCTAGGGTGGCGACCACAGTGGAGAATCTGGTGTACAATGTCAGAAGCCAGGCGTGGCTCAGACCGTGACGGCCATGGCTGAGTGCCTCGACAGCTTGTCCAAGTCGCTGGGGATGTCACCCAGTACCAGCTGGACCTTGATGAGTCGCTGTGGAGCATGTCCCAGTCCCAGGTGGACATAGCCGAGTCCATGCGAAGCATGTCTCAGTCACTGGGAGATGTGTCCCAGTCGCAAAGGGCACCATGCTGTGGTAATTGGGGAGCCTCCAGGACTGGCAGAGCCAGAAGACGCAGGGGAATGCCAGGCTTGATCCAGCTGCCCCTCCGCCCTAGGGTGCATCCCAGGGCCCTATGGGCACCGACCGGGAGGAGGGGACGCTGGGTGTCAACCTGGAGCCGTCCTACAGAGTGACGACGGCAGCCACCTGCTCCCCCGAATTCCATCCCCCTGACAACAGCATGTCTTGCTCTCAGCACCCGGTACAGTGTGGCATGGTGGGGCATGTGCCGCCGGCAAGCGCACCCAGGCTCTCCGGCTCCAGAGCCCCCAGAGGACGTCTGCCAGGCCATGGAACACGGCAAGCAGCAGGTTGCCTCCTGGGGGCACACCTGGACTTTTTTCTTTTTTTTTGGAATAAATTTAGATTACCCAATTATATTTTCCAATTAAGAGGCAATTTAGAGTGGCCAATCCACCTACTCTGCACATTTTTGGGTTGTGGGGGAGAAACCCACCAGACATGGGGAGAATGTGCAAACTCCACACGGACAGTGACCCAGAGCCGGGATCAAACCTGGGACCTCAGCGACGTGAGGCAGCTGTGCTAACCACTAGGCCACCGTGCTGCCCATGGCACACCTAGACTTAGCGTAGAGCATGGAAGGTTCAGCGATTTGAGGATCACTGAGGGGGCACTGAGGGGAGAAGGGATAGAGGTAAGGGGGAGGTATGAGGGGGGGTAGTGCAGGGGAAAGTTTGAGGAGCGACACCGTGTGGGCACCATCGAGAGAGTGGAGTGATTGGGGACACTTCTATCAATCATTAAAATCTGTCGACCTCGACCAATATGACGCCTTTGGCACTTTGTTCAGTAATGTGGGCCAGCACCAATGACATGCCCCATTTCTCCAGCCATGGAGGTCCCGGGCTCCTCTGTCCCCTCCCCCCCGCCCCTTCCCTCCGGCACACCACATGTTGAGGGGTGCGGCCGAGCACTCGGCAGACAGGCAGGGGTAAAACTATGGCACTGAATAAGAAGCACCAGCGCTCAGCTCTCTGCAGGTTATTATCATCGCCCCATGCCCTCGGTTGTGACCCGCTGACAGTACTGACACAGTCCCATTACCCTGGAGTGATATTACACAGATCCTGGTGTTATGATATCATAAGGAGTCAAGTAAATAGTGAGAGACAAGACCTCCGACCAGCAGGCGACAGTAGAGAACAAACGTGTGATCTGCTACCTCAGGGAGTTGATCGAGAGTCTTCGTGGATAGTCATAGTTTGTGGTAACTCGTAATTAATTTATTATAGTTACTGGTTTTTGATGATATTCTTATAGTGACATTTACAACACAATTGTTAAATAATAAAACTTTAACCAGTATCAGAACTAGATGTTCTGTCGTGTATTTAGTCCAACCGGTCAAGCACCAGAACGTAACACCTGGGAGGGTGGAATTTGGAGGGGAGGGGTGTAGGCGAAGGGATGGGGGGAGGGGGTGGGAATAGGGGAGCTTTGGGGAGAGGGGGAATGACAGGTGAGGCCATGTCCTATGTGAAGTGGGCGAGGATGAGGGACTCGCTGGTCTTCCAGACTTGTCAGACCCTCGCCACTGCCGCCTGTCGTCTATCCTCCTGCTGGTCTTGTGGGTCTGCCCCAGGCTCGGCCTCCAGCCCCTCCTGGTTCGGCGCCTCCTTGTCTTCCACCTCCAGCACGTTGCCCCCACTGTTGTGCCAGGCTGTGGAGGGCACAGCAGACCATCATAAAGCAGGCCATTTGCTGGGCGGGGGTGCGGTTGTACTGTAGTTCACCATCAGATCGCATTTTGAAGAGTCAGACACACCAGTCAATGACAGACCAGGTGGCTGCATGGGCCTCATTCTCTCAGGTCTCTGCATCGGTCGCTGGCCTCTGAACTGGCGTCATTAACCAGGTCCTCAGCAGCAATCCCTTATCCACCAAGAGCCAGCCGGCCATCCTGGGATGGTCCTCGAAGAGGCCAGGAAAGTCTGACTGCCCCAGGATATGGCTATCGTGCACACTCCCTGGGAATCGTGCCCACGCATGCATGATCTTCATGTCGTGGGTTTCTTCCGGGTGCTCTGGCTTACTCCCACAATTCCCGAAAGATGTGCTTGTTAGGTGAATTGGACATTCTGAATTCTCCTTCAGCGAACCCAAACCGATGCCATAATGTGGCGACTCGGGGATTTTCACGGTACTTTAATTGCAGTGCTAATGTAAGCCTACTTGAGACACTAATAAGGATTATTATTATGTGGTAGTCGCACACGAGCTGGATATTCATGGAGTGAAACCCCTTTCTGTTGATGTAGGGTACTCCCAGACGGCCCGGTGAACGCAAGGCGACATGCTTGCCATCTATTACCCCTGGACCTGGGATATCCCAGCGATGGTGGAAAATCCTGCTTCCAGGACATTTTGTGGGCTGTAGCTTGTGAGATGCAACACGGGTCCCTGCTCAAGCCCTGGAATGACCCTGGGGCATAAACGTTCAGAGCTGCGGTGACCTTGACGGCCATTGGTAGCGGGCATCCTCCTCCTCCACGTGGTGCCAAATCTGCAAGGACATGGCACAGGTGCCGCACCGTCTCTTTGTTGAGACGGAGCTTCCTGTGGCAGGCACTGCCCGTCATCTGTTTGGAAGACCAGTACACCTTGGGCCATCGCTGGCCTCGCCCTCGCGACCCACCCTGGCCTAAACGGCAGCCGGATCCTCCGGATGTGGGGCGGGGCCCTGCACAGAGTGATGCCAGCAGCACCACTTGGGCAAGTTCCAAGATATCGCACATTCAAAGAACAAAGAACAAAGGAAAGTACTGCACAGGAACAGGCCCTTCGGCCCTCCAAGCCTGCGCTGACCATGCTGCCCATCTAAACTAAAATCTTCTACACTTCCGGGGTCCGTATCCCTCGATTCCCATCCTATTCAGGTATTTGTCAAGATGCCCTTTAAATGTCACTATCGTCCCTGCTTCCACCATCTCCTCCGGCAGCGAGTTCCAGGCACCCACTACCCTCTGTGTAAAAAACTTGCCTCGTACATCTCCTCTAAACTTTGCCCCTCGCACCTTAAACATATGCCCCTGAGTAATTGTCCCCTCTACCCTGGGAAAATGTCTCTGACTATCCATTCCTTTTAATATCTGCAAGGAATTGGGAGAGAGGGGGTGAGACTGACGACCAGCGAGAGGGTGTGAGACTGACCTACTCACCGGTCCCCAGACCCTGTACCCCAGACACCTGCCTAGACTGGGCGCTGGTCCCTCCCCGGTACACTCACCCACCCTCTGGTCACAGAGATGTCCCCGGTGTTGGGGTCCGGCCCCAAGGTATTCGGACGTTGTCTGTTGCGTCCGTGGTGTTGCTTCTTGCAGTGTCCAGGCATCACGGGACTGGGATGATTGGGAAGCTGGGCAATATCTCCCAAATGCTACATGGCTCGCCTACTCACAGAGATTCACTTGGGATGTGTGAAGTGCTCACTTAACTACGATTGCCAATTCCCAATGTTATTGGCCAGGGTTTAGGAAACTCCAAAGTATATCATGGAGTTCAGTTGTATAAACTGTTTATCGAATTTGGATTGGATGTGCACAAGGGCCTGCCTTTCAGGTGTTATTCAACAGGGGCCTTAAGCACTGTTAATCAAAAACTCGCACAAGTTCGAAAGACGTGCTGTTGGGTGAATTGGACATTCTGAATTCTCCCTCTGTGTACTGTTATGGGCCAGGGTTTAATAACTCTAAAGTATATTGTGGAGTCCACCTGACCTACAACCTTTATGTTGAATTTGGCTAGAATGAGCAGAAGAGCCTGCCTTTCAGATGTTATTCATCAGACTTCTGAGGCGCTTTGAATCAAAAAACAAGCTTTATTCTACAAATTTAGTTAACATTTTTATCAACTACCAATGTAAATACCCCACACAGTTACAGTGATCTATGTATCACACTTAATGAATTTCCCCGTTTAACTGTTCCAATTTAATAACAAGATCCCATAATCGGTAGCCTTGTGGATAACACAATTGCTTCACAGCTCCAGGGTCCCAGGTTCGATTCCGGCTTGGGTCACTGTCTGTGCGGAGTCTGCACATCCTCCCTGTGTGTGCGTGGGTTTCCTCCGGGTGCTCCGGTTTCCTCCCACAGTCCAAAGATGTGCAGGTTAGGTGGATTGGCCATGATAAATTGCCCTTAGTGTCCAAAATTGCCCTTAGTGTTGGGTGGGGTTACTGGGTTATGGGGATAGGGTGGCTGTGTTGACCTTGGGTAGGTGCACTTTCCAAGAGCCGGTGCAGACTCGATGAGCCGAATGGCCTCCTTCTGCACTGTAAATTCTATGAAAATAAACCAGAAAACCCTCTTCAAAGGTGTGGCCCAGCACACTGCAAGACCTGGTATGGATGCTCTTGTTTCCTTTCCAAAACAGCAGATTTGAATTCCTTCCAGAAAGCAATTATTACTTTTCAAGTTATCAAGCAGTCTGAAAACAGCTTTTAAACTGAAGATAGAGGAACACTTCTTCATCACCTATGCAATACAAAATCAGGTCAAACTCAAAGCGAAAGTAAAACCAACTCCCAGAGCCACAGCCCAACTCCACCCACATAATGACATCACTGAAGCAATTTGGTAAGACAAAAACATTTCTTAAAGGGACACTCCCATGACACCAATTAGCAGTAGCCTTCAGTCACACGGTCAGAGACCTCCATGGTCAGCAGGAGTTATGAATGGTCGGTGGGGCTGACAGGCAGGGGCTAGGGTTGCCCCCACAACAGGACCACAGGGGTCCAGGGATTGGCATGGTCGACCAGTGAGTGCTGAGACACCCAACCTCTTCCCCCAAGTCTAGCCCAGGCCATGGGTGCCCCCCCCCCATTTTCCACAACTCCCCTACCTCTCCCCTTGCTCGATGGCGGCCTCAACTGAGGCCAAGCCCCTGTGGATTCCTCCTGCACCCCTCCCCACCCCAATGAGCATCGGGGGTGCAACACCAGTGTCCTTGGGCTCTTTCCCTGTGAACCGAGATGGCTACTCACTTCCTCAGCTCCACGCAGTAGCCCTATCGGTAGCTTCACGTTTTTAAAAGGGAGTACTAATTGGCGCCCGTATGACCACTTGCTGGGGAAGCAGTTATCGCACAGGAAGCCGTTAGATAAGGGATCGCTCCCGTTAATTGTATGGAGATTGGGTTAAATGGTGATTATTGGTTTCTCGCCACGCTACGGCAGTCAAAAAGGCACATGGGATAATTATTTTCTTGGCCGAGATTAGAATATAAGAACTGGGAGATTATGTGAGAATTGTATAAACCATGGTTAGGGCACAGCAAGAGTATTGTACATATGTCTGACCACCACATTATAGGAAGAATGTGATTGTATTACAGAAGGTACAGGGAAGATTTATGAGAATTTGCCAGGAGTGGAGGATTCTAGCTGTAAGGAGAATTTGGAAAGTTGGGATTGTTTTGTTTAGAACAGAGGAGGCTGCGGGAGATTTAGGCTGGAATTCTATGTCCTTTCCTGCCGGCGGGACTCTCTGGTCCCGCTGCAATGAATGGAGTTTTGGCTGAGTGCCAAATTCTCTGATCTCGCTGGCAACGGTGGGGAGGGCAAACTCGGATCGGCAAATCCCGGCCTTAATTAAAATGCTTATCATGAGCGATCCAGTAGAGTTGACAGGATGGACTTATTTCCATTAGCAGAGAGGTCAATTAACAGGGGACCCAGATTAAAGTCTGGACAAATAAGTCTGGAATACTCTACTTGAAAGGGTGGCAGAGGCAGAAGCCTTCATTGCATTTAAAAATACTTGATGTACCACAACCTGTAAGAACGCGAGTTTCACAGTGCGGTTGAGTGGGTTAGCCTTTTGTGAACAGGACCAATAATCTGGTCACCCTATTATAGAAAGGATATTATTAAACTAGAAAGAGTGCAGAAAAGATTTACTAGGATGTTGCCGGGACTTGATGGTTTCAGTTATAAGGAGAGGCTGGATAGACTGGGACTTTTTTCCCTGGAGCGTAGGAGGCTTAGGGGTGATCTTATAGAGGTCTATAAAATAATGAGGGGCATAGATAAGGTAGATAGTCAACATCTTTTCCCAAAGGTAGGGGAGTCTAAAACTAGAGGGCATAGGTTTAAGGTGAGAGGGGAGAGATTCAGAAGGGCCCAGAGGGGCAATTTCTTCACTCAGAGGGTAGTGAGTGTCTGGAATGGGCTGCCAGAGGTAGTAGTAGAAGCGGGTACAATTGTGTCTTTCAAAAAGCATTTAGATGGTTACATGGGTAAGATGGGTATAGAGGGTTATGGGCCAAGTGCGGGCAACTGGGACTAGCTTAATGGTAAAAAACTGGGCGGCATGGACTGGTTGGGCCGAAGGGCCTGTTTCCATGCTGTAAACTTCTATGATTCTATGATTCTAATATGATGGGTTGATGGCCTCTTTCTGCGCCATAATTTTTCTATGGACACGATCTAACCGAATGGGAACAGAGTCCCATAACAAGTGCGTTTAGCCAGTATTTTCCTTACGCTCGTGGCATCAAGAAACTCCAAGCTATCTACTGGGATTATGGTTCTATTTCGGGCCACAGTGGGGAATGTCCCTCTGAGGCCGTACTTAGTCCTGTTTCCTGAACAGAGGAGCTCTGCTCGCTGGGCCTCCAGGGTGAAGGAGGAGATCTTGACGCCCACCCCAACCCCCTGACGCGACCCCCAAACCGCCCCCAAAGCCCAACTCCCCTATAAACGAGTCATCAGGCCTCCCGCACTCCATCACTCTCAGGCAGGGCACTCCCGGGCCCAATCCCTGTTGCGGGAAAATGCTAGTTTGGCACTGACAGCCTGGCAGTGCCCCTGCCAAAGACACCTGAGCACCTTGGCACTGCCAGGCTGTCAGAGGGGGCTTCCAAGCCACTGGAAAACCTCCACGAGTACCATTCTGTCTGGTCCCCATTTGTGGAGAACAGCACTGAACGGCACTCACCCGGAGACCGCCTCGGGTGAACTAGAGGAGAGCACATTAGAATGAGACTAGCTGTCTCATTCTAATACACTGATTTGCAAAATGTTAATCCCGCCCACAATGGGCAGGATTCAGATTTCGATTGCGATATCTATCGAGATCACCTTAAGTCTCACCAAATGTTCACCAAAGAAAGGGACTTTGTGGAAGGTGATTCTTGGGTAGGGTGTGTGGACAGTCTGGGTCATGTTCACATCGAAAAGAAGGAGGTATTGGGTCTTTAAAAAAAATATTAAGGTAGATCAGTCTCCTGGGCCAGATGGGATTTATCCGAGAATACTGAGGAAAGCAAGGGAGGAAACTGCTGGGGCCTTGACTAACATCTTTGTATTCTCATTGCCTACAGGTGAGATCCCAGAGGACTGGAGAATAGCTAATGTGGTACCACTGTTTAAAAAAGGTTGCAGGGATAATCCTGGAAACAATAGGCCGGTGAGCTTCACGTCGGTAGTAGGTAAATTATTGGAGAAAATTCTCAGGGACAGGCTTTATAACCATTTGGAAACAAATGGACTCATAAGCGATAGACAGCATGATTTTGTGAAGGGGAGGTCATGCCTCACGAACTTGATTGAGTTTTTTGAGGAGGAGACAAAGATGATTGATGAGGGGAGGGCGGTGGAATTGTTTACATGGACTTCAGTAAAGCCTTTGCCAAGGTGCCTCATGGCAGACTGGTACAAAAGGTGAAGTCACACGGGATCAGATGTGAGGTGGTAACATGGATACAGAACTGACTCGGTCACAGAAGGCAAAGGGTAGCAGTAGAAGGGTTTTTTTCTGAATGGAAGGTTGTGACTAGTGGTGTTCCACAGGGATCTGTGCTGAGGCCTCTGTTGTCTGTAGAGTACAAAAACGATTTGGAGGAAAATGTAGCTGATCTGATTAGTAAGTTTGTGGATGACACCAAGGTTGGTGGAGTGGCAGATACTGTTGAGGACTGTCAGAAGATACAGCAGGATATAGATCGGTTGGAGACTTCGGCAGAGAATGGCAAATGGAGTTCAATCTGGACAAATGTGAGGTAATACATTTTGGTAGGTCTAACATGGAGGTGAAATATACCGTAAATGGCAAAACTCTTGGGAATATAGAAAGTCAGAGAGATCTGCGTGTGCAGGTCCACAAATATTTGAAAGTGGTATCATGTGAGAGTACCTTTAAGACATGGATGTTTAAGCAATTTTCTGAGTTATCTTTGAAGTAAGGGGTGTTAAGAGATCCAATCTTTATTTAAGATGTTAAGTTGAGTTCATGGAATAAACAGTGTTTAGTGTTTAAAAACCCACGTGTCCATAATTGTAATCCCACACCTAGGGAAAAAGCCGTGTGCTAGGAAAAGCAACAAATCCATTGAAGGGAGAGGTTGGTTGAACTCCATGATACATTTTGGGGTTCTGAAAACGCCTCGCCCATAACAATTGGGGGCTCGTCCGGGATAAAAATCTATCTATTGGATTGGCTTTTGTGAACTTAAAGACAGTGAAGGATTGTTGCTTTTCCGGTGTGGTATTTTAGTTTAAGTGGGGAGAGTGTTGTGAACAATGGCTCTTTCAGAGGCTCAGAATGTTTTGGGGGTGGAAAATGTCACATGTAGTACTTTATGGACAGAAATGAAAAGCAGACTGCTAGATTTGGCAAGAACATTGCAGTTAACATTACCTGACAAAATGCGAAAAGATGAGGTAATTATGGCGGTGTTTAAGCATTTAAAGTTGCCTAAGATAGAGATTGACTCATTGGAAATGGCAAAAATTCAGTTGCAAATTAAACAAATGGAACATGAGAAAGAATTAAAGCAGGCTGGAATACGAGAGTGAGAGAGAGGAAAAAGAAAGAGAAAGACAGAGAGAGGAAAAAGAAAGAGAAAGAGAGAGAGAGGAAAAAGAAAGAGAAAGAGAGAGAGAGAGGAAAAAGAAAGAGAAAGAGAGAGAGAGGAAAAAGAAAAGGAGAGAGAAGAAAGGAGAAAAGAAAGAATAGCCCCAGCAGAACAAAAAGAAAAAGAAAGGGAGATACAGATCAAGGAGAAAGATAAAGAGAGGGAGTTTCAACTTCAGAAAATGGCCATGAAACATGACAATCAGTTAAAATTGGCAGACGTAAAGGGAATCGTACAGTTGGATGATAGTGATGAGGATAGTGAGAAAGAGCGTCATAGTCGAAGACTTGGTGGGAATCTATTTAAATATGTCCAAGCATTGCCAAGGTTTGACGAGAAGAAAGTGGAAGCCTTTTTCATTTCATTTGAGAAGGTAGCTAAACAAATGAAATGGCCACAGGACATGTGGGTGTTACTGATTCAAACAAAGCTGGTAGGTAGAGCTAGTGAAATGTTTGCATCACAACCGGAGGAGGTATCTGGAACATATGAGGAGGTGAAGAAATCCATCTTAAGTGCATATGAGCTAGTGCCTGAAGCTTACAGACAAAGGTTTAGAAATTTAAGGAAAGAATTTGGTCAAACATACATGGAGTTTGAAAGGATCAAACAGAGCAATTTTGATAGGTGGATAAGGGCTTTGAAAATAGACCAAATGTATGAAGCTCTCAGAGAAATTATACTTTTGGAGTTTAAAAATTCAATTCCTGATGTAGTGAGAACTCATGTGGAAGAACAGAGGGTTAAAACTGCGAGATTAGCAGCGGAAATGGCAGATGATTATGAATTAGTTCACAAATCAAAGATTGGTTTCCGACATCAGTTTCAGCCGAGGGATAGAAACTGGGGACATGAGAAATACTCAAGTCGTAAAGGTAAAGGTGATCTAATGGGAGACAATAAAGAGAGTGTACATCAGGTTAAAAAAGAAATCCAGGAGGGTGGTAAAGAAATGAAAAGTTTCAGATGTTTTCACTGTACTAAACTAGGCCATGTAAAGTCACAGTGTTGGTGGTTGAAGAAAAGCACTGGGAAGGCTGATGTGGTAAAACAGGATAAGACAGTGGGGTTTGTTAGAGTGGTAAAGAAAAGCCCAAGGGAAGCGAAGGAGGTGTAAACAATTGTACAGCCTGTTCAAGAAGTAATTGGAAAGAAGGTGCCAGATGTCTTTAAAGAATTTACTTGTGTGGGTAAAGTTTACTCATGTGTATCAGGAGGAGCAGGTAAAGAAGTCACATTTTTAAGAGATACAGGGGCTAGTCATTCTCTAATGGTAAGAGATGAGGAATTATGTAGTTTGGGAAGAATGTTGCCAGAAAAGGTGGTGATATGTGGAATTCAAGGTGAGAGGAGTAGCGTTCCATTATATAAGGTAAGGTTGGAAAGTCCAGTGAAGAGTGGTGAAGTGGTAGTAGGAGTAATAGATAAACTATCTTGTCCAGGAATACAGTTTATCTTGGGTAATGATATAGCTGGATCGCAGATGGAAGTGATGCCTACTGTGGTTGATAAGCCAGTGGAAAATCAGGCAACTGAAGTGTTGAAGGACGAATATCCTGGCATTTTTACGGATTGTGCAGTAACAAGGTTGCAAAGTCACAGGTTAAGACAAGAGGAGAAATCAAAGAGTGAAGATGAAGTTGAAGTGCAATTATCAGAAACGATTTTTGATCAGATGGTTGAAAAAGAACAAGAAGAGGTGGAGGATGAGGCGGATATTTTTAGCTCAAGATAATTGGCGGAGTTACAACAGAAAGATGTAGAAATAAAACGGATATATCAGAAAACATATACGGAAGATGAATCTGAGCGTATACCAGAGTGTTATTACCGTAAAAGTGATGTCTTGATGGGAAAATGGAGACCTGTACATATGCAGGCGGATGAAAAGTGGGCAGAAGTTCATCAAGTAGTATTGCTGGTAGGGTATAGAAAGGAGGTGTTGCAAGTTGCACATGAGGTACCAGTGGGAGGTCATTTGGGAATAAGGAAAACTCAAGCTACAATCCAGAAACATTTTTATTGGCCTGAACTACATAAAGATGTAGTTAAATTTTGTCAATCATGTCACACATGTCAAGTGATAGGGAAACCTCAAGCAGTGATAAAACCAGTGCCCTTAATACCCATTCCAGCATTTGAGGAACCTTTTACAAGGGTCCTAATCGATTGTGTAGGACCGCTTCCTAAAACAAAAAGTGGGAGTAATGGCAGTGTCTACTAGGTTTCCAGAGGCCATTCCAGTACGTGATATTACATCTAAAAGGATTGTGGAGGAGTTACTTAACTTGTTTATTAGATATGGACTACTCACAGAAATTCAGTCGGATCAAGGAACAAATTTTACTTCAAAGTTATTCAAAGAAGTTATGGATAGCTTAGGAATAAAACAATTTAAATCAACTGCGTACCATCCAGAATCGTAGGGAGCGTTAAAAAGGTGGCATCAGACATTAACGACAAAGTTGAGGGTGTATTGTCAAGATTATCCTGAGGATTGGGATAAAGGAATCCCATTCGTATTGTTTGCAATTAGGGATGCATCTAATGAGTCTACCAAATTTAGTCGTTTTGAACTAATTTGGGGTCATGAGGTAAGAGGACCATTTAAATTGATTAAGGAAAAATTGGTGGGTGAGAAATCGGAAATGACACTATTGGATTACGCGTCAAATTTTAGGGAACGATTAAATAGAGCAGGTAAATTGGCGAGACAACATTTGAAAGTTGCACAAAATGTGATGAAGCGGGTAGCGGACAAGAAATCCAAAGTTTGTAGTTTTGCCAGTGGGGATAAAGTTTTAGTGTTGTTACCAGTGGTAGGTGAGCCTTTAAAAGCGAGGTTTTGTGAACCTTATCAGATTGAAAGGAAATTAAGTGTGGTGAATTATGTGGTAAAAACACCAGATAGAAGGAAGATTCACCTTGTGTGTCATGTGAATATACTTAAAAGGTACTTTGAAAGGGAAGGAGAGAAAAAGGAGGTTTTAATGATTCTAACTCAAATGGACGAACCAAATCCAGATGACTGTGAATTTGACATACCTCAAATTAAATTGGAAAATGAGGATGTTCTTAAAAATTGGGATGAATTGTTAAGTTACCTTCCAGAGGAAAAATGAACTGACCTGAAAGAGTTATTGATATCACATGGGCAAGTTTGTAGAGATAAATTGGGAAGTACTAAAATGGCTATACATGATGTAGATGTGGGAAATGCTGTTCCTATCAAACAACATCCATATCGACTTAATCCTTTAAAATTGGCACAGGTTAACAGAGGGATTGAGAGTATGCTGAAGAATGGCATAATTGAAGTGGTGCAGCCAATGGAGCTCACCCATAGTGATGGTACCTAAACCAGATGGTACCCAACGGTTGTGTGTGGACTATCGAAAGGTGAATGCAGTTACAAGAACGGATCTTTCTCCTATCCCACGTTTGGAGGATTGCATTGAGAAAGTGGGACAATCCGCTTTTATTTCCAAATTGGATTCACTGAAAGGTTACATGCAAGTAACTTTATCTGAAAAGGCAAAGGAATTTTCAGTTTTTGTGACTCCAGATGGTATATACCAGTTCAAAGTTATGCCATTTGGCATGAAAAACACCCTAGCAACATTTCAACGGTTAACTAATACAGTTGTTTCAGGATTACCCAATTGTGCGGTTTCCATCGACGATCTGGTAGTTTTCAGCCAGACATGGAAAGAACATTTAAAACGTCTGAGGGAGTTACTCGATCAACTTCAGGAGGTGGGTTTGGTGATGAACCTAGCCGAAAGTGAATTTGGAAAAGCCCGAATCACTTTCCTTGCAGAGTTTCCAATACCCTCAAGACAAAGGGAAATAATGCGATTTCTTCACATGAATGAATTTGATCGAACTTTTGTGCAAAGGTTTTGTGGCGTGATTACTCCACTGATGGACTTGCTAAAGAAACGTTAAAAATTTCAATGGACAGCGGACTTTCAACAGGCATTTGACTGCCTGAAAGCTGTGATCACCAATACTCCTGTAATACTCCTGCAATACTCCTGCAAGGGACTCTGTGGTCAGATTGAACTAAATTATCTGATTCTGAAGAGAAATTCAGAGGAGTAGAGGAATGGATGGATCGTGCAGAGACTTTGTTCAAAGAGACTGTCAATCGAGAAAGATTTTGGTTGGAGGAAGAACTAAGAAAAATGGACTATATTATTATACCTGTTTGCATTTGTTGTTTTTTAAAAAAACTAAAAGGTATATTTACTGTGTGCATTTCTTAGGGGATGGTGCAAAAGTGAAAAATGAAACCATCTTGAAGTTGCTGGGATTTTTTTCTTGGGGGGAGGTGTCATGTGAGAGTACCTTTAAGACATGGATGTTTAAGCAATGTGCCTTTAAGAAAACAGTGATGTCAGAGAGTGGGTGGAGCTGAGGTCAGGTCAGCCATTTTGCAGTTTAGTTTTGCAGTTTAGAGAAAAAGAGCTTGGGGAGTGTCTGTGTTTGCAGTGAGCTGGATCCCTGCCATTAAAGAAAATCTCTGGATCATTTGAGTGATTTAAACTTATAATAGTAAAACCTTTAACCTGATGTGATTTTGTTTAAAGGTGTTAAGTCTCTTGGAAGTTTAAAGGAACATTTTAAGGAATTATTTACTGTTGCAATATTTTCTGAGTTATCTTTGAAGTAAGGGGTGTTAAGAGATCCAATGTTTATTTAAGATGTTAAGTTGAGTTCATGGAATAAACAGTGTTTTGTGTTTAAAAACCCACGTGTCCATTATTGTAATCCTACACCTAGGGAAAAAGCCGTGTGCTAGGAAAAGCAACAAATCCATTAAAGGGAGAGGTTGGTTGAACTCCATGATACATTTTGGGGTTCTGAAAACGCCTCGCCCATAACAGTGGCAACACAAGTGTACAAGGTAATCAAGAAAGCATATGGAATGCTTGCCTTCATTAGCCGGGGCATTGAGTATAAAACCTGGCAAGTCATGCTACAGTGGTATAGAACCTTGGTCAGGCCACACTTGGAATATTGCGCACAATTCTGCTCGCTACACTACCAGAAGGTTGTGGAGGCTTTGGAGAGGGTGCAGAGGAGGTTTACCAGGATGTTACCTGGTCTGAAGGGTGTTAGCTATGTGGAGAGACGGAATAGACTCAGACTGTTTTCATTAGAAAGACGGAGGTTGAAGGGTGACCAGATAGAGGCCTACAAGGTTGTGAGGGGCATGGATAGAGTGGATGGGCAGGCACTCTTTCCCAGGGTTGAGGGGTCAGTCACCAGGGGGCATAGGTTTAAGGTCCGTGGGTCAAAGTTTAGAGGAGATGTGTGAGGCAGGTTTTTCACGCAGAGGGTGGTGAGTGCCTGGAACGCGTTGTCAGGGGACGTTGTGGAAGCAGAAATATTAACGGCGTTCAAAAGACATCTCGACAAATGTATGGATATATAGGGATACGGCATAAGGATGTGCTGAGGGTTTTGACAAAGGTTGGTATCATGACCGGTACAGGCTTGGTGGGCCGAAGGGCCTGTTCATGTGCTGTATTGGTCTTTTTTCTTCCTAGCAATAATCTTTATTGTAACAAGTAGGCTTACATTAACACTACAACAAAGTTAATGTGAAAATCCCCTAGTCGCCACATTCCGAGCCTGTTCGGGCACACAAAGGGCGAATTCAGAATGTCCAAATTACCTAACAGCACATCTTTCGTGACTTGTGGGAGGAAACCGGAGCACCTAGAGGAAACCCACGCAGGCACGGGGAGAACGTGCAGACTCCACACAGACTATGACCCAAGTCGGGAATCAAACCTGAGACCCTGAAGCTGTGAAGCAACAGTGCTAACCATTGTGCTACAATGCTGCATGGAGAGCCAGCTAGGTCCCGGAAGAGGGATCTCCCGACATCTACCGGCCATGCATCCTTTCGTGTACATCGCGGCCGGTCGTTTGCGCCTGATGTTACTAAAGTTGAAGGTTATACACCTTTCAACAGGACAGAGGTCATCACACCAAGGGCATCCTGTGTACATCACCCCTCTAGTTAAGGCTTGGCTGCAGCCACAGAATTTCCTTGTTGATTCTCGGCGTTTTGTATGAACCTGCAATATCTGAACTATAAATCCTGCACTAATGTTCTGAGCAGTTCCCTCCAATCACTGATAAGAATTTAAGAAAGAGAAGCAGGGGTAAACTATGCAGCCCCTCCAAGCGGTGCCACTATCCATTAACACGACAAGAAAGATGACCCTCAGCCATGTTGTCACTGACTGCGTGATGCCTTGGACACCTTCCCTCATGGTGCCGGCGTCGTGCACCAAACTCTCCACTGCGATCGCCATCCTAACCGTGTTGGCCTCGGTGCCACTCATTGCCGCCAACATCTCCTACGCCTGTAGCTTCTGGGACTCCTCCAATTAGCTATGGATCTGCTGGAGTGACACTGACTTCTCCCTGTGAATGTCCCGGCCGCTCCCTATCATCTCCACAAGCTCCGAGACCGCAGGCTCAGCATTGGGCTGGGACACAGCTGGGTCCTGGGATCCAGCAGCCCTCCGACCGCTGTCTCGCCTGGAAGTAACTGCCTCCATCTGACGTGCGTCACCACCACAGTCACCTCCAGCGAATGCTCCTCGAAGGAGGTGAGAATTATTATGTCTGGCACCCCCTGTCTGGTCTGGGCTCTCTTTCCTGAGGAGACACTGAGAGGGCATCGCTAGCCACACGCATGGTTCACAGTGGTGGGGAGATGTGAAGAAGGGGTTGGTGGCGATTGAAGGGGGATGGGGGTGGAGGAAGGATTGGGGGTCGCATGGGGAGTTGGGGGATGGGTGCTCCTTTGGGGGGTGGGGGGCGTTTGTGTCTACTCACTTGTGCTGCCCAGTGTAGGTTGTTTACCTTTTTCCGGCACTGGAGGCAATCCTCCTGGTCACACTCCCTGAGCTGACAGCTGCTGCCGTCTTCTCCCAGGCAGCACTGGCTGTTTTGTGGCTGACTTTCCGGGATCCTCAGGGGAACAGGACATCCCTCCTGGCCTCCACCGGGTCCAGGATCCTCCCCGGATCAGTATCCCCGAGTCGTGGGCCGGACTCCTCAGCACCATTATTGCGAGCTGGCTGGGGTTGGCTGAGCAAATGCAGCATAGGTGCTGCTCGACCTTGTTAGTGGGGGGCTGGCGAGCGCAGTCCTGGGGAATCAGCTGGCGAGCCTTCATTTGCAACGAGAAGCCCGTGAGGCCTCGTTAAGTGGACCAATTATGTTGAATTGCGTTGCCGGCCTCACTGGGCCGAGCGCCGGGAAGCTTGCGGCAATTTCCACTCGCTATCAGACTTAGACATTTTTCTGTAGAATTGCGGCCAATATTCCAACTGTGGCCTAACTAAGGTTTGTACAGCTGCAGCATGGCTTGCCTATTTTTATACTCAATGCCCCAGCCGATGAAGGCAAGCATGCCGTATGCCTTCTTGACTACCTTCTCCACCTGTGTTGCCCCTTTCAGTGACCTGTGGACCTGTACACCTAGATCTTTCTGACTGTCAATACTCTTAAGGGTTCTGCCATTTACTGTATATTTCCTACCTGTATTAGACCTTTCAAAATGCATTACCTTGCATTTGTCCGATTAAACTTCATTTGCCATCTCTCCGCCCAAGTCTCCAACCGATCTATATCTGACTCATCGCTATCCGCAATTCTACCAGCCTTTGTGTCATCCGCAAATTTACGAATCAGCGCAGTTTCTTTTTCCTCCAAGTCATTTATATATACGACAAAGGTCCCAGCACTGTTCCCTGTCGAACACCACAAGTCACAGCCTTCCATTCAGAAAAGCACGTTTCCACTGCCTCTGTCTTCTATGACCGAGCCAGTTCTATATCCATCTTGCCAGCTCACCTCTGATCCCATGTGACTTCACCTTCTGTACCAGTCTGCCATGAGGCACTTTTTCAAAGGTCCATGTAGACAACATCCACTTCCCTACCTTCATCAATCATCTTCGTCACTTCCTCAAACATCCAAATAAGTTAGTGAGACACGACCACCCCTTATCAAAACCATTGTCCCTCTCGCTAATAAGTCCACTTGCTTGCAAATGAGAGTTAATCCTGTCTCAAAGAATATTCTCCAACAATTTCCCTACCACTGATGTAAGACTCACCAGGGTGTAATTTCCTGGATTATCCTTGCTACACTTCTTAAACAAAGGAACAATATTAACTATTCTCCAGTCCTCCGGGACCTCACCTATATAGCCAGTGAGGAGACAAAGATTTCTGTCAAGGCCCCATCAATTTCCCCTCTTGCCTCACTCAGTATTCTGGGGTAGATCCCATCAGGTCCCGGGGAATTATCTACCTTTATGTTTCTCAAGATGCCCAACACCTCCTTTTTTATCTCAATGTGACCCAGACTATCTACTCTTCCTTCCCCAGACTTCTCATCCATCAAGACCTTTTCTTTGGTGAACACTGATGCAAAGTGCTAATTCAGTACCTTGCCCATTTGATCTGGCAATAGCGGGTCTGACCCAGTATTCTCCGGGGCCTCCGCGATGCTGCGCCTCCACCACGAGGAATTACCAATGACAAGTTTGACTTGTGGTTTTAGAAATCGGGGAAGAGGCGCCGTGGCTAAAGAGGGTGAGAGAAAGTAGCGCAATTGTGGGCTACCGGACTGCCACTGGCAGGGCTGGCTGGGGAGTATGTCTGACAGGGCTGGAGGTGAGCAGCAGGGAGTGCTGGGGTGACCAGAGGATGGGCCGTCTGGTCGGGGTGACCCCTCCCCCAGGACAGGGGTGTCTAGGTACAGACCGCCATTGCCGCAGCCTGCAAGGCAGCCATCTTGCTGTGCACCCCACTGACCACGCACTATTACCTGTGGTTGCACAGAGTAACACCAGCCATCTGGGTGCCCCCACCCCACCACCCCCCTCCTCCCAGCCAACACCAACCCTCAACCGGGCACCACTCGGTGGTGGGGCATCACATAACCCACCCAAGGGCAATGCTCACAGTAGCCCCTGCAGGAGAGCGCCAGATAGGGGCCGCGGAGTATACCTCTGGCATGGGTAGGGCCAGTCACCGATACTGGCCAGCCACCTGCCAGCAGGGACTGGTGCCTGTCAGCAGGGATGGGTGACAGGGCCGGAAGCCCTGCAGCCACGAAGCCATCCCAGAGGAACAGGAGGCAGTCGGTGAGGATATGCCAAGGAGGAGGGGGGAAGGAGGCCTCATATGTACCGGCACAGCCTGTCATTCGAGAAGCTGCAAGACCGGGCATGCCGTCGAAGACTTCGGCTGAGCAGAGGGACCATACGGAATATCTGCAGGATCATGGCACACCTGGCACCACGGAGATATGGGGGAGGACGCCCGCTCCCGGTGTCCGTCAAGATAATGGTCACCCTGAACGTTGACACCACAGGGTCCTTCCAGGTGCAGGGTGGGGACCTTTCCAGGATCTTGCAGACTTCAGTGCACAGCTGCATGCACGCCAGCAGGGATGCCCTATCTGCTCGCTCGGCACAATATATCAATTTTCATGTGGACTGAGCCCATGAGGATGACCGGGCAACAGGGACTGCCGTCATCGCCAGGATGCGCCAGGTCCAGGGAGTGATCGACGGGATTCATGTTGCCGCATGAGCACCAGCCAATGACGGGCCAGTCTTCACAAACTGAAAGGGGTTCCACTCGATGAATGTGCAGCTGGAGTGTGACCATGAGCTGCACATAATGCACATCTGTGACCAACATCTGAGCAGTGTGCATGACGCCTTCATCCTGACATATTTGAGGCACACCCCCAGGTGAGGGGTTGGCCCCTTGGTGACAGGGGTTATCTGCTGCAGTTGTGGCTAATGACGCCTATCTGGAAACCTCAGACCGATGCGGAGACCCGCTACAACGACGCCCATGCAGCAACCAGGGCCATGATCGAGCAGTGCTTTGGCATCCTAAAGATGTGGTTCATTCTGGAGGGACCCTCCAGTATCGCGCTAGGAGAATCATGGTGGCCTCCTGCTTCTTCCACAACAACCCGCAGCAGAGGGGCGACATGCTGGAGAAAGAGAATAAGCGCCTGGCCAACAATGCACTCCCATGGCCATTCCCCGTGCCACCTCCAGCATCCCCAACCCTTCCAACCCTCTGTGATTTCTACCTGCTTCACTATGTGGTGGGGACCCTGAGTTGGCAGTAACAGCAGGTCTGGTCCATGGGATGGAGGATGATTATGACCCACTGGTGCTCCACACTGTTTGACAACGTCTGACTCCAGGCCACGATAGCACTTTCCACCATCGACCTAGGTGATCCCTACATGCAAGCTGGCCATTCTATTACAGGTCCCATCGATCCCTTGGGGTAGCGGAGGTGGGGATGGTGAGATTTGCAATGGAGAGGGATGGGGAGGGGTACCGGAACAGTGGCTGCACTGGGGTCACTGGCCCAAGCTCACTCCCAGCATCTGCCCATCCCCCCCCCCCCCCCCACACACACCCCAGCATCCTCTCTGCAGCCAACACAGCTAACTCCATCCCCCTCATGACAGAGCACCGAGGCATGTTGAAACATTGTGAACAGTTGTTTATTTTGAAACGGTGAACATTTATGTTCAGGTTTGTGCCCTGGCCCCTAAGGTTATACTGTGTGCTACACCAGTTCTGGGGACCCTGAGTTGGCAGTAACAGCAGGTCTGGTCCATGGGATGGAGGATGATGATGACCCACTGGTGCTCCACACTGTTTGACAACGTCTGACTCCAGGCCACGATAGCACTTTCCACCATCGACCTAGGTGATCCCTACATGCAAGCTGGCCATTCTATCACAGGTCCCATCGATCCCTTGGGGTAGCGGAGGTGGGGATGGCCAGGCGCTTATTCTCTTTCTCCACTAGCTCCCGTCTCGACCAGGGTCTCAATGCTCATGGCCATGGAGCACAGGGAGTGGACCACGTCCCTGGGAGACCGTTCTTGTAACTGCATTCACCTTTCTGTAGTCCACATACAACCATTGGGTACCGTCTAGTTTAGGTACCATCACTATGGGTGAGCTCCATTGGCTGCAACCCACTTCAATTATGCTATTCTTCAGCATACCCTCAATCTCTTTGTTAACCTGTGCTAATTTTAAAGGATTAAGTCTATATGGATGTTATTTGATAGGAACAGCATTAACCACATCTACATCATGTATAGCCATTTTAGTACTTCCCAATTTATCTCTACAAACTTGCCCATGTGATATCAATAACTCTTTCAGGTCAGTTCATTTTTCCTCTGGAAGGTAACTTAACAATTCATCCCAATTTTTAAGAACATCCTCATTTTCCAATTTAATTTGAGGTATGTCAAATTCACAGTCATCTGGATTTGGTTCGTCCATTTGAGTTAGAATCATTAAAACCTCCTTTTTCTCTCCTTCCCTTTCAAAGTACCTTTTAAGTATATTCACATGACACACACGGTGAATCTTCCTTCTATCTGGTGTTTTTACCACATAATTCACCTCACTTAATTTCCTTTCAATCTGATAAGGTTCACAAAACCTAGCTTTTAAAGGCTCACCTACCACTGGTAACAACACTAAAACTTTATCCCCACGGGCAAAACTACGAACTTTGGATTTCTTGTCCGCTACCCACTTCATCACATTTTGTGCAACTTTCAAATGTTGTCTAGCCAATTCACCTGCTCTATTTAATCGTTCCCTAAAATTTGACACGTAATCCAATAGTGTAATTTCCGATTTCTCACCCACCAATTTAAGTGGTCCTCTTACCTCATGACCAAAAATTAGTTCAAAAGGACTAAATTTGGTAGACTCATTAGGTGCATCCCTAATTGCAAACAATATGAATGGGATTCCTTTATCCCAATCCTCTGGATAATCTTGACAATACGCCCTCAACATTGTCTTTAATGTCTAATGCCACCTTTCTAACGCTCCCTGCGATTCTGGATGGTACGCAGTTGATTTAAATTGTTTTATTCCGAAGCTATCCATAACTTCTTTGAATAACTTTGAAGTAAAATTTGTTCCGTGATCCGATTGAATTTCTGTGGGTAGTCCATACCTAGTAAAGAATTTAAGTAACTCCTCCACAATCCTTTTAGCTGCAATATTGCCTACTGGAATGGCCTCTAGAAACCTAGTAGACCCATCCATTGTAGTAAAAAGATATTGATTCCCACTTTTTGTTTTAGGAAGCGGTCCTACACAATCAATTATGACCCTCGTAAAAGGTTCCTCAAATGCTGGAATGGGTATTAAGGGCGCTGGTTTTATCACTGTTTGAGGTTTCCCTATCACAGAATTTACAGTGCAGAAGGAGGCCATTCGGCCCATCGAGTCTGCACCGGCTCTTGGAAAGAGCACCCTACCCAAGGTCAACACCGCCACCCTATCCCCATAACCAAGTAACCCCACCCAACACTAAGGGCAATTTTGGACACTAAGGGCAATTTATCATGGCCAATCCACCTAACCTGCACATCTTTGGACTGTGGGAGGAAACCGGAGCACCCGGAGGAAACCCACGCACACACGGGGAGGATGTGCAGACTCCGCACAGACAGTGACCCAAGCAGGAATCAAACCTGGGACCCTGGAGCTGTGAAGCAATTGTGCTATCCACAATGCTACCGTGCTGCTATCAAATGCTATCATTTGACACGTGTGACATGATTGACAAAATTTAACTACATCTTTATGTAGTCCAGGCCAATAAAAATGTTTCTGGATTTTAGCTTGAGTTTGCCTTATTCCCAAATGACCTCCCACTGGTACCTCATGTGCAACTCGCAACACCTCCTTTCCATACCCTACCGGCAATACTACTTGATGAACTTCTGCCCACTTTTCATCCGCCTGCATATGTACAGGTCTCCATTTTCTCATCAAGACACCATTTTTACGGTAATAACACTCTGGTATACTCTCAGATTCCTCTTCCGTATATGCTTTCTGATATATCCATTTTATTTCTACATCTTTCTGTTGTAACTCCGCCAATTTTCCTGAACTAAAAATATCCGCTTCATCCTCCGCCTGTTCTTGTTCTTTTTCAACCATCTGAGCAAAAATTGTTTCTGATAATTGCACTTCAAACTTCATCTTCACTCTTTGATTTCTCCTCTTGTCTTAACCTGTGACTTTGTGACCTTGTTACTACACAATCCGGAAAAATCCTTGGATATTCGTCCTTCAACCCTTCAGTTGTCTGATTTTCCACTGGCTTATCAACCACAGTAGTCATCACTCCCACCTGCGATCCAGCTATATCATTACCCAAGATAAACTGTATTCCTGGACAAGATAGTTTATCTATTACTCCTACTACCACTTCACCACTCTTCACTGGACTTTCCAACCTTACCTTATATAATGGAACACTACTCCTCCCACCCTGAATTCCACCTTTTAGAACATAGAACATAGAACAATACAGCGCAGTACAGGCCCTTCGGCCCACGATGTTGCACCGAAACAAAAGCCATCTAATCTACACTATGCCATTATCATCCATATGTTTATCCAATAAACTTTTAAATGCCCTCAATGTTGGCGAGTTCACTGCTGTAGCAGGTAGGGCATTCCACGGCCTCACTACTCTTTGCGTAAAGAACCTACCTCTGACCTCTGTCCTATATCTATTACCCCTCAGTTTAAAGTTATGTCCCCTCGTGCCAGCCATATCCATCCGCGGGAGAAGGCTCTCACTGTCCACCCTATCCAACCCCCTGATCATTTTGTATGCCTCTATTAAGTCTCCTCTTAACCTTCTTCTCTCCAACGAAAACAACCTCAAGTCCGTCAGCCTTTCCTCATAAGATTTTCCCTCCATACCAGGCAACATCCTGGTAAATCTCCTCTGCACCCGCTCCAAAGCCTCCACGTCCTTCCTATAATGCGGTGACCAGAACTGTACGCAATACTCCAAATGCGGCCGGACCAGAGTTCTGTACAGCTGCAACATGACCTCCCGACTCCAGAACTCAATCCCTCTACCAATAAAGGCCAACACTCCATAGGCCTTCTTCACAACCCTATCAACCTGGGTGGCAACTTTCAGGGATCTATGTACATGGACACCTAGATCCCTCTGCTCATCCACACTTTCAAGAACTTTACCATTAGCCAAATATTCCGCATTCCTGTTATTCCTTCCAAAGTGAATCACCTCACACTTCTCTACATTAAACTCCATTTGCCACCTCTCAGCCCAGCTCTGCAGCTTATCTATATCCCTCTGTAACCTGCTACATCCTTCCACACTATCGACAACACCACCGACTTTAGTATCGTCTGCAAATTTAATTTTCTGGCAACATTCTTCCCAAACTATATAATTCCTCATCTCTTACCATTAAAGATTGACTAACCCCTGTATCTCTTAAAATTGTGACTTCTTTACCTGCTCCTCCTGATACACATGAGTAAACTTTACCCACACAAGTAAATTCTTTAAATACAACTGGCACCATCTTAACAATTACTTCTTGAACAGGCTGTACAATTGTTTGCACCTCCTTCGCTTCCCTTGGGCTTTCCTTTACCACTTTAACATACCCCACTGTCTTATCCTGTTTTACCACATCAGCCTTCCCAGTGCTTTTCTTCAACCACCTACACTGTGACTTTACATGACCTAGTTTATTACAGTGAAAACATCTGAAACTTTTCATTTCTTTACCACCCTCCTAGATTTCTTTTTTAATCTGAGGTACACTCTCTTTATTGTCTCCCATCAGATCACCTTTACCTTTACCACTTGAGTATTTCTCATGTCCCCAGTTTCTATCCCTCACCGGCTGAAACTGATTTCGGAAACCAATCTTTGATTTATGAACTAATTCATAATCATCTGCCATTTCCGCTGCTAATCTCGCAGATTTAACCCTCTGTTCTTCCACATGAGTTCTCACTACATCAGGAATTGAATTTTTAAACTCCTCCAAAAATATAATTTCTCTGAGAGCTTCATACGTTTGGTCTATTTTCAAAGCCCTTATCCACCTATCAAAATGACTCTGTTTGAGCCTTTCAAACTCCATGTATGTTTGACCAAATTCTTTCCTTAAATTTCTAAACTTTTGTCTGTAAGCTTCAGGCACTAGCTCATATGCACTTAAGATGTATTTCTTCACCTCCTGATACGTTCCAGGTACCTCCTCCGATAGTGATGCAAACACTTCACTAGCCCTACCTACCAGCTTTGTTTGAATCAGTAATACCCACATGACCTGTGGCCATTGCATTTGTTTATCTACCTTCTCAAATGAAATGAAAAAGGCTTCTACCTCCTCGTCAAACCTTGGCAATGCTTGGACATATTTAAATAGATTCCCACCATGTCTTCGACTATGACGCTCTGTCTCATTATCCTCATCCATCTCCTCCAACTGTACGTGTCCCTTTGCGTCTGCCAATTTTAACTGATTTTCATGTTTCAGAGCCATTTTCCGAAGTTCAAGATCTCTCTTTTTCCCTTTCCTCTCTATCTCTCTTTGTTTCTTTCTTCTCTCTCATTTTCTTTTTCCTCTCTATCTCTTTCATTTTCCGCTCTCTCTCTTTCGTATTCAAGCCGCTTTAATTCTTTCTCATGTTCCATTTGTTTAATTTGCAACTGAATTTTTGCCATTTCCCATGAGTCAAACTCTATCTCAGGCAACTTTAAATGCTTAGCCACCGCCATAATTACCTCATCTTTTCGCATTTTGTCAGGTAATGTTAACTGCAATGTTATTGCCAGACCCAACAGTCTGCTTTTCGTCTCTGTCCGTAAAGTACTGCGTGTAACAGTCTCCACCTCCAAAAACTTCTGAACCTCTGAAAGAGTCATTGTCCACAACACACTCCCCACTTAAACTAAAATACCACACCGGAAAAGCAACAATCCTTCGCTGCCTTTCAATTCACAAAAGCCAATCCAATAGATTTTTATCCCGGACGAGCCCCCAATTGTTATGGGAGAGGTGTTTTCAGAACCCCAAAATGTATCGTGGAGTTCAACCAACCTCTCGCTTTAATGGATTGTTGCTTTTGAAGCACGCGGCTTGATCTGCAGGTGTGATATTACGATAATGGACAAGTAGGTTTTAAACACAAAACACTGTTTATTCCATGAACTCAACTTAACATCTTAAATAAACATTGGATCTCTTAACACCCCTTACTTCAAAGATAACTCAGAAAATATTGCAACAGTAAATAATTCCTTAAAATGTTCCTTCAAACTTCCAAGAGACTTAACACCTTTAAACAAAATCACATTAGGTTAAAGGTTTTACTATTATGAGTTTAAGTCACTCAAATGATCCAGAGATGGTCTTTTATGGCAGAGTTCCAGCTCACTGCAAACACAGACACTCCCCAAGCTCTTTTTCTCTAAACTGCAAAACTAAACTGCAAAATGGCTGACCTGACCTCAGCTCCACCCACTCTCTGATGGCACTGTTTTCTTAAAGGCACATTGCTTAAACATCCATGTCTTAAAGGTACTCTCACATGACACCTCCCCCCAAGAAAAATAAATAAACCACCAACTTCAAGATGGTTTAATTTTTTACCTTTGCACCATCCCCTAAGAAATGTACACAGTAAATATACCTTTTCGTTTTTTAAAAAAACAACACATGCAAACAGGTATAATAATATAGTCCATTTTTCTTAGTTCTTCTTCCTCCAACCAAAATCCTTCTCGATTGACAGTCTCTTTGAACAAAGCCTCTGCACAATCCAAATGATCCAGAGATAGTCTTTCATGGCAGAGATCTAGCTCACTGCAAACACAGACACTCCCAAGCTCTTTTCCTCCAAACCGCAGCTCTCTGGAAACACACGGACACACACAAGCTCTTCTTCAAACTCAAACTCAAACTTATAAATGGCTGATCTAAAACCCAGCTCCACCCACTCTCTGACATCACTGTTTTCTTAAAGGTACATTGCTTAAACATCCATGTCTTAAAGGTACTCTCACATGACAGCATGTAGAGTTAGGGTCCTAGCTGCCGGACTGGTGACTGGGGATGCAGGGCAGGCATTGGTCTGAGTGTGTGATCCACCACGCTTCGCCTTAAGGATCAGGAGGGGGGATCTGTGGACTTCTGAAATGGCCACCCACAAAGACAGCGAGCACCACATTGACACGGATGGGGTGCAGCTTGCAAATGGTCAAAGGCTACAAGCCAGATGGTGCCTCGGGACATAGCGGTTGTACGCAGGAGGGGGCCATTCGGACCCTCAAGTCTGCTGCGCCATTCGCTCTCTCGACCACCGACGGCAACAGCGGTGATGCCTTCACCAGCCAAGAAGAGGAACATCCATGCCATCCACAGAGGGACCAGAGCCAGGGACACAGACGACCAGCAACAGACATCCAACACTGCCAGAAGACGGGTTCCAGATAAGGCCATATGTGCTCTTTACTTGCCAGTCACCTGGACATGACGTTAGGGTCATTCTTGTGTGTTCGTTTAGAGTGCAACTTGTCTGTGTGCGTTGACTGTGTGTGCATGTAATAAACTATTACCGTATTGAACAACTTATGGTCATTTGTCCACTGTTTACGGGTTACAGACACACACTGTGGTTTAGAAGAGACAACAGGGGTTGGGATGTGTGGCTGCGGAGGGGGGGGGAGCAGTGAGGGGGCTGTGGGGGAAGTAGAGTCTCACTTGCTCGCCCGCTGCTGACCTCCGCGTCAGCGACCTCCCTTTTCTCCGGGCAACCTACCACATCCAGTGCCCTCTGCTCGGGCACGGTGAGGGGTTGCACGTCTGGTGATGCCCCTCCGGCCATCTCCCTCTCCCGGCGGTCGTGTGCGGCCTTCTCCTGGGGAGTGGGTGGGGGGGGGGTAGGGTTACGGGTGTGTGGGTGGGAAGGTGGTTGGTGCCAGGGACACGGAGCAGCTGACTCACCCTGGCCGCCCTGAGGAGGTCGTGCAGTCTCTCCCGGCACTGGAAACCAGTCCGGACGACTTTGCCCACGGCGCTGACCACCTCTGCCACCTGCGCTGAGGCACGGCGAACAGTGGCGCCTGGCGGCCTTCCACCCGGGCTGCGGTACAGGTTCATCCTTCTCTCCTCCACGGTGCCCAGGAGGGTGTCCAGCTCAGCGTCCCCGAACCTTGGCGCTGCTCTCCTTGCAGCCTTCTTGTTGGCTGAGACAGTGTGTGTGGGGGGAAGGATCATTAAGTGCGGCTGCAGCAGGTGAGTCTCACGTGTGCCAATCACAGATCCGGCGAATCCGGCGCTGTTTCACTTGGAACCAGTTGCATTCCATATGGCGACGATCCTAATCCTTTTCAAGTTGTTGAATCGGTGCACCTGTTGCACCGTTTCTGCTGTCGTGAAACACCATTGTTTCCATGCTGGCATCATCACTCAGTCTCAAAATCGGAAAATCCAGCCCAAAGTCTGAGCTACAGCAGTCTGTTTCTTCACCTACATGTTAAAGCTCCCTCGGGCAAACATTCCACCTCAGGGTGCAGATTAAGATAAACGTGATGGACCGGAACCACTCGTCAGATCCGAGAACAGCTAACAGTGAAAAGCAAGTGTCTACTCGACTGGGGAATGAGAGGCAGCTTCACTGAGACTCCCTGTTTCACAGAGACTCCCTGTTATACAACCCCTAGCTAGCGAGTAACTAAGCTTGACCTCAAATTTTCACAGAGGATCTTTGTCTTGCTTTTCCCCAAGTCCCTCGGGCAGAGGTTGGGAACCTCCCATTACTTGAAGAGTCTTTTGTTTTTAAAAATGCCTTAAAAAAACTATTTGGAGCCGCATGTTGAAATAAATTAAAGAATGGCTTAAGCACACCTTAAGAGGAGAAAATAGTATATCGAGAATGTAAGGCACTTATTGAGTGATGGGAAAAATAATCGGCTTTAATTTCTTTCTGGCACTTATAAGAATGACTGCAGCTACTGCTGAATTGCATGTGATTTAATTCTTGTACCGGGGTCATGCAAATAGTCCCGTTTCTACAATCCAGGAATGGGTTAGAAACTGTTCCTCTTGTTTTCAAAATTGAATCTGGATGCCAGCACAAATTTTAAATTTGCCTTCACGTTTGTTACATTTTCCCAGAGAAAGCTAACATTTCCCTTTTGTTCTCGGTGGGTATTTTGTGGTAAGGGCTTTGAGCTATTTGTCAGGTGGAATTGGATTTATTTATTAACATAAAACATTTCATCCACCTGTTTGGCTGGGGAGTAGGATTGGCAATTGTGATTAAATGTATTCCTGGGGTTTTCATCACATGACACCTGCTCCCTCCCACCTTCCGCACCCGCCGTTATTCGGCCAACACGTCCATTCTTGTGACGCACGGGCTTCCTAAACCAATTGGTAAGCAAAAAGACTCAGCACCAAATTGGATGATACTTGACTGTCAACCAAACAACCTTCTATCCCTGTATTCACTATTTTTATTTCTGATTAAGAGAAATGTGTCATGATATACATCAGCATATCACGGTGCAATGACACACACACTGACACACTGATGGACATACAGTAGGACCAACCAGCATACACAACATCGCAGCCAATCACCAGTGAGAGCACATGCACTATAAAGACAGGGGACACCAGAGTTCCCGCTCATTCTAGCAGCAGCCAGCTGAGAGTACAGAGCTCACAGCCTGCCTCTCAGACAGTTACCATGTGCTGAATGCCTCACCTAGATAGTGATAGGACAGGATCCACAGATAAGCTGGTAATGAACGTACCCAAGCTTACAGTATGTTATTACAGTTGAGTTGTTAATAAAATAGAGTTAGACCATCTCCAGCCGTGTTGACCTGTTTGTAGACCAGAACACCCAACACGACAAAATGTTCAAATACATTTTTTTTAAACAATCTTTTTTAGCATCCTGTTGATTTTTCTCAAAGTTTCACACAATAGTGTCCTGGATATTGATCTTCAATTCCTGGAGACTCCAGGCCAATCCTGGAGGGTTGGCAACCTACTTGCGAGCGAAATAAACTTTGTTCCTGTCTAGCCTAAAGTCACTGGGCTGGATTCTCCATCAGCAGGATCCTCCCTTTCGCGAACAGCGCATTCCACCCTCGGATTTCCCAACAGTGTGGGCATGCCAACAATGGGAAACCCCATTGGCCCGCTGCCAGCAAGTGCATACCACACCAGAAAACGGGTGCGTCGGGTTATAGAATCCTCCCCACTGCTTTCATCTTCGGGGATTCAATGGCATTCAACCCTTTTGCTTTCAGTGATTAAATTCATGTTTGTTTCCCAAATCTGATGCTTACAACCTCGTCTTCCTGCAAATCCTTCTGTAACGGAACATGTTCTTGACGAACATTCTCAAAGAATCAAAGGTACTTGCACATTAAACACAGGGACAAAAAGCAAATTACTGCAGATACTGGAATCTGAAACAAAAACAGAAAATACTGGACAATCTCAGCTGATACGCCTCGCAAAATCTAACCAGATGTCATGAGACATCGTGATCTGGGTCCCACCTACAATGGGTGGGATCCAGTCTCGCACTGTTAAATGGGTTTAAGAACAGTCTTAACGGTTGCTGACGTTGGATCTAACCAGCTTCTGGCAGCTATCAGTCACCCCAGGGAGACTCCGCTGTTGCAGATTAGTACAGATCCACGCAAATGTGGGCCAGGCAGAATAGCACCTGGGGGTCTCCAAGGCCACTGGAGACTTCTGGGTGGTCTTGGACAACGTAGGGTGGCTCCCTGACTCTCCCCTGGCACCTGGGCATCTTGGTACTTCCAGGATGGCACCTTGGCACTGCCAAGGTGGCATTGCCAGGCTGGCAGGCGCACTGCCAAGGTTCCGGGTTCTCTGCTGGCACTGACAAGGGTCACAGCCTAAGGGTGTCATGCCCATGAAAGGAGAGATGAAGGGGGTATGAAGAGTGGAGGAGCTGAAAGGTGGGTATGAAGGGGCCTCTGGAAGGTTGGGGGTGATGAGTGGGAGTCCTGAAAGGGCAGGACCTGAAAGGGGGACTGGGATGGCCTAAAAAGGGGGACCCTCAGCCATCCCAGACACACCAGCACATCCAACATAATCCCCAGCCCCAGATCACCTCGAAGATGCTGATGGTCCATTTGAAGAAGACCTGTCACAGTGCTCACCTGCACAGAGATCCACACCGAAACTTCACACTTCACAGTTTCTCTCCCTCCACCACACCAAAAATAACAACACTGATATTTACAGGAAACAGAGGGTGGGATATTCCAGCCCCGCCGGCTGCCGGATTGTCCAGTCCTGCCGAAAGCCAATTGACTTCTGGCTGGCCCACCAAATCTCCTGCGACAACTCCTGTTATGTTGAGGCTGGAAAATCCCAGCTGTAAGCATTCTAGAAACTTCTCACTCACAGAACAATGAATGGTGAGAGCAGTTTGCACTGGTTTGTATTGATGTCTTTGTATATTTAAACGCAGTTTAATCATCTCTTACCCCTTCAGCCACTAGTCCTGTTCCACAAGGCACATCAAGGACCAGCGCATTCTCTCGATCTCCCAGATATACAGAGTCCACAGTCTCCACACCGAACCTGGGAGCCTGGTAATCCATCACACTCATGTGCTGTGAGTAGAAACAGATTTCATTCATGCAACCTGGTCACTGAAGAGTTTTGTTCTGTACAATTTGTATCTTAGAGCACAGAGTGAGAGGGGCTGAGTCTGGAACAGTGAGATAGTTGAAGATTGGTTATAATTTTCCAAAATTCCCTAGATTCAGGGAAGGTTCCATTAGATTGGAAAATAGCAAAAGTACCTCCTTTATTCAAAAACGGAGAGAGACAGAAAGCAGGAAACTACAGGGCAGTTAGCTTAACAAATGTCATAGAGAAAACGTTAGTAGCTATTATTAAAGACGTTATAGCCGGGCATTTAGATAAGGTAATCAGGCAAAGTCAACATGGTTTTGTGAAAGGGAAATAATGTTTCACCAATTTATTGAAGTTCTTTGAAGAAATAACATGTGTTCTGGGTGAAGGGGAACTAGTGGATGTACTGTAATTAGAATGCCAGAAGCCATTTGATAAGGTGCCACATCAAAAGTTCTTACAGAAAATAAAAGCTCACGGTATAGGAGGTAATATGTTGGCAAGGATTGGCAGCATGGTAGCATAGTGGTTAGCACTAGGGCTTCACAGCACCAGGATCCCAGGTTCGATTCCCGGCTTGGGTCACTGTCTGTGCGGAGTCTGCACGTTCTCCCTGTGTCTGCGTGGGTTTCCTCCGGTGCTCCGGTTTCCTCTCACAAGTCCTGAAAGATGTGCTATTAGGTAATTTGGACATTCTGAATTCTCCCTCTGTGTACCCGAACAGGCGACAGAATGTGGCGTCTGGGGGCTTTTCACAGTAACTTCATTGCAGTGTTAATGTAAGCCTGCTTGTGACAATAAAGATTATTATTATTATTATTATTAAGATTTGAGAGCTAACAGGAAACAAAGATTAGGCATAAAGGAGTCTTTTTCTGGTTGATGGCAAGATGTATCAAGTGGTGTGCTGCAGGGATCAGTGCTGGGCTTCAACCTTTTACAATTTATATAAATTTTAAAACTAAATTTAAAATGCTCAATTCTTTTTTTTTCCAATTAAGGGGCAATTTAGCTTGGTCAATCCACCTACCCTGCACATCTTTTTCGGTTGTGGGAGTGAGACCCATGCAAACTCCACACGGTCAGTGACCTAGGGCCGAGATCGAACCCGGGTTCTCGGCGCCGTGAGGCACCAGTGCTTTTTTAAAAAATGTATTTTATTACAAACATGTATCAAAACAGGTTACAGCAAATTAACACCCGGGAAACATACTTCTCAGCAATCAACAGCTCCTCAAACACGGTCACAAATATCCCCCACCTTTTTTCAAACCCCCCTGCAGAGCCCCTTAATTCATACTTTATCTTCTCTAACCGCAGGAAGTCGTACAGGTCACCCAACCAAGCAGCTACCCTCGGTGGCAATGCCGTCCACCACTCCAGTAAATTTCGCTGCCGTGCAATCAGAGAGGCAAAGGCCACAACATCGGCCATCCTTCTCTCCATGAGTTCCGGCTTCTCTGAAAGCCCAAATATTGCCACCAAAGTGTCCGGGTCCCCCTCCTCCTCCACTATCCTGGCTAAGACCGCAAACACTCCTGCCCAGAAGCTTCCCAATTTTTCGAAATTCTTCACCACCCGCTCGCCTCCCTGCTCCCCCAGCCACTTTTATATATCCCCAATTCTTCCCTCCCTTTCCACATTCGGAAGCAGCAGTCACTCCATCAGGGTGTATCCGGCAACCTAGGGAACCCCCTCCAGACCTTTTGCGCAAAGTCCCTAACCTGCAGATACCTGAACTCACTCCCCTTCGGCAGCTCTACCCTCTCCCTTAGCTCCTCCAGACTGGCGAAGCCTTCCTCCAAATACAGATCCCTCACCTTGACCAGCCCCACTTCCCTCCACCTCCTGTATGACACTATACATCCCCCTCAGCTCAAATCCATGATTCTCGCACAGTGGCGTTAGCACCGACATCCCTTCCACCCTAAAATGCCTCCTCAACTGATTCCATATCTTCACCATGGACTGCACCACTGGGCTCCCTGAATACCTACTCAGAGCCATTAGCAATGCTGCCATCACCATAGCCCTCAAACTAGACCCCTTACAAGATTTCTCCTCCATCCTAACCCACTCTACCCCTTCTCCTTCCCACCACCGCCGCACCTTGTCCACAGTCGCCGCCCAACAATAATGAAGCAGGTTCGGCAACACCAACCCCCCTCCTGCTGCCTCGGTCTCTGTAGCAGGGTCCTCCTCACCCTTGGCACCTGCCCCTCCCATACAAAGTACAAAATCATTGTGTGCACTGTGCGAAAAAGGCCTTTGGTATAAAGATCGAGAGAGCCTGAAAGATAAACAAGAACGTCGGCAGAATATTCATTTTCACCACTTGGACCCACCCTGCCAACATTAATGCAGTGTATCCCACCTCTTAAGATCCTCCCTGGCCTCCTCCACCAGCTTTGTTAAGTTCCACTGATGGAGCCCCGTCCATTCCCTCACTACCTGAATCCCCAAGTACCTAAACCTATCCCTCGCTGCCCTAAATTAGCCCACTGTCCCAGCTCATTCACTGGGAATACCTCGCTTTTCACTACATCAGTTTGTATCCAGAGAACCCTCCAAACCTCCCCAGTAGGCCCATAATCCTTCTCATACTCTCCAACGGATCCGAAACATACAGCAAGAGGTCCTCAGCATAGAGCAATACCCAATACTCCCTCTGTCCCCTCATAATCATCCGCCATTCCGCCGACCCCCCGAGAGCCATCGCCAATGGCTCTATAGCCAGTGAAAACAGCAGCGGTGACAAGGGGCAACCCTGCCGCATACCCCTATATAAGTCAAAGCTTCGTGAACTCATATAATTCGTCCTCACCCTTGCCCTTGGTGCCACATACAGCAACCGCACCCATGCCCCAAATCTCGGTCCAAACCCAAACCTTCCCAAAACCTTGAACAAGTACCGTCACTCCACCCAATCAAATGCCTTCTCCGCGTCCATGGACACCACCACCTCCGGTACAGAGCCCCCGACGGATTCATCACCACATTCAACAGCCGTCTTATATTACTCGCGAGCTGCCTGATCTTCATGAAGCCTGTTTGATCTTCTGCAATTTGTATCCTCCCCGCCAACTTAGCCAATACTTTCACATCCGTGTTCAATAGTGATATGGGCCTATACGACCTCATTCCACTGGGTCCTTGCGCTTTTTCAGGATTAGTGTGAGTACTGCCTGTGTCATCGTCTCCAGCTACTCCCCCTTCTCCAGTGCTTCATTAAAGACCCCCAACAGATGTGGTGCCAGGTCTGCCACAAATTCCTTATAAAATTCCACTGGGTATCCATCCAGTCCAGACTTCATATCCCTGATACTGTCCAGCACCTCCCTCAGTCCCAGGGGCTCCTCCAACGCCTGCCTCTTGGCTTCCTCCACCTGGGGAACTCCTAGATCGTCCAGAAACCGCCCCATGTCCTCCTCCTCCCCCCCCCCCCACCTCGGATCCGCCTCGTAAAGTCCCTGGTAGTACTCCCTAAACGCCTCATTTATCTTCCCTGGCTCCGACATCACATCCCCAGCTCCAGTCCGTATCTTCAATATTCCCCTGGACGCAGCCTGCCTCTCGGTGCATGCGGCTCGCCTTCTCCCCATACTCATATTGCAACCCTCTTGCCCTACTCATTTGCCCTACTGCCCTCCCCATTGTCAGCCTGTCAAACTGCCCCTGCAACTTCTTCCTTCTCGCCAATCCCACCACGGTGGGCACCCTTGAATATTCCCTGTCCACCTCCACTACCTCGCTCATAAGATGGTCATGTTCCTCCCTCCTTTCCCTATCTGCACGAGCCTAAACAAACTAATTTATCCCCGGACCACTGCCTTCAGTGCTTCCCAAAAAATGGCCACCGACACCTCCCCATTCTGATTCAACTCCACATACTCCATAATCGCCGCCCGTACCTTATCACAAAAACCCCTTCCTTAACCTAACCTGGGGCGAAATTCTCCCAAACGGCGTGATGTCCGCCGACTGGCGCCCAAAACGGCACCAATCAGACGGGCATCGCGCCGCCCCAAAGGTGCGGAATGCTCCGCATCTTTGGGGGCCGAGCCCCAACATTGAGGGGCTAGGCCGGCGCCGGAGGGATTTCCGCCCCGCCAGCTGGCGGAAAAGGCCTTTGTTGCCCCGCCAGCTGGCGGGGAAATGACATGTCGGGGCGGCACATGCGCGGGAGCGTCAGCGGCCGCTGACAGTTTCCCGCGCATGCGCAGTGGGGAGAGTCTCTTCCGCCTCCGCCATGGTGGAGACCGTTGCGGAGGCGGAAGGGAAAGAGTGCCCCCACGGCACAGGCCCGCCCGCGGATCGATGGGCCCCGATCGCGGGCCAGGCCACCGTGGGGGCACCCCCCCGGGGTCAGATCGCCCCGCGCCCTCCCCAGGACCCCGGAGCCCGCCCACGCCGCCTTGTCCCGCCGGTAAATAGGTACTCTAATTTACGCCGGCGGGACAGGCAATTTATCAGCGGGACTTCGGCCCATCCGGGCCGGAGAATCGAGCGGGGGGGCCCGCCAACCGGCGCGGCCCGATTCCCGCCCCCGCCGAATATCCGGTACTGGAGACTTTGGCAACCGGCGGGGGCGGGATTCACGGCGGCCATTCTCCGACCCGCTGGGGGGTCGGAGAATGACGCCCCAGGTCCTTCACACGGAGGTGCATCTCCTGCAGAAAGACTACCTCCGCTTTCAAGCCCCTGAGGTGCGCAAACACCCGCGACCTTCTTACCAGCCCATTGAGTCCCCGGACATTCTTGTTACCAGCTATACCGGAGGCTTTCACCTCCAATACCCTCCACCGTCCGTCATCTTCCTCACTTAACTCCCGCCCCTTAATTCCCCCCCAAACCTAGCCCATCCCAGATGGCCTCTTTCTCCACCCCTGAGCATGTCATCTCTCCCCCCCTGCCACGTTGCAACAACCTCCCCCCCACCCCTCTCGGACATCTCTCCCACCACCTCACTTCCGTTCACCAGCATCACCTACTAGCGCGGCATCCCCTGCCCAGAGGCACCTCCCAATGACCTCCCCTTCACCCTTTCCCAAGTCCTCAGCTCAAGGAGGATGGCACTCTGCTGACCTAACCCTCCCCACCCAAACAAAAACTTCTCCTGAACTCCAGGCAGCCTCCTCCAAAAGCAAACAGACAAATGTGAAACACAAACAGCCCCATAAGACAGGAGGGGGGACATCCATCCCCACATAAACGTTTCACCCCTACAACTCCTTGCAATCTCAACATTGAACAGCAAACCCTCCCCCCCAAAAAACAATGAAAATCCCCCAATCCTTACCCCTACTTCAAACATGCTCCCAACCATTACAAAGCGCCAGCATCCCGGTTCGCAAGCATTGTCCACTCAGTTCTCCCCCAGTTTATGCTCCCTAATGAAGTCTTCAGCCGCTTCTGAGGTCTCGAAATAATACTCCCGGCCTCCGAACGTCACCCATATTTTCGCCGGGTAGAGCACCCCAAACCTGATCTGCCGCCGGTACAGCACCGCCTTGGCCTTGTTGAAGCCTGCCTGTCGCTTTGCCAACTCGGCTCCGATGTCCTGATAAATCTGGACCTTATTCCCCTCCCAGTCGCAGCTACGCTTCTCCCTGGCCCATTGCAAAATCTTCTCTTTCTCTACATATTTGTAGAGTCTCACGGTCACAGCCCGTGGCTGCTCCCCAGCTCTAGGCTTCTGCCTCAGGGACCTATGCGCTAGGTGCATGTAAGGCGCCTTATCTAGCACCCCTTCTGTCACCAGCCCCGCCAGCATCTTCGGGACGTACCTCGTGGCACTCACACCTTCCACTCCTTCTGGCAGGCCCACTATTCGCAGGTTCTACCTTCTCGAGGTATTTTCCTGCTCCTCCCCCTTTGCCCTCAGTGTTTTACACAGGTCTGCTAAGAGCCCCACCTCCTCTCCAGAGTCACCACATAATCGCTGTGGTCTGAGATCACTCCTTCGATCTCCCAAATCTGTGACCCCAGCACCTCCAAACACTTCTCCACCCGTCCCAAAGAACTCTTCAGGGGTGCCACAGCTCCTTCGATGGCCTTCGAGCGATCCTCCTGCATTCCCTTCCTCTGCTGCCGGAATTCCACCTGAATAAAAGCCATCATTTCCAGCTGCGGCCTTCCAGCTTGCCTCAGGCCTTCCCCCTCCTGCATGCTTACAGTGGCTGCTGCTGCACAGGCTTCCTCCAACTTTTCAGCCAAAGCTCTCACTGTTTTCTGCCGGGTTTGGGAACCAGCAGACATACCACTCCCAGGGGAAACTACTCCTCCAAAATTCATCTTGGCCTTTTCATCAAAGTTCCACCCAGTATCGGGTGAAAAAAAGCTCTTTTCTGTGCCTTCAAGCAGGAGCTGCCCTGTGTGTGACCACTCACACCATGGCCACCACTAGAAGTCCGTGAGGCAGCAGTGCTAACTACTGTGCCACCTTGCTGGCCCTACAATTTATATAAATGTGATGGATGAAGGAACCAAAGATATGGGGCGGGATTCTCTGACCCCCCCCGCCGGGTCGGAGAATTGCCGGGGGCTGGCGTGAATCCCGCCCCCGCCGGTTGCCGAATTCTCCGGCACCGGATATTCGGCAGGGGCGGGATCCGCGGGCGGGCCTGTGCCGTGGGGGCACTCTTTTCCTTCCGCCTTCGCCATGGTCTCCACTATGGCGGAGGCGGAAGAGACCCTGTAGAAGCCAGGTATTTTGAATACAACTAGTATAGGTAAAAGATAGCCGTTTAAATACTCATTTTAAAAATGAGAATTTTAGTACACATAAATTCAGATCTTCAACATGATACATGAAACAGCATGAAATTCCATTATAGATTATAACAGCACAGTTGCAAAACAATTTGACACTGCTTGTGTTAATTGTCAAGGACAAGGACTGAATACCATAGCAACATGAAGGCACCATTGTCCACAATGCAGATAACAGCTAAGCTCGCTTAAAAACCAGTCTATTGCTGGTAAAGATTAGCAGAATATCACATTCCATAACATGTAGACATGAAACAATTAAAAAGCTAATGTTGCACATTGAAGATGGATGGCTTGCCATCAAATCAAATGTGTTTGAGTCTAACCCAAACCAATTAGGATTATATAAGATGACTTAAGACAGATATGAAAGTGTATAACTGAAAAGTTTCTGCCCGCCATTTTAGTGTTGTCTTTTGTGTTGTCTGTCCGTAATTGCTGTCTTTAATTCTCTTAGTCTGTCTGTTAAGGTTTTTGTTTTTAGAGATGTCTTTTGGGGGTTCTGTCAGTCTGTCAGTCTGTGTCAGTGATGGAGTGTACTTTTGACTTTGAGTTTGAGTTTAGCTGAAGATTAGCTTTCTCTCTCTCTCTTCATGTTTCATTGCCAGACTTTGACCTTTTAAAAGTTACTTTCGAGCTGTCTGCCTAAGCAAAAAAATGTCTGTAATTCTCTGAAAGCTTCGAATTGTCTACGAATTGCCTTTTAAATGACTTTCAAATTGTAATCAAATAAAACAATTCTTTTTGGCACCTGAGAAGTTTGAACTGAAGTTTCTGCTGAGTCCCAGTATTCGCAAAGTGCTACTGGTAACCGAATAGCAGAGATAATATAAATTCCTTCAACTTTACACAGTCGAATAATACAAGGAATCGAACAACTTGGCATAGTCCAGAAATATTACAAATCTTACAACTTGTCGTATTGCGCCAGGACTTTGATTCATCAACTAAGCTTCCCCCAAACTTGGCGTAGTTCGACAAGTTAAGATCCCATCAATTAAATATTCCTACAGACCCCCTCCACTGCGCATGCGCGGGGATGCCGTGAATGGCCGCTGACGCTCCCACGCATGCGCCGCACGGCAAAGTTATTTCCGCGCTAGCTGGTGGGGCACCAAAGGCCTTTCCCGCCAGCTGGCGGGCGAAAATCAGTTCGGCGCGGGCCTAGCCCCTCAAGGTGAGGGCTCGGCCCCTCAAGATGCGGAGAATTCCGCACCTTTGGGGCGGCGCGATGCGGGACTGATTCGTGCCGTTTTTGGTGCCGGTCGGCGGACATCGCACCGATTGCGGAGAATCCCGGCCATGGTTGCTAAATTTGCTGATGACACAGGTGGGAAAGTAAGATATGAAGAGGGCGTAAGGAGGCTACAAAGGGACACAGGCAGGTTAAGTGAGAGGACAGAAATCTGGCAAATGGAGTATAATGTGGGAAAATGTGGGAAAAGAATAAAAGAGAAGTTCATTATTTAAATGGTGAGAGTTTGCAGAGCTCTGACATGCAGAGGGATCAGGGTGTCCTGGTGCATGAATCACAAAAAGCAAGGCAGCAAGTAATTCAGAAATTGTTCTTGTTTATTCAAAGAATATAAAAATAGGGAGGTTTAGCTTCAGTTGTACAGGGCATTGGGGAGATCACATCTGGAGTACTGTCTGCAGTATTGGTCTCCTTATTTAAGGAACGGTGTAAACACTTTAGAATCTGTTCAGAGAAGGTTGACGAGACTAATACCTCAATTGGTGGGTTGTCTTCATGAGGAAAGATTGGACAGGCTTGGCTTATATCTGCTGGGGTTTAGAACGGTAAGAGCTGACTCGATGAAAACATATATGATTCTGAGAGGTATTGGCAGTGTGGATGTGGAGAGCATGTTTCCTCTTGTGGGAGAATCTAGAACCAGAGGTCACTGTTTAAAGGTAATGGGTGGTCCATTTCAGCCAGAGACAAGGCAAAATGTTTTCTGCCAGAGCGTTGTGAGTCTCTGAAACTCTCTTCCTCAAAAGGCAGAGTCTGTGGTTGGAATTTGTCCGAATAATAGCAGTGTCAGCTTCACTCAGAAGTCCGGAGGAGGCAGTTTTCCCGACAAGATCTTCCTACAATTTTCCATATTATTGAATGGGGGCTTGTTTTGCGGCGTCACTGTGAGGGGCAGGGCCAAAACACACCAGCAAGCCGGGCTTCACCGAAGTCAGACGCCATTTTTAAAGGGCACCATGAACTCAAAGTGTTCAAACTGCCGTGGACATCAGGGTAGCCCCACCCTCATTGACACCCCCCCGCCCTCGAACATAAATCACTGGCATGAACCTCCCCTCCACCACCACCAGTGAACATAGATTGCCTGCATCGGGATATCGGGGACCTCCCAATGGATCGCCCTATAGGTCCTGCCCGACAGACCACACCCCTTCAGACCACACCCTTACAGGACCTGCCCCCTTCAGGCTCCTCCACTGGCTGTGCCAACCTGGCAGTGTGAAGTTGGAAATGCAATGGTGCCAGGGTACAGTTCCAGGGCACTACCCTGCCATGTCCCCGACCAACCAAGGGCTCCAATGACCCCTGAGCCCCCCAGCCTGTGGTTCCCTGTTTTCTCTCTCCCTCGTTTCTTAAATAGTCGGGTGACATTTGCTACCTTCCAACGTTTAGGAACCATTGCCGAATCTATTGAATGTTGGAAGATGGTAACCAATACAGTCAGCATTTCCATAGCTATCTCTTTCAATACTCTACAATGGCTAGAAGAGCAGGTCAGTGGCTAGAAATTCTGCAGAGAGTATCTCATATCCTGATTCCCCCAAAGCCTGTCCACCTTCTACAAGGCACAAATCAGGAGTGTGATGGAATAGTCTCAACTTTCCTGGATAAGTGCAGCTCCACGGACATTCAAGAAGCTCAACACCGGGGCGGCGACTTCCGGAAGAGAGCGGTCGCGGGCAACGGAGCTCTGGAGGGGGGAACACAGTCGTGTCCCATTCCCCCCCAAAAAACTTGCACCATGAGGCACGATCAATTGAACAAAGACTAGAGTTGGATACAACTGAGGCTTTATTGCTCTAAGATGTGTGGCCTCCCACAGCAGCTGGCGAAATGGCTGCTGAATGGAGGACACACATATTTATACTCCACCTACTGGGCGGAGCCAGAAGGCAGGGACTACCGGCGAACCTGTAGTACAGGTCGTACCTTACATCACCTAATACAGGTGCAGCAGTGGTTTACCACATTCACCCCCTGTTAAAATTGATTCCGGCGGGGGTGATGGAGAACTATATACAGCAATGAATTTATATTTACAATAGTTGATCAGAAAAAAAAATGTCTTTTGAAGTCTGGTGCCAGTTAGAGATTTAACCGGTCTGGTGCCTTGATATTCTGCTGGGAGCGACGTAGTAGTGGCGGCGATGTCAATGGCGATGTCGATGCTGGCCTGATGTTCGTTGACTCCGAGAGCATGCCAAAATCCTCTTCATCCTTGAGCGTGGGCAGGGGAAGGACGGATGGTCCTGGGGGGTTAATGCTGGGAGCGCCGGGGGAGGGGAGGGTGGCGCCGGGCCGGAGAGGCGTGTGTGTGTGGAACCTGCTGGTGCCAGGTCCCTGAGGGAGACAGTATCTTGGCGGCCGTCGGGCCGTAGGCATACTGGGGGTTGGCATGGAGCAATTGCACACTTTCCACCAACGGGTCCGCCTTGTGGATTTGGACGTGCCAATGGAGCAGGACTGGTCCTGGAGCTGAGAGCAAAGTCGGGAGCGACACCCGGATGTGGACTTCCTGGGGAAGGCAAAAAGCCGTTCATGGGGTGTGTTGTTAGTAGCGGTGCACAGCAGTGACCGAATGGAGTGGAGTGCATCAGGGAGGACCTCCTGCCAGCGAGAGGCTGGGAGGTTCCTGGACCATAGGGCCAGTTGGGTGGCCCTCCATACCGTCCTGTTCTCCCTCTCTACCTGCCCGGTTCCCCGGGGGTTATAGCTGGTTGTCCGCCTGGAGGCGAAACCCCTGCTGAGCAGGAACTGACGCAGCTCATCGCTCATGAATGACGATCCCCTGTCACTGTGGATATGGGCGGGGAAACCGAACAGAGCGAAGACAGTGTTTAGGGCTTTGATGATGGTGGCAGACGTCATGTCGGGGCATGGGATGGCGAAGGGGAACCTGGAGTACTCATCGACCACACTGAGAATATACGTGTTTCGGTCGGTGAAGAGGAGGGGTCCTTTGAAATCCACACTGAAGCGTTCAAAGGCGGGAGGCCTTCACCAGGCGCGCACGGTCTGGCCGGTAGAAGTGCGGCTTGCACTCCGCACAGACCTGGCAGTCCCTGGTGATTGTCCGTACTTCCTCGACGGAGTAGGGCAGGTTGCGGGCCTTTATGAAACGGTACAACCGTGTGACTCCCGAGTGACAGAGGCTGTCGTGCAGGGTCCGGAGTCTAATGTTCGGTCTACTTGTGCGCTGGCACATGTATCTTGGGATAGGGCATTGGGGGGCTCGTTGAGTTTGCCGGGGCGATACAAAATCTCGTAATTATAGGTGGAGAGCTCGATCCTCCACTGCAAGATTTTATCGTTTGTGATCTTGCCCCGCTGTGTGTTATTGAACATGAAGTCTACCGACCGTTGGTCAGTGAGGAGAGTGAATCTCCTGCCGGCCAGGTAATGCCTCCAATGCCGCACAGCTTCAACGATGGCTTGGGCCTCTTTTTCGACGGATGAGTGCCGAATTTCTGAGGCATGAAGGGTGTGGGAAAAGAATGCCACGGGTCTGCCTGCCTGATTGAGGGTGGCGGCTAGGGCGACGTCCGATGCGTCGCTCTCTACTTGAAAGGGCAGCGTCTCGTCGACTGCGTGCATCCGGCCTTGGCGATATCGGCTCCGATATGGCCGAAGGCCTGCTGTGCATCGGCCGTCAGGGGTAAATGGGTGGACTGAATGAGTGGGCGGGCCTTGTCCGCATCGTTTGGGACCCACTGGGCGTAGTACGAGAAGAACCCCAGGCAGCGTTTGAGGGCCTTGGGGCAGTGGGGGAGGGGAAGCTCCATGAGGGGGCGCATGCGGTCGGGATCGGGCCCCAGAACTCCGTTCTGGACCACATAGCCAAGGATGGCTAAGCGGGTCGTGCTAAACACGCACTTCTCCTTGTTGTAGGTGAGGCTGAGGAGAGTGGTGGTGTGGAGAAATTTGGCAAGGTTGGTATCGTGTCCTGCTGCTCATGGTCACAGATGGTGACGTTGTCTAGGTACGGGAAGGTGGCCCACAAAGCGTACCAGTCGACCATTCGGTCCATCTCCCTTTGGAAAACCAAGACCCCGTTAGTGACGCCAAAGGGAACCATGAGGAAGTGAGAGAGACGACTGTCCGCCTCGAAAGCGGTGTATGGACGGTCCGATTTACGGATGGGGAGCTGGTGGTAGGCGGATTTGAGGTCTACCGTTGAGAAGACCCGGTACTGTGCAATCTGATTGACCATGTCAGATATGCATGGGAGGAGGTGCGCGTCGAGCTGCGTGTACCGATTGATGGTCTGGCTGTAGTCCACGACCATTCTGTGTTTCTCCCCAGTTTTAACGACTACCACTTGGGCTCTCCTGGGGCTGGTGCTGGCCTCGATGATGCCTTCCCAAAGCAGCCGCTAGACCTCGGACCCGATGAAGGTCCTGTCCTGGGTGCTGTACCGTCTGCTCCTGGTGGCGACGGGTTTGCAATCCGGGGTTAGATTGGCGAAGAGGGAAGGCGGATCGACCTTTAGAGTCACGAGGCCGCACACAGTGAGGGGTAGTAGGGATTCGCCGAATTTGAGGATTAGGCTTTGGAGGTTACACTTGAAGTCCAGGCCAAGTAATAGGGCAGCGCAGAGGTTAGGGAGGACGTACAGGCGGAAGCCGCTGAATTCTATGCCCTGGACCGTGAGTGTGGCAGTGCAGAACCCCGGATCCCGACGGAATGAGATCCGGAATCCAGAGAAATTCTTTGGTTGGCGGGTTGTACCGCGAGCGAGCAGCGCCTTACTGTATCTGGGTGTATGAAGCTTTCGGTGCTCCCGGAGTCCAGCAGGCAAGAGGTCACGTGGCCGTTGATTTTCACACTGGTCGATGCGGTGGCCAGGTTGTGCGGACGAGACTGGTTGATCGTCATTGAGGCGAGTCGTGGTCAGTCTTCGCTGACGTCGGATGATGGGGAGCCTGGGGGGCCCAGGTCCTGGAATGCTGTCGGTGTCCATGTCCCTTGGGGGAGACAAGATGCCGGCGCCTGAGGATCCTGCTGGGGACAAAATGGCAGCACCCATGGGCCACACGTTGCGGGGGTTGGACCAGATGGCGGCGCCCATTGGCCGCACGTGGACCGAGGAGGAGAAGATGGCGGCGCCCACTGGCCGCGTGTGGCCCCGGGAGGTGAAGATGGCAGCGCCCACTGGCCGCGCATGGTCCGGGAGGTAAAGATGGCGGCGCCCACTGGCCGCGTGTGGCCCCGGGAGGTGAAGATGGCAGCGCCCACTGGCCGCGCGTGGCCCCGGGAGGTAAAGATGGCAGCACCCACTGGCCGCACGTGGCCCCGGGAGGTGAAGATGGCGGCGCCCACTGGCCGCGCGTGGCCCCGGGAGGTGAAGATGGCAGCGCCCACTGGCCGAGCGTGGCCCGGGGAGCTGAAGATGACGGCGCCCATTGTGTGTAGTCTAGGGGGTTGGGGGCGATAGCGGCGACTGCGCGGGCCTGGCACACCGCGGTGAAGTGCCCCTTTTTGCCGCAAGCCTTGCAAAGGGCAGCGCAGGCCAGGGAGCGTTGGCGAGGGAGCTTCTGCTGGCTGCAGAAGTAACATCGGGGACCCCCGGGGTGCGCGGGCTGGCATGTGACACAGGTGTACTGGCTGGGTAAGGTCCCCGCTGGGGCGGCCGTCTGTGGGGTCCATGAGGGGTAGGAGGGGTGGGCTGTGCGGCTGGTGGGGTAGGCCTGAATGTTATGTGAGGCAACCGTCATGGAGAGCGCTCGCTTCTTTGTTTCAGCTAGGTCGAGCGTGGCCCCTTCTAACAGTCTTTGGCATATGAGGTCCGACCCAATCCCCGTTACGAACACGTCCCGCATAAGAAGGTTGGAATGTTCGGTGGCCATAACGGCCTGACAGTCACAGTCCCGGTCGAGTGGGATTAGGGCCCGCCAGAATTCTTCCATGGACTCACCAGGGAGTTGAGAGCGAGTGGCGAATACGTGCCTGGCGAAGAGTGTGTTCGTTTTCTGTGCGTTGTTTTCTGTGCGTTGTTTTCTTTGAGAAGCGCCATGGCATCGATGTAGTTCGGGGCGTCCTGGATCAGCGGAAACACGTTGGAGCTCAACCTTGAGTACAGGATCTGTATCTTCTGAGCCTCCGGAACAGTTGATGTGCACCTCGAAGCAATCTAGCCAGTGACTAAAGTCCTTTTTGGCGTCGCTTGATTACGGATCCAGCTGCAGGCGATCTGGGTTGATTCGGAGGTCCAACTTTTAGAAAATCTTAGAGCAATAAATTGTTGCACGATCAATTGAACAAAGACTAGTGTTGGATACAACTGAGGCTTTATTGCTCTAAGATGTGTGGCCTCCCACAGCAGCTGGCGAAATGGCTGCTGAATGGAGGACACACATTTTTTTTCTCCACCTACTGGGCGGAGCCAGCAGACAGAGACTACCGGCGAACCTGTGGTACAGGTCCTACCTCACATCACCTAATACAGGTGCAACAGTGGTTTACCACATAGCGAAGCACGCAAACTGGCCGGATTGGGCCCCTCACCCGCACAGCAGAAGAACGCAGGGCAAGAAGAGCAGTGGCCTGGACCGAAGCGGGGACTGAGCAGAGCGGAGGCAGCGGCAAAGACCGACGCCCCCCCCCCCGGTGGCGACCACAAGGCGGGCAGCGGAACAAAGGAGGATTCCAAGCCCAACCAGAAGCCTCTTTCTCTCTCGACCATCCTGACCTGATGTGTGGGTGAGTGAGGAGGAAAAAAAAGAACTTCCTCTTTTTTAAAATAAAATTTTTTAAAAACATTTTTTTCTTGAAATTTTAATTTTTTTTTTAAAAAGTGTTAAAGGGGAGAACATAAGAACTAGGAGCAAGAGTAGGCCATCCGTCCCCTCGAGCCTGCTCCACCATTCAATGAGATCATGGCTGATCTTTTGTGGACTCAGCTCCACTTTCCGGCCCGAACACCATAACCCTTAATCCCTTTATTCTTCAAAAAACTATCTATCTTTATCTTAAAAACATTTAATGAAGGAGCCTCTACTGCTTCACTGGGCAAGGAATTCCATAGATTCACAACCCTTTGGGTGAAGAAGTTCCTCCTAAACTCAGTCCTAAATCTGCTTCCCCTTATTTTGAGGCTATGCTCCCTAGTTCTGCTTTCACCCGCCAGTGGAAACAACCTGCCCGCATCTATCCTATCTATTCCCTTCATAATCTTATATGTTTCTATAAGATCCCCCCTCATCCTTCTAAATTCCAACGAGTACAGTCACAGTCTACTCAACCTCTCCTCGTAATCCAACCCCTTCAGCTCTGGGATTAACCTAGTGAATCTCCTCTGCACACCCTCCAGTGCCAGTACGTCCTTTCTCAAGTAAGGAGACCAAAACTGAACACAATACTCCAAGTGTGGCCTCACTAACACCTTATACAATTGCAGCAGAACCTCCCTAGTCTTAAACTCCATCCCTCTAGCAATGAAGGACAAAATTCCATTTGCCTTCTTAATCACCTGTTGCACCTGAAAACCAACGTTTTGCGACTCATGCACTAGCACACCCAGGTCTCTCTGCACAGCAGCATGTTTTAATATTTTATCATTTAAATAATAATCCCTTTTGCTGTTATTCCTACCAAAACGGATAACCTCACATTTGTCAACATTGTATTCCATCTGCCAGACCCTACCCCATTCACTTAGCCTATCCAAATCCCTCTGCAGACTTCCAGTATCCTCTGCACTTTTTGCTTTACCACTTATCTTAGTGTCGTCTGCAAACTTGGACACATTGCCCTTGGTCCCCAACTCCAAATCATCTATGTAAATTGTGAACAGTTGTGGGCCCAACACTGATCCCTGAGGGACACCACTAGCTACTGATTGCCAACCAGAGAAACACCCATTAATCCCCACTCTTTGCTTTCTATTAATTAACCAATCCTCTATCCATGCTACTACTTTCCCCTTAATGCCATGCATCTTTATATTATGCAACAACCTTTTGTGTGGCACCTTGTCAAAGGCTTTCTGGAAATCCAGATATATCACATCCATTGGCTCCCCGTTATCTACCGCACTGTTAATGTCCTCAAAAAATTCCACTCAATTAGTTAGGCACGACCTGCCCTTTATGAGCCCATGCTGCGTCTGCCCAATGGGACAATTTCCATCCAGATGCCTCGCTATTTCTTCCTTGATGATAGATGATAGAAGGAAGGGGGAAAAGAAAAAAAAACTGCCAGAAGTGAAGCAAACAGAGGGAGAAAGGGCACCAGAAGCAGAAGGGGCCATGGGCGAGCCCGCTCAGACGAGCTAACTGGCGCACGAAGCAGCGGAACAGAAGGTTTGCCGCAACAAAAAGAACTGGGCAGACAGGAGCATTTTCCCCCTGTGCCAGGGGGGAACTGGAACTGGAAGGCAGCCTTTGCCAAGGCACTGAGAGAACATCAGCAGGAAACAAGGTAGAGGCTAGAGCAGACATGGAGGCCGCGGTGAAGGTAGCAATGGCCAAGGCCCTGGCGGAGGTGCAGTTCGCCCTGGGCAGAGCAGAGAAGAAACTGGAAGCCCAAGAGGCGACCATTTAGGAGCTGGAAAAGGTCGCGACTGACAAGAGCGACTGGATCACGGCCCTGGAGAAGGAGGTGGCGAGACTGCGCACAACACAAGAGAGCCTGAGGGGCAGAATGGACGATAAGGAAAACCGCTCGAGAAGGCAAAATGCCAGGATAGTGGGCCTACCAGAGGGGATTGAGGGTAGAAACCCCACGACATACGTGGCCAAGATCAAGATGCTGGGCAACTTAGTGGGGAGGAAAGCTTTCCCCAACCCACCAGAAATGGACAGAGCATGCCGGTTCCTGCGATGAAGCCCAAGGCAGGGGATCAACCGAGGGCAGTTATAACTAAACTGCATCAGTACCAAAACAGGGAAACAATCCTGTGCTGGGCCAGGCAAAACAGAACCTGCAAATGGGAAGGACACTTCATTAGAGTTTACGAGGACATTGGGGCAGACCTAGCCAGGAGACGGGACGAGTTTAATAGCTCTTCACAAGAACGAAACTCTGGGTCACATACCAGGAAAGAGAATACTTCTTCACAGCCCCCGTCGATGCAAACAAGTTTGTCGATGAACACGGGCTGGAAAACCAACAGCAAGGGTAGAAATATGGGGCTCCTGGCAAGGGGCAGCAGCACACCAACATGGGGGGCGGTGGTGAAGCAACACCAGGCCTCCCTGCCCACTCCCCCCACCCCCGGCAAGCGCACCTGAACAAAAAGCAAACCACTACCCGAGGGACTGCTTCAGGTGGGAGACCAGGGCCCAGCACGAGGGAACCAGAGTGGCGGAGAAGGGAGAGCAAGCGAGAGGAGTGCAGGGTAGGATGGGGGAAGAGCGGGCAGAAAACCGTGGAGGTTGGGCGAGGGAGTAGCGAGACAGTAACTCCCGAGAGAGGGGCCACCGCACTAGCAGAAAAGATAGCGCCGGAGGCATGCAACAAGGCAGAGCCGCAGCGCGCCCCCAATAGGGGGGATGGTGCCAGGCAGGGGGGGGGTACACCACTCAACAGATGCAGGAGAGCAAACTGGGGTAGGAACAGGGGAAAGAGGGACAAAATACGGGAGAGTGGGGAAAAAGGGGGGGAATAAGGGGGGAAGGGGAGGGACCGGTTGGGGGGGGGGGTGACACAGGGAAGGAGAGACAAACAAGGCTAGAAAGAGAACAACAATCAGGCTACAAAGTGCCAAACCAAGGGCTGGGAACAAGGAATCATTGTAAGCAACCACCCAGTACGGTCTCTGGGCGAAGGGAGACCCCAGAGTGCAGGGAACTACGCAAGTGGTGGACGCACAGTGGGCGGCCATGTCAGGAGCCATTCACCCAACTGTTCCAGGACCTGTTTGTGGCCAACGAACAAGCAGAAGAATAGCCAGGTAGCCAAGATTCAGGGCAAAGTAGCCAAGACATGAGAGGGAGGGATGGGGGGCGGGGGGAGGGGGGGGGGGGGGTTTCTACAGCTAAACCGAAGAGAAAAGAAAGGCGAACCGCAGGAGAAGAGCAGGGGGGAAGGGGGTCAGAAGGGAGGGAGGGGGGGAAGAGGGAAGAGGGAGGAGACAGGGAACAAGAGAGGGGAATCAGAGAGGTGGGGGGGAGGCAAGGGAATGATAGCCGGAAGGAGGGCACGGGAAACGATAACAAACTTGGCAAATACAGGAACAGCGAGCAAGGAAAATACGGGTGAAAGATGGGACGAACGGCCGAAGCGGAGGTGAACGCGAGACGACAACGGCAGCGAAATCTGTCCGGGAGAAACAAGTAACAACACCAACACCAGATCCATTCTTGTATTGCCCTCTCTCTATTGGACATAATTAATGTAATTGTTTCTCCAACACCCAAATGTATATGTACCTACCCTCTCCAACCCCCCCCGCCCCCACCACAAACAGGTGCCTACTTATATGTTAAAAATAATATTGCTAACTGTACAGAGTTGCTGTTGTTGAGCTAGTGCACAATATCCTACCAGTTTTTTTTTTAGCTTTCGTTTCTTCTATATATTTTTTTTAATTCTGTGTACATAACTGTAAACATACTTTGTTCAAAAACCCAATAAAAAACATTTATTAAAAAAAAAGCTTAACACCATCCAGGACAAAGCAGCCCACCTGATTGGCACCCCTTCCACAAACATTTACTCCCTCCACCACTGACATACGGAGACAACAGTGTGTACAATCTACAAGATGCACTGCAGCAACTTACCAAAGTTCCTTTGAAAGTACCTACCAAACCTGCGACTTCTAAAACCTAGAAGGACAAGGGCAGCAGAAACATGGAAACACCGCAACCTGGAAACTGCTCTCCAAGCCACTCGCCATCCTGATTTGGAAATACATTTAGGGCAGCACGGTGGCACAGTGGTTAGAACTATTGCCTCACAGCACCAGGGACCGGGGTTTGATTCCGGCCTCGGGTGACTGTGTGGAGTTTGTATATTCTCCCTGTGCCTGCGTGGGTTTCCTCCGAGTGCTCCGGTTTCCTCCCACAATCAAAAGATGTGCAGGTTAGGTGGATTGGCCATGTTAAACTGCCCTTTAGTGTCTAACGGTTAGATGGTGCAACAGGATCAGGGCGAGGATGTGGGCTTATAGGGTGTTCTTTCAGAGGGTCAGTGCAGACGTAATGGGGTGAATGGCCTCCTTCTACACTGTGAGGATTCTATAATATATCGTCGTTCCTTCAGTGTCACTGGGTCAAAATCCTGGAACTCCCTCTCGAACAGCACTGTGGATGTACCTACACCACATGGACTGTGGCAGTAAAAGAAGAAAGCTCAGTAACACCTTCTCAAGGGCAATTAGGGATGGGCAAGAAACGCTGGCCTAGCTGAGGAAGCCCATGTCCCAGGAATGAAAAGAAATAGCATATGAGGGGAAAAACTCTTCTCGTTCCTCTGGGGGATGCCTCCACAACTACAACAAGAAATTTTTTTCTGGTGGCCATCTGATGTAAAATGATTAATACAGTTAGAATGGATATGTGGAGGCACCAAACAGAGTAACCATGGCAACAATGGTCACAACAGGTGTGAGGAGTAATTCTTTCCCCAGTGGTCAGTTCCGGATGGTAAAATGAGAGCGGGAATGTTCTACCTGATCATAGTCGTCAGCCCAAGAGTCATAAAAGTTCACTTGTTCTTCCACTTCCATTTTGCCGTATAAAGTGATTAGGTTCTTGGTGGCTGCAGCCACGTCAATTCCAGAATTTTCCATCTGTGGAACAAAGAATACGAGGCAGTAAATTGAGGGTTAGAATCAAACATCCCATCAAAATTCCTGTCATTCGTAATGGAAGGAATTGGAATGAGCCGGGAGCATCCAGCCTGTGGAAAATGTGCAGTTTGTTTCAGCGTTGATTCAGAAAGCATTTGGAATCCGAACATTACCTTGACATCTGACATTAATGTTAACTTGACTGCACCAAAGAGAATGGTCACGTTGCTGTGGTAGTTCCCACCTGCTGCTCACACTCATAGACCCTCAGTGTGAACTCACTCACTGTCCATACATACAACTCCCAGTGAGAAAAGGAAGATACAAGCTCTGTGATGGTGTTGTGATTGATCATTAATTGAGATCTGACCACACCAGCGAAACTGTTATGCCATCTACAATGATATTGATTAATGAGTAACTAATTAGTGTGAGAAAAAAGAACTGGGCAGTGTTCCACAGCAGAGAAAATAATCCTTTCTGCCAAAGACAACTTTATTTATCAACCAACATGCGAATTTGGTGTCACATTCCACTGTAGAGTTGTCAGTAATAATAATCTTTATTAATGTCACAAGTAGGCTTACAGTAACACTGCAATGAAGTTACTGTGAAAATCCCCTCATCGCCACATTCCAGCCCCTGTTCGGGTAGACGGAGGGCAAATTCAGAATGTCCAAATTACCTAACAAGCACATCTTTTGAGACTTGTGACAGGAAACTGGAGCGCCCAGAAGAAACGCACTCAGAGATGGGAGAACGAGCAGACGCCGCCCAGACAGTAACCCAAGCCGGGAATCGAACCCCGGTCCCTGGCACTGTGAAGCAACAGTGCTAACCACTGTGCTACAGTACCGACCTAATGCTCCAGGATTCCCTCAAGAATCCAGAAAAATAAAAGAATAACATCCACAAGATGGCTGTCGGCAGCTAGAGAAGGAAAAGCAAATGGAAATCAAATAAAGCAATTTAAAAAAAAATTTCCTTTCAACACTTTTGTTCATTATCATAGAAATATTGGAAATTGCTTGATTGCAAACAACAGAAAAGCAAAAACGTAGACACAAATCAGGATTAACATTGTTTTGTTTCAACATCATTTATTCTTTGGGACCAGTTTTCCTGATTTGTGTCTACATTTTTGCTTTTCTGTTGTTTGCACTCTGCCCACCCCCCCCCCCCCCCCCCACCCCTCAGGGTGCTGCACTCTGGGACAGCCACCGTCATATTTTGATGCTGGGCCTTCTGTTGCCATCACTGGAGTCCAAGGCTTCAGGGAGAAGTAAGACCCGAGATCCAGGAGCATAGGAAAGAGGTGCCTGACCTAGAGGCTCAGCTTGGACAGTCATTGCCACTCCGAGAGTGTCATGGCGGCTCGCGACAGAAAACCGGCAATTGGATGATGAAGCACAAGCAATTGGGGAAGAGGGTTGCGGAAGTGGAACCCCCCTTACTCAATCCGCAGCCTCGCCCCACCCCTGGTTGAATCCATGGTCGCCTCCAACGTGGGCATCCAAGCCAGTTCCAACTGCGGGCCCTTAGGTCAACCCACTGTCCTCCCAGGCTCAGGTCGTGCACAACCTGCCAGCTCAATATGCAAACCCGTCCCAATTTTAAAGCATTTTATTTTTTAAAGCTTTATTTTTAACTAGAACAGTCTTATCTGAAGACAACAAAGAGGCTGAACCAACCCAGTTGAAGCAGCTGTTTGAAGATATTCAGGCAGAATCAGCAAAAGTTCTAACCAGAGCCCAAATCTGATCTGTAAAGCAAGTACTACTCTACGCCCTGCTGATTTTTAAACAGGATTGAGAGCTGTATGTTTCTTTCCTTGTTGTTTAATGGGAAATTGTATATTAGTGGTTAAGGGTTAATTGTAAGCTTTTCTATCTGGTTGCGAAGTTGAAAAGTTTAATATTGTATTCATAATTAAGTTTCACTTTAGAAATACCAAAGCCCAGGGCAGCACAGTGGCGCAATGGTTAGCACTACTGCCTCACGCCGCTGAGGACCCGGGTTCAATCCCGGCCCAGGGTCACGGTCCATGTGGAGGTTGCACATTCTTCCCGTGTATGCGTGGGTTTCACCCCACAACCCTAAAGGATGTTCAGGATTGGCCACGCTGAATTGCCCCCCAATTAGAAAAAAATAATCGGGTACTCTAAATTTAAAAAAAAGAAATACCTTTTGTGAGGGCCACGAAGAATCCAGCACGAGTTTTAAGGATACAAAGTAATAACATTTATATATAGCAGCAGCAACTTCCCTTGCTACACACCTTCCTGCTGGTTCCAAACTGGCCAGCTTTATTTATACATGGAGTTTACTAATGGTTTCTCCGCCCCCTCAATGGGAAGCTCATACTCCCACAGGATTGTGGGATTGTCATTAGTCCACAGCCAATGGTAAGTTGGCAGGTTATAACACCCTCCCCCACAAAGTCCAAGGAATCCACCGAAGACCCTGGCGAAGGAGGGCGTCGGATTCATTTTGCCGCAGGCAGGACACCATTTGCACGCGGCGCTGGATCAGGCGGCGTGTAACGAGATGGAGACGGGCGCTTCCATGATGAATGGCGTAACGGTTGTACATCCACGGCCCGTGGGCCCGAGAATTCTCCCTCTGATGCGTCCTGTGTCTCCACCTCGGAGTCAGAGTCTGCTGCCTCTGTCATCTCGGCGTCTCTATCTCCGCGTGGTTCTGTAACGACCTGCGCAGGCTTTGAGTGATGCACCAGAGGAAGATTGTGAGGACTACCTTCCATTGCCTCTGGTCTCTGTGGCTGTAGCAATGAGCTCCGGGGGCGGGGAAGCTTTGGAAGGGATAGTCTTCTGGACCGAACATGGTCTACATGTTTGCGCTGGAGACGACCCTGGGCTTGCACCTGGTAAGATATAGGGCTCGTTTGGCGAAAGATTACGCCAGGAACCCACTGGGCACCACCAGCAAAATTCCGAACAAACACTGGGTCACCGGGCACAAACTGCCGAATTGGCTGATGCCGAGAAAAACCCTGACCCTGCCGTTCTTGTGCGCGGCGTACTTTTGCGCCAATGTCTGGGAAAAACATACTAAGGTGGGTGCGAAGTCTCCAGCCCATTAGGAGTTCTGCGGGAGCTACCCCAGTCACCGCATGGGGGGTGGTCCTATACGAAAACAAAAAGCGAGCCAGTCTCGTGTCCATTGATCCGGAACACTGCTTCTTTAGGCCTCGTTTGAATGTCTGCACTGCGCGCTCTGCCAACCCATTTGAAGCCGGGTGGTAAGGGGCAGTGCAGATATGGCGTATGCCGTTCATCTTCATGAACCTCGCAAACTCCTCACTCGTGAATGGAGTGCCGTTATCCGTGACCAGCACCTCGGGGAGGCCATGCGTACTAAAAGACAAACGCATCTTCTCAATTGTTGCGCAGGACATTGTGCCCAGCATCTTATGCACCTCTAGCCATTTAAACTGGGCGTCGATTAATAGAAGGAACATGGATCCTTGAAAAGGGCCTGCGAAATCCGAATGCAAGCGCGCCCAAGGCCGCCCTGGCCATTCCCAGTGATGTAGGGGCGCAGCCGGCGGAAGCTTCTGATGCTCCTGACAAATGGAGCAGTTTTGGGCCACCTTCTCAATGTCGGTGTTGAGGCCTGGCCACCAGACATAACTCCGGGCCAACATTTTCATTTTGGTCACACCTGGATGCCCATTGTGCAAGTCTCTTAGTATCAGCTCCTGTCCTTTTTCCAGGACAATCACACGTGTCCCCCACACAAGATGATGCCGTCTTCCACGCTGAATTCTGAAAGCTTGGAGGAAAATGCCCGCAACTCGCCTGGAAGCTGTCTATGCTGCCCACCACACAGGACTATGTGCCGAACCTTTGACAGGACTGGCTCCGTCTGGGTCCACTCACGGATCTGTGATGCCGTGACAGGCAAGGTGTCCATACAATTTAGGGTTGCAACCACCTCATCGGCCGTGGGGGTCGTCATGGGGCCGGTCGATAAAGGCAATCGGCTCAGTGCGTCGGCATTCGCTATCTGCGTTCCTGGTTTGTGCTCCAGAGAATACTCGTATGCAGCAAGCAACAAAGCCCAGCGCTGGGCGGAAGTATTGGGCGGTATTGGCTTATCCGCTCTGAAAGGTCCCAGCAGAGGCTTATGAACAGTCACGATAGTGAAATGGCGGCCATACACGTACTGGTGGAAGCGTTTCAACGCAAAAACCACTGCCAGGCCCTCCTTCTCGATCTGCGCGTACTTTTTCTCCGCTGCTGTCAATGTGCGGGAGGCGAAAGCTATCGGCCGCTCGGCCCCGTTCTCCATCTTGTGGGACAGGACGGCCCCAATACCATACGGGGATGCATCACATGTGACGAGCAAAGGCTTTCCAGGATCATAGTGGGTTAGTAACTCAGACGACGACAATTGTTGCTTTACCCGCCGGAAAGCGGTTTCTTGCGGCTGACTCTAAACCCAGGTGTGATTTTTCTTTAGCAGAAGGTGCAACGGGCCAGCGTAGTTGCCAGATTGGGGAGGAACTACCCGTAATAGTTTACGAGACCGAGAAAAGAACGAAGATGCGAAGTGTCAGTCGGGGCGGGGACCTGTTGAATTGCACGCACCTTCTCTGCGATGGGGTGCAAACCTTCGCGGTCCACCCGATAACCTAGGTAGACTACTTCCTTTGCCTGAAATACGCACTTTGTCGACTTAAACGGACTCCAGCCTCCGAAAAGCGTCCAAGGGCAGCCTCCAGATTTTCCAAATGTTCCTGCTCCGACGTCCCTGTAATCAAAACGTCATCTAAGTAGACAGCGACACGCGGTAAACCTCTCAAAATGCCCTCCATAACACGTTGAAAAATAGCGCAGGCAGAGGATACTCCAAAGGGCAACCGTGTATATTCATACAGGCCCCGGTGTGTATTAATCGTTACATATGGTCGGGAGGCAGGGTCCAGCTCCAACTGTAGGTAGGCGTGACTCATATCTAATTTTGTAAATGAGAGTCCACCTGCAAGCTTCGCGTAGAGATCCTCTGTGCGAGGCATTGGATATTGGTCGAGTCGGGAAGCCGTATTCACTGTGAGTTTATAGTCGCCACACAAGCGAACTGTGGCATCTGGCTTCATTACATGTACAATTGGTGCTGCCCAGTCAGCGAAACGGACTGGCCTGATAATACCCAAACTCTCCAAACAAGTGAGCTTCCCTTCTACCTTCTCGAGCAAGGCGTAAGGCACCGGGCGTGCCCGGAAATAGCGCGGCGTGGCTCCTGGTTCGACTTGGATATGGGCTACGGCCCCTTTTATTTTCCCCAAACCGGGCTGGAATACATCTGGGTATCGTCCTAGCACCTCAGTCAACCCTCCAGAAACTGTTTGGAGGATGTGCTGCCATTGCAACAGCAAATGGCGCAACCAGTCCCGACCCAACAGGCTGGGCCCATGGCCGCGCACCTCGATAAGTGGGAAACGCCCTTCCTGGCGTCCATAAACAACAGGGGTCATTGTAGTTCCTGCAATGTCCAGTGGTTCCCACGTGTAGGTGGCCAACCTGGCCTGTGAGTCGGTTAATGTAAGGGTCTGTATACCCTGCTTGATGTGGTCGAATGTCCTCTGGGCGATCACGGAGACTGCTGCGCCAGTGTCCAACTCCATCTCAAGTGGGTGACCATTGATCCGTATTGTCACCTTAATGGGGGCCACACGGGGAGCTGCCACACAATGCAGCTGCAGGCAGTCGTCCTCCTTCTCCACGTCCTCAGGAGTAGTTGCCGCAGGTTCATCCACATGGAAGGTACGGCCCCTGGGCTGGTCCCAGTTTCGGTTGGAACGACGGCGCCTCTGGTACCCCCAGGACAGGCGTCCGCGACGGGGTCAGCGCCTACAAGTCTTACACGGACATGGCTCCTCATCCATTGGTTCTGGAGAAGGCTCCCTTCAGGGAGGAATGTCCGACGGCCACTGGCGTCGATCTGGACGTCGTCTCGCCCAAGGTACGCAGGAATGCGGGGTGACGTTTTCGGAAGGAAGGGGCTGCGCCCCAAGGCATGCACCTCCATTCCCTGTAGCTCCTGCACTCCTTGTTCTGCGCTCACTCGGGACAATACTATTTGAATGGCCTGTTGAAAAGTCAATGTTGGCTCAGCTAACAACTTTCTCTGGGTGGCCGCATCGTTAATACCGCAAACCAAACGGTCGCGTAACATTTCTGACAAGGTCTCACCATAGTCACAGTACTCCGCAATCCTGCGTAGCCTGGATAGAAAGTCGGCAAGGGATTCTCCTGGGGTCCTCTCAGCAGTATTAAACCGGTAACTCTGGACTATCATGGACGGGGTTGGGTTAAAATGTTGCCCCACTAAATTCACAAGTTCATCAAACGTTTTGGTGTCCGGCGCAGCTGGGTACGTAAGGCTCCTAATCACCCCAAACGTATGTGGGCCGCAGGTGGTGAGCAATATGACCACCTGGTGCTCGTTTTCGGTGATATTGTTTGCCCGGAAATAGTAACGCATCTGTTGTGCGTACTGGTTCCAGCTTTCCAGCGCAGCATCAAAAACATCCAAACGTCCGTACAGAGGCATGGCATAATAGAAAACAACTTCCAACCTGCAAAAGCTCTATTTTTTTCATACAATCACTCCTGCAATGAATCATTATTTCCCTACAGTTTTAAAACAAACTAAAATATCAGGGTGTCAGCCCAGTATCCTAGCCACTGTTGGTGTCTGGGCTAGATTGGAGAAAAATTGGGGGATGATTAATCAATATCGTTGTAAATGGCCTAACAGTTTCACTGGTGTGGTCAGATCTCAATTAATGATCAATTACAACGCCATCACAGAGCTTGTGTCTTCCTTTTCTCACTGGGAGTTGAATGGATGGACAGTGAGTGATTTTACACCGAGGGATCTGATTCTTAAGTATAATTCCTTATCTGACTTGGGGTCATTGAACCTGAAGACAGTGAGTGTGTGTGGAACAATTGCATTTGTTCACATTCTGAAATTTAAATAGGGAGTGACTGAAGATGGCTCTTTCAGTTGGAGAAATCTTCTTGGGTGTGGAAGCGAATACTCGGGATGGTTTACAAAGGAAGCCTAAAGCAAAACTTTAGGATTTGGTGGAGAAGCTGCAGTTTTCCTTATCAAAGGGGATGAGGGATATAGAGATAATACAAGCTATAGTTCAACATTTAAATTTGCCAGAGTCACAGACGGAATCATTAGAATTAGCTGGACAAATGAAACAATTAATGAAATGAAAATCGCTTATTGTCACAAGTAGGCTTCAAATGAAGTTACTGTGAAAAGCCCCTCGTCGCCACATTCCGGTGCCTGTTCTAGGAGGCTGGTATGGGAATTAGAAATGCAGGAAAAGGATAAACAGAAGTGAAGAAATTAGAAATGGAAGCAAAGAAGAAGAAGAGATTAACAATGGCTGAAGAAAAGGAAAAGGGGAGATTGGCAATGGCAGACAATTGATTGATTGATTTATTGTCACATGTAGCAAAGTACAGTGAAAAGTGTTTTTCTGCAGCCAAGGGAACATACACAGTACGCACACAGTAGAAAAATGAATAATCAACAAAGTACATTGACAAATAGTGATTGGTTACAGTGCAGAACAAGGGCCAAACAAAGCAAATACATGAGCAAGAGCAGCATAGGGCAGCGTGAATAGTGTTCTTACAGGGAACAGATCAGTCCGAGGGGGAGTCGTTGAGGAGTCCGGTAGCTGTGGGGGAGAAGCAGTTCCTATGTCTGGATGAGCGGGTCTTCAGACTTCTGTATCTTCTGCCTGATGGAAGGATCTGGACGAGAGCAAAGCCTGGGTGTGAGGGATCTCTGACAATACTGTCTGCCTTCCTGGGGCAGCGGAAGGTGTAGACAGAATCAATGGGAGGGTGGCAAGCTTGGAATTTTTGCCATTGATGTAGATGGGAGTGTGTGTCGTGCTACGCTTCCTGAAGTCGATGATCAGTTCCTTGGTTTTGCTAACATTTAGAGAGAGGTTGTTTTCAGTACACCATGCAACCAAGTGATCTATCTCCCTTCTGTAGTCTGATTCATCATTGTTTGAGATACGACCCACAAACTTATTGATCGAATTGAAGTTAAATCTTGCCACACAGTCGTGTGTGTACAGGGAGTACAGTAGAGACTGAGTTCACATCCTTTCCGGGCCCCGGTGTTGAGGGCTATTGTGGAGGAGGTGTTGTTACCTATCCTGACAGATTGTTGTCTGTTGGTGAGGACGTCAAGGATCCAGCTGCACAGGGAGGGGTCAAGTCCAAGGTTGCAGAGTTTGGTTATTAGTACAGTTGTGATAATGGTGTTGAAGGCGGAGCTGTAGTCTATGAACAGCAGTCTGACGTAGGTGTCCTTGTTGTCGAGATGTTCGAGTGTTGATTGTAGGGCTAGGGAGATAACATCTGTTGTGGACTAGTTGCGGTGACAGGAAAACTGCAGTGGATCATGACCATCTGGGAGGCTGGCAGTGATCCATCTCATGACTAGCCGCTCAAAGCATTTCATGATTACAGACGTCAGGGCCACCGGTCGGTAGTCATTGAGGCACGCTACCTTGTTCTTTGATATTATGGTAGCCTTCTTAAAGGAGGTGAGAACCTCAGAATGGAGAAGTGAGGTGTTGAAGATATCTGCGAACACACTCGCCAGCTGGTCTGCGCAGGCTCTGAGTGCTCGCTCAGGGACTCCATCGGGGCTCTTCGCCTTCCGCGGATTCACTTTCAAGAAGGCAACTCTTACCTCTGAGGCTGTAATCGTGGGTATGGGTGTGTCCAGGGCTGTTGGGGCGGGTTGCATTGATGAATTGGCTGTCCGTTCAAAGCGTGCATAGAACTTGTTCAGTTCACTGGGGAGTGATGCTTCATTCCCAGAGATTCCGCCTGGCCTTGCTTTGTAGCCCGTAATCTCGTGTAAGCACTGCCATAGACGTCGTGGGTTTGTGTCGTTGGCCTGGGACTCAAGTTTGGTCACGTACTGATGGCTTTCCGTACGTCATACGTGAATTTCGTATGTAGGTCAGGGTAGTCAGACTTGAACGCCTCTGTCTGGAACTTCAGCAGGGAGTGAACCCTTCGGCTAACCCAGGGTTTCCGATTGGGAAATTCCCGTATTGTCTTCTTTGGTACACAGTCCTCGACACACTTACTGATGAAATCTGTGAAGGTGGGTGCGTACTTGTCCTGATTAGCTGCCGTGGCCTTGAATATGGACCAGCCCACAGACTCCAAACAGTCTCGGAGGATGTCCTCAGATTCCTCGGACCGGCACTGCACTGTTTTCTTGACTGGCTCAGCATGCTTGAGTTGCTGGTTGTAAGCAGGAAATAGGAGTACCGACTTGTGATCGGATTTGCCAAAATGTGGTTGTGGAATGAAGCGGTAGGCACCTTTGATGCTGGTGTAGCAGTGGCCCAGGGTGTTTGCACCTCTGGTGGGGCAGGAGATATGTTGATGGACTTTGGATAGAACCCTCCTGAGGTTGGCCTGGTTGAAGTCTCCAGCCACGATTGTCAGGGCTTCAGAATGATTTGTTTCTTGGTTGTTGATGCCTCATGTCCGCCTGGGATGGGATGGAGGCTGCTGTGATGAGCTCAGAGGTGAATTCACTTGGGAGGTAGAAAGGACGACATTTCACCGTCAGGTATTCTAGGTCTGGGGAGCAGTGACACGTTAGGGACACCACATCCGAGTACCAGGAGTTGTTGATGAGGAGGCAAACACTCCCGCCCTTCAACTTGCCTGAGGCCATCGTGCGGTCCATCCCGTCGATCGAGAGGCCTTCGGGTTGTATGGCTCAGTCTGGTGTGGCTGGAGTCAGGCATGTCTCGGTGAAGCAAAGCACGCAGCAGTCCCTCACTTCTTTCTGGGAGGTAAGTCTAGGTCATCCATCCCGTTCTCAATCGCTTGGACGTTCGCCAGGAGTCACGTAATTGAATTCTCACTTTCAGACCGGCGCATTTTCCCCGCTTCCTGGGTCGGCGGCTGCTCTTGGATGGGAGGGCTGGCTTTCCATAAGGTAAGTGGTTACGTTTGGAGGGGTCGTGGATGATGGTGGCGGTGTCAGGCTCACTGGAGGGAGTTGTACGTGGGCCGGTCTGGTCTCGTGGGGCGGCGAGGTCGGGTTCACCTTCCGGTGTGGTTGGGTGGGTACCTGTCGCTCCGGGGTTGGCTCGGGCATTTCCGCTTTGCAGGCGAGGCCTCGTGTCCCCGCGGTTTAGACACGTTGAGATTGGCCTTGGGTGGGGCTAGGAAAGGCCCCGTCTTTGACCTTTTCTTCCCTCAGATACTTCAGGCTGATGGACAGGCTGAATACCATGTGGTTGGGTCGGGTCATATGGTCAGAGACTGGAGGAAGCGATCACATGGTCGGACTCCAGTGTGGGCCTAGTCAGGCCTACACCGGGGAAAGGATAAAGCAGTTCACCTAGAACAGCTAAGTTAACGAGTTTTTGCTGGGTCCTCGGGAGGTCTCTGGGTGGGTCCCAGTCCTCTGCCGGTCGCTGGGCAGGCGGGCTCCGATCTTCGGCGGTCGCAGGATGGGCGGGCTCCGGTCCTCGGGTGGTTGCTGGTCAGAAGCGGAGGTCTGGCAGCGGCACATCGATGGAATCATGTCGGGTTGCGTCGAGTCGGGTCATCGGGTCCGGTTCTCGAGGTTCGGAGGATCCTCAAACCTGTAACAAAACACACAAGAGCATTGTTAGTAATTATAAATGAAGTGGAAAAGAGTTTTAGTAATTTGGAAGGGTGATAAGGGATAAAAGAAAAGGGTCTGGATGAGAGAGTTCGCAGAGACTCGCCATGCTCCGGCACCATTTTGAAAAAAGAAAGGGAAAAGGAAAGGGCTTTTCAAAAGGAAATGGAAAGGAGGAAATGTGAGATATAAATGGAAAAATTAGCAAAGGAAGGAAGTGATAAGGAAAGAGGGAGAGAATTTGAACTTCAGAAACTGGAACTGCAAGGGAACATCAGCTTAAAAGGTTGGAGTTAAAGCTGAGGAAGGTCGAGAGGAAGAATAAATAATTCCTAGTCAAAAGTTTAGTAAGGATATGTTTAAATATATTCAAACATCGCCAAGATGTGATGAAAAAGATGTGGAATTCTTTTTCATTTCATTTGAGAAAGTGACTAACAATTGAATGGGTCAAAGATCATGTGGGTAGTGTTGGTTGAAACAAAGGTGGTAGGTACAGCTTGTGAAATATTTGCATCACTATCAGAGTAGGTATCTAGGGATTATGATGAGGTGAGTTAAGTGCATTTGAATTAGTGCCAGAAGCCTATAGACAAAAGTTTAGAAATCTAAGGAAAGAACCATAAGAACATAAGAACTAGGAGCAGAAGTAGGCCATCTGGCCCCTCGAGCCTGCTCCGCCATTCAATGAGATCATGGCTGATCTTTTGTGGACTCAGCTCCACTTTCCGGCCCAAACACCATAACCCTTAATCCCTTTATTCTTCAAAAAACTATCTATCTTTATCTTAAAAACATTTAATGAAGGAGCCTCAACTGCTTCACTGGCCAAGGTATTCCATAGATTCACAACCCTTTGGGTGAAGAAGTTCCTCCTAAATTCAGTCCTAAATCTACTTCCACTTATTTTGAGGCTATGCCCCCTAGTTCTGTTTTCACCCGCCAGTGGAAACAACCTGCCCGCATCTATCCTATCTATTCCCTTCATAATTTCATATGTTTCTATAAGAGCCCCCCCCTCATCCTTCTAAATTCCAACGAGCACAGTCCCAGTCTACTCAACCTCTCGTAATCCAACCCCTTCAACTCTGGGATTAACCTAGTGAATCTCCTCTGCACACCCTCGAGTGCCAGTACATCCTTTCTCAAGTAAGGAGACCAAAACTGAACACAATACTCCAGGTGTGGCCTCACTAACACCTTATACAATTGCAGCATAACCTCCCTGGTCTTAAACTCCATCCCTCCAGCAATCAAGGACAAAACTCCATTTGCCTTCTGAATCACCTGTTGCAGCTGTAAACCAACTTTTTGTAACTTATGCACTCGCACACCCCGGTCTCTCTGCACAGCAGCATGTTTTAATATTTCATCATTTAAATAATAATCCCTTTTGCTGTTATTACTACCAAAATGGATAACCTCACATTTGTCAACATTGTATTCCATCTGCCAGACCCTAGCCCATTCGCTTAACCTATCCAAATCCCTGTGCAGACTTCCTGTATCCTCTGCACTTTTTGCTTTACCACTCATCTTAGTGTCATCTGCAAACTTGGACACATTGCACTTGGTCCCCATCGCCAAATCATCTGTGTAAATTGTGAACAATTGTGTGCCCAACACTGATCCCTGAGGGACACCACTAGCTACTGATTGCCAACCAGAGGAACACCCATTAATCCCCACTCTTTACTTTCTATTAATTAACCAATCCTCTATCCATGCTACTACTTTACCCTTGATGCCATGCAACTTTATCTTATGCAGCAACCTTCTGTGCGGCACCTTGTCAAAAGCTTTCTGGAAATCCAGATATACCACATCCATTGGCCCCCCGTTATCTACCGCACTGGTAATGTCCTCAGAAAATTCCACTAAATTAGTTAGGCACGAACTGCCCTTTATGAGCCCATGCTGCGTCTGCCCAATGGGACAACTTCCATCCAAATGCCTCGCTATTTCTTCCTTGATGATAGATACCAGCATCTTCCCTACTACCGAAGATAAGCTAACTGACCTATAATTACCCGCTTTCTGCCTACCCCCTTTTTTAAACAGTGGTGTCACGTTTGCTCATTTTCAATCTGCCGAGACCACCCCAGAGTCTAGAGAATTTTGGTAAATTATCACTAGTGCATTTGCAATTTCCCTAGCCATCTCTTTTAGCACACTGGGATGCATTCCATCAGGGCCAGGACTTGTCTACCTTTATCCCATTAGCTTGCCCATCACTACCTCCTTAGCGATAACAATCATCTCATGGTCCTCACCTGTCATAGCCTCATTTCCATCAGTCACTGGCATGTTATTTGTGTCTTCCACTGTGAAGACCGACCCAAAAAACCTGTTCAGTTCCTCAGCTATTTCCTCATCTCCCATTATTAAATCTCCCCTCTCATCCTCTAAAGGACCAATATTTACCTTAGCCGCTCTTTTTTGTTTTATATTGTTATCTTATCAGGTCAGACATATATAGAATTCAAAATAATTAAATAAAATAATTTTGCTATGTGAGAAGACCATTAAAAATAGACCAAACGCGTGACATAAGAACATAGGAATTAGGAGCAGAAGTAGGCAATTCAGCAGTTCGCCAGTCGGAGAAGGGCCCATTTATCCCAACCCTCTTCTTTCTGTCAGTCAGCCAATCCACAATCCAATCTAGTACTCTATCCCGAATCCCCTGCAATCTCACCTTCTGGATCAGTCTTTTATGCAGCACCTTGTCATTCACCTTCTGGAAGTCTAAATATACCACATCAACAGGTTCTCCCTTATCCGCCTTGCTGGTTATCTCCTCAAAGAACTCAAACAAGCTTTTCAAGCATGACTTACCCTTCATAAAACTGTGCTGACAATGGTGGATTGAGCGTTACCTTTCCAAATGTTCAGTCTTCTCCTTAATGATTGATTCGGGCAACTTCCCTACCAAAGAGGTCAAGCTAACCGATCCACAGTTTTCAAATTTTTGCCTCTTTCCCTTTTTGTATAGGGACGTCACATTAGCGTGACCTGAATCCACCGGGACTCTTCCGGAATCCAGGGAATTCTGAAATATCATAACCAATGCATTCACTATCTCTGCTGCCACCTTCCTTAATACCCTAGGGTGCATGCCATCAGGCTTCGGAGACTTATCTACCTTTAATCCCATCAGCTTATTCAATACCATCTCCCTCGTGATGTAGTTTGTGGAAATGTTTTATTATCTTCTACCATGAAGACAGAGGCAAAATATTAGTTCGGTGGTTCCATGGTCTCTGTGTTTCCCAATATTATCTCACCAGAATCATCCTCTAAAGGGCCAATATTTACTTTCGCTATTCTCTTCCTCTTTATATACTTATAGAAGCTTTTGGTATCAGTGTTTATGTTTTCTGCTAGTTTCCTTTCGTTGTTCATCTTAGCCTTTTTGATTTTATTTTTAATAGCCTTTTGCTGAACCTTAAAGTTCTCCCAATCCTCCAGCTTACCACTAGCTTTTGCAGTATGGTATGCCCTAGTTTTTGCCTTTATGTCTTCCTTGACTTCCTTGTTTACCGACATTTTTCTCCCTTTTACAATTCCTCTTCCTCACAGGAATATACTTTAATTGAGAGGTATTTAATATCTCCCTGAACATCCGCAATGTTCCTCAACTGTCCTACCCTCAATTATTTGTGCCCAGTCTATTTCAGCCAACTCTTTCCGCAGGCCTGTATAATTACCTCTGCCCAATGCTAAAACTCTAGCATGGCACTCTGTCTTTTCTCTCTCAATCTGAATTTGAAATTCTAGCATGCTGTGATCACTCCTTCCAAGAGGATCCTTAACGACAAGACTATTTATCAACACTTCTGCCATTCTGAGGGAAGTAATTATTTTGAAGGAATTTTACAATTCACTTCCCACAGTAGTGAGAACACATGTGGAAGAACAAACAGTTAAAACGGCTAGACAGGCCACAGAAATAGCTGATGATTTTGAATTGGTTCATAAAGCAAAGCTTGTTTTTTGACATCAGTTTCAATCTGTGAAGGATAAAACCTGGGTAAATGAGAAATGTAAAGGTGGTCACTGCAAAGGAGTTTAATTGATAATGTTAAGGAACCTATGATAGTGGTAGAGAGATTGTGCCAGCTCTGGCCCCACATCTGAGGGACCTTGCCCCCTACGCTGGTGCAAGCCCAATCTCACTGATATCCAAAAAAGGCAAAGACCCGAGGGAATGTGGATCACATCAACCCATTTTGCTGCTAATTGTAGACGCGAAAAAACTCGCAAAGGTCTTTGCCAGAAGGCTGGACAGCTGCGTACCAGAAGTGGTCACAGAGGACCAAACGGGCTTTGTCAAGGGTAGGCAACTCACTGCAAACATCAGGCGGCTGCTGGTCGTAATAATGACACCCCCCCGCCACCCCCCCCCCCCAACCCCCCCCCCCCCCCCCCCCCCCCCCCCCCCCCCCGGAGAGAACACCAGAGGTGATCGTCTCCCTGGATGCAGAAAAGGTCTTTGACAGAGTCAAATGGAAGTGCCTCCTCGAGGTACTGGAACAGTTTGGGCTAGGAGCAGGATTCACCACCTGGGTGAGACTCCTATACAATGCTCTCAAGGCGAGCGTTCAAACCAACCCCAACAGCTCTGAATACTTCCGGCTACAAAGAGGCACAAGGTAAGGATGCTCGTTGTCCCCGCTCTTGTTGGCGCAATTGAACCCCTGCCGATAGCCCTGCAGGACACGAAAAGCTGGAAGGTCATCCAGAGAGGAGACAGAGAGCACAGAGTCTCAATGTATGTGGATGACCTTTTCCTGTATGTCTTGAGGCCACAGGAAGAACTGAAAGCAATCATTCAGATCCTGAAAGAGATTGGAACCTTCTTGGGCTACAAACTCAACCTGGGCAACAGTGAGGCATTCCCAGTGAACAGAGCTGGAGGGGCTCCCGTTTAAAATAGCCCAAAACAGATTATGATACCTGGGGATCCAAATAGCCAGAGACTGGACACAGATCCACAAGTGGAACCTGACTAGCCTGGTGGAGGAAGTTAAAAAGGACCTACAGAGGTGGGGCACACTCCAACTATCCCTGGTGGGGAGAGTGAAGATGATCAAAATGAACATGCTGTTCCATTTCCTCTTCCTGTTTAGATCCATACGGATCTTCATCCCCAAGGCCTTCTTCCAAAATGTAGACAGCTTAATCATGGCCTTTGTGTGTGGTAAAACACCACTGTTTCCACGCCGGTATCAGCACCGAGTCTCAAAATCGGAGAATCCAGCCCCAGGTATTTTGCAGGAAAGCAGTCTCAGTTAAGAGTTAGTTGGAGCTGTGAGCAGAAGTCAAGCATTTTCCTCTCACTGCTGTTCAGTTAAAGATATGTCAGTAGACCGATTAACAGTCTTTTCAAGCAGTTCAGAATTGTGGCCGAGATTCTCCGGTAACCAGCGGGTGGGCCGTGCCGGCGCCAAGGAGTGGCGTGAACCACTCCGGCGTCGGGCCGCCCGGAAGGTGTGGAATCCTCTGCACCTTCGGGGGCTAGGTTGGCGCCGCCGGGGTTGGCGCTATGCCAACCGGCGCCAAAGGGCCTCTGCCGGCCGGCGCGGGTTGGCGCATGCGCAGGAGCGCCAGCATGTTCTGGCATATGCGCAGAACCGCTGGCGGGATCCCAGCACATGTGCAGCGGGGTTCTTCTCTGCGCCGGCCATGGCGGAGCTTTACAGTGGCCGGCACAAAGGGAAAGAGTGCCCCCACGGCACAGGCCCACCCGCAGATCAGTGGGCCCCGATCGCGGGCCAGGCCACCGTGGCCCCCCCCCCCCCCCCGCCCCCCCCTCCTCCCGGGGCCGGATCCCCCCGAGGACTCGGCAGGCCGGCCTCAGAGCCAGGTCCCGCCGGTAAGGACCTTGTGCAATTTACACCGACGAGACTGGCCGGAAACGAGTGGCCGCTCAGCCCATCGCGGAATGGAGAATCGCCGGGGGGGGGGGCACTGCCAACGGCCCCCGACCGGAGCAGCACAATTCCCGCCCCTGCCAAAAAAACGGTGCCGGAGCATTCGGCAGTCGGTGCGGTGGGGCGCGATTCACGCCGCCCCCCCGGCGATTCTCCGGCCCGGCGGGGGTCGGAGAATCCCGCCCCGTGCGATTAGGAAATGAGCTGAAACAAGTTGAGAAACATCTTCTGAAGAAATAGAGCCAGAGTTCCTGCATGGTTCTGACAGGCGTCAAGTCTTTTCTTTGAAGCAGTGTCAGAGGATCTCTCTTTCACGGATCTCTCTTTACATCTCTGTAAAGCAGATATTCCTGAGTGCTCAATGTATTGCAACAGTGAATTGAGAGCTGAGCTGTGTTTTTTTTGTTGTTGTTTGAGTGGGAATAAAGTTAGCAGTTAAGGGTTACTATATTCACTGTTTTGATTAGCATTATTTAAAGGGTAATTGTAAGTTATTTTCTGGTGTGATGTTCAAGATATTTTAATATTGTGTTAGTAATAAAGTTTGTTTTGATAAGCCATGGGCTGGATTCTCTGCACCCTGACAGTGAAATCGTGTTCGGCGACAAGGCGGAGAACCCAATTTCCTGCATGAAATCGGACCCGGCACCGGTTCTGTGATTCTCTGCTCCCCGAAAAGCGGTGTACACCAATTATCCACCACCTGAGGCCCGCCCCTCTATTCTCTGTCCCCGGCCGGCCGAATTCCCGATGGTGTGGGCCACTCATGGTGCCGCCGTCTGTGATACCCGCGTGGCGGCTGCGGACTCAGTCCGGGGCCGACACAGTCGTGGGGAAGGCTGATCAGAGGGCAGCGGTGGCCTCATTCGGGTATGTTTTCTGTTTGTGCGGGTGGTCCGGGCCGGGCGAGCGGCCGATCAGGGATTGGATTGGATTTTTTTATTGTCACGTGTACCGAGGTACAGTGAAAAGTATTTTTCTGCGAGCAGCTCAACAGATCATTAAGTACATGGGAAGAAAAGAAAATACATAATAGGGCAACACAAGGTATACAATGTAACTACATAAGCACCGGCATCGGATGAAGCATACAGGGTGTAGTGTTAATGAGGTCAGTCCATAAGAGGGTCATTTAGGAGTCTGGTAACAGTGGTGAAGAAGCTGTTTTTTGAGTCTGTTGAGTCTGGGGCACTATTTCCGCGGTCCATGTCGGTGGGCTGAGACCGCCATGGAGCACGGCGCGGCCACTGGAGGCCACCGCCATGTGCATGTGCGGCCTCTGACCTGGAAGTGCAGGGGGCCGTATCTGCTGCTGGAGCTGCGAGCTCCACGACAGCTACCTGCAAGGCTGTGAATCTGTGGCCTTTTGATGTCGATTTTCCTAGTGTAAAAGACCAGTTTTCACGATGACGTGAGGACATAGTCCCAAAAACGGAGAATCCAGCCCCGTGTCCCTATTTCTTCGTGTAAGCAGTCCTGGAGCGAGGTATCCTTTCTTCACATTCCTACCGAATTAAAATAAAATATTGAGGTTTCTGTCCAGTATCCAAGCCACTGTTGGGGTCTGGTCTGGGATCGTAATACTTCATCAATTATTTAAAAAACTAAAGCAGCAATAAATTAATATCATAAAATTCTAATTTTAAGAAAAAGTTTGGAAACACAAAGATTCACCAAGTAAAATGAGTCAGGACAGGAACTGAGTGTCTTTTGATGGGCAATGGGTGATTGGCAGCACAGTTTGTCGATATGTACATATGAACATTCAAACTTGTTTGCCAACGTGATGTCGTAAATTGTTTACCAACCTTGTAAATTCTCAACAGGGATGCCAATTAACAAACTTTTTATAACATGTCATAACTTGAATGTCGCAAAATCATGGACTGCCTGTTATTTAGTTTAACAGCATTTGTATTTATTGATTTGAAATGATTTTGCTGTTTGTTTTTGTTGAAACCTTTTGCCCTGGATGTCAATGGTGGCTACTTTCACCAGTCTCTGGCCTTTGATTTATATAAATTGTACGTTTTCATTTAAAAAATGCACTGTTTGAGCAGACCAGTCTAAACCAACTGACATCAATGCTTCAAGTTAATTAGTTTGCGTCAAATGCCTTCAGTGCACCAGATTCTCTACTTGCTTCACAAAAGAGATATTCAGGCTGTTGCAATTTGGGCATGTTTCCAGATACTATTATTCAATATTTGTACTCAAATCCAGCTCCCACTCCCCCGGAGATAAAGTCTGTGGCTTTTGTACATCTGAACAGCTTGTTAGAACCCGACATTAGAAGCCGTGACGCCGTTGGAGGTAGGCAAGTTCCTTCTCCTTTGGACACAAATGATTCAGCAGGACTTTATTTGCGGGGGGGTGGGGGGTGGGGGGGGGCGGGGCGGGGGGGTGGGGGGGGGCTAGGTAACGATCCAACCATTCTCTTGTAAAGAGGTTATTCCTTAGTTATCTTTCAAATTAATGATTATCTTATATTTGAGTCCATTGTAATTTGCGGAACTCGCTGTCTCATAGTACGGTGGGATCTGAGTCATTAAATGGTTTCAAAAAGAAAATAAATATATTTCTGGTTTTAAAAAGTGTTAAAGGGATATGGGGAACAGGTTGTGCGGTGGATTTGAGAGATCAGCCATGATCTGATTGAATGACGGAGCAGGATCGAATCTCTGAATTTCCTACTTCTGCTTCTATTTGCTATGTTCCTAATTCACACTGGTATGTCCTCACACTGACGTGAATGGTAATGGGGGTGGAAACCTGATAATGAGATAGAAATTTATTGTAATGACCTTCCCAATATCAAACGTTGGGATTCCTGTTTTGTAGGGGAGTGAGGGGAGGGTGTAATCATGATGGGATTGACCACTTGCGTAAGTCGCGTTTTTGGTCTCCCGTGATATTTTGCGCTCCCGGCGTCATTCATGGCCATCGCAACCGGCAGTACTAAAGCGCCCCAAGGTGTTTCATTTGTGGTTGAGAAGGAAGAATGAAAGGCCACCTAAACTGCCACTTTGGAATGAAACCACGCCTGCAATAATTGCTATTCCCACAACAAGCCAACAGCTTTATTATTCTTTTGTTTGAAACTTGTAAGAGAGCACTATTCTTGTGTATGTGTTTGTGTATGGGGGTTTTGAGTGACTTCTCGACTTTTGGGGTGTATGTGTGAATAAATAATCCTCTTTTTAAAAACCCTCAAAAGCTTGCTGCTGTTTTTTATACTGACCTCATGGAGGACGAGCTTCCCAGGTACCAGACTGAATCAACCCAGATGGAGCTCCTTTGACCAACATATAAAGCCGACCCAGGCAGGGCCTGAAGCTGTTGGTTGTCTCAACAGGAATTGGTTTGAGAGAGAGTTGCTGCTGTGAGCAGAGTATTGTACATAGTTCAATAAATCCTTGTTCCACTACTGTTGGCTTCCTCAAGTTACCAAACCCGTGAAATTAGTTCAGCATGTCTGAATTTCAAGGTTGTTATGTGCAGGTTAGGGATCTTCTCATCTAAAGGGCTTTGACCATTTGAAGGGAGAGCACAGCAGAGGCAGGCTCTTATTCCAGGACATGTAATAGCAAAGGATGTGAAGAAAATTCCATCGTGGAACTTGTTTTCAGTGGAAAAAGAAAATTGAAGAGGAACGTGATCCAAATGGTAAGGGAATGAGGCCCAATTAATTCTGTGTTATCATTTGAGTCAGTAAACATGCACTTGGCAGTCACAGCTCAGAGAATCCACTGAGACCGTCACAACCTGGGGGGGGGGGGGTTTGAGAAAACCCAGCCCTGGCATTTACAGGATTAAATGCTGCTATTAAACAAAGTCTAATTTTCTCAAATGACTAACATGCTAATCAGATCAGACTCCTCCTTTCCCCCATTACCCAAGGTGTTTTTCAATCTTATCAGCGTAGCATATGAACTGTTTCCTGTGGTTGCTGTGTGAGTTACCATGGCTCAGAAAGACTGTCCAGGTCAGAGGAAAACAGGCTAGAAATGTGGTTGCATTACAGCGCTGTATGGTTAGGGGATAGATACTGCTCACTCCCACCAAGAGTGAAAACCCCAAAGGGTATGTTGCCTACCCAGTTTCAGGGTATCTTACGATGGCTAGAGTGGAGCTTGGAAAGGGAGGGGGTAATTCCAGTTGTCTGAGCCATTTATTTATTCATTTAATGAATGCAAAGTCCCGAAGCAAAGAATTTCTTCCAGTTCTGCTGTATTGAGTGGGATAGGTAGAAGCCAGGTATTTTGAATACAACTAGAATAGGTCAAAGATAACTGTTTAAGCATAAATATTAAGCCCCAGTTTTAAATACCCATTTATACAGCATAATTCACTTTTACTGAGGTCCGTTGTTCTGGCAAATGCATATTTTCAAAGTCAGTGTGACATTAAAACAGCACAGTTGCAAGACAATTTGACACTGCTTGTGCTAATTGTCAAGGACAAGGACTGAATACCATAGCAACATGAAGGCACCATTGTTCACATTGCAGATAACAGCTAAGTCAGAAAAGCTAATGTTGCACATTGAAGATGGACGGCTTGCCATCAAATCAAATGTGTTTGAGTCTAACCCAAACCAATTAGGATTACATTGGGGTGTGATTAGATGACTTAATCTGGAGATGCCGGCGTTGGACTGGGGTGAGCACAGTACAAAGTCTTACAACACTAGCTTAAAGTCCAACAGGTTTGTTTCGATGTCACTAGCTTTCGGAGCGCTTCTCCTTCCTCAGGTGAATGAAGAGGTATGCTCCAGAAACATATATATGGACAAATTCAAAGATGCCAGACAATGCTTGGAATGCGGCCATTAGCAGGTGATTAAATCTTTACAGATCCTACCTCTTCGCAAAGTGCTACTGGTAACCGAATAGCAGAAATAATATAAATTCCTTCAACTTTACACAGTCGAATAATACTAGGAATCCAACAACTTGGAATAGTCCCAAAATATTACAAATCTTACAACTTGTCGTATTGCGCCAGGACTTTGATTCATTAACTCAGCTTCCCCCAACTTGGCGTAGTTCGGCAGGTTCAGATCCCTTCAATTAAAGATTTCAACAATTGGCGAGCCAGCCAGGAGTTAACATTCCTATCAAATACTAGATTCCAACTATAGGCCTCTGCGGAGTATGTGGATTGGACATTCTCCTTTGATGGGGTGCACAGTTTCCTCTCTCCACCGGCACATTGGGGACTGGCACTAATGTCCAATCTATGGAGGTTGGTCAAGCAGGCAGTTGTTTGATACCAGCGATTCCCATTCATTTGTCAAGGTGGAATTTGGGTTGAAGTCCAATGTGGGAGGGTTTTCCCAGATCGACCTTCTTGATGGGAGTCGTACCTTGGGTGGGCTGATTGGATCAGCATGAAGTGACAGGTGAGGGTTATTGTGAACATTTTCTATCATTTTATGGCTGTTGCAAGTCGGCGGATATGTGGAGGAGTGAGGTGTTGAACGTAGTGTCCCCTTAATGATATGCATGGTAGCACTCAGCTGTCAACCTGTGTGTGCGTATTGATCTTGACCAAACAGGGGTGCAGTATTCTGCTGCAGAGTATGCGAGTGCAAGTGCTGAGGTTTAGAGGGTGGTGGTAGCAGCACCCAACATTGAGTCGGTTAGTTTGACAATCAAGTTGTTTCTGGATTTGACCTTGGCTGCAGTTGTTTTTCGATGGTCCCGGAAGGTCAGTGTCCTATCTAAGGTTACTCTGAGGTATGTTGGAGTTGGGTGCTGTTTTAACTTGTAGCCATTCATTTGGATGTTCAGCTCTTAATTGGCTTTTGCACTGCAAGGATGGTTTAAGCTGGATTCTGTTTTTGCAGGTTTTGGCTTGAGTCACCATATGTTGCGGTATTGCTCAAGTTTTGACAAGTCCTTGTTTAGGTTCCAAGTTGGAGCTTGAGCTGCGAAACAGATGTCATCGGCATATATGAATTCTTGGGGGAGGAGGTAGTTTTTGGAAGATCATTTGTGTACAAGTTGTCTTTTCCATGGACCTTTTGCCTGTCCCAGTGTGACTTTGAACGTTTAATTGTTCAATGGAAAGCAATGGATCAGCATTCACGTTGCGCAACCCCCCCCCCCCGCCCCTCCACCGCTCCCCCCACACACACACACTACACACACACACACTAGTGCCTAGGCTTGCCTGGGGAAGCTAATGGTCCTACCAAAAGACTAAATGCCAAAGGAAGCTTCATGAGAAGAGTCCACATAGGGAATCGTTGTCAAAGTCCCAAAGTCGAAAGAAACAATTAGAAATTGCCCCAAGATTACATTGCAGTAGGATCCAATCTCTGAATCTTCAACTCACTGTTGCGGGGCTGTCATAGAATTATAGTATTTACAATGCAGAAGGAGGCTTTTTGGCCCATTGAGCCTGCACCAGTTCTTGGAAAGAGCACCCTACTCAAGCCCACACCTCCACCCCATCCCCGCAACCCAGCAACCCCACCCAACCCTTTTTGGACACTAAGGGCAATTTAGCATGGCAAATGCACCGAACCTAATCGTTGGACTGTGGAAGGAAACCGGAGCAGTCACGGGGAGAACGTGCAGTCTCCGCACAGACAGTGACGCAAGCCGGGAATCGAACAGAGGACCCTGGAGCTGTGAAGTACTGTGCTACCGTGCCCCTGTCAGTAGCCAAGCCAAGCCTCATCAAGTCTAAATCATGTTGAAATAACATAGGTCGGAAGAGGGAGAAAGTCCTACTGAAGGAATATCAGGAGTTAGGCACCAAATTAAAAAGCAGGGCCTCGAGGTTAACAATCTATAGATTATTGCCCAAGTCATGAGAAAATTGGTACAGGAACAATAGATCAGGAGAAATAGCACATGGCTAAAGGGCTGGTGTGGGATAGAAGGATTACTTTTACTAGAATATAGAAAGAATAGAATAGAACATAATCCCTACAGTGCAGAAGGGGCATATGAGTACAGTTTGGAACACTGCCCTGGCACGAAGATCCTGCACATGGATGTTTTAAGCTGCCTGCCCTTCTCCACAAGGCCACCAATGTTTTCATTTGGCATTGTAGTTGTTGTTGTAAGTTAACTTAATAGTTAAGACATGGCCCCCTTCTGGGAGAAGTCAACTCAGTCACCTCTACTGTACTGTGGTTAACCGAAGAACCCCTCCAGTGACAAACAGGAGTAAGATCATCGTCCAATAGAGGTGGCAGAAGTGGATTCTGGGAGAAGTCAACTCAGTCACCTCGACTGTACTGAGGGTAGCTGAAGAACTGGTGTCAAAGAGCCGTTAAGCCCAAAACACAACATTAACGTTTCCCTCCCTCCCTCCTTCTCTAACCCCAAAAAAAGGCACAGTGAGGAGGACAAGCAAGGGTAAAGAAGGATATCACGGTCAGCAGATTAATTCTGGGAGAAGTCAACTCAGTCACCTCGACTAGCCGGTAGATGATTGTCCGGTGACTAGTAAGTAGTTTTTCCTTTCATTTTTCTTTTTCTCTTGGAATTGTAGTTGTTGTTGTAAGTTAACTTGGATTGGATTTGTTTATTGTCACGTGTACCAAGGTACAGTGAAATGTATTTTTCTGCGAGCAGCTCAACAGATCATTAAGTACATGAAAAGAAAATGAAATAAAAGAAAATACATAATAGGAAAACACAAGGTACGCAATGTAACTAAACACCGGCATTGGGTGAAGCATACAGGGGTGTAGTGTTAATGAGGTCAGTCCATAAGAGGGCCGTTTAGGAGTCTGGTAAGAGTGGGGGAGAAGCTGTTTTTGAGACTGTGCGTGTTCCCAGACTTTTGTATTCTTCCCCGATGGAAGAAGTTGGAAGAGTGAGTAAGCCGGGTGGGAGTGGTCTTTTTAAAAAAATATATATTTTATTGAAGTTTTTCAAACAAAGATTTTCCGATTTTACAACTTAATAAAGGAATATACATTAAACGTTATTTAAATAATATATTAAACTAACAACAGTTGGAAAAAGAAATAAACAAAAAGCAAATATCAACAACTAACTAAGAAAAAAAACCAAGAACACGGAATAATCCCCCCCCCCCTCCCCCCTGGATTGCTGCTGCTGTCTTTTCTGTTTTTCCATTATCATTCCGCGAGATAGTCAAGGAGCGGTTGCCACCGCCTGGTGAACCCCTGAGCCGATCCTCTTAACGCATATTTTATTCGTTCCAGTCTTATGAACCCTGCCATGTCGTTTATCCAGGCCTCCACGCCCGGGGGCTTCGCGTCTTTCCACAGAAGTAGAATCCTTCGCCGGGCTACTAGGGACGCAAAGGCCAAGACGTCGGCCTCTTTCGCCTCCTGCACTCCCGGTTCTTCTGCAACCCCAAATATAGCCAACCCCCAGCTTGGTTTGACCCGGACCCCCACCACCTTTGAGATCACTCTTGCCACACCCTCCCAGAACTCATGCAGTGCCGGACACGACCAGAACATGTGAGTGTGGTTCGCCGAGCTTCCCGAGCACCTCCCACACCTGTCCTCCACCCCAAAAAACCTGCTCAGTCTTGCACCCGTCATATGCGCTCTGTGTAGAACCTTAAATTGAATCAGGCTAAGCCTGGCGCACGAGGACGAGGAATTTACCCTACTTAGGGCATTGCCCACAGCCCCTCCTCAATCTCTTCCCCAGCTCCTCTTCCCATTTTCCCTTCAGCTCCTCTACCATCGCCTCCCCCTCGTCTCTCATCTCCTTGTATATTTCGGACACTTTACCTTCTCCAACCCATGCCCCTGAAATCACTCTATCCTGGACCCCTTGCGTCGGGAGCCGCGGAAATTCCCTCACCTGTTGCCTCGTAAATGCCCTCACTTGCATGTACCGGAAAGTATTCCCCAGTGGCAGCTTATATTTTTCTTCCAATGCTCCCAAACTCGCAAACATCCCGTCCACAAACAGGTCCTTCAGCTTCCTAATTCCTGCTCGCTGCCAACATTGAAATCCCCCATCTATCCTCCCCGGGACGAACCTGTGGTTATTCCTTATCGGGGACCACAGCGAGGCACTCGTCACTCCCCTATGTCGTCTCCACTGCCCCCAGATCTTCAAGGTCGCCACCACCACTGGGTTTGTGGTGTACCTTTTGTGGTGTACCTTTTCGGAGAGAACGGCAGCGGCGCCGTTGCCAGCGCTTTTAGGCTCGTTCCCTTACAGGACGCCATCTCCAACCTTTTCCACGCCGCACCTTCTTCTTCCCTCATCCACTTACAGACCATCGACACATTGGCGGCCCAATAGTAGTCACTCAGACTCGGCAGTGCCAATCCCCCTCTGTCCCTACTGCGCTGCAGGAACCCCCTCTTTACCCTCGGGGTCTTTCCCGCCCACACAAAGCTCATAATGCTCCTGTCTATTTTTTTGAAAAGGCCTTTGTAATCAGGATGGGGAGGCACTGAAACACGAAAAGGAACCTCGGGAGGACCACCATTTTAACCGCCTGTACTCTGCCCGCCAATGACAGGGGCACCATATCCCACCTCTTAAAGTCCTCCTCCTTCTGCTCTACCAATCGCGTCAGGTTAAGTTTATGTAGGGTTCCCCAGTTCCTGGTCACCTGAATCCCCAGGTATCGAAAGTTCCTTGCTACTCTCCTCAGCGGCAGAGCATCTATCCCCCTCTAGCTGGTCCAAAAAGTGTATCATTCCCTCTTTCCCCTCCGGTGGTTGGGACTTGTACAGCCTCTCAGAGAATGTCTTGAACACCTCGTTCACTTTCCCTGCTCTCTGCTCCATCTTTTCCGTTTCGTCCCTAACTCCTCCAATCTCTCTCGCCGCCCCCCTCTTCCGAAGTTGTTGGGCCAGCAGCCGGCTCGCCTTTTCCCCATATTCGTATTGTACCCCCTGTGCCTTCCTCCACTGTGTCTCTGCCTTTACCGTGGTCAGCAGGTCAAACTCCGTCTGTAATCTTCGTCTTTCCCTGTATAGCCCTTCATCTGGGGCCTCCGCATATTTCCTATCCACCCTCAAAATTTCCCCTACTAATCTCTCTCTTTCTTTACCCTCTTGTTTCCCCTTGTGGGCTCTGATGGAAATCAGCTCTCCTCTAACCACCGCCTTCAGCGCTTCCCATACTACTCCCACCTGGACATCCCCATCGTCATTGACCTCCAGGTATCTTTCGATACATCCCCTCACCCTTCCGCATACCCCCTCGTCCGCCAGTAGTCCCATGTCTAATCGCCAGAGGTCCAGAGCTGGTCCCTATCCTCTCCTAGTTCCAGCTCCACCCAATGCGGGGTGTGATCTGAGACGGCTATGGCCGAGTACTCCGTTCCTACCACTTTCGGGAGCAGTGCCCTTCCCAAAACAAAAAAGTCTATCCGGGAATATACCTTGTGGACGTGGGAGAAAAAGGAAAACTCTTTACCCATCGGTCTGGCGAATCTCCACGGATCTACTCCCCCCATTTGCTCCATGAATCCTTTAAGCACCTTGGCCGCTGCCGGCCTTCTCCCGGTCCTGGATCTGGACCGGTCCAGCCCTGGGTCAAGCACTGTGTCAAAGTCCCCCCCCATTCACAAGTTTCCCACCTCCAGATCCGGGATACGTCCCAGCATTCGCTTCATGAATCCCGCGTCATCCCAGTTCGGGGCATATACGTTCACCAGCACAACCGCCTCACCCTGCAATCTGCCGCTCACCATCACATACCTGCCCCCACTATCCACCACTATGGTCTTAGCCTCGAACGATACACGTTTCCCCACCAGTATTGCCACCCCTCTGTTTTTCGCGTCCAACCCTGAGTGGAATACCTATCCCACCCATCCTTTCCTTAGTCTGACCTGGTCCGCCAACTTCAGGTGCGTCTCCTGGAGCATAACTACGTCCGCCTTCAGTCTCTTTAAGTGCGCAAACACCCTTGTCCTCTTAATCGGCCCATTTAAACCCCTCACATTCCGCGTGATCAGCCGGGTTGAGGGGCCATTTACCCCCCCCCCCCCTCGTCGACTAGCCATCTCCTTTTTTAACCCATCTCCTCACCCAGGTCTCACGCACCCGTCTGTCCCCCAGACGGCGCCCTCCCGTCCCGACCACCTCGTCTCGTATCAGCTCCCCCTTACTCTCAGCAGCAGCAACCCAGTTAATCCCCCCCCCCCCCAGATCCCCCTCTAGCTTGATTACTCCCCCCATTTTGCTTCCGGAAGTCAGCTAACTCTGGCTGACCTCGGCTTCCCCCGTTCATCCTTTGACCTCCCTGCGTGTGAGGCTCCCTTCCTTCCTGCGCCCTTTTTCCCGCCATAATTTCCATAGTGCGGGAAAAAACCCACGCCTTCCACTCGGCCCTGCCCCTAATGGCGCAGTTCCCTCATTCCCCTTCCCTGTCCCCTTTTTCTACCGGCGCCCACATTTCTTCACGTCCCCCACATCGGGGGGAGAAAAATTCCCCGTCCAACATTGTTATACATTAGCCCTCCCCTCTCCCCACTTTACATTTCTGTGCCACCACCTCGCTACCCCTCTCCGGGCATCAGTTTCTCAAGTCTAGTCCAATTTCTCTTCCTGAATAAATGTCCATGCCTCCTCTGCCGTCTCGAAGTAATGGTGTTTGCCCTGATGTGTGACCCACAATCTCGCCGGCTGCAGCATCCCGAATTTGACTTTCTTCCTATGGAGCACCGCCTTGGCCCGGTTGAAACTCGCCCTCCACCTCCGCACTCCAGTCTTGATACACGCGTATCACCGCGTTCTCCCACTTACTACTCCGTGTCTTCTTAGCCCAACTCAGGACCATCTCCCTGTTCCTGTAGCGATGGAACTTCACCACTATTGCTCTTGGTGTTTCCCCTACCTTTGGTCGTCTCACGAGGGCCCGGTACGCTCCCTCCACTTCCAGGGGGCCCGTTGGGGCCTCAGCTCCCATTAGTGTATGGAGCATCGTACTCACATACGCCCCAGCATCAGCTCCCTCTGTTCCTTCGGGGAGACCTAGAATCTGTAGGTTTTTCCTCCTCGAGCTGTTCTCCAGGGCTTCTAGCCTTTCTATGTACCTCTTATGTAGTGCCTCGTGCGTCTCCGTTTTTACTACCAGGCCCTGTATCTGGTCTTCGTTCTCGGCTGCCTTTGCCTTCACTCCACGGAACTCCATCGCCTGGACCTTTTGTGTTTCCTTTAGTCCCTCAATTGCCAGTAACATCGGCGCCAGCACCTCTTTCTTGAGCTCCTCCACACATCGTCGGAGGAACTCCTGCTGTTCCGGGCCCCATACCATCTCGGCTCCCTCGGCCGCCATCTTGCTTCTCCCTTCTCTTCTCTGCCGCTGCTCCAAAGGATCCTCTGCAATCTGGCCACTACTGTCGCTCCTTTCCATCCACACCCGGGGGGGACTCCTTCCTTTGTCACCTCACGCTGGGTTTGGCCGCAAAAAATTTCCGTTGGGGCTCCCGATAAGAGCCCAAAAGTCCGTTGAAACGGGAGGTGCCGAAACGTGCGGCTTAGCTGGTCATCGCCGCAACCAGAAGTCCCTCGTGGGAGTGGTCTTTAATTATGCTGCCCGTTTTCCCCAGGCAGCGGGAGGTGTAGATGGAGTCAATGGATGGGAGGCAAGTTTGTGTGATGGACTGGGCGGTGTTCACGACTCTCTGAAGTTTCTTGTGTTCTTCGGCTGAGCAGTTGCCTTACCAGGCTGTGATGCAGCCTGATAGGATGCTTTCTATGGTGCATCTGTAAAAGTTGATAAGAGTCAATGTGGACATGCCAAATTTCTTCAGAGTCGCCAGGTATCAAATGATACCGCCACAAGGTTCAACCGAGTATCGATCAAAGAGCCAAACAACCAGTTAGTTAGTTCAAGATCAATGGTACTTTATTTACACACAAGATTAACTTACACATGCAACATAAACACCACTAGTTAAACTACACCTAACAACTATGACAACCTGTACTTAACTTCAGGCACCCAGCTTAGGTCAGAGGAACAGTGGCCTTTGTTCGAATCTGGATCTACTGGGTCTGGAGAAGTAACTGCTGCTCAGCTCGGCTCATCCGTCTGGTAGCGGGCGTTGAACTTGAACTTGCTTGTGGTGGTGCTGCGATTGGAGATGGACGTTGCCAGAGTGCCAGGTCCAAAAGAGACTGAACACATGGCAGTGTCTCTCTTTATCCTTGGGGAGTTTCACACTCTTTTGGGCGGTCCTTAGGTTTGGACCCAATTAATTGGGTAGTTCTCGATCACTGCCTTCAATTTGAGCTAATAAAGGGGCAGGTGCCTTGATGTCTGGGCGTGTCCGAAGCGGTCATTGAACCTGTTGTTGATGTTTCCTGAGTAAAGGGAGTGGTGCCGAAATGTCTGGACTTGTATCGGTTACCTGAGTATCAATCCTTTGTCTTACGGAGATGGGCCATTAAAATGCTAATCGGTTGGGGGTTTCGATGCTGTCTGGATTCTTTGCTCACAAATATACATTCAGGCTCTGTGCCTGCCTGAATCTTACATTGTCCACATTTCCGTTTAGGCTTTGCGAACGTCCATGTTTCTTATTGTAAGTGGCCATCCGAGATGGCTACAACCAGGACAGATGTTTGGAGATGTGTACCGCTAGGAACTTGAAACTGCTAACTATCTCCACCTCGGCCCCGTTGATGCTGACAGGGATGTGTACAGTACTTTGCTTTCTGATGCCAATGACCATCTCTTTAGTTTAGATTGTTGTCGCTGCATCACTCCACTAGGTTCTCAATCTCCCTCCTGTATTCTGACTCGTCGTTATTCGAGATCTGGCCCACTATGGTCGTATCATCAGCAAACTTGCAGATGGAGTTGGAAACAAATTTTTGCCACGCAGTCGTGTGTGTACAGGGAGTATAGTAGGGGGCTAAGTACGCAGCCTTGCGGGGCCCAGGATTTGAGTACTATTGTGGAGGAGGTTTTGTTGTTTATTCTTACTGATTGTGGGTTAGAAAGTCGAGGATCCAGTTGCAGAGTGAGGAGCCAAATCCTAGATTTTGGAGCTTTAATATGAGCTTGGCTGGGATAATGGTGTTGAAAGCGGAGCTGTTGTCAATAAATAGGAGTCTGATGTCAGAGTCCTTGTTGTCGAGATGCTCTAGGGATGAGTGTAGGGCCAGGGAAATGGCGTCTGGTGTGGACCAGTTGCGGCGGTATGTGAATTGCAGTGGATCAAAGCATACTGGTAGTATGGAGGTGATGCGCTTCATGACCAACCTCTTGAAGCACTGCATTACGACTGAAGTCAGGGCCACCAGACAGAGGAAGAGTAGGAAGGCAATGCAGGTCATCTCCCTCCAAAACAGGTATACTGATTTGGATACTGTTCGGGGAAATGGCTCACCAGGGGAAGGCAGCAGTAGCCAGGTTCATGGCACCATGGCTGGCTCTGCTGTGTAGGAGGGAAGGAAAAAGAGTGGTAGGGTTATAGTGATAGTGGATTCGATTGTAAGGGGAGTAGACAGGGGTTTTTGCGGATGCAAACGAGTCTCCAGGAAGGTAGGTTGCCTTCCGGGTGCAAGGGTCTTGGATGTCTCAGAGCGGCTGCAGGACATTCTAAAGGGGGAGGGTGAACAGCCAACTGTCGTGGTGCATATAGGCACCAACGCTATAGGTAAAAAAACAGGATGAGATCCTACATGCTGAATTTAGGGAGTTAGGAGGTAAACTAAAAAGTAGGACCTCAAAGGTAGTAATCTCGGGATTGCTACCAGTGCCACATGCTAGTCAGAGTAGGAATGAAAGGATAGACAGGATGAATGTGTGGCTTGAGAGATGGTGCAGGAGTGGGGGATTCAGATTTTTGGGACATTGGAACCGGTTCTGGGAGAGGTGGGACCATTACAAATCGGACGGTCTACACCTGGGCAGGACTGGATTATTTGCTAGTGCTGTTGGAGAGGGTTTAAACTAATGTGGCACGAGGATGGGAACCAATGCAGGAAGTCAGAGGTTAATAAAGAGGAGATAGAAACAAAAGCTAATAAGGAGAAAAGTGGAAGGGAGAGAAACAGATTGAACTGCCTACTATGGCAGAGGGGTTGGGAACCAGAACAGTAGGTCAGCAGGAGAAATAACTGAGGGACAGCTACAGACTAAGGCCAATAAGATTAAGAGGAAGAGCAGGCAGGGAGTGGTTGGTCAACACAGCGGGGCTGGTGGGCTGAAGTGCATTAGTTTCATTGTGAGGAGTATTTCAGGTCAGACAGATGAACTTAGAGCTTGATTAGTACGTGAAATTATGATGTTGTTGCTACCACAGAAACTTGGTTGAAAGAGGGACAGGATTTGCAACTAAACATTCCAGGATTTAGATGCTTCAGGCAGGATAGAGGGGGATGCAAAAGGGGTGGGGGAATTGCATTATTGGTTAAGGAGAATATCACAGCTCTGCTGAGGGAGGACACCTTGGACGATTCAGGCAGCGAGGCAATCTGGTAGAGCTCAGGAATAGGAAGGGTGCTGTCACAATATTGAGGGTTTACTACAGACCTATCAGCCAGCGGGAGTTAGAGGAGCAGATATGCAGATAGATCTTGATAAGATGCATAAACAATAGGATTGTTGTGGTGGGTGATTTTAACTTTCTCTATGTTGACTGGGACACACTTACTGCTCGAGGCATGGATGGAGCAGAATTTGTAAGGAGAATCCAGAAGGGTTTCTTGAAAGAATATGTAAATAGCCAACTCGGGAAGGGGGCACATTAGACCTGGTGCTGGGGATTGAGCCCGGCCAAGAGATCGAAGTTTCAGTAGGAGTCATTTCGGGAACAGTGATCAGAATTCTGTAAGTTTTAAGCTGCTTATGGATAAGGACAAGAGTAGTCCTCAAGTGAAGGTGTTAGACTGGGGGAGGGCTAATTACAACAGCATTAGGCAGGATCTGGAGAGTGTTGACTGGGCAAGGCTGTTTGAGGGAAAATCAACATCCGGCATGTGGGAGACTTTCAAATGTCAGTTGATTAGAATTCAGGACCGGAATGTACCTGTGAGGATGAAAGAAAAGTGTGGCAAGTATAGGGAACCCTGGATAATGAGGGATATTATGAACCTTGTCAAAAAGATAAAGGAAGCATTCGTAAGGTCTAAAGGGCTTAGGACAGATTAAGCACTTGAAGAATATTAAGCAAGTAGCAAGAAACTTAAGGTAGGAGTTAGGGGTCATGAAATTTCGTTGGCAAACAGGATTAAGGAAAATCATAAGGTGTTTTATATATATGTAAAGAGCAAGAGGGTAGCTAGAGAAAGGGTTGGTCCATTCAAGGATATTGGAGAGAATCTATGTATGGAACCAGAGGAAATGGGCAAGATACTAAATGAATACTTTGTCTCAGTATTCACCAAAGAGAAGGACTTGGTGGATGAGGAGTATATGGTAGAGTGTGCAGATATTCTGAGTCATTTTGATATTAATAAAAAGGAAGTGTTGGACATCTTAAAAAGCATTAAAGTAGTTAAGTCCCCAGGACCTGATGGAATCTATGCCAGAATACTGAGGGAGGCAAGGGAGGAAATTGCTGGGGCCTTGACAGCAATCTTTGTATCCTCATTTGCTACAGGTGAAGTTCCAGAGGACTGGAGAGTAGCCAATGGTGTTGCATTGTTTAAGAAGGGCAGCAGGGATAATCCAGGAAATTATAGGCCGGTGAGCTTTACGCCAGTGGTAGGGAAATTATTGGAAAAGATTCTTAGAGACAGCACTTACTCACATTTGGAAATAAAGGGACTTATTAGCGATGGACAGCTTGATTTTGTGAAGGGGAGGTCGTGCCTCACTAACTTGATCGCGTTTTTCGAAGAAGTGACAAAGATGATAGATGAGGGAAAAGGGAAAAGCAGTAGATGTTGTATACATGGACTTCAGTAAGGCTTTGACAAGGTACCTCATGGTAGACTGGTATAAAAGGTGAAGTCACATGGAATCAGAGGAGAACGAGCATGTTGGATACAGAACTGGCTTCTCACAGAAGACAGAGGGTAGCAGTAGAAGGGTCCTTTTCTGAATGGAAGGCTGTGACTAGCAGCGTTCTACAGGGGTCAGTTCTGGGACCTTTGTTGTTCGCAGTGTACATAAATGACTTGGAACAAAATGTAGCTGAGGGCAGCACAGTGGCGCAGTGGGTTAGCACTGCTGCCTCACGGCGCCGAGATCCCAGTTCGATCCCAGCTCTGGGTCACTGTCCGTGTGGAATTTGCACATTCTCCCTGTGTTTGTGTGGGTTTCGCCCCCACAACCCAAAGATGTGCAGGGTAGGTGAATTGGCCACGCTAAATTGCCACTTAATTGGAAAAAAATGAATTGGGCACTCTAAATTAAAAAAAAAAGAAAATGTGGCTGGTCTGATTAGTAAGTTCGCAGATGACACAAAAATTGGTGGAGTTACGGATAGTGAAGAGGATTTTCAGAGGATACAGCATGATGTAAACTGGTTGGAGTCATGGGCAGAGAAAAGGCAGATGGAGTTTAATCTGGACAATGTGAAGTAATGCACGTTGGAAGATCCAATGCATGTAGGAATTACACAATAAATGGTAGAGCTCTTGCGAGTATTGATAGGCAGAGAGATCTGGGCATGCATGTCCACCAATCACTGAAAGCAGCAATGCATGTGGATAAGGCATACGGCATGCTGGCTTTCATCGGTCGGGGCATAAAATACAAAAATTGGCAAGTCATGTTGCAGATGTACAGGACCTTAGTTAGGGCTTATTTGCAATACTGTGTACAATTCTGGTCACCACACTACCAGAAGGATGTGGATGCTTTGGAGAGGGTACAGATGTGGTTTACAAGGATATTGCCTTATACGGGGAGTAGCTACGCTACGCTTAACAGGGAAGGCTACACTGTATAAAAACCCTGCCCTGGGTGCAGGTCAGGGAGGGTGACCCTTTGGGGGCGTGGGAGTTTAGTTGTATATCTTAACAAATCCTTTTTGATGTATCCTACCGTGCGTCCTATGAGTGTTTCACATCTGTTGGATTCTACACCATCTGCTTTTGTACCAGGTATGGCTGCAACCAGTGAAGAGATTTCCCCATTATTCCCATTGACTTCAATTTTACCACTTTATGCTACACCTGCTGCTTTGATGCCAAGAGCAGTCATTCTCACCTCACCTCTGGAGTTCAGCTCTTTTGTCTTTGTTGGGACCAAGGCTGTAGTGAGGTCAGGAGCTGAGTGGCGGAATCCAAACTAAGCATCAGTGAGCAAGTTATTGCTGAGTAAGTGTCACTTGATGGCACAGTCAACAATACCTTCCATCACTTTACTGTTGATAGCCATGATGTGGAGATGCCGGCATTGGACTGGGGTGGGCACAGTAAGAAGTCTTACAAAACCAGGTTAAAGTCCAACAGATGTATTTCGAATCACTAGCTTTCAGAGCACAGACTCGCCTGAGGAAGGAGCTGCGCTCTGAAAGCCAGTGATTCGAAACAAACGTGTTGGACTTTAACCTGGTGTTGCAAGACTTCTTACTGATGATAGGTAGCAGACTGATGAGGTGGTAATTTGCCAGGTTATATTTGTCCTGCTTCTTGTGGCCAGGTATTACCTGAGCAATTTTTCACATTGTTAGGTTGAATCCAATGTCGTCAGCTGTACTGGAACATCGTGACTAAGGGTGTGACTAATTCTGAGGCACCAATCTTCAGCACAACAGTCGGGGTGTTAGTGAGGCCGGGAGTCTTTGCAGTATCCAGCATGGTTAGCTGTTTCTCAATGTCATATCGAGCGTATCTAATTGGCTGGAGGTTTTTCATGGTGGATTGCTCAGAATGAAAATGAATTGTATTATCCATTTGGCACTTTGGTCATCAGTCGGAATAGGGATGCCCTTGGAGCCTCCTCCTCCCATTTGTTGTTTAATTATCACAATTGTATAGTTCTGGAGTCAAGTAGTATTCTGCATCTGTTTTTGTTAGAACGGCAGAAGTGGGTGTGAACACAACAGTATGTCAAAATGACACGGAATTGTGGGTAATTTTTTGAGACTGCAAGATGACCTTTGACTCGCTCCACCATGAAAAGCTATGGAAAACCCTGAGTGACCTGCATAGAGGACACACTGGGACCTTGAAGATGAAGACGCCAGTGAGGAGATATGTGTGGTGGCGTGGAATTGATGGTGACATTGACAGCGTTGTAAAACGTTGCCTGGCGTGCCGGGAACTCCAGAAGCTACCTCCGTCAGACTCGCTCCATCCCTGGGAATGGCCAGGGTAACCCTGGGTGCATCTGCAGACCAACTTCGCCGGGCCTTTCACAGGGTCCATGTTTCTGGTCCTCGTAGACGCCCACTCCAAGTGGCTGGACATGCACCGGATGCCCACCACCATCTCGATAACTCCCTTGCAGAAATTACAACACTCCTTTAGTACCCATGGGATATCGGAAGTACTGGTGAAATGGGGTAAGGCACATCTGGACTGCTCCGTACCACCTATCCTCAGATGGTATGGCAGAGCGAGCAGTTCAAATATTCAAAGAAGCAATGAGGAATCAGAATATGGGCTTCCTTGATACAAGGCTGGCAAGGTTCCTATTCCATTATTGGACCTTGCCTCATATCACAACAGGAGAACACTGGCAAAGATGTAAATAGGCCGACGCCAACGAACCTGCCTGGAGTCTGACATTTCCAAGTCTAGGCAGGAAAGTAGAGACAATACAGGGCCTCCAAAAGACGTACCATGACCACCGGACGCCTGAGAGATGCTTTAAACCAGGAGACACCATCCATGTCCTTAATTTCGGGGACGGTGTCCACTGGGTCCCTGGAGTTCTGCTGGAGAGAACAGGGTCTCATTTCATACATAGCTAGAACCGGAGAGCAGAGCATATGGAAACACATGGACCACCTCAAGGGCAGGGAACCCGCCTCAGAGCAAACCATGCCAGGCAAATCAGTGCCTCCACCGCCCCCATACTGCCACACAGTTAAGAGGCACAACACACCGTGGTCCAGCGTCCAGACCAACAGGGCAATGACGACACGGCCTTGCACACCGACATGGAAGCATCAGCACTTCTGGACGATGCCATGACCGGGGCCGAGCTTCCAATCGTGACCCTCCGTAATTCATCACATAAAAGGCAATCAATGACTTGCCCCATCACTGGCGAAGGCATAGCCACACGCAAAGTAGTGAAGCAGGCCCCCTCAGTTGGCCACGAGAGGGGAACTTTCAGACTTTGGGGAGGGGTGTAATAACCCTTACAAGGCCCACAGGGATATCCTAATTGATCCCATGGAATACAAGTTTCCCCGCTAGCGGGCGGAAGCCCGTCCAGCTAGGGCTCGTTACCATGCTACTTAAAAGCTGGCCCAGCCAGAGACTGCAATTCTGGTAGTCTCAATGGGGAACTATTGGACGCGATCCTCCGACCATTCTGCGCTGGAAAAGCAGCTCGCTGTGGCGCAGCATGGCCATTGAAAGCCGGGAGACTCCGCTCGTAGGATCTACCTGGCTCGCAATGCTTTGCGAGATTCAACGCAATCTCACGAGACGTTGCAAGGGGAATCCAGCCCACAATGGGCGGGATCACGTTTTAGTAAATCTGCACGTCAGAGCGAGGCAGTACTCTAATGTGCAGGTTCCCGGGGTCCTGAGGCTTTGGGATTCAAACCCTTGGTGTAACCTGGTACTGCCAAGGTGCCCAGGTGGCACTGCAGCTGGCAGGTGCACTGCCAGACTGCCAGGTTAGCACTGCCAAGGTGCCAAGCTGGCATTTTTTGCGCGCGCACAATCGGGCCGGGGTTGCTTGGTGTTGGAGGCCGTCCCGATCTCTCGCTACAATGGGGAGTTCTGACAAGCGGAGCTCCCCACTGTACAAAGTGGGGCTATGTGCGGCCTCGGCCGGGCATTCCCTGTTCAGGCCCCTTATACAACATGAGTCGTGTCGAAGAGCCATGTGTGTCTCGGCACTGCGAATGCCGGAAAACACGTGGCTAAACATGCTCGCTCGGGAACTTTGTTCCCTTTTGGGAAGATCGTGCCCATTGTGTTTGTACGCTGCTTTAGCGGCCGTTTTCTATGACTTCAATAAACCCTTGTTTATTCACCTATAAGAGCCTCCTGAGTCTTATGGGTTTAGTTAGCTAATTGCTCCTATTCAAACAGGAGCCTCCTTTCTGCATCCGGACAGCTGGAATTCTCCAATTCACCTTTCCCGCCGGCAGCGCAGCCACGCCCATGGGGTTCCTGGCGGGGTGGGGTGATTACAATGGGAATTCCTGTTGACAAGCGAAGGGAGGGGAGGATCCTGCCACTAGGGGCTGGTTTAGCACAGTGGGCTAAACAACTGGCTTGTAATGCAGAACAATGCCAGCAGCGCAGGTTCAATTCCCATACCGGCCTGCCCGACCAGGTGCCGGAATGTGGCGACTAAGGGCTTTTCACAGTAACTTCATTGTTGTACCATCAATTCACTGCAAGACAATGAGAACGAGTGAACAGAGGCTTTATTAACCAAGAACTTGCCTGCCTGTGAGTTCAGTAACAATGAGTGCCACCCACAGGTGGCCAGGTCTATATACAGCCCCGGGGAGGGGGCGGAGCCCACCGGGGCTCCTGTACAATACATGGTGATAGATCGTATTACTATTTCCTGATCAGAGGCCACATTACTAAACAGACAGTTTATACTATGGTGAATACATTCACCACATTCATTGAAGCCTACTTGTGACAATAAGCGATTATTATTATTAGCGAACAGTGCTCGACCGAGAAACAGGCGGCTTGGGGACTAGAGAATCCCGCTCCATCTGGTTATTTCCAACTTGGTCATTTAAATTTGTGATGTGGAGATGCCGGTGTTGGATTGGGGTGAGCACAGTAAGAAGTTTTACAACACCAGGTTAAAGTCCAACAGGTTTGTTTCGATGTCACTAGCTTTCGGAGCCCTGCTCCTTCCTCAGGTGAATGAAGAGGTATGTTCCAGAAACATATATATAGACAGATTCAAAGATGCCAGACAATGCTTGGAATGCGAGCATTAGCAGGTGATTAAATCTTTACAGATCCAGAGATGGGGTAACCCCAGGTTAAAGAGGTGTGAATTGTGTCAAGCCAGGACAGTTGGTAGGATTTCGCAGGCCAGATGGTGGGGGATGAATGTAATGCAACATGAATCCCAGGTCCCGGTTGAGGCCGCACTCATGTGTGCGGAACTTGGCTATAAGCTTCTGCTCGGCGATTCTGCGTTGTCGCGCGTCCTGAAGGCCGCCTTGGAGAACGCTTACCCGGAGATCAAAGGCTGAATGCCTTTGACTGCTGAAGTGTTCCCCGACTGGAAGGGAACATTCCTGCCTGGTGATTGTCGCACGATGTCCGTTCATTCGTTGTCGCAGCGTCTGCATGTTCTCGCCAATGTACCACGCTTCGGGACATCCTTTTAATTTTAAAATTTGTAAAATGGAATAATTATCTGCTGCAGCCTCTCGCAATTCAGTAACGTGAGGCCAGAGCAGGGGGCCCACAAACACAACTATCTCATTGAAAGTCAGCCTTTAATTCCTGCAGAACGACAATCCGTAAGGTAAGACTCGAGCATTTTTCATTGTCTTTTGTCCTTCGGAGTCACAGTAAATATCTCGGTTAGTAAGACGAGAACTTCACAAAAACTGATAAATGTGCCTGAGGTGAGGCCTGTCTTGTTAATGGGTCTGACCGCTGGGATTTTGCAGGAGAGTTATGTTAGGCTTTTATAAATCACCAGTGAGGCATGAGGTTAATTATTTTGTGCAGCCCAGGGCAGCACGGTGGCACAGTGGTTAGCCCTGCTGCCTCACAGCGCCGAGGTCCCCGGTTCGATCCCGGCACTGGGTCACTGTCCGTGTGGAGTTTGCACATTCTTCCCGTGTCTGCGTGGGTCTAACCCACACAACCCACAAAAGTGAATTGGGTACTCTAAATTTATTTTTTTTAAAGAAAATGTATTATCGCAAGGTAGCGAGGAAAGATCTAAAGAGAGAGCTAAGACGAGCAAGGAGGGGACATGAGAAGTATTTGGCAGGAAGAATCAAGGAAAACCCAAAAGCTTTCTATAGGTATGTCAGGAATAAGCGAATGACTAGGGAAAGAGTAGGACCAGTCAAGGACAGGGATAGGAAATTGTGTGTGGAGTCTGAAGAGATAGGCGAGATACTAAATGAATATTTTTCTTCAGTATTCACTCAGGAAAAAGATAATGTTGTGGAGGAGAATGCTGAGCCCCAGGCTAATAGAATAGATGGCATTGAGGTACGTAGGGAAGAGGTGTTGGCAATTCTGGACAGGCTGAAAATAGATAAGTCCCCGGGACCGGATGGGATTTATCCTAGGATTCTCTGGGAGGCCAGGGAAGAGATTGCTGGACCTTTGGCTTTGATTTTTATGTCATCATTGGCTACAGGAATAGTGCCAGAGGACTGGAGGATAGCAAATGTGGTCCCTTTGTTCAAAAAGGGGAGCAGAGACAACCCCGGCAACTATAGACCGGTGAGCCTCACGTCTGTAGTGGGTAAAGTCTTGGAGGGGATTATAAGAGACAAGATTTATAATCATCTAGATAGGAATAATATGATCAGGGATAGTCAGCATGGCTTTGTGAAGGGTAGGTCATGCCTCACAAACCTTATTGAGTTCTTTGAGAAGGTGACTGAACAGGTAGATGAGGGTAGAGCAGTTGATGTGGTGTATATGGATTTCAGCAAAGCGTTTGATAAGGTTCCCCACGGTAGGCTATTGCAGAAAATACGGAGGCTGGGGATTGAGGGTGATTTAGAGATGTGGATCAGAAATTGGCTAGCTGAAAGAAGACAGAGGGTGGTGGTTGATGGGAAATGTTCAGAATGGAGTTCAGTCACAAGTGGAGTATCACAAGGATCTGTTCTGGGGCCGTTGCTGTTTGTCATTTTTATCAATGACCTAGAGGAAGGCGCAGAAGGGTGGGTGAGTAAATTTGCAGACGATACTAAAGTCGTGGTGTTGTCGATAGTGTGGAAGGATGTAGCAGGTTACAGAGGGATATAGATAAGCTGCAGAGCTGGGCTGAGAGGTGGCAAATGGAGTTTAATGTAGAGAAGTGTGAGGTGATTCACTTTGGAAGGAATAACAGGAATGCGGAATATTTGGCTAATGGTAAAGTTCTTGACAGTGTGGATGAGCAGAGGGATCTAGGTGTCCATGTACATAGATCCCTGAAAGTTGCCACCCAGGTTGATAGGGTTGTGAAGAAGGCCTATGGAGTGTTGGCCTTTATTGGTAGAGGGATTGAGTTCCGGAGTCAGGAGGTCATGTTGCAGCTGTACAGAACTCTGGTTCGGCCGCATTTGGAGTATTGCGTACAGTTCTGGTCACCGCATTATAGGAAGGACGTGGAGGCTTTGGAGCGGGTGCAGAGGAGATTTACCAGGATGTTGTCTGGTATGGAGGGAAAATCTTATGAGGAAAGGCTGATGGACTTGAGGTTGTTTTCGTTGGAGAGAAGAAGGTTGAGAGGAGACTTAATAGAGGCATACAAAATGATCAGGGGGTTGGATAGGGTGGACAGTGAGAGCCTTCTCCCGCGGATGGAAATGGCTGGCACGAGGGGACATAACTTTAAACTGAGGGGTAATAGATATAGGACTGAGGTCAGAGGTAGGTTCTTTACGCAAAGAGTAGTGAGGCCGTGGAATGCCCTACCTGCTACAGTAGTGAACTCGCCAACATTGAGGGCATTTAAAAGCTTATTGGATAAACATATGGATGATAATGGCATAGTGTAGGTTAGATGGCTTTTGTTTCGGTGCAACATCGTGGGCCGAAGGGCCTGTACTGCGCTGTATTGTTCTATGTTCTATGTTCTATATATATATATATATATTTTGTGCAGCCCTGGGTACTTTTGGAATAATGTCCAGACTGTGCGCAAGATGAAGATCAGATTTACTAGAATTATACTCGGGATGATGGACGATGTTACATGGCGGGGGGGTGTTAGAGAATTTATCTCCTTAGACCAGAAAGGGAGGTGCTCAAAATTAAGAAGGATTTTGTGAGTGTAAATAAGGAGATACAGATTTAAGGAGATTAGCGGGAAGAAAAGCAGGAGGGTAAGTAGAACATTTTTAATCCAGAACGCAATTATTGTTATCATCGTCAGTGTACTGCACTATTAGAAAGAGTAGTGGCAACAAACTCAATAGTAACTTTCAAACTAGAATTGGATAAATACTTGAAAAGTGGAAAAATTGCAGGGCCTCAGACAAAGGGCGTGGGATGAATCAGGTAGTTCTTTGAAAGGGCTGGAATATGCAAAATGGAGTGGCCTCCATTTGTGTCCAAGATCCCACAATTTTCTGATTAGATGGTGCAATCTGGAGAAGTGTTCAAGTGGGAATATTCAGAACTCTGAACTCACACGCTGTCTTTAACTGTCCATACCTCTGTCCCCTAATCATTCCATCGCCTCCTTCCGAAGCAGATGAGCACAAAACATTGGATCAGTTTATCGAAGTGAACACGGTGAGGATCTGCCCGGGTGCAGTTTACATGAATGCAGATCTGCAACGAGAAATAAAAATGAGTGTTTCTGAGACACAGCCCATATCCATTAACACAAACAGAACAAAAAAAAACCAGCAGTAAACACAGCAATCTCAGGAAGAGGCTTTGTTTTGTGTTTATTCTACTTTCTTAGTCTTAATGTAATGTAGTTATGGAAAAGTCAATATTCATACATTAAAATCTTTCCTTATAGTCTTGAGACAGAGTGTATCTGCCTCCGTTCAATCACAAGGAATGTTTATCTGTCTCATTGTGATCAAGTTGTAGAATGTGTTATCTGTGAAATATTTGTCGACTGCTATCTTCTTTGAGAAGGTGTAATTGAGGCAATAAATATAAATATTTTAATGAGCTTTTTCAAAATTATTTTTGACATAAATTACATTGCACATATTTAACTAACATTTAACAATCCCTTCTTCAACCCGAAAACAATTAGTTAACCAACTAACCCCCCTGCCCTTTTAGCTGCTGGCTGAGGTTAATTCCTTAAAGTGAGATATGAATGGAGAAATTAGGGAGGGGATAGCTAAACAGATTGAAGGTTGACTAGTTCAGAGTAAAGACAGAGTATGCGTTAAGCTCAATTTTTCAGAGTGACTGGACATGGATCTCGTGTTGATCAGCTCAGGAGCCAATTCTTTTCCTTGTGAATGTCAACGATTTGGATGAAGGTGCAGAGCAAATGAAGTTTAAATTTGCAAAATGGTCCCAAAATGAAAGCTGGCCTAATTCTCTAGGAAAGTGAAAAAAACTGTAAGGAGATATTAGTGAGATGGTAAAAGGCAAATGTCAGGTGGAAGTCAAATGTGTGACACTGTAGGTTTTCACAGGAAGGCCCATACGAGGGCGATTCAAGCTGTTCGGAGGGACTTGGTAAAGGCAAATAGAGCAACTCCACCACCTCACAAACTACCATTCAGTGAGATTCAATGGCTTCACAAAGGCGGGCAGGGTAAGCCAAGGCACACTTGCCCAGCCTTCACATCCTATACCACAAATACAGCCTTTAATCAACTACCAAAGTACTTCCCTCTCAGCACCCAAGTGACATGGGAATTTGTGCAGAGGGGAAACTTCTGAAAACTCTTAAACATTTGTCACTTAGCTTGGTATTACTGATGGAATCTTGCTATGCTCAGCTGCTGACTTTGCCAGCCAAACAACAATAATTACACTTGTGAAAGAAATTTATCAGTTGGATAACACCAATGGATTCTCGGAGGTCATGAAATGTGTTACATATAATAGCAAATTTGCTCTTTCTTTAGAAATTTCTACACTTAAATTAACAGTGGGCAAAACAAAAGAGTCCTGAAATCTTCATCCAAACCCTTAATATAAGAACTTAAGAACAAGGAGCAGGAGTAAGCCATCTGGCCCTTCGAGCATGCTCTGCCATTCAATGAGATCATGCTCAGCTCCACTTTCCCGCCCAAACACCATAACTCTTTATTCCTTTATTCTTCAAAAAACTATCTCTCTTCACCTTGAAAACATTTAATGAAGGAGCCTCAACTGCTTCACTGGACAGGGAATTCCATAGATTCACAACTCTTTGGGTGAAGAAGTTCCTCCTCAGCTCAGTCCTAAATTTACTTCCCCTTATTTTGAGGCTAAGCCCCCTAGTTCTGTTTTCACCCGCCAGTGGAAAAAACCTGCCCACATATATCCTATTTATTCCCTTCATAATTTTATTTGTTTCTATAAGATCCCCCTGCATCCTTCTAAATTCCAACGAGTACAGTCCTAGTCTACTAAACCTCTCCTCGTAATCCAACCCCCGCAGCTCTGGAATTAACCTCGTGAATCTCCTCTGCACATCCTGCAGTGCCAGTACATCCTTTCTCAGGTAAGGAGACGAAAGCTGAACACAATACTCCAGGTGTGGCCTCACTAACACCTTATATAGTTGCAGCATAACCTCCCCAGTCTTAAACTCCATCCCTCTAGCAATGAAGGACAAAACTCCATTCGCCTTCTTAATCACCTGTTGTACCTGTGGACCAACTTTTTGCGGCTCATGCGCTAGCACACCCAGGTCTCTCTGCACAGCAGCATGTTTTAATATTTCATCATTTAAATAATAATCCCTTTTGCTGTTATTCCTACCAAAATATATAACCTCACATTTGTCAACATTGTATTCCATCTGCCAGACACTAGTCCATTCACTTAAACTATCCAAATCCCTCTGCAGTCTTCCAGTATCCTCTGCACTTTTTGCTTTGCCACTCATCTTCGTGTCATCTGCAAACTTGGACACATTGCACTTGGTCCCCAACTCCAAATCATCCATGTAAATTGTGAACAATTGTGGGCCCAACACTGATCCCTGAGGGACACCACGAGCTACTGATTGCCAACCAGAGAAACACCCATTAATCACCACTCTTTGCTTCCTATTAGTTTTTTTTTTTTTTAATATTTTATTGAAAATTTTTGGTCAACCAACACAGTACATTGTGCATCCTTTACACAATATTATAACAACACAAATAACAATGACCTATTTTATAAACAGAAAATGAATAAATAATAAATAACAAAAATGAAAACTAACCCTAATTGGCAACTGCCTTATCACAAGTAACACTCTCCAAAAATATAATTTAACAGTCCAATATATAATTATCTGTAGCAACGACCTATACATATTATACAGTATATATTAACAACACTGAGAGTCCTTCTGGTTCCTCCTCCCCCCCCCCCCTCCCCCTCCCCTCCACCCCCGATCCTGGGCTGCTGCTGCTGCCTTCTTTTTTCCATTCCATCTATCTTTCTGCGAGGTATTCGACGAACGGTTGCCACCGCCTGGTGAACCCTTGAGCCGACCCCCTTAGGACGAACTTAATCCGCTCTAGCTTTATAAACCCTGCCATGTCATTTATCCAGGTCTCCACCCCCGGGGGCTTGGCTTCTTTCCACATTAGCAATATCCTACGCCGGGCTACTAGGGACGCAAAGGCCAAAACATCGGCCTCTCTCGCCTCCTGCACTCCCGGCTCTTGTGCAACCCCAAATATAGCCAACCCCCAGCTTGGTTCGACCCGGACCCCTACTACTTTTGAAAGCACCTTTGTCACCCCCATCCAAAACCCCTGTAGTGCCGGGCATGACCAAAACATATGGGTATGATTCGCTGGGCTTCTCGAGCACCTCGCATACCTATCCTCCACCCTAAAAAATTTACTGAGCCGTGCTCCAGTCATATGCGCCCTGTGTAATACCTTAAACTGAATCAGGCTTAGCCTGGCACACGAGGACGGCGAGTTTACCCTGCTTAGGGCATCTGCCCACAGCCCCTCCTCGATCTCCTCCCCCAGCTCTTCTTCCCATTTCCCTTTTAGTTCATCTCCCATAGTCTCCCCTTCGTCCCTCATTTCCCTATATATATCTGACACCTTACCATCCCCCACCCATGTCTTTGAGATCACTCTGTCCTGCACCTCTTGTGTCGGGAGCTGCGGGAATTCCCTCACCTGTTGCCTCGCAAAAGCCCTCAGTTGCATATACCTGAATGCATTCCCTTGGGGCAACCCATATTTCTCGGTCAGCGCTCCCAGACTCGCGAACTTCCCATCCACAAACAGATCTTTCAGTTGCGTTATTCCTGCTCTTTGCCACATTCCATATCCCCCATCCATTCCCCCCGGGGCAAACCTATGGTTGTTTCTTATCGGGGACCCCCCCAAGGCTCCAGTCTTTCCCCTATGCCGTCTCCACTGTCCCCAAATCTTCAGTGTAGCCACCACCACCGGGCTTGTGGTGTAGTTCCTCGGTGAGAACGGCAATGGGGCTGTCACCATAGCCTGTAGGCTAGTCCCCCTACAGGACGCCCTCTCTAATCTCTTCCACGCCGCTCCCTCCTCCTCTCCCATCCACTTACTCACCATTGAAATATTAGCGGCCCAATAATACTCACTTAGGCTCGGTAGTGCCAGCCACCCCCTATCCCTGCTATGCTGTAAGAATCCCTTCCTCACTCTCGGGGTCTTCCCGGCCCACACAAAACCCATGATACTCTTTTCGATCCTTTTAAAAAAAGCCTTCGTGATCACCACCGGGAGGCACTGAAACACAAAGAGGAATCTCGGGAGGACCACCATCTTAACCGCCTGCACCCTCCCTGCCAGTGACAGGGATACCATATCCCATCTCTTGAAATCCTCCTCCATTTGTTCCACCAACCGCGTTAAATTTAACCTATGCAATGTGCCCCAATTCTTGGCTATCTGGATCCCCAGGTAACGAAAGTCCCTTGTTACCTTCCTCAACGGTAGATCCTCTATTTCTCTACTCTGTTCCCCTGGATGCACCACAAACAACTCACTTTTCCTCATGTTCAATTTATACCCTGAAAAATCCCCAAACTCCCCAAGTATCCGCATTATTTCTGGCATCCCCTCCGCTGGGTCTGCCACATATAGTAACAAATTGTCCGCATACAAAGATACCCGGTGTTCTTCTCCTCCTCTAAGTACTCCCCTCCACTTCTTGGAACCCCTCAACGCTATCGCCAGGGGTTCAATCGCCAGTGCAAACAATAATGGGGACAGAGGGCATCCCTGCCTTGTCCCTCTATGGAGCCGAAAATATGCAGATCCCCGTCCATTCGTGACCACGCTCGCCATCGGGGCCCTATACAACAGCTGCACCCATCTAACATATCCCTCTCCAAAACCAAATCTCCTCAACACCTCCCACAAATAATCCCACTCCACTCTATCAAATGTTTTCTCGGCATCCATCGCCACTACTATCTCCGTTTCCCCCTCTGGTGGGGGCATCATCATTACCCCTAACAGCCTCCGTATATTCGTGTTCAGCTGTCTCCCCTTCACAAACCCAGTTTGGTCCTCGTGGACCACCCCGGGACACATTCCTCTATTCTCATTGCCATTACCTTGGCCAGGATCTTGGCATCTACATTTAGGAGGGAAATAGGTCTATAGGACCCGCATTGTAGCGGGTCCTTTTCCTTCTTTAAGAGAAGCGATATCGTTGCTTCAGACATAGTCGGGGGCAGTTGTCTCCTTTCCTTTGCCTCATTAAAGGTCCTCGTCAATACCGGGGCGAGCAAGTCCACATATTTTCTATAGAATTCGACTGGGAATCCATCCGGTCCCGGGGCCTTTCCCGCCTGCATGCTCCTAATTCCTTTCACCACTTCTTCTACCTCGATCTGTGCTCCCAGTCCCACCCTTTCCTGCTCTTCCACCTTGGGAAATTCCAGCCGATCCAAAAAGCCCATCATTCTCTCCCTCCCATCCGGGGGTTGAGCTTCATATAATTTTTTATAAAATGTCTTGAACACTCCATTCACTCTCTCCGCTCCCCGCTCCATCTCTCCTTCCTCATCCCTCACTCCCCCTATTTCCCTCGCTGCTCCCCTTTTCCTCAATTGGTGTGCCAGCAACCTGCTCGCCTTCTCCCCATATTCGTACTGTACACCCTGTGCCTTCCTCCATTGTGCCTCTGCAGTGCCCGTAGTCAGCAAGTCAAATTCTACATGTAGCCTTTGCCTTTCCCTGTACAGTCCCTCCTCCGGTGCTTCCGCATATTGTCTGTCCACCCTCAAAAGTTCTTGCAGCAACCGCTCCCGTTCCTTACTCTCCTGCTTCCCTTTATGTACCCTTATTGATATCAGCTCCCCTCTAACCACCGCCTTCAGCGCCTCCCAGACCACTCCCACCTGGACCTCCCCATTATCATTGAGTTCCAAGTACTTTTCAATGCACCCCCTCACCCTTAGACACACACCCTCATCTGCCATTAGTCCCATGTCCATTCTACAGGGTGGGCGCCCTCCTGTTTCCTCCCCTATCTCCAAGTCTACCCAGTGTGGAGCGTGATCCGAAATGGCTACAGCCGTATACTCCGTTCCCCTCACCTTCGGGATCAACGCCCTTCCCAGCACAAAAAAGTCTATTCGCGAGTAGACTTTATGGACATAGGAGAAAAACGAGAACTCCTTACTCCTAGGTCTGCTAAATCTCCACGGGTCTACACCTCCCATCTGCTCCATAAAATCTTTAAGTACCTTGGCTGCTGCCGGCCTCCTTCCAGTCCTGGACTTCGACCTATCCAGCCCTGGTTCCAACACCGTATTAAAATCTCCCCCCATTATCAGCTTTCCCATCTCTAGGTCCGGAATGCGTCCTAGCATACGCCTCATAAAATTGGCATCATCCCAGTTCGGGGCATATACGTTTACCAAAACCACCGTCTCCCCCTGTAGTTTGCCACTCACCATCACGTATCTGCCCCCATTATCCGCCACTATAGTCTTTGCCTCGAACATTACCCACTTCCCCACTAATATAGCCACCCCCCTGTTTTTCGCATCTAGCCCCGAATGGAACACCTGCCCCACCCATTCTTTGCGTAGCCTAACCTGGTCTATCAGTTTCAGGTGCGTTTCCTGTAACATAACCACATCTGCCTTAAGTTTCTTAAGGTGTGCGAGTACCCGTGCCCTCTTTATCGGCCCGTTCAGCCCTCTCACGTTCCACGTGATCAGCCGGGTTGGGGGGCTTCCTACCCCCCCCTTGTCGATTAGCCATCCCCTTTTTCCAGCTCCTCACCCGGTTCCCACGCAGCTGTATCTCCCCCAGGCGGTGCCCCCCCGCCCATCCCCTCCCATACCAGCTCCCCCCTCTCCCCAGCAGCAGCAACCCAGTAATTCCCCCCTCCCACCCCCCCCCCCCCCGCTAGATCCCCCGCTAGCGTAATTACTCCCCCCATGTTGCTCCCAGAAGTCAGCAAACTCTGGCCGACCTCGGCTTCCCCCCGTGACCCCGGCTCGCACCGTGCGACGCCCCCTCCTTCCTGCTTCTCTATTCCCGCCATGATTATCATAGCGCGGGAACCAAGCCCGCGCTTCTCCCTTGGCCCCGCCCCCAATGGCCAACGCCCCATCTCCTCCACCTCCCCTCCTCCCCCCATCACCACCTGTGGAAGAGAGAAAAGTTACCACATCGCAGGATTAGTACATAAAACTCCTCTTTCCCCCCTTTTTAACCCCCCTCTTCGGCCCCCACATTCGCCCCACCACTTTGTTCAAACGTTCTTTTTAATAACCCGCTCATTCCAGTTTTTCTTCCACAATAAAAGTCCACGCTTCATCCGCCGTCTCAAAGTAGTGGTGCCTTCCTCGATATGTGACCCACAGTCTTGCCGGTTGCAGCATTCCAAATTTTATCTTCTTTTTATGAAGCACCGCCTTGGCCCGATTAAAGCTCGCCCTCCTTCTCGCCACCTCCGCACTCCAGTCTTGATAAACGCGGATCACCGCGTTCTCCCATTTACAGCTCCGAGTTTTCTTTGCCCATCTAAGGACCATTTCTTTATCCTTAAAACGGAGGAATCTCACCACTATGGCTCTAGGAATTTTTCCTGCTCTCGGTCCTTGCGCCATCACTCGGTATGTTCCCTCCACCTCCAACGGACCCGCCGGCGCCTCCGCTCCCATTAACGAGTGCAGCATCGTGCTCACATATGCCCCGACGTCCGCTCCCTCCACACCTTCAGGAAGACCAAGAATCCTCAGGTTGTTCCTCCTTGCATTGTTCTCCAGTGCCTCCAACCTTTCCACACATCGTTTCTGATGTGCCTCATGCATCTCCGTCTTCACCACCAGGCCCTGTATGTCGTCCTCATTCTCGGCTGCCTTTGCCTTCACGACCCGAAGCTCCCGCTCCTGGGTCTTTTGTTCCTCCTTTAGCCCTTCGATCGCCTGTAGTATCGGGGCCAACAGCTCTTTCTTCATTTCCTTTTTGATCTCTTCCACACAGCATTTCAAGAACTCTTGTTGTTCAGGGCCCCATGTTAAACTGCCACCTTCCGACGCCATCTTGGTTTTTGCTTGCCTTCCTTGCCGCTGTTCTAAAGGATCCACTGCAATCCGGCCACTTTCTCCTCCTTTTTTCATCCGTATCCAGGGGGGGATTCCCTTCTGGTTTACCGCACAGTGTTTTTAGCCGTCAAAATTGCCGTTGGGGCTCCTATCAAGAGCCCAAAAGTCCGTTTCACCGGGAGCTGCCGAAACGTGCGACTCAGCTGGTCATCGCCGCACCCGGAAGTCTGCTTCCTATTAGTTAACCAATCCATGACAGACAACTGGAAAATTCCATAAATCTCGACACAAGCAGTTTCAATTTGAAGTGCTACCTTAAAAGTGTTATATAAGATCATGCCAATGGGATATACATTTTTGTGGACAGGAGATGGGTGTCTCTACTGATTTTGAATCTGTAATTATTTGTAATTAACTCAGTGCTGGACTGTACACAAAGAGGATCAGAAACATATGTAACTAACTGAATATTCACAACATTTCTTCAGAGATTTGAAAGTGAGGGGTGTGATATGAACACAAGTTGCTGTGAATATTCTCAATTCTTTTCGACTTTGACCAGTTGTTACTCACTGGAGATCTTCCCTCTCGCAGAATGACAGAGGCTGGTAGAGATACAGATGCAGATATTTCTATCCGGAACATTTTCAGTGTACAACATCAACCAACCCGATGAGAAAGTCACGTTTTATAACACCTGGGCAGAAAGATATGAGAAGGCAATATTGTCCTTTCAAATTCACACTTTTAAAATATTAATCCTCACAATCCAAAGGGTTTTAACGCGATAAGCGAGCAGCGGGTTTGTGACCACCAGATGTGCATAATGCATGTCTGTGCCAGATACCCGAGCAGCGTGCTTCATCCTGGCACATTCGACCCTTCCTGGCCTCTTTGAGGCGCCCCACGGCTGGGGGGGGGGGTTGGCTCCAGGGTGACAGGGGTCATCTGCTGCAGTCGTGGCTGATGACGCCTATCCGGAGGCCACAGACAGACGCAGAGATCCACTACAATGACACCCATGCCACGACCAGGGGTGTGATCGCATCCTGAATATGTGGTTCACAGCGCTCTGTAGGGGCCCTCCAGTATAGCGCTGGGAGGGTCACCCGCATCATGGCGGCCTGTTGCGTTCTCTAGAGCATTGCGCAGCAGAGGGGTGACATGCTGGAGGAGGGGGATGAATGTCAGTCCTTGTCTGATGAAGAGGATGTGGGGCAGGACATGGTGCCTGGGCAGGTGCAGGATGCCGCACAATGTGTGCACAAGGGCCAACATGCTTGGGACACTCTGATCGCCCCCAGGTTCACCGACTTAGGAGGAGGGAGGACACTGGACAGGCGCACGGACACCACATCCCACTCCACCCCCTCCCCCTCTGTGCCACCCCCCCCCCCCCCAACTGCATCCCTTCCATGATACACACCTACCACACTACGGGGTGGGGGCCCTGGATTGGCAATAATACTGGGTCTGGTCCATGGGATGGAGGATGATGACAACCCACTCTACGATGAGCTATGGTGCTCCGCATCGTATGCCAAAGTCTGATTCCTGCCCACGGTAGCGCTGTCCACTGTTCACCTGGATGATCCCTGCATGCAAGCTCACCATTCCATCACACGGACCCATCGATTCCTGGAGGAGCGGAGTTGGAGACTGTGGGTGGGTGGGGGAGGGGGTGGGGGGGGGGGGGGTGATGTGTGTTTGGGAGAGTGCAGGGGGTGGAGGTGGAGCAGGGGTCGTGGAGCTGTGGGTGTGGGGGTGGTGGAGTGAGTGACACACATGCCATAGGGAACTGCAGCTCAGCGGGGTATAACTTTCCTGCCTGATGCCAACCTACACCCCAGAAATTGCCCTTTCCTCGGGCCTGCAACCATGTCCAGGGCCCTCTGCTCTACTGCGGTGAGGGGCCGCAGGTCTGGAGGTCCCCCTCCAGTCTTCTGCTCCCGGCATTTATGGGCGGCCTTCTCCTGTGGAGGAGGGGGAGACAGAGAATGTACAGTGTTAGACAGTCCAACCCATGCAGCCCATGGAGTGGGTGGTTGGTGGCTTCAGTGGCGAGAGCACCCAGCCATGGCGGCCGGTATGAGTGCCAGCATGTGGTGCAGGGTGGGGATTCAGCCACCTTCCGGGTTAGGGGTATGGGTATGTGGGACGGGGGTTAGTGCCAGGGACATAGTGTTGCATATTCACCCTGGCTGCCCTGAGGAGGTCATGCAGTTTTTTCCGGCACTGCAGACCGGTCCGGACGGCGTTACCCATGGCGCTGACTAATTCTGCCACCTGCATCCAGGCCTGGAGGACGGCGACAGCTTGTACCCCTGTTCCACCCCGGGGTAAAGGGTCACCTGCCTCTGCTCCATGGCTTCTAGCAGCATCTCCAGTTTGAAGTCAGTGAAATGCAGGGCCACGTATCTTGCTGCCATCTTGTGGCTGGGATGGCGTGTGTGGGGAGTGAAGTGTGTATATGCGGCTGCAGCTTGTCAGCCTCCTGAGTGTTAATCACGGACCCGGCGAATCTGGCACTGTTTCTCATTGGAATCAATTGTGTTCCACATGGCGCCAGTGCCAGCCCCTTAATCGATCCAGGTGCGGCACCAGTTTTGCTGCATAGAAATCCATGAATCCTGCCCCGGCATCAACACTAAATCTCAGGAACAGAGAATCCAGCCGTGTGTCTGTGTGTGCGAGCCTGTGTGAGGTAAAAATGTCAGTTCTTTTAGGAGGTAATAAAAGTGTCAGTCAGTCTTACCCTTTAAAGTATAAATAACAAAAAATGCAAACCATTGAAAACACTTAAGCTCGTGTACATACACATAGTGAAATTGACAGCATAGATCAGAGAGACTGAGCTGACAATGCTTTCCCTGAGGTTCAAGTGAACATAGATCATAAAAAAACAGTGTAGAAGGAGACCATTTGGCCCATCGAGTCTGCACTGACCCACTTAAGCCCTCACTTCCACCTAGAACATAAAAAAACAGTGTGGAAGGAGACCATTTGGCCCATCGAGTCTGCACCGACCCACTTAAGCCCTCACTTCCACCCTATCCCCCTAACCTAATAACATGTCCTCACCTTTTTGGACACTAAGGGGAATTTAGCGTGGCCAATCCACCTATCGTGCACGTCTTTGGACTGAGGGAGGAAACCGGAGCACCCAGAGGAAACACACGCAGACACGGGGAAAACACGCAGACTCCGCACAGACAGTGATCCAGCAGGGAATCGAACCTGGGACCCTGGCGCTGTGAAGCCACAGTGCTAACCACTTTGCTACTGTGCTGCCCATGTAGTTTAACAAGCATAATGGATGTCTGGGCCCTCAGTCCAGATGATAAATGATACAGTTTGCAAATGTGTTGCTTTGACAAGGTGCAACTCTCCAATCACGTTTTGTGTGCAGAATTGCAATGTTGAGTAAAGCAACCATTTTAAAAAAGCACAGTTAGAAAAGAATGTGCCTATCTGTCTGTCTGAATATAACCCACCCAAAAATATATAATCATAGGTCAAGAGGAATGTATCATTGCTGTCCTCTTACAATCATTTAAAGATCAGCGACCAAACTCTCAGTAACCCATCCAGCTGAAAAGAAGTATTGAATAACAGTTGCTGAATCATTTACAATAGACAGAGGCCATTTGGTTCACCATGTCTGTGCTGACAGTTTGAAACAGTTATCTAATTAGTCTGATGCCCTTGTTGTTTCCCTATAGTTATGCAAATTTCCCCTTTTCAAATATATCTTAACTGTTGAATTTTAGATCATTACAGCATGGCACATTAAATATAACTCCTGTATCCCTTAAGACAAAGGACGGCCAGCTTAGGCTTCACGTGTCCTCTGTAAAATTGCAGCAGGTTTGTGTCATAATATACACCAGTATATTATGGTGCAGACACACACACACTGATGGACATGCAGTGGGACCAATCAGCATACACAACACTGCAGCCAATCACCAGTGAGAGCACACGCACTATAAAGACAGGGGACAGGAGAGTTCCCACTCATTCTAGTAGCAGCAAGCTCGGAGCACAGAGCTCACAGCCTGCAACACAGACATTCACCATGTGCTGAGTGCATCACCTGGTTAGGACTAGGCAAGGGTCAACAGTTAAAGCTGGTATTGCATTTACCCACAGTTCAAGTATGTTAATATAGTTAACCTTATAATAAAATAGAGTTGCACCACTTCCAGTGTTGGTGACCTGTTTGTGATCCAGAACACCCAACACATCAGTTTGGGAATGTGGTAAGGTTAGCCTGGAAACTTTAGACCACATCACCACCCCGCCACTCCCCACTTCCTCCAAAGCTGCTGACGAGGGCGAGTAAAATTCTGCCTCATAGATTAAATATTAGCTAAGATAAGCATCGAATCATAGAACCCCTGCAGTGCAGAAGGAAGCCATTTGGCCCATCGAGTCTGCCAACCCCCACCTAGACACACTTTCCTGCCCTATCCCTGGACTCAAAGCGACAATTTATCATGGTCAATCCACCTAACCTGCACATTTTTGGAATGTGGGAGCAAACGGAGCACCCGGAAGGAAACCCACGCAGACACAGGGAGAACGTGCAGACTCCGCACAGATAGTGACCCAAGCCGGGAATCAAACCTGGAGCTGTGAAGCAACAGTGCTAACCACTGTGCTACTGTGCCGCCGTGTGAGAGACAAAACTGCCTAGTCACATTCGATTGCAACAAAAACAAAGTGCTGGATAATCTCAGCAGGTCTGGAAGCATCTGCGGAGAGAGAAGGGAGCTAATGTTTCGAGTCTGGATGACTCTTTGCCATCCAGACGTGAAACATTAGCTCCCTTCTCTCTCCACAACTGCTGTCTGACCTGCTGAGATTGTCCAGTATTTTTTGGCTTTGTTTCAGATTCCAGCATCCGCAATAATTTGCTTTTATCTTAAACTCTAACATATCTGATACTGTTCACAAGTACACAATGAGAACAATTGCATTCTTTACTATTGAAAATTGCGATGAAGGGAATGAAATTAATCAAAGTGACATTTCGTTTTTCAAGGATGTTGCAATGATAAATTATCGGGCTCATGTTTTTGCTGCTGAGGTGCTGGACCCCGTGTTTCCCAAAGAGCGAGACAATGCCCTCGTCCTCGATGTTGCCTGTGGAACAGGAGGGGTTGCTGAACAGGTATCAAAGTAAAGACCAATCAAATATACGGTCATGTATTTCTGGTTCAGCGGAATTTGGCTAGAATTAGAGTTGAGTTGTTATATTCCTTATGATCCTCTCGGTAACAGAGTTGTCTCCTGCATGGCTTTGTGCCACTGCTCCTACACTCGCTCTGTTGATAAAAGATTTGGACGAAGAATAGAGAGCTGGGCATCCACAATTGCTGATGACACCAAGTTAAGTGGCACAGAAAATAGCATCGATAGAGCAGAAAGTTGCAAAAGACCATTGATAGGTTAGGTGATTGAGCTAAACTGTTACAATTGGTGTTTAATTCAGGGAAATGGGGAGGTTTGGACCTAAGAAAGATAGATCGGGTGATGAGAAGCTAGGAACTGTGGACAAGCCGAAAGATTTAGGAATCACCAGAAGCTAGTGACAAATACAGAAATAATTCAAACGACTCTCTCACTGGGATTGGAATACGAAAATGTTGGAGGTTTTGTCGCAGTTTTATCAAACATAGTTAGACTCTCCCTGGAATACTGCATTCAGTTCCCGGTGCCAGACCTCAGGAAGAAGATATTGAGGTTGGAAGGGGGTGCTGTGTTGATTAACCAAAAGATTATTGACCTGCCAACTGTCTGAAACTAAACCAGGCTGTTCGCAACCTTGATGGCATTATTGATTCTGAAATGAACTTCCACATATCACCCATCACCCCTGTGCTCACAAAGCTACTTTCGCTCTTAGTTAAGTAACGCCTGAATTTTAAGTTTTTTACCGTTGTTTTTCAATCGCTCAACTGCCTTGCCCCTTCCGTCTCTGTAATTTCCTCCAGCCCCTTACAGGTGTCTGTATTCCTCCACTTCTGGCCTCTTCAGTGTAACAATATGTGCATTGTAAGGAATACAAGGCGTTAACAATAAGATAGTGATACTTCTTACCACCAGATGGAGATAAGGCACTGTGATATAAATATGGGGGGCGGGATTCTCCAACAATGGGGCTCTGTCCCCACGCCCGCGAAAAAACACGCGCGAATCACAGTGACTTTCCTGAAGAAAGTCCAGAGCGATTCACTTACCTGGAGGGGGCTAGCAGACCCCCAGAGTGCTCCTCGCAGCTCTGGCTGCCGATACAGGGCCCTGCACTTCCGGTCGAGGGTCCACGCGTGCGCACAGTGGCGGCCTGTGTCGGCCACCCCGCATGATATGGCCGACCCACACAGCGGACCGGCACCAAGACGATAGCCCCCCCCCAGATCACATGAGCCCGCGGATCGGTGGCCCTCGATCGATAGCCTGGCCGTCCTGGCGGACTGAGTCCGCAGCCACCATGCCGAGTGCCCCATGAGAGAACCACGCCGGCGGGAACTCGGCCAGCTGTACTTGGAGAATCGCCACAGGGACCTCTTTCAATGGCTCCTGACCGGTGCCGCGTCGACCGCACACGCCCGATTGGCGGAGTTGGACCCGATCCCGGGTTTGATGCCCATTCTCTGCCCCCGCGGAGAGCGCGGAGACTCGGAGAATCCCGCCCGTGACTTCTGGGATTCTGGGAGAAGGTTGTAAAGCATTAGAGAGATTAGGTGCATAGTATAGAGTTTTCTTGGAAGAAATATCATATTGTTTTTTTTTAATAACCTATTCCTTGTTGACTGGTTAGAATCTTTAATTTAGTAGTGTAAATAAACCAGCTTTGTTCAATAACACAGCTTGATGTTCTTTGTTAACACTACATTCGCGAGGAGACGACTCCAGACGGAGTTTGACCTCTTGACCACCAGAAAGGCGGAGGTGCTGTGGAGGAAGGCACAGGGGAGGAGGTATGAATATGGGGAAAAGGCTAGTCGCCTGCTGGCTCATCAGTTGCGAAAGAGGACGGCGGCGAGGGAGATAGGGGGAATTAGAGACGAAAAGGGAGCCATGGTGCGGAGAGCAGGGAAGATAAACGAGGTGTTCAAGACCTTTTATGAGGGACTGTATAGGTCCCAACCCCCAGAGGGAGAGGAGGGGATGCGGCAGTTCCTGGATCAATTGAGGTTCCCGAGGGTGGAGGAGCAGGAGGTGGAAGGCCTGGGGGCACCGATTGGGGTGGACGAGGTTATTAAGGGGCTGGGGAATATGCAAGCAGGGAAGGCTCCGGGACCAGACGGGTTCCCGGTGGAATTTTATAGAAAATACGTGGACTTGTTGGCCCCGTTGTTGGTGAGGACGTTCAATGAGGCCAGGGAAAGAGGGACTTTACCCCCGACAATGTCGGAGGCGATGATATCGCTAATTCTGAAGAGGGATAAAGATCCGTTGCAGTGCGGGTTCTGTAGACCTATTTCATTATTGAATGTGGATGCCAAATTGCTGGCAAAGGTACTGGCATCGAGGATAGAGGACTGTGTCCCGGGGGTGGTGCACGAAGACCAGACAGGGTTCGTAAAGGGGAGACAACTGAATGTCAACGTGCGACGACTATTAGGGGTGATAATGATGCCCCCAGTGGAGGGGGAGGCAGAGATAGTGGCGGCAATGGATGCAGAGAAGGCATTTGATAGGGTGGAGTGGGAGTACTTATGGGAGGTGTTAAGGAGGTTTGGGTTCGGGAACGGGTTTATTAGCTGGGTCAAACTTCTTTATGGGGTCCCAACGGCAAGTGTAGTCACGGGTCGGCAAAGATCGGAGTATTTCCGACTATATAGGGGAACAAGACAGGGATGCCCGCTATCTCCATTGTTGTTCGCGTTGGCAATTGAACCTCTGGCCATGGCGTTGAGAGACTCCAGGAAATGGAGAGGGGTGATTAGAGGGGGAGAAGAACACCGAGTCTCGCTGTACGCGGATGACCTACTGTTGTATGTGACGGACCCAGTGGGGGGATGACAGAGGTCATGCAGATATTGAGGGAGTTCGGAGATTTCTCGGGATATAGGCTTAACATGGGGAAGAGTGAACTATTCGTGATACACCCAGGGGACCAGAGTAGAGAGATAGAAGGCCTGCCTCTAAGGAAAGTGGAAAGAAACTTCCGATACCTGGGGATTCAGATCGCTAGGAGCTGGGGAACCTTACACAGACTTAATCTAACACGATTGGTAGAACAAATGGAGGAGGACTTCAAGAGGTGGGACATGCAGCCTCTGTCGTTGGCGGGCAGAGTGCAGGCAATTAAGATGATGGTCCTCCCGAGGTTCTTATTTGTATTTCAATGTCTCCCTATACTAATCACTAAGACCTTTTTTTAAAAAATAGACAGGAGCATCACGAGCTTCGTGTGGGCAGGGAAAGTCCCGAGGGTAAGGAGGGGGTTCCTACAACGTAGCAGGGACAGAGGAGGATTGGCGCTACCGAATTTGGGCGACTTCTATTGGGCCGCCAATGTGGCGATGATTCGTAAATGGATGATGGAGGGAGAGGGAGCTGCGTGGAAAAGACTGGAGAGAAAGTCCTGTAAAGGGACGAGCTTAGAGGCGCTGGTGACGGCGCCGCTACCGCTCTCACCAAAAATGTTTACCACGAACCCGGTGGTGGCGGCAACATTGAATATTTGGGGACAATGGAGGCGACAGAGAGGTGTGCGGGGAGCCCTGGTGGTGTCCCCAATTAGGAACAACCATAGATTTGCCCCAGGAAGAATGGATGGAGGATTTCAGAGCTGGCACCAGTTGGGAATTAGGAGGGTGGGAGATTTATTCATAGATGGGACGTTTGTGTGCTTGGGAGCATTGGAGGAAAAGTATAAGTTGCCCCGGGGAAACTTCCTTAGATATATGCAGGTGAGGGCGTTCACAAGACAACAGGTGAGGGAATTTCCGCTGCTCCCGGCACGGGGGATTCAGGACAGAGTGCTTTCGGGGGTGTGGGTCGGAGAGGGCAAGGTGTCAGAGATATACCGAGAGATGAGGGAAGAGGGGGAGGAGTTGGTGGGCGAATTAAAAGGAAAGTGGGAAGAAGAGCTAGGGGAGGAGATAGAGGAGGGTATGTGGGCTGATGCCCTAAGCAGGGTAAATTCCTCTTCCTCGTGCGCCAGGCTTAGCCTGATTCAATTCAAGGTGCTGCATAGAGCACACATAACGGGAGAAAGACTGAGCAGGTTCTTTGGAGTGGAGGACAAGTGTGGGAGGTGCGGCGGAAGCCCGGCAAACCACACACATATGTTTTGGTCATGCCCGGCACTGGAGGGGTATTGGAAAGGAGTGACGGGAGTGATTTCCAAGGTGGTGAAGGCCCGGGTCAAACCAGGCTGGGGACTAGCTTTATTTGGAGATGCGGATGAGCCGGGAGTGCAGGAGGCGAAAGAGGCCGACGTTGTGGCCTTTGCGTCCCTAGTAGCCCGGCGTAGGATTTTACTCATGTGGAAGGAGGCGAAACCCCCCGGACTGGAGGCCTGGGTAAACGATATGGCGGGGTTCATAAAACTGGAGCAGATAAAGTTTGCGCTGAGAGGATCGGCTCAAGGGTTCACCAGGCGGTGACAACCATTCCTCGAATACCTAGGGGAACGTTAGAGGGAAGACAGATGACCAGCAGCAGCAACCCAGGGGGGAGGGGGGGTGGGGGTGGAAAGTTTTAGTTTATGTTAAATGATTAGATTACCATGTTGATTAGGCATTTGTTTATTGTTAAATTTTCTTTTTTGTTATGTTTGATGTGTGAAGGGAAAAAATTGTGATCGAAAAATTTTTCAATAAAATATATTTTTAAAAAAACACTACATTCGCAAAGCATCCTGATAGACCTAACAGAGAACATAGAACATACAGTGCAGAAGGAGGCCATTCAGCCCGTCGCGTTTGCACTGACTCACTTAAGCCCTCACTTCCAACCTATCCCCGGATCCCAATAACCCCTCCTAACATTTTTGGTCTCTAAGGGCAATTTATTATGGCCAATCCACCTAACCCGCACATCTTTGGACTGTGGGAGGAAACCCACGCACACACGGGGAGAACGTGCAGACTCCGCACAGACAGTGACCCAGCGGGGAGTCGAACCTGTGACCCTGGCTCTGTGAAGCCACAGCGTTATCGACTTGTGCTACCGTGCTGCCCTAAACATCACATAGATACTAGAGCATCACATAGATACATGGATACATAGAAGATAGGAGCAGCAGGAGGCCTTTTGGCCCTACGAGCCTGCTCTGCCATTCATCACGATCATGGCTGATCATCCAACTCAATAGCCTAATATTGCTTTCTCCCCATAGCCTTTGATCCTATTCTCCCCAGGTGCTATATCCAGCCACTTCTTGAATATATTTAAAGTTTTAGCATCAACTACTTTCTGTGGTAATGAATTCCACAGGCTCACCACTCTTTGTGTGAAGAAATGTCTCCTTATCTCTGTCCGAAATGGTTTACCCTGAATCCTCAGGCTGTGACACCTGGGGCAGGATTCTCCGCAATCGACGTGATGTCCGCTGACCGGTGCCAAAAACGGCGCGAATCAGTCCGGCATCACGCCGCCCCTAAGGTGCGGAATTCTCCGCATCTTGAGGGGCCGAGCCCTCACCTTGAGGGGCTAGGCCTGCGCCAGACTGATTTCCGCCCCACCAGCTGGCGGGAAAGGCCTTTGGTGCCCCGCCAGCTGGCGCGGAAATGACTTTGCCGTGCGGCGCATGCGCGGGAGCGTCAGCGGCCGCTCACGGCATCCCCGCGCATGCGCAGTGGAGGGGGTCTCTTCTGCCTCTGCCATAGTGGAGACCATGGCGAAGGCGGAAGGAAAAGAGTGCCCCCACGGCACAGGCCCGCCCGCGGATCGGTGGGCCCCGATCGCTGGCCAGGCCACCGTGGGGGCACCCCCCCCCCAGGGCCAGATCGCCCCGCGCCCCCCCCAGGACCCCGGAGCCCACCCGCGCCACCTTGTCCCGCTGGTAAGAGAGGTGGTTTGATTCTCGCTGGCGGGACAGGCATTCCAGCAGCGGGACTTCGGCCCATCGCAGGCCGGAGAATCGCCGGGGGGGGGGCCCGCCAGCCGGAGCGGTGCGATTCCCACACCCGCCGAATATCCGGTGCCAGAGAATTTGGCAACCGGCGGGGGCGGGATTCATGCCCCTGGTTCTGGACACACCCATCATTAGTAACATCTTCACTGCATCTACCCTGTCTAATCCTATTAGAATTTTATAAGTCTCTATGAGATCTCCCCTCATTCTTCTGAACTCCAGCGAGAACAATCCCAACCGAGTCAATCTCTCCTCATATGACAGTCCCGCCATCCCTGGAATCAGTCTGGTAAACCTTCACATTCAGCATTCCTGATTTTAGTCACCTTCCACCCTCTCCAAACCCTCATCACCCACCACCCGCACCCACACCCCTGCCAAACCCACCCTCTCCTACTTTGGCAGCTGTGCTTAGCTCTGGAATTCTCTCTCTAAACCTCTCAGCCTGTTTACCTTCCTTTCTTCCTTTAAGGAATTTCTTAAAAGTCACCTCTTTTGGCCACCTACCCTAATAGCTCCTTACGTGGGTCAATGTGTAAATGTTTTCTAATACTCCCGTGAAGCACCTTGGGATGCATTATCATGTTAGAGGGGCTATGTAAATGTACTTAGCTGTTTATATCAGGTCTAAACAGTTTAAGTTCTCAGCACAGGTTGCATAGGCTAAATCCTAGTCCCATTACGTATGGCAGATTAAGGGGTGACGTAGTTGAGATGGTTACAATGTTTTAACTTGAAAGGGTAAATAGAGTGAAATTATTTCCTCTGCTGAGCAGTTCCAGGCAAGGGGCATACTCTTAAATGTGAGCTGGACTATTCCAGGCTGATGTATGGACGTCTATCTTCACACTGAGGGTTATGGAACTCAGGTCTCTCTATCTCTCTCCATATGACCAGTTCCTGTTGAATATTCATACCTTGCCAACATGACATCACATCGACAAGGTTTACATCCGTTTTATAAGAACGGGAGTTTGTCAAGGGAATCCTGCTGAGGGGGCCAAGGTAAGTATAGCCCCCGGGGAGGAGAGGGACAAGCCCCTGACCCCCATTGGGGGCATTCCCCTTTTATGTGGTGGGGAGGGAGAGCAGATAGAATCATAGAATAGAATCACCACAGTGCAGAAGGAGGCCATTCGGCCCATCAAGAGTGCACTGACCCTCTAAAAGAGCACCCTACCGAGGCTCACACCCCAACCCTATCCCCATAACCCAACCTAACCATTTTTGGACCCAAAGAGCAATTCATCATGACCAATCCGCCTAACCTGCACAATCTTGGACTGTGGGAGGAAACCCACACAGACAACGGGGAGAATGTGCAAACTCCACACAGACAGTGACCCAAGGCTGGAATTGAATCTGGGACCCTGGCACTGTGAAGCAGCAGTGCTAACCACTGTGCCACCCTCTGCCCTAATGATGCCTGTGAAGTGGGGGGGGGGGGGGTGACGATATCTGGAGGGGGGGGGGGGTGACACAGGGCAACAGCAGTGAGGGAGAAGAGTATCCACAATACATAATAAAAGCAAATTACTGCGGATGCTGGAATCTGAAACCAAAAAAAAAATGCTGGAAAATCTCAGCAGGTCTGGCAGCATCTGTAGGGAGAGAAAAGAGCAAACGTTTTGAGTCCAGATGACCCTTTGTCAAAGCTAAAGACAGAGAAAGTGGGAAATATTTATACAGTGGAGTGAGAATGAAAGATGAATCATAGCCACAGAAACCCAGGGAAACCGGGTGCTAATGGCCACAGAAACCAAGGGAAAGAGTGCTAATGGCAGTCCCCAGAGAGAACAAAAAGTGTGAAAGGCCAAACTGCAGAGAAACTACCATCAGAGGGTAAACTGTGACAGATGTAGATGTGGGGGGAGGGGAAGGGGAAGCAAAGGGGAGAAAGTGTAACGAAAGGTGGAGAAGGTGGGGGGTGAATATACATAAAGAAAGACAAGAGAGAAAGAAGTGGTAAAAGACAGTTAAAATGAAATGGGATGAAAACAAATGAGTCGAGGTGGGGCAGAGTTAATCATTTGAAGCTGTTCAGCTCTACCCCACCTCGACCCATTTGGAAGAGAGCCCCTATACGTTTGTTGTGTGTGGGGGAGGAGGGGGGGTAGAGAGCCCTCGATTCTTCTGTGGTGGGTGGTGGGGGTAGAGCTGCTCTGATGCTTGTGCAGGGGGTCCTCCATGTCCGTTGGGCAGTTCAGGTGAGTTTAATTCCAGTGCTGATCGGGGAACCTTTAAAGATGGCACCCGGTCTCTATGGAACTGGCCTTGCCACCGCTATCAGACCCCCCCCCTGCCAAATTGATAGCATAAATCAGATACCCAGAATTTCTGTGCACTAGGTGCCAGGAAACCTGGTCTGTAAACTCAACTGTGCATCTGGAGAGAAACACAGCGGCTTTCAGTCAGAGCCTAACATTCTGGGCACGATCTTCCCAAAAGGGAAAGAAGTCCCAGAGCGAGTGCATTTAGCCGCGTGTTTCCCGGCACTCGCATTGCCGAGAAACATATGGCTATTTAACGTGACTTATTTTGAATAAGGGCCTGAACGGGGAATGTGCAGCCTGAACTTCGAGGCCCCGTAAAGAACCCCCGACCTCACCCCCAGCCCGAATGCAGCATGGGAAGGTCCCCCACCGGACAACCCCGGCCTAATCGCACTTGCGCAAAACATGCCAGCTTGGTACCTTGGCCGTGCCAACCTGCCACCTGGGCTGTGCCAGGTTGGCATCCAGATGGCACTGCCAGGGTACCCAGGTAGCCCTAGCATCACTCTGCCCAAAGAGCATGCAGCTGGGAGGCCTCTGATCTCCTTGGAGACCCCCACAAGTGCCGTTCCGTCTGGTCCCCGTTTGTGGGGACCAGTACCAAACGGCGCTCGCTCAAGGCCCCCGATGCAAAGAGATTGAATCCCAAAGCCTCAGGTAGCTCGGGAATCTGTACATTAGAGTAAGGCTTACTGCCTCGCTTTAATATGCAGATTTGCTAAAACGTGATCCCGCCTATTATGGGCGGGATTCCCCTTACAATGACTCGTGAGATTGCGTTGAATATCGCAAGACGTTGCTAGCTGGGTAGATCCCGGGAGCGGGGTCTCCCGGCTTTCACCAGCCACACTGCGCCACGGCCAGCTGCTTTTCCGGCGCATTGTGACCGGAGGATTGCGCCCTCTGACAACCTTTGGGAAATTTCCGCCTTCTATCTCTCTTGCTCTATTTCTCCCAGAAAGCTGTTGCGGTTGAGTTAATCATACAACTGCCATTGATAGATTTCTTTTCCTGTGTAGGTGTTAAGTGTTACAGAAGAAAGGTGGGGAAACGGAGTTAAAATACAGATCAGCCATTAAATAGCAGAACTCGCTCGAGGGGCTGAACTGCATTCTCTGGTTTCCATGTTCCAAAGAGAAGGTCTTTCTGAATAAAGATGGAACTGCAAATTCTGTATCATTGTCAATTCATGGACAGGCTTATAAAATAAAAGAGTTGATAACGATGACACACAATTAGGAGTCCAATTAATATTTTGCTGTTTTCTTTAGTTGCAGAAACTGGGATTTAAGAACTTCCATGGAATCGATGGCAGTGAAGGCATGTTGAAGGCAGCGGAATCCAAAGGCCTGTATCAGAGTCTGAAAAGGTTTCTGATTGTTCCAGGTGAACAACTCCCTGTACCTTCAGGTAACACATCGATTCCATAGAATTACAAAGGGTTTACAGCACAGAAAAGGCCATTCAGTCCAGCCAGTCTATGTGTTTACATGCAGATTTTTTTATTATTTATTCTTTCACGGGGTGTAAGCAGTGTGGTGTTGGGTGCTCTGAGGTACAGATGAACCAACACGGTTGCAATTGGTACAACGCTGTTTTATTCCAACTTGTTATTTACAGATCTGTCTTGATACTCCGCACGTGGTGACTCTCTGAGTGTGTTGTTAATCAGGTCCTGTCCTTGTCCTGGTCTCCAGATGGACTGACCACCAGGTGTCGTGTTTCTTGTCTTATACTGTCTCTGTCCGTGTCTGTGATTGGCTGTCGTGTTATGTGTGCTAATTGGTCTGTTGGTCTGTCTATCATGATATGTGTGTTTGAATATCATGACAAGTATCACTGGCCAGACCAGCATTTATTGAAGGTGATGGTGAGCCACCTTCTTTAACCGCTGCAGTCCATGTGGGGTTGGTACCCCCACAGGGCTGTTTGGGAGGGAGTTCCAGGGTTTTGACCCAGTGACAGTGAAGCTGCCGAGGTCAATACTAGGTGGTTCATCCAGTTTGATTTCTTTCTGACTTTGTGACAGTTTGAGTGGCATGAGAGGGAGGACATGTAAGAGTCGGCGATATTGCTGCAGGTCCAGAGTCACACGTAAACCAGACGAGGTAGATTCCGCTGATTTCTCCTCGAAGAACATTAGTGAACCCAGATGGGGTTTTAATTACAGATTTAAATACTAGCAGCTGCTGTGGTGGGTTTCGAACCCTGGTTTCCACAGCAATAGCCTGAGTCTCTGGATTACTAATCCAGCAATATTTACACTGTGCCACTGCCTCCATAGATTGCTTGACATATTCCTGGAAATTTCAGCGTGTGACATTTGACCACGTGTCAGTCAATCACATGACCATATCAATCATATGGCACTTTCTTCACATGAAATTTTCCCACTTTTGTCGGCCACAAACGGGTTTGAATTGATTCGGTAAAAAGAAAACTAGGGGCGCGATTTAAGGGACGCGTCCCGCACCGATTCCGGTGGGATACGCCCGGTAGATCCCTGGACAGGCCTCTGCCCGGATTCCCAACGGTTGTCACATCTCGTGTCATCTAACCGGATCTCGCAAGACATCGCAATCTGGATCCTGCCCACAATGGGACCAATCGCGCACCGTTAAGTGAGTTTAAGAGCCCACTTAATCGTGCTGACGCCGGATCGAGTGGCCATTTGGCATCTACTGGCCAAGCTGAGGAGACCCCAGCCGGGCGATGTTCAGTACTGGTCCCCACAAACGGGGACCAAGCGGAACAGCACTTTGGTGGGGGAGTCTCCCAGATAATCGGAGGCCCTTGTGTGGCCGGCCTCCAAGTAGGGTGACACCCTGGCACTGCTGGTGCCACCAGAGCACCTTGGCACTGCCATCATGGAACCCTGGCAGTGACATATGGGCACCCTGACAGTGCCACCCAGGTGCAAGGCTGGCAGTGCCAAGGTGTCCAGGTGGCATTGTGCCCTCACCAGGGATCGAACCCGGGGGTGCCTTGCAAGTGTGATGTGGGGGCTGAGGGCCCTCTTAAAGGTGAGTTGGAGTTTCCAGGGATCACATTGTGGGCTCAAGAGATCGATGCGCCATTTACAAATGGTGTCCTGATCTCCTCCTGCCCTTGCGGAGCTCCTCAGTGTAAGAAATTACTCTGAATGCTGCCAGGGAGGGAGGGGGCATTCCCCGCCAGGCCTCAGAATTGCCTGGCCAGGACGGACTCTGAGGGCACAATTCTCCAGAAAGATTCCTAAGTGTTGCAGCGAGCGGAATTTTCCGCAAAATTCTCGGTGCTCAGCCCAGCGAGGCCGGCAACAATATTCAACGTTAATTGGTCCACTTAACGAGGCCTTACGGGCTTCTCGTCGCAAATGAAGGCTCACCAGCTGAATTCCCCGGCAATGGGCTCACCAGCCCTCCGCTAACAAGGTCGAGCAGCACTTGAGCTGCACTTGTGCTCAGCTGACCCCAGCCAGCTCGCAACAATGACACCAAGGAGAACAGTCCCAAGATTCGGGGATGCAGACCTGGGCAGGCTGCTCGACATTGTGGAGGCCAGGAGGGTTGTCCTGTTCCCCCGAACGCCCAGCAGAGTCAGCCGTAGGGCGGCCAGTGCTTCCTGGGATGAGGTGGCGGCGCTAGTGAGCTCGGGGAGTGTGACCAGGCCGACTGGCCTCCAGGGCAGGAAGAAGGTCAATGACCTACACCGGCACCACAAGTGAGTAGAAACTAATACCACGCACCCACCCCCCCCCACCCACCACCCCCCCCCCCCCCCACCCCCACCCCCACCGGTGACCTTCCTCCCACCCCCACCCCCACAGGAGTGTCCAGCACCCCTCCCCCTTCAACCTTCCCAACACTTTGTTCACCCCTCCCCCCCCCCCAATCCTTCCTTCATGCCCGCCCCCATATGTGTGGCTAACGAGGCCCTCTCTGTCTCTCCGCAGGAAAAGCTCTCCCACAATTGCTGGGAAAGGGCCTAGACTGACGTTGGTGTGCCAGACATCAGGATCCTCACTTCTTTCGAGGAGCGTACATTGGAGGTGACTGGTGTGGCCGAGGACAGGAGTCTCCAAAATCACCAGGCTGGCGGATGCCGCAGAAGTGAGGAAATACCGGGCCCCACCCAAAGGCCCTGTCAGACATGAGTTGTTATTGCCTTACTGACTGACCCATCCCGCCCACTGAACACATGTCTATTCTCCCGCAGGTCCTTCAGCTGACGGCGCCCGCCCATCCTGGACAGCATCTTCTCCAGCCTCTCAGCAGACCACCTCGGAGGAAAGCGCCGAGGATGCAACCGTACTCGCCACATAACAGCTGCCACCCCACCCTCCACCAGTGCAGATACACACACCGCGATGGGACATGTTAGTGGTCAGGCTTCTGGGGCACAATCTGATGAGCACCACACAGCTGCTGATGTGCATCAGGTGGAGGATGTAACCTCTGTCATAATATCCACTCATGTATATAATGAGATGCAGACAGGCAGTGATTTACACATAGGATGATCAGTAAGCACACAACACAGCACAGCCAATCACCAGACAGGACACTACCACTATAAAGCCAGAGGGCACTAGGTTTCCCGCGCTCTCGGGACCCAGCTACTGAGACAGTCAGAGTCCACGAGCTAGCAAGCACAAACACCATGCGGTAGCTAGTAAGTCTGGTCAGGCTACTACAAGGTCACTAGTCAGATCAGTATAGTGTCGACCCACAGCTGAATATGTACCGCAGTTCACCTAGTTGAATAAAACAGTGTTGGATCTTCTCCTGTGTTAGACGTCTGTTTCTAACTTCCCTGCATCGAGTGCAGTCCACATCGAACCTACCTGCCTAACACATCATGGTACCAGAGTGATATTGATCTTGACGGACCTACCTCAAGTGAATTAGCATTGACCAGCAAGCAGCCATCCGGTGAAATGGAAAACATCCAGCCTCCTCCGCAGCTCCGCATCTCCGGCAACCTCGGCGCCAATTGGAAAATCTTCAAGCAGAAGTTCCTCTTGTACATCGAGGCCTCCGACCTCGAAGCAGCATCGGATGCCAGGAAGATCGCACTATTTCTCTCCACCATGGGGGACCACGCATCCACATCTACAACTTCCTTACGTTCGCTGACGGCGAAGACAAAACGAAATTCAAAACAGTCCTGCTGAAGTTTGACAGCCACTGCGACATTGAGGTGAATGAGAGCTTTGAACGGTACGTTTTCCAGCAGAGGCTTCAAGGGAAGGATGAACCTTTTCAGTCCTTCGTGACCCATCTCTGCATCCTAGCACAGTCATGTAACTATGACTCGATGGCTGATTCCATGATCCGGGATCAGATCGTTTTCGGAGTCCACTCCGACTTCCTTCGGCAGCAGTTCCTGAAGGTCAAGCAGTTGACCCTCTCTGGCGCTATCGAGACGTGCGTTGTCCGTGAGCATGCTAAGAATCGTTACTCCCACATCAGGGCGGCAGAAACTGCAAAGCTGGCCTCCCACGAGGCAGAAAGGGTGCAGGCCATTGCACAAATGCAGGGCCTGAGCATCGAGGAGAGTGGCCATTTTGCGCGCTTTTCCCAGGTCCCTGCGCATGCGCGCCACGACCGAGTGGACTTAGAGACCGAAAACCCAACTGCGCAGGTGCGTACGTCGGCCGACCGCACTGCGCATGCGTGATGGCGCACGGATCGCTCTGACGTCAGCGTCATGACGTGTCCAAATTGTGGCTGCACCCACTTAAAGCGGCAGTGTCCGGAAAGAGGACACCGATGTCTCCAGTATGGCAAGTTTGGCCACTACGCAGCCCTCTGCAGATCTGCTCCACCGCTCAGCAGTCAGCGATCCCAGCTGCGGCGTAGAAGTATCCGTTCAATACAACAAGGCATGCCAGATTCCGATCCCGACAGCCCAACGGACCCTGATGCTGACTGCCTCAAGTCTCCATACCGGGTGGGCATCATAACCACACATGAGCTGGCGTCCACCACATCTGCTCAACGCCCCTCGATCCTCAGTGTGTATCCCGACGACGAGTGGTGTGCTGTCCTCACAGTTAACAAGGCTCGCATCAGATTTAAACTGGACACCGGCGCGTCTGCGAACCTCATCTCACAATCCGACCTCGACACCATCCGGGCCCGACCAAGCATTCTTCCACCGGCCTGCCAGCTCCTTGACTACAATGGCAATGCCATAGCTGCCAGTGGCTCCTGTCACCTAGGGATATCCAACAAGGCGATCAAGGCAACGTTCCGATTTGAAATTGTCAGGCCTGATAGGGCGTCCCTGCTCGGTGCTCGTGCCTGCAAGCTCCTGAACCTGGTTCAGCGACTCCGCACCATGTCATCGTCACCGGCGACGGCCTCGCCCGATGGAAATTTGCAAGCCGACATAGACGACATTATCACTCAGTACCGCAGTGCATTCGATGGAATGGGCACACTCCCGTACCGATACAAAATACTGCTCAAGCCGAACGCCACCCCTGTAATCCATGCACCACGCCGGGTGCCGGCGCCCCTCAAGGATCGTCTCAAAAAGCAACTACAGGACCGCCAAGACCAGGGTATCATCTCGAAGGTCACAGAGCCAACAACTGGGTCAGCTCCATGGTCTGCGTAAAGAAGCCATCAGGGGAGCTCCGCATTTGCATTGATCCCAAGGATCTAAACCACAACATCATGCGGGAGCACTACCCGATCCCGAAGCGTGAAGAGTTAACCAGTCAGATGGCTCATGCCAAATTCTTCACTAAGCTGGACGCCTCCTGGGGTTTTTGGCAAATACAGCTGGACGCGTCCAGTCGCAAGCTGTGCACATTCAACACCCCGATCGGTCGCTACTGTTACAACCGCATGCCTTTCGGTATCGTATCTGCCTCCGAAGTGTTTCATCGCATCATGGAGCAGATGATGGAGGGCATCGAGGGGGTACGAGTATACGTGGATGACGTGATCAGCTGGTCCACAACGCCCCAGGAACACATCGTTCGCCTCAAGCAGGTCTTCCAGCGAATTCATGAACATGGTCTCCAGCTCAACAGGGCCAAGTGCTCATTTGGTCAATCTGATATAATGTTTCTAGGCGACCACATCTCGTGGCAGGGTGTGCGGCCAGACGCCGACAAGGTCTTGCCGATCAACACCATGAAGACCCCGGAGGACAAGAAGGCGGTCCTCCACTTCCTCGGGATGGTCAACTTTCTCGGGAAATTCATTCCCAATATGGCATCCCTCACCACGGCCCTCCGCCATCTCGTCAAGAAGTCAACAGAATTCCAGTGGCTACCCACACATGAAGTAGAATGGCGTGAGCTGAAGGCGAAGCTCACCACAGCCCCAGTTCTAGCGTTCTTCGACCCAACCAAGGAAACCAAGATATCAACTGATGCAAGCCAGGACGGCATTGGGGCGGTGCTCCTCCAGCGAGATGACTCCTCGTCCTGGGCTCCAGTGGCATATGCCTGCAGGGCGGTGACGCCCACTAAGCAATGGCCCAAATCGAAAAGGAGTGTCTGGGTCTCCGGACAGGAATAGTCAAGTTTCATGACTACGTTTACGGCTTGCCAAAATTCACGGTGGAAACGGACCACAGGCCTCTAGTCCACATAATCCAGAAGGATTTAAATGACATGACACCTCGTTTACAGCGAATTCTACTTCGACTCCGCGCTATGACTTCGAACTTGTCTACACGCCAGGCAAAGAGCTGATCATTGCAGAAGCCCTATCCCGATCCATCACCACACCGTGTGAACAAGGTGACTTTATCTGCCACATAGAAGCGCAAGTGCAATTGTGTGCCACCAGCCTCTGACAAACGGGTGGTCCAAATTCGTGAGGAAACGGCCAAGGATACTTTACTGCAACGTGTGATGCAGCACCTTACCCATGGCTGGCAGAAGGGACAATGTCCCCAATTCTTTAATGTTAAAGACAAGCTGACGGTTGTGGAGGAAATCCTTCTGACAGGATCATTATTCCTCAAAGCATGCAGGCGATGGTGCTGGGTCAACTCCATGAGGGTCACCTTGGAGTGGAGAAATGCCGACGCAGAGCTCAGGAGGTGGTTTACTGGCCGGGAATTAACCAGGATATTGCCAACATGGTCCTCTACTGCCCCACCTGTCAGAAGTTTCAACCGGCTCAATCCAAGGAAACACTGCAACAGCACGAGGTCATGACCTCTCCATGGTCCAAAGTAGGCGTAGACCTTTTTCACGCCAAGGGGCGTGACTGCATACTCTTGGTCGACTACTTCTCCAGTTACCCAGAAGTGGTGGAACTGTCTGACCTCACGTCGAAGGCGGTCATCAAAGCCTGCAAAGAAACGTTCGCCAGGCACAGGATACCGCTCACGGTAATGAGCGACAACGGTCCATGCTTTTACAGCCAGGAATGGTCTGATTTTGCACAGTCCTACAACTTCCGGCACGTTACCTCCAGTCCCCACTACCCGCAATCAAACGGGAAGGCCGAGAAAGGGGTCCATATTGTCAAGCGGTTGCTGTGCAAAGCTGCAGACTCAGGCTCCGACTTCAACCTGGCAATGCTGGCATACAGGGCAACCCTACTGTCCACTGGGTTGTCTCCAGCGCAGATGCTCATGAATCGCAGTCTGAGGACCACAGTTCCAGCCATCCATGTTCCAGACCTTGACCACCTCACGGTCCTACAAAAAGTGCAGCAGTCCCGGGCCCAACAGAAGGCCACATATGATGCTCATGCCACGGATTTACCTGAGCTGGCTCCAGCCGATCATGTTCGCGTCCAGTTGCCTGAGGGCGGTTGGTCAGCCACAGCTGTTATTGTCAAACAAGTTGCCCCGAGGTCTTTCATTGTTCGCATGGCTGATGGGTCCCTGCTACGGCGCAACAGACGGGCATTGCAAAGAGTTCGACGCCCACCACCTGACCGCAGTGCTCCGCCGGCTATCATGCTTCCTCCGGACGTACCCTGCCACGAGGCCACTGATCTGCCAGCGATCCTGCCGGCCCACGCGACCACTGCAATGGCAGCGATCCCACCTCTCTAGGTGCAGGCGGCTCCTGATCCACCTCTGCGGCGATCAACAAGAATTCATCGCCAGCACAAAGACTGAATCTGTAGACTTAACTTTTGTAAATTTTGTGACTGAATCCATCGACTTAACTCTTGTAAATATTGCTTAGTTTGTCATGTATCTGCACTATCGACACCTTCCCATGTATATAAGTTTGTTCTATCACCGTTTGCACATAGTCAGGCATATATATATACATACCTCAATATTTATTTAACTCAAAAAAAAAGGGGGGAGATGTCATAATATCCACTCATATATATAATGAGATGCAGACAGGCAGTGATTGACACATAGGATGACCAGTAAGCACACAACACAGCACAGCCAATCACCAGACAGGACACTACCACTATAAAGCCAGAGAGCGCTAGGTTTCCCGCTCTCTCAGGACCCAGCTACTGAGACAGTCAGAGTCCACGAGCTAGCACAGTGCAAACACCATGCGGTAGCTAGTAAGTCTGGTCAGACTACTACAAGGTCACTGGTCAGATCAGTATAGTGTCGACCCACAGCTGAATATGTACCACAGTTCATCTAGTTGAATAAAACAGTGTTGGATCTTCTCCTGTGTTAGACGTCTGTTTCTAACTTCCCTGCATCGAGAGTAGTCCACATCGAACCAACCTGCCTAACACATCAACCTCCAGGCAAGACAGCAATTGGAGGGCTGCAGGATCCCAGGACCCAGCTGTGTCCAAGCCTGATGCTGAGCATGTGGAAGAGGTCATTCGGAACTGATGGAGATGTTAGGGTGCTGCCGCGATTACAGCGGGAGATATCAGCTGTGTCTCAGACACTCCAGCAGCTCCATAGCCACTTGGAGGAGACCCAGAGGCTACTGACGCAGGAGATGGCACCGGCAATGAGTGGCACCGAGGCCAACACTGAAAGGGTGGCGACCGCAGTGGAGTGCCTGGTGCATGTGATCGGCACCATGAGTGAAGGTGTCCAAGGTGTCGCTCAGTCGGTGATGGCCATGGCTGAGGGTCTCGACAGAATGTCCGCCTCGCTGGGGGATGTTACCTAGTACCAGGTTGACCTGTCTCGCTCTCAGATGGGGGGTGAGGGTGGTGTGGCGGTGAGGATGGTGGGGGGGGGTGAGGGTGGTGGGGGGTGAGGGTGAACGTAGTGGGGGGGTGAGGGTGGTGTGGGGGTGAGGGTGGTGTGGGAGTGGTGTTGGGGGTGCGGTAATGTGGGGATGAGGATGGTGTGGGGGGTGAGAGTAGTGTGGGGGTGAGGGTAGTGTGAGGGTGAGGGTGATGTGGGTGTGAGGGTGTGGTGTGGGTGAGGGTGGTGTGAGGGGTGGGGGTGAGTGTAGTGTGGTGATGAGGATGGTGTGGGGGTGAGGTGGTGTGGGGGGTGAGGGCGGTGTGGGGGGTGAGAGTGGTGTGGGGCTGAGGGTGGTGTGGGGGTGAGCGTGATGTGGGGGTGAGGGTGGTGTGGGGGCTGAGGGTGGTGTGGTGGGTGAGGGTGGTGTGGATGGTAAGAGTGGTGTGGGGGGTGAGGTGGTGTGGTGGGTGAGGGTGGTGTGGTGGGTGAGGGTAGTGTGGGGATGAGGATGGTGTGGGGGTGAGGGTAGCGTGGGGGTGAGGGTGGTGTGGGGGTGCGGGTGGTGTGGGGGTGAGGGTGGTGTGGTGGATGTGGGTGCTGTGGTGGGTGAGGGTGGTGTGAAGGTGCGGGTGGTGTGGGGGGTGAGAGTGGTGTGGGGTGCGGGTGGTGTGGGGGTGAGGGTGGTGTGGTGGGTGAGGGTGGTGTGGGGGTGCGGGTGGTGTGGGGGGTGAGAGTGGTGTGGGGGTGCGGGTGGTGTGGGGGGTGAGAGTCGTGTGGAGGTGCGGGTGGTGTGGGGGGTGAGAGTCGTGTGGGGGTGAGGGTGGTGTGGGGGTGAGGGTGGTGTGGGGGTGAGGGTGTTGTGGGGGTGCGGGTGGTATGGGGGTGAGAGTGGTGTGGGGGTGCGGGTGGTGGGGGTGAGAATGGTGTGGGGGTGTGGGGGGTGAGGGTGGTGTGGGGGTGAGGGTGGTGTGGGGGTGAGGGTGGTATGGGGGTGAGAGTGGTGTGGGCGTGCGGGTGGTGTGGGGGTGAGAGTCGTGTTGGGGTGAGGGTGGTGTGGGGGTGAGGGTGGTGTGAGGGTGAGAGTGGTGTGGGGGTGCGGGTGGTGGGGGTGAGAGTGGTGTGGGGGTGCGGGTGGTGTGGGGGGTGAGGGGGGTGTGGGGGTGAGGGGGTGAGGGTGGTATGGGGGTGAGAGTGGTGTGGGGGTGCGGGTGGTGTGGGGGTGAGAGTCGTGTGGGGGTGAGGGTGGTAGGCGGTGAGGGTGGTGTGGGGGTGAGAGTGTTGTGGGGGTGCGGGTGGTATGGGGGTGAGAGTCGTGTGGGGGTGAGGGTGGTGTGGGGGTGAGGGTGGTGTGGGGGTGAGGGTGTTGTGGGGGTGAGGGTGTTGTGGGGGTGCGGGTGGTATGGGGGTGAGAGTCGTGTGGGGGTGAGGGTGGTGTGGGGGTGAGGGTGGTGTGGGGGTGAGAGTGGTGTGGGGGATGAGGGTCGTGTGTGGGTGAGGGTGGTGTGGGGGTGAGGGTGATGTGGGGGTGAGAGTGGTGTAGGGGGTGAGGATGGTAGGCGGTGAGGGTGGTGGGGGTGAGGGTGAATGTGGTGGGGGTGAGGGTGGTGTGGGGATGAGGGTGATGGGATGGTGAGGGTGAATGTGGCCCCCTCCTGTCTGCTCCCGATCCTGGTGGGTTGCGGGTGGCCATCTCCTGCAGAGGAGGACAAACAGAAAACAACAGTGTTAGACAGTCCAATGCATGCAGCCTAGGGGTTGGGTAACTGGTGGCCGATGTGGCCGGGGCACCCAGCCATGGCCGCCGGTATGGGTGCCGGCATGTGGTGCAGGGTGGGGGTTTGGCCTCCCTCCGGGTGGGGGAATAGGGTTACGGGTGTATGGGAGGGGGGTGGTGCCAGGTGTTTTGCTATGCTCTTGTCGTAGCATAAGCTGCTTCCTTGATGTGCATGTGAGGATGCACCCCCACCACCTCAATCCCCCACCACCCTCACCCCCTACCACCCTCACCCCTCCACCACCCTCACCCCCACACCACACTCATCCCCCACCACGTTCACCCTCACCCCCACCACCCTCACCCCCCACCACCCTCACCCCCACACCACACTCATCCCCCACGACGTTCACCCTCACCCCCCACCACCCTCACCCCCACCACCCTCACCCCCCCACCACCCTCATCCCCACACCACCCTCATCCCCCCACCACGTTCAGCCTCACTCCCCACCACCCTCACCCCCACCATCCTCACCCCCTCCACCCTCACCCCCCCACCACCCTCATCCCCACACCACCCTCATCCCCCACCACGTTCAGCCTCACCCCCCACCACCTTCACCCCTCCACCACCCTCACCCCCACACCACACTCATCCCCCACCACGTTCACCCTCACCCCCCACCACCCTCACCCCCCACCACCCTCACCCCCCACCACCCTCACCCCCCACCATCCTCACCCCCACCACCCTCACCCCCCCACCACCCTCATCCCCCCACCACGTTCAGCCTCACTCCCCACCACCCTCACCCCCACCATCCTCACCCCCTCCACCCTCACCCCCCCACCACCCTCATCCCCACACCACCCTCATCCCCCACCACATTCAGCCTCACCCCCCACCACCCTCACCCCCTACCACCTTCACCCCTCCACCACCCTCACCCCCACACCACACTCATCCCCCACCACGTTCACCCTCACCCCCCACCACCCTCACCCCCCACCACCCTCACCCCCCACCACCCTCACCCCCCACCATCCTCACCCCCACCACCCTCACCCCCCCACCACCCTCATCCCCACACCACCCTCATCCCCCCACCACGTTCAGCCTTACCCCCCCACCGCCCTCACCCCCCCCCCCCCCCCACCATCCTCACTGCCACACCACCCTCACATGACAAAGGAAGGTTCAGACTTGGAGATAGCTTTAACATGTTTATTAAACTATTAACAATTCTCCTACTTGGATTCAACGCAACTGTTAATCCTGCTATAGCTACTCAGACTGACGAACCAGTCTGCTACAATCCATGTGGTGGGAGTGATGTTCAATCAACCCTGTGTCTGTACTCACTGAGAGTCTCCACTGGAAAGAGGCAGATCATGTGTGTTGTGTCCGTTTTATATGGGTTGGTGTAATGCCCTCCTGTGGTGATGTCACCTCTATGTGTGTCTTGAATGCCCATTGGTCGTGTCCTATCTTACTGACCTATTGGTTGACTGTCTGTGTGTCATGTCTCTGGTGTTCCCTCTAGTGTCTAGCTAGGTGTAGTGTATGTACATTAACCCTTTGTGTACTCACAGTGATGTATATCACCACATCCCCCTTTTTTCATGTTACATATTTTCTGTACAGTGTTACAGAAAATTGAACAAACTAGGTAGATGAGTGATACTCTGTACAAGTTATGATAACAGTGATCATTAATCAATAAGTCCAAATCATATGCATGAGTCCAAAGTTCATTAATTATTATGGTCGAGTGGCTTTCTTGTTTGGTTGGTGAGTTGGTGATGTTGATGGTGGCATTGCTTTGTAAACGCCATCAGTGTCCCTGTGCTGAAGGAACCAAGAAGTGGTCAAATCACTTCGTTGTCGGATTTGGACTCCTTTTTTTTCTTTCGATGCTTGTGGTGGTAATTCTTGATGGCGTCCGTCCTGAAAGCCAGGTTGCCTGTTGGTAGTGCAGCAAACGTGAATTGGTAAGATGCATCGTCCTGTCATGGTATGTCATTGTACTGAGCTGAGCAGTAACAGTGTCCCTCATGGGCAGAGTTGTACCATGTCGTACCAGTCGTAGTTCCATTGTTGTTGTTTTTGACGTGCTTGTTGTCGACGTTGTTGCCTTTGGTACGCTTCTTGCCATTGTCTTTGATGTTGTTGCTGTGGTTGATTTTGTTGCCGTGTTTGCTGCGCTCAAGGACCACACTCTGTGGATAATACGAGTCCTTCACACAGTTACTCGTGTTAGCGTGCTTTGTGGCATCTGCTGTCTCCTTGAGCGTGCCGTCACTGAGTTTGCGGCGCTCCCCGTCTGGAGTCATGTCCGGCTTACTTGAATCAGCTTTGGCTTGTGGATGCTCCCCGTCTGGAGTCTGGTCTGTTTCACTGGAGTCAGTTTTGGCTTCTTGATGCTCCCCGTCCGGAGTCATTTCAGGTTCACTTGCATCTTCTGAGGTCTCTTGATGCTCTACGTCAGGAGTCATTTTAGGTTCACTTAAATCTTCTGAAGTTTCGTGATGCTCCCTGTCCGGGGTCAAAACAGTCAGGAATGCATTTGCTTGTGGAGAGGCTCGAGCGAGTGAGGTTTGAAGTAACGTGGTGTCACCGGAGTCACCAGTAGTCTCACTGTGATTGTCGAGTGCCTCTGTACACACTAGCTGAGGTCTGTCACGTTGCACATCTGGTATGGGAAGTGGGATGCCGTCGTCACTTGTCTCACATACAGTGGGTAGAGCCTCAGTGTCTTCTTGTCGTTCACTTGAGCTGGGTAGACCATCAGAGTCTTCTTCTGGTGGCTCAAATAATCTGGGTTCCCTGTCATAGTCTGCTTGCTGTACACTTGAGCATTGTAGACTGTCAGAGTCTTCTTCTTGTTCACTGGAGCGTGGTAGACTGTCATAGTCTGCTTGCTGTACACTTGAGCGTGGCAGTCTGTCATAGTCTTTCTGTTGTTCACTTGAGCGTGGCAGACTTGCATTGTCTGCTGCTGGTTGCTCAGAGGAGGTTGCTAGACCCTCATGGTCTTGTTCATGCAAGGACTGCGCTTTGGAGTCTTGCATTGCTTCTATCGTGGAGGCTGTCCACGAGCTCGCTGTGGAGGTTTGTGTCACTCCCTCTGCGGAGTCTTGCAGCGTTCCTTGTGTGGAATCGTGCATTGGTCTCTCTGTGGAAACTGTCATCACTTCTTGTTCATGCAAGGACTGCGCTCTGGAGTCTTGCGTTGCTTCTATCGTGGAGTCTGTCCACGAGCTCTCTGTGGAGGCTTGTGTCACTCGAGTCACTTCTTGTTCATGCAAGCACTGCGCTGTGGAGTCTTGCGTTGCTTCTATCGTGGAGTCTGTCCACGAGCTCGCTGTGGAGTCTTTCATCCCTTTCTGTGTGGAGTCGGGAACCCTTCGCAGTGCGTGGACCACTCTCAGTGTGGCAGCAGGCTGCTCTCTGTGGGCTTGTACCGCTCTCTGTCTCTTGGTGTCAGGCCGCAGCATAATCCTGCACTCACAAGTCGGGATGTCATATCTGCTGGGCTGAAGATCCTCAAATCCGAAGAACTCGTCGTCCGGGTCGTCAATGTACAACACATCTCGTTGCGGTTCGGATTTGGTACTGGGGTAGCCTCCCAAGGTGAAAGCTTCGCCTGAGTCGTTGTCTTTGCATTCACTTGGTGTTTCGGCAGGAGTGGAGTGCAGGGGCTGCCGGTGGGTGAGTATTTAAGTTTAAAATAACTTACCTTGCAGGAGCAGCACTTGGAGTTTCAGCGGGAGCGGAGTGCAGAGGCTGCTGGTGGGTGAGTATTTAAGTTTAAAATAACTTACCTTGCAGGAGCGGCACTTGGAGTTTCAGCGGGAGCGGAGTGCAAATGCTGCTGGCGGGTGAGTATTTTGGGTTTGAAATACTTACCTGGTCCCATTTCTGTTCTGTTCCTCTTTGCTGTTGTATTTTTTTTAAATGTTATTTTTTAAGGCGGGAACCGGACGTTCAACCCGCGGACTTCTGGGAAGGTTTCCCCCCCTCCCCTCACCAATAAATTCTGGTGGAGAGGAAACCCGAGACACTACACGTGTAGTGTCTCCCACCCGCCCTCCTCCTCTAACCTAATAATAAAACCCATTGGTGTGAGGTAAGTACCATATTATATTATTATTATTATTTTTTTTTTAATCTATTTGTTAGCCAGATCTTGGTTGAAAGTTAGAGGGATGGCAGGGAAGGGAGTGCAATGTTCCTCCTGCAGGATGTTTGAGGTGAGGGATGCCATTAGTGTCCCTGCTGATTTTACCTGCAGGAAGTGCTGCCACCTCCAGCTCCTCCAAGACCGAGTTAGGGAACTGGAGCTGGAGTTGGAAGAACTTTGGATCATTCGGGAGGCAGAGGGGGTCATAGATAGCAGCTTCAGGGAATTAGTTACACCAAAGATTGGAGATAGATGGGTAACTGTAAGAGGGACTGGGAAGAAACAGTCAGTGCAGGGATCCCCTGCGGTCGTTCCCCTGAGAAACAAGTATACCGCTTTGGATACTTGTGGGGGGGGACTTACCAGGGATAAGCCATGGGTTACGGGCCTCTGGCACGGAGTCTGTCCCTGTTGCTCAGAAGGGAAGGGGGGAGAGGAGCAGAGCATTAGTAATTGGGGACTCGATAGTCAGGGGCACAGGTAGGAGATTTTGTGGGAGCGAGAGAGGCTCACGTTTGGTATGTTGCCTCCCAGGTGCAAGGGTACGTGATGTCTCGGATCGTGTTTTCCAGGTCCTTAAGGGGGAGGGAGAGCAGTCCCAAGTCGTGGTCCACATTGGCACTAACGACATAGGTGGGAAAGGGGACAAGGATGTCAGGCAGGCTTTCAGGGAGCTAGGATGGAAGCTCAGAACTAGAACAAACAGAGTTGTTATCTCTGGGTTGTTGCCCGTGCCACGTGATAATGAGATGAGGAATAGGGAGAGAGAGCAATTAAACATGTGGCTACAGGGATGGTGCAGGCGGGAGGGATTCAGATTTCTGGATAACTGGGGCTCTTTCTGGGGAAGGTCGGACCTCTACAGACAGGATGGTCTACATCTGAACCTGAGGGGCACAAATATCCTGGGGGGGAGATTTGTTAGTGCTCTTTGGGGGGGTTTAAACTAATGCAGCAGAGGCATGGGAACCTGGGTTGTAGTTTTAGGGTACGGGAGAAAGAGAGTATAGAGGTCAGGAGCACAGATTTGACGTCGCAGGAGGGGGCCAGTGTTCAGGTAGGTGGTTTGAAGTGTGCCTACTTCAATGCCAGGAGTATACGAAATAAGGTAGGGGAACTGGCAGCATGGGTTGGTACCTGGGACTTCGATGTTGTGGCCATTTCGGAGACATGGACAGAGCAGGGACAGGAATGGATGTTGCAGGTTCCGGGGTTTAGGTGTTTTAGTAAGCTCAGAGAAGGAGGCAAAAGAGGGGGAGGTGTGGCGCTGCTAGTCAAGAGCAGTATTACGGTGGCGGAGAGGATGCTAGATGGGGACTCATCTTCCGAGGTAGTATGGGCTGAGGTTAGAAACAGGAAAGGAGAGGTCACCCTGTTGGGAGTTTTCTATAGGCCTCCAAATAGTTTGAGGGATGTAGAGGAAAGGATGGCGAGGATGATCCTGGATAAGAGCGAAAGTAACAGGGTAGTTATTATGGGAGACTTTAACTTTCCAAATATTGACTGGAAAAGATATAGTTCGATTACATTAGATGGGTCGTTTTTTGTACAACGTGTGCAGGAGGGTTTCCTGACACAATATGTTGACAGGCCAACAAGAGGGGAGGCCACGTTGGATTTGGTTTTGGGTAATGAACCAGGCCAGGTGTTAGATTTGGAGGTAGGAGAGCACTTTGGGGACAGTGACCACAATTCGGAGACGTTTACGTTAGTGATGGAAAGGGATAAGTATACACCGCAGGGCAAGAGTTATAGCTGGGGGAAGGGCAATTATGATGCCATTAGACGTGACTTGGGGGGGATAGGTTGGAGAAGTAGGCTGCAAGTGTTGGGCACACTGGATAAGTGGAGCTTGTTCAAGGAACAGCTACTGCGTGTTCTTGATAAGTACGTACCGGTCAGGCAGGGAGGAAGGCGTAGAGAGAGGGAACCGTGGTTTACCAAAGAAGTGGAATCTCTTGTTAAGAGGAAGAAGGAGGGCTATGTGAAGATGAGGTGTGAAGTTTCAGTTGGGGCGATGGAAAGTTACAAGGGAGCGAGGAAGGATCTAAAGAGAGAGCTAAGACGAGCAAGGAGGGGACATGAGAAGTAATTGGCAGGTAGGATCAAGGAAAACCCAAAAGCTTTCCAAAGGTATGTCAGGAATAAGCAAATGACTAGGGTATGAGTAGGGCCAGTCAAGGACAGGGATGGGAAGTTGTGTGTGGAGTCTGAAGAGATAGGCGAGATACTAAATGAATATTTTTCGTCAGTATTCACTCAGGAAAAAGATAATGTTATAGAGGAGAATGCTGAGACCCAGGCTATTAGAATAGATGGCATTGAGGTGCGTAGGGAAGAGGTATTGGCAATTCTGGACAGGCTGAAAATAAATAAGTCCCCGGGGCATGATGGGATTTATCCTAGGGTTCTCTGGGAGGCCAGGGAAGAGATTGCTGGGCCTTTGGCTTTGATTTTTATGTCATCATTGGCTACAGGAATAGTGCCAGAGGACTGGAGGATAGCAAATGTGGTCCCTTTTTTCAAAAAGGGGAGTAGAGACAACCCCGGCAACTATAGACCGGTGAGCCTCACGTCTGTAGTGGGTAAAGTCTTGGAGGGGATTATAAGAGACAAGATTTATAATCATCTAGATAGGAATAATATGATCAGGGATAGTCAGCATGGCTTTGTGAAGGGTAGGTCATGCCTCACAAACCTTATCGAGTTCTTTGAGAAGGTGACTGAACAGGTAGACGAGGGTAGAGCAGTTGATGTGGTGTATATGGATTTCAGTAAAGGTTTGATAAGGTTCCCCACGGTAGGCTATTGCAGAAAATACGGAGGCTGGGGATTGAGGGTGATTTAGAGATGTGGATCAGAAATTGGCTAGCTGAAAGAAGACAGAGGGTGGTGGTTGATGGGAAATGTTCAGAATGGAGTTCAGTTACAAGTGGCGTACCACAAGGATCTGTTCTGGGGCCATTGCTGTTTGTAATTTTTATCAATGACCTAGAGGAGGGCGCAGAAGGGTGGGTGAGTAAATTTGCAGACGACACTAAAGTCGGTGGTGTTGTCGACAGTGTGGAAGGAAGTAGCAGGTTACAGAGGGACATAGAGGTGGCAAATGGAGTTTAATGTAAAGAAGTGTGAGGTGATTCACTTTGGAAGGAATAACAGGAATGATGAATATTTGGCTAATGGTAAAGTTCTTGGAAGTGTGGATGAGCAGAGGGATCTAGGTGTCCATGTACATAGATCCCTGAAAGTTGCCACCCAGGTTGATAGGGTTGTGAAGAAGGCCTATGGAGTGTTGGCCTTTATTGGCAGAGGGATTGAGTTCCGGAGTCATGAGGTCATGTTGCAGCTGTACAAAACTCTGGTACGGTCTAATTTGGAGTATTGCGTACAGTTCTGGTCACCGCATTATCGCAAGGACGTGGAGGCTTTGGAGAGGGTGCAGAGGAGATTTACCAGGATGTTGCCTGGTATGGAGGGAAAATCTTATGAGGAAAGGCTGATGGACTTGAGGTTGTTTTCGTTGGAGAGAAGAAGGTTAAGAGGAGACTTAATAGAGGCATACAAAATGATCAGGGGGTTAGATAGGGTGGACAGCGAGAGCCTTCTCCCGCGGATGGAAATGGCTGGCACGAGGGGACATAGCTTTAAACTGAGGGGTAATAGATATAGGACAGAGGTCAGAGGTAGGTTCTTTACGCAAAGAGTGGTGAGGCCGTGGAATGCCCTACCTGCAACAGTAGTGAACTCGCCAACATTTAGGGCATTTAAACGTTTATTGGATAAGCATATGGATGATAATGGCATAGTGTAGGTTAGATGGCTTTTGTTTCGGTGCAACATCGTGGGCCGAAGGGCCTGTACTGCGCTGTATCATTCTATGTTCTATGTTCTATGTTCTAAGACAATATCATCACGTTTTGTGTCGGAGCTGGCTTGGGCTCGCGATGTCCAAAGAAGAATTCAAGGTCTGAGTCATCGTCTTCAAGGACTGTATCATCTCTTTGGTCAGTGCGAACTGCTTGTTGCTGGGTTCTGCGGAGGTTACTTTCAGCTACTGGTCGAATTTCAGGCATTGTGCTGTCGTTCCAGGTGAAAGAATCTGGTTTTGAGGCTTAAAATTTTTTTTCCGTGTTTTGGGACATTTCCCCTTTAAGTGGGCATGGTCCGGGGGCCTCTGACATCATGAAGCGTGTGATGTAGTGCGTAGGAAGCGATTGCGCATGTGCAGATCGCTGTTCCTTTACTTGGGGCCGTGTCCTCAATTGCGCATGTGCGGCTTCTCGCGCATGCACACACGGATCTTCCCGTTCTGTGCGCTCTTCGCGCAACTGCGCATGTGCAGCACCTTTCCCAAGCTGGCTGCAATTCAAAACTGCCATTCGTTGCTGCAAGCCTACCTCGTGGTGAGTTTTGGCGCCTCTTTGACCTTTTCTTCTTGTATGTTCCTCGCAGAATTCTTGGAATTTGTCCAGGACTGCCTGGAAATCGCTCTTGTTTTGCCCCTTTGAGTATTTGAATGTCTGGAAGATTTCAGCTGCTTCTGGACCCGCGATGGTAAGTAGAAGCTTTATTTTCTCTGCATCCACAACGCCATCTAGGTCGGACGCTACTAGGTAGATCTCGAATCTCAGCCTGAACCAACGCCAGTTTTCACTGAGATTGCCGTGGTACCTGAGCTGCTGTGGGATTGGAATCTCGAACATCACCTTGCCTGGCTGTTGTTGCTGGTTGTCACTGTTTTGTTGAGTTGAGCTATATGGATTTAACAGTTCACTCCTGGAATCATGTTTTGTTATGCTCTTGTCGTAGCATAAGCTGCTTCCTTGATGTGCACTCTGACAAAGGAAGGTTCAGACTTGGAGATAGCTTTAACACGTTTATTAACAATTCTCCTACTTGGATTCGAGCGACTGTTAATCCTGCTATAGCTACTCAGACTGATGAACCAGTCAGCTACAATCCACGTGGTGGGTGTGATGCTCAATCAACCCTGTGTCTGTACTCACTGAGTGTCTCCACTGGAAAGAGGAAGATCATGTGTGTTGTGTCCTTTTTATATGGGTTGGTGCAATGCCCTCCTGTGGTTGTGTCACCTCTATGTGTGTCTTGAATTCCCATTTGTCGTGTCCTATCTTACAGACCTATTGGTTGACTACCTGTGTGTCATGTCTCTGGTGTTCCCTCTAGTGTCTAGCTAGGTGTAGTGTATGTACATTAACCCTTTGTGTACTTACAGTGATGTATATTACCACACCAGGGGCACAGTGTTGCCCACTCACCCTGGCCTCCCTGAGGAGATCGTGCAGTTTTTTGCGGTACTGCTGGCCGGTCCAGACGGTGCGACCCATGGTGCCAACCGCCTCTGCCACCTGCGCCCAGGCATGGCGAATGGTGTCGGCTGGCAGACACCTTCCCAGATACAATGCCATCCGCCTCTCCTCCACGGCGTCCAGGAGGGCCTCTAGCTTGGCATGTGTGAAGCGTGGGCCCACGCGTCTTGCTGCCATATTTTTGGCTGGGATGGTGTGTGTGGGGAGTGCAGTGTGAATATGCGGCTGCAGCTTGTCAGCCTCCTGAGTGTCAATCGCGAAACCGGCAAATCCCAGCCCATTTGTCATTGGAATTGATTGTGTTCCACATGGCACCAGCCCCTTGACAGTAGCAAAATCGGTCCCGGTGCGGCACCAGTTTTGCTGTCGGAGAAGTCAATGAATCCTGTGCCAGCCTCAACAATTAATCTCAGAAACGGAGAATCCAGCCTCTTGTGTTTTCAGTTCTTCTTGTCATTTTACACATTGGATCCGAGTGTTCATTCAAAAATATCCACAGGACTCATTCCAAAAATTAGAAACCACAGCCTGAGCTGCATTTATTTCATTTCCAAATCAAAGCAGGATGAAGAGAGAATCCCTGACTCTTGTATGGGGCCGAAATCGGGTTCGGCGATCGGCCAGACAATCCAAGTTTCCGCCGAAATCAGGGGCGGCGCCGCTTTTGCGTGTTTCACCCCCTCCAAAGCGAGGTCCGCGCAGAGTAGGCCGCACGACGTATCGACGGCCGCAGGACGTTGCCTGAGGCCCGCCCCCCGATGCTCCGCCCCCGACCAGCCGAGTTCCCGATGGCGTGGGTCTCTCATGGTCTCACCCGTTGGGAACTCCGGGTGGCGGCTGCGGACTCAGTCCAGCGCCGTCACAGTCAGGAGAGGGACGATGCGTGGGCAGGGGGGCACATTATTCGGGGCTGGGGACACTGTGGGGGGTGGTCCGGGGCCTGCGAGCTGGACGAAGGGGGGACTATTTCGCAGGCCGGGTCCGTGAGCGGTTGCTGTCATGAAACACGGGTCGGTTGCTGCAAGCCACCGCCGTGCGCATGTGCTGCCACGCACCCGGCAATTTGCAGGAGCGTATCGGCAGCTAGAGCCGGGTGCTCTACTCTGCTGTCCTGCTGGCCCCCAGCAAAACAGGGAATCGGTGGCCGTTTTGCGCCAGTTTTTCTGGCGTAAAACTCCACCGTTCCCATGGCGGCGTGGGGACATAGTCCCAGAATCGGAGAATCCAGCCCTTAGTTTCCATTGCAACATTACTTAAACCTTTGTTGGGCCAGTAAATCAATAATCAACTTTCTAGGAAACAGACATCAAAGGAATTCATGCTTGCTATAATGTGAAACCCATCACTGAGAAATCTGTAGAACATTTTGTTTTGATATTGGGCTGACAGTTTGGGATTTTTGTTTTATACTGTTCCAGATACTTATGATTTGGTGACAGTTGTTGGTGCTGTGTCCTATGGACTGCTGTCTTTGGATGTCCTTCCAGAACTATTGAGAGTCGCAAAGCCAGGTGAGTACAAAGCTTTGCTTATATAAGACCATAAGACAAATGTACTTGTGTGGTCACGCAGGTAAAAACGCAAAAGGAGGCAAAGGAACACGTGATCATGCAAGTTTGAACAAAAGCTGTGTTCTACCGGCCGCATCCTACCGGAATTGGAGTGGGACGTGGCTGGTACATGCCGGGGCAGGTCTCCTCCAGGATTCCTGATGGCCATGATGTCACATCCACAATGGGCGGTTTAAAAACCCACTCAACCATGCTGACGCCAGATCTAACTGGCTCCCGACATCTATCAGCCTCCCAAGGAGACCCCAACCGGGTGCCAAATAGTACTGGTCCATGCGGAACGCCACCTAGGGTGTTTCCCAGGTCATTGGAGGCCCCTGAATGGTCAGGGGCAGAGCAGAGTGCCTGTCAAGGTGGCACTATCAAGCTGGCAGGAGCACTGCCAGGGTGCCAGGATGGCTGTGCCACTGTGCCAAGGTGCCAGGGTGGCACTGTCAGGTTGGAAGGAGCACTGTCAGAGTGGCAGTTCCTGGGTGCTAGGGTGGCACTGCCAAGAGTCAAGGCCTAAGGTGGAGGCCATGCCCATGAAAAAAGAGATGGGGGCTGTTGCTAACTTTGTTTGGCTCTTAATTCGTTGCCCGTTGGGTCTTTACTGAATTTGTGCTGTTTCTACAACCTTTGCTCTAGAGTCGCCAGGTATCTTTATGATACCGCCACGAGGTTCAAGTTCAAGTACTGATCAATAACTCGACACACCAATTAGCAAGATTCAAATCAAAACACATTTATTATACACAGTCAATCACTACACATGCATAAAACTCTACTTACTAGACTATCTCTAACACAAAAAGGCCTATACTTAGCTTTGGGACTGGCCCACCAGGTCAGGGGAACTAATGGCCTTTTGTTCGATTCTGAGTCTGCAGGATTCAAAGCTGGTATGGACTGGTAGCTAGGAGCGCCTATCTCGTAGCGTACATTGACTGGAGACTTACTTGGTTGGTGCAGCGGCTAGGCAGGTCACTGTCAAGGGTTGATTTGAGTTGCTGAGTGACCCTGCCAAGAAGGACGATTTGAACTTGGGGACTCTACTTTATAGTCCCCAGGGGCTTCCCGCCCCTTTGGCTGGACCCCGTACCTGGTTCCAAGTGATTGGACTACGTTCCAATCACTTGGATCGATTTCTCCAATACTGGAGTTGTTACCTGATCACTGGGCGGTCCCTGAGTGTCCATTGGCCTTCCTTTGTCTTGGCTCCTGCTGGCGCCGAGGAGTCCGGCTTGGCCTTATTCACCTTACATGTTTCAATTGTTCCCGGGATTCGCTCATTAATATGCAGATAGCTGTGAGTTTCGGTGCTGTCTGGGCTTTTGCAAGTTCTAATACACAGGATTTTTGCACTTGCTAGTTTTTGCCTGTGTTGGCTGAATTTCCCTGTAGTCTTTGCGGATCTCCATTTTAAGTCGGGAAGTGGCCAACCCAGGTGGCTAAAGGGTATGAAGGGTTGGGGGTAAGGCCGGGCATGGAGGGGCCTCCAGAAGGTTGGGGGGGGGGGGGTGAAGGTTGGGGGTCCTGAAGGGGGGAGGGGCTCCAAAGGGGGATGGGAAGGCCTGAAAAGGAGGGCCCTGAGCGACCCCAGAGTGGGGTTTTCTCACTGGGGGAAGGGTAATGCCCATGTCTGTGGGGAGTGACATTGCCCATGGGTGGTGGGTGTGAGGGCCAATCAATCTCTCTTAGTAATCATGACACCCTTTCAAAAGGGTGACCCAATCTCTGAGGAGTTGGCCTGGCCAGTGAGTTCAGCTCCCCAATGATGAAAGAAATTCTTTTTTTTAAATAAATTTAGAGTACCCAATTCATTTTTTCCAATTAAGGGGTAATTTAGTGTGGTCAATCCACCCAACCTGCACATCTTTGGGTTGTGGGGGTGAAACCCGTGCAAACACGGGGAGAATGTGTAAACTCCACACGGACAGTGACCCAGAGCCGGGATCGAACCTGGGACCTCAGCGCCGTGAGGCTGCAGGGCTAACCACTGCGCCCCTTAATTGGAAAAGTACAGTTGCAGCAGTGTGTACCATCTACAAGATACACTGAAGTCATTCACCAAGGCTCCTTCAACAGCACTTTCCAAACCGGCAACCTTTACCACCTAGAAGAAAAAGGCAGCAGACACATGGGAACACCACCACTTGCAAGTTCCCTCCAAGTCACTCACCATCCTGACTTGGAAATATATCACCATTCCTTCACTGTTGCTGGGTCAAAATTGTGGAATTCCCAGATCTCCCTCCCAAACAACGCAGTGGGTATACCTACATCACATGGGCTACAGCAGTTCAAGAAGGTAATTAGGGATGGGCAATGAATGCTGGCCTAGTCAGCAATGCCCACATCCTCCAAAGAATGAATAAAGGTCCCCGATTTTCTCACTGTGCTGCAGTGCCTTTCAACAACGCGGAAGGTGAAGTTTCTTTGGGTTGAAGATAGAGCAACAAGTATAACAAATGGCACATTGCACAGATATCCTGCTGAAGCTTAAGCTATCCCAATGTTAAAGACAAACTGAGGTAATTCTGACAAATCGCCCCTTTCCAAGTTGGCGCTCAAATGCATCATCATTGGTTAGGAGCCATAACAACGAGATTTAACATTTTTCTGAAGATCAATAAATGTTAAATTCTCTTGCATTTTCTTTTTTTTTAAACTAGTTTTATTCAACATTTTCAACATTTTTGCACCTTTACAATACACAACCCCCCCCCCCCCCCCCCCAATCTCCCCCCCCCCAACCCATCCCCACCCCTCGACAGCACCAGATCTCCACAATGTAAAACAAACAAGCCCCTCTTCTCATGGAATCCCTCATCTGTCCCTCTCAGAGCAACTTTCACCTTCTCCAAAGACAGGAACTCCATCATGTCCCCCAGCCACTCAGGGAGAAGCTGACCTCCACCCCAACAGAACCTGCCTGTGAGCAATCAATGAGATCAAGCTAAACCTCTGCCCCCACTTCTGTCTGCAGTTCCAGCAAGTCTGCCCCCCCCCCCCCCCGACTATGGCCTCCAGGGGACCCTGCTCGAATTCCATATTCAGAACCCCGGACATGGTGCTGGAAAACGACCCCTAATATTTATCCAGCTTCAGGCATGACCAGGACATATGGACATGATTGGCTTGAGCCCCTCCCACACCGCTCACAACTATCCTCCACCCCGTCAAACAGCCGGCTCATGCTTGCCTTTGTTCAGTGTGCCCTATTCACCACTTTTAACCAAATCCAACCCAGCCTCGCACACAAGCTCGAGGCATTGACCCTTCACAACACTTTGCACCATAATCCTTCCTCCAGCCCCATCCCCAACTCTTCTTCTTACTTGGCCTTAATCCCTTCGATGGACTCCTTATCCTCCTCCATAATCCTACTGTAGATCACAGAAACAATCTCACTTTCCAGCCCTCCCACCAACAGCACCTCCTCCAACAATGTGGATGACGGTGCCACCGGAAAGCACTTGTGAAATTTCGAACCAGCACATACCTGAAGCTCCAGCTCCTCCAAACTTGTGAATCTCCCCTCAAGGAACAGATCCTTCATCTTTTTTACCCTTTTCTCCTCCCATCCCCGGAACCTCGCATCCATCCTCCCTGGCTCAAACCCATGATTCCCTCTTATTGACATCACCCTTAACCCTGCCCTCAACTTGAAGTACTGTTGAAATTGCCCCCAAATTTTCTGCATGTCTACCACTACTGGATTCCAGTGCGAACGGTAGCAGCACCATTGCCATCTGCACCCACAGTGCCTCCATCTCCTTACTCCAGCCCCGCACCTTCTCCACATTCGCCGGTCAGTAATAGTGCAACAAGTTTGCAAGGGCCGAACCCCGAATGCCGGCCCTTTTGGAGCACCACTTTCCTTATTCTCGCCACCTTCCCTGCCCATACAAACGATGAGACCAGCCTATCCACCCCTCGCAAAAATGCCTTTGGCAAATAGACTGGAAAACACTGGAAAGACAGGAACCATGCCAAAATAGTCATTTTGACTGCCTGCACCCGGCCAGCCAACGACAAAGGGAGACGATGCCATCTTCCCAAATCCTCCTTCACCTTCCCCACCAGACTCGTGAAATTTAGTTTGAGTCGTGCCCAATCCTGGCTTCCTACACCTCCAAGTACCTGAAATGAGTTGTCGCTAGCCTAAATGGCAGCCCTTCCACTCCTGCTCCTCCACCCGGAGAAGACATGACAAAATATTCACTCTTCCCTAAATTCAATTTATATCCCGAAATGTCCCAAATTTCCCGAGCAACCCCATTATGTCCCTCACCGATAAGCCCAAGTCCAAAATGTACAGCAGCAAATCACCTGCGTACAGAGACCAGTAGCCTGTGCTCCACCACCCTTCACTATCCCCCTCCGTAAACCAGAGTCCTTCAGCGCAATAGCCAAGGGCTCAATCGTCAATGCAAACAAAAAGGGGGACATGGACCACCACAGCCTCGTTTCCCGGAATAGTGGGAAGTTCTCCAATTGGGTGCAATTCGCCTGCACACATGCTGTCGGATCCTTCTTTAACAATTTTACCCAATCCAAAACTAAGGTCCCATCCCAAACTTCTCCAGTAGGCCGGTTTAGCTCAGTGGGCTAGACAGCTGGTTTGTAATGCTATACAAGGCCAGCAGCGCGGGTTCAATTCCCATACCGGCCTCCCCGAACAGGCGACGGAATGTGGCGACTAGGGGCTTTTCACAGTAGCTTCATACTTATGACAATAAAAGATTATTATAATTACGATATCGCAAACGAATAACTCCACTCTGTCAATAGCCTTCTCTGCATCTAACACCACCACCACCCCTAACTCCCTTCCCTCTGCCAGAGAAAGCACCAGGTTCAGCAGCCACTGCACGTTCAATGACAGCTGCCTGCCCTTGATGAACCCCCATCTGACCTTCCCTCACCATCTTCGGGAGACACCCCTCCAGCCTCACCGCTAACACCTTCGCCAATATCTTGGCATCCATGATCAGTAGAGAAATGGGCCCATACGACTCCACTGGATATTTCTCCTTTTTAAGTAACAATGAAATGGATGCCTGCCTCATCGTCTCCAGCAGTCCTCCCGTTACCATCACATCCTCAAACATTTCCACCTTCAGTGGCGCCAACCTGTCCTTAAACTTCTTTTGAACTCCACCAGGAACCCATCCAGTCCTGGTGCCTTACCTGACTGCATCTTCCCTATTGCTGACTGCATTTCCTCCTCCCCCAGCGACTCCTCTAACCCGCCCTCTCCTCCTCTCCCACTTCCGGCCAATCCAGAAACTCCCTCTTCTCTGACTCATCCTCCAGCAGCTCCGACTTATACAAGCCCCTATAAAAGTCCTGAACCACCTTATTCACCTACTCCACCATATTCACCACCACCCCTCCCGTTCCATCCCTATTCTGCATGATCTCCCTCACCGGTGCCTGCTGACAGAGCTGGCCTGCCAGCAATTGACTGGCCTTCTCACATAATCATACACAAACCCCCACACTCGCTCAACTGTCAAACTGCACTCCCCCTAGACAGAAGGTCAAACGTCCCCTGTAACTCCATCCTCCTCACCAATAGCTGTGGCTCCAGATCCTTCGCGTATCTTCCATCAACCTCCAAAATCTCCTCTATCAGCCACTGCCATTCCTCCCATGCTTCCCTACTCACCTTTGCCTTGAATAAAATGACCTCAACCCTCACTACTGCCTTCAATGCCTCCCAAACCACTGATGACGAGACCTCCCCATTTCGATTAAACTCCACATTTTCCACCATCACCTTCCCCAGCTTGATGCAAAAATTCAACAAACCCACATCTAGCCTCCACACCAGCCGCTGGGCCAGATCCTTCTCCAAGACCACATGCAGTCAGTGCGGAGCATGGTCCGATATCACGATCGACGAATACTCCCTATCCTGCGGTGCAGAAACTTCCACGGATCTCCTCCTCCCATCTCCTTCAAAAACCCGGCTAACACCTTCTCCCCCCCCCTCCCCCCCAACCACCCCCGAAGGGACCAGCAAGCGTGGCCGGTACCTGTCGATCCTTGGGTCCGACGCCATATTCTCCCGAATATCAGCTGGTGCGTATCCAGGTCTGGTATGGCTGCTAAAATCTTCCTCACAAACCCTGCGTCGTTCCAGTTCGGGCCATGAATGCTGACCAACACCACTATCTTCCCTTCCAACGCACCCGTCACTAATATGTACCTGCCCGCCTGGTCCGCCACCACCTTCTCCATCTGGAACTTTACCTGCTTACCCACCAGTGAAGCCACCCCCGGCCCTTCTGTAGAAGCCTGGCTCACCCAGCCCTTCTTTAGCCTCATCTGGTCCTTTACCCTCAGATGGGTCTGCTGTAACAGCAGCACTTCCACTTTCAGGCCCTTTAAATGCAAGAAAACTCACGCTCTCTTCACCGGTCCCCACAACTCTCATATGTCCTTGGTTTTGGCTAGAGCGACCGGTGGGCCCTGTCCAATTCGTATTGGGAGGGATACTCCCCCATCAACTTTGCTAGCATATTAGCGACGTAATCTGTAGGCCTCCGGCCCTCCACCCCCACAGGCACACCCACGTTCCTCAGGTTATGTCTTTGTGACCTGTTCTCCAGGTCTTATACCTTGGCTCTCAGCCCTCTGTTGATCTCTGCCACACTCGGCAGCCCCTCAGGTGAACTGGTCGCTGTGCTGCAACAAGGCCTCCTCCAACCCTTCATTTCCTCCCCCTGCCCCCGTACTGTCGGCGAAGTTCTCACCAACTCCTCTCTCACGAGGGCAAGGGTCTCACCCTCTGATGCCTTTCGAAATGCTTCGAAAACAACCTTTCAAACTCTCCAGCTATCACTTCAGTCATCTTCTCCACCATGATGGGCGTGGCACCACCCGACAGGCTCTCTCCCGCCATCTTTACTCCCACTGCATCCCTCACCACGCTGGATTGGTGGACGTTTGCTCGCTGCCTTTCTTCCTGGATTCCTCTTTCCGGTTTTTGACATTCTATAAATGCCCCAAACCTTCCCACAGCTTCTCACAAACAAATCTTCCTCAAAGCAGCATAAGAGATTATTGTGCAAAATTAAAGCGCATGGGATTGTGGGAAATGTATTGAGGTGGATAGAAAATTGGTTGGCAGAGAGGAAAGAAAGAGTAGGGAATAATGGGTCCTTTTTAAATTGGCAGGCAGTAACTAATGGGGTACCACAGGGACCAGTGCTGGAACCCCAGCTATTCACAATATACATTAATGATTTGGATGAGAAAACAAATTGTAACATCTCAAAGTTTGCAGATGTTATCAAGTTAGGTGGGAGGGTGAATTGTGACGAGGATGCAGGGATCCTACAGCATGATCTGGACAGGTTGGGCGAGTGGGCAAATCAATGGCAGATGCAGTATAGCTTGGATAAGTGTGAGGTTATTCACTTTGGAAGCAAAAACAGGAAGGCAGATTACTACCTGAATGGTTGTAAATTGGGAGAGGGGAGTGTGCAGTGGGACCTGGGTGTCCTTGTGCACCATTCACTGAAGGTAAACATGCAGGTGCAGCAGGCAGCAAAGAAGGCTAATGGTATGTTGGCCTTCATTGCAAGAGGTTTCGAGTATAGAAGCAGGGATGTGTTGCTACAATTACACAGGGCCTTGGTGAGGCCACACCTGGAGTATTGTGTGCAGTTTTGGTCTCCTTCTCTGAGGAAGGATGTTGTTGCTCTCGAGGGAGTGCAGCGAAGGTTTACCAGACTGATTCCAGGGATGGCGGGACTGTCATATGAGGAGAGATTGACTAGGTTGGGATTGTTCTCGCTGGAGTTCAGAAGAATGAGGGGGGAATCTCAGAGAGACTTATAAAATTCTAACAGGATTAGACAGGGTAGATGCAGGGAAGATGTTATCAATGATGGGTGTATCCAGAACCGGGGGTCACAGCCTGAGGATTCAGTGTAAACCATTTCGGACAGATATAAGCAGACATTTCTTCACACAAAGAGTGGTGAGTCTGTGGAATTCATTACCACAGGAAGTAGTGGAAGCTAAAACTTTGAATATATTCAAGAGGCAGCTGGATATAGCACTTGGGGAGAATGGGATCAAAGGCTATGGGGAGAAAGCAGGATTAGGCTATTGAGTTGGATGATCAGCCATGATCGTGATGAATGGCGGAGCAGGCTCGAAGGGCCAAAAGGCCTCTTCCTGCTCCGATCTTCTGTGTATCTATGTATGTAAAAACTGGGCGTAAAGGCCTATAATAGACTGCTCTGGCAAGAGCCAACAAACATACCACCTCCACCTACATGCTGCAACCGGATGTCCATCAAATTCTCTTGCATTTACTCCCAGCTAAACAAAATAAGACAGCACCTTTCCCTGATGTTGGATACAAGATATTTTGCTGGTTAATCTTTCCTAACCAGTCTAATCTTGTAGACATGGGCCGGAATTCTCCGATCCCACTCCAGGAATCGGAGAATAAGCAATCGCGCCCGCGGGGTCGCCGCCGTGCCGGTCGGGGGCCATTGAAAGCGCCCCCCCCCCCCCCACCCCGGCGATTCGCCGCGCCTCAAAGGGCCGGGTGCTCGCTGAGTTCGGCCGACTCCCGCCGGCGTGGGTTACGTATGGCCCTACCCGGCGGGACCTCGGAGTTCTGGCTGCGGGGGCCGTCCTGGTGGGGGGGCAGGAGGATCCGACTCGGGGGGGGGCATCCACGGTGGCCAGGCCCGCATTCTAATTCCGCGCCGGGCCCTTGTAGGGCTCCGTCATATTGCCCGGGGGCTGGCGCGGAGACGGCAACCCACGCACATGCATGGTCCCGCGCCGGCCGTGGCGCGCATGCGCAGACCCCGCCGGCCGTGGTGCACCGGCCTTCGAGCGCCGGAACAGCGGAAACCACTCCACCGCCATACTAGCCCCCTAGGAAGGGGTGAATGCCTGCTCCTCGAGGCCCTTTGACACCGGAGGCACTCGTGCCGCTTTTGACGCCGGCATCAGAACTTGGCAGTGGGACCGGAGAATCCCGGCCATGGAATTTTAAACAAGTTCATCTGGTACCACTCCTGAGTTAGGATAATCTGGAAAAACATAGAATCATAGAATCAACAGTGCAGATGGAGACCAATCGGCCCATCAAGTCTGCGCCGGCCCTTGGAAAGAGCACCCCACTTAAGCCCACGCCTTCACCCCATCCCCGCAACCCAGTAACCCCACCTAACCCTTTTGGACACTAAGGGCAATTTATCGTGGCCAATCCACCTAACCTGCTCATCTTTGGACTGTGGGAGGAAACCGGAGCACCCGGAGGAAACCCACGCACACACGGGGAGAATGTGCAGACTCCACACAGACAGTGACCCAAGCCCGGAATCGAATCTGGGACCCTGGAGTTGTGAAGGAACTGTGCTAACCACAATGCTATGTTGCTGCCTTTGTTTGTATATCATTTGTATTTCCCTTATTCACAATATTTACCTCAGTACCTCCTTAGCTGAGATTACTGAGTGAGGGACAATTAACAATGGGATTGTTGTCATTTCTTCCCAGACTGTGTGATAAACTGGAGTTGCCCTGGTTATAATCAGCTAACTCAACATAAATGATCAAATCTGGAACTTCCAAATGGTGCGCCAGTCACCTGCTGCTTTAACCAACTGCACCTATGTGGTGAATGTATTCACCAGATAGGTGGTACGCCTTTAAGGTTTGGTGTGATATGCCTTTAAGGCTTGGGTTGGAACCCAGGCTCTGCCTCCCCGGGCTGTATCTAATGTTGCGTCCAGTGGGTGGCGCTCAGTTAGTACTGAAGTCTCTGGCTTGCTAAGTTCTTTGCGTATTAAAGCCTTCATTCACTTGATCTCTCTGTCGTGTCTTAATTGATGGTATATCAATTTAATACGCAAACAACGACACTATGGACCCTGCTCTCAAGCCAGACAAACTCGATCTAGATGCCCGCACACCAGAAGCCAAGGAGATCTTCTCGCACTGGCTTCGCTGCTTCGAGGCATATATCGGCTCCTCAGAAGCACCTATCCCCGAAACTCACAAGCTGCACCTCCTCCACGCCCGGGTGAGTCACAGAATCTCCGTTTTAATCGAGAAGGCGGTCTCGTATGACGCTGCGGTCGAGATACTAAAGAAGCGCTTCATCAAGCCCGTCAATGAGGTGTTCACGCGGCATCTACTCTCTACCCACCGGCAGCGCTCCAGGGAATCGCTGGACGAGTATTTGGAAAAGCTCACCGTACTCGCCAAAAACTGCGATTACCAAGCCGTGTCGGCGGACGACCATATGAAGCTACAGATCCGGGACGCCTACGTGGCTGGAATCCGCTCAAACTACATCAGGCAGTGACTCCTAGAAAACAGGGCAAACGACCTGCAGGAAACGGTAAAATTAGCCACGTCGTTAGAGGTGGCCTACCAGAACCTCGATGCATACCCCGCGGACCCTGCGAGCCCCACGCGGACTTCACCAGACCCGACCTGGCCACAGGCCTGTGCCGCGCGGCTGCCCACCCAGATCAGGGGTCCGTAGTGCTACTTCTGTGGTCAGGGCCAACATCCAAGACAGCGTTGCCCAGCCCGCTCCGCGACATGTAGCGACTGCGGCAAGAAGAGGCATTTCGCTCGAGTCTGCCTGGCCAGACCGAAGGCCCAGAAGCAGAAAACTCACCAGGCCCGACCAACGGACTCACAAGCCCGCAGGCTCCGCAACGTGGCTGCATGCCTGCCGGACACGCCCTTTTCCGACACGTCATCAGCCTCGTGCGATTCGTAGGGGCGGGCATCTTGGCTGCCATCTTCTGCTCAACCAGACATGTGCGACCTATGCGGGTGGCCATTTTGTAACTCCGATTCCCAGGATGACGCAGACCACCCGCAGATTGGAGCAGTCACCCTCGACCAGTCGCAGCCGAAGCACCTGCGGAGCTCCATGATGGTCGTCCAGGTCAACGGGCACGAGACCCTCTGTCTCTTTAACTCCGGGAGCACGGAGAATTTCGTGCATCCAGCAACGGTAAGGCGCTGCTCCCTGCGGCACCTACCCTGCTTCCCAAACAATCTCCCTCGCCTCTGGGTCCCATTCGGTCCGAATCTGGGGGTACCGTACCGCGAACCTCGCGATCCAGGGGGCTGAATACACACGCTTTAAACTCTATGTCCTCCCTCACCACTGTGTGCCCCTACTGCTTGGTCTGGATTTTCAATGTAGTCACCGAAGCCTGACCCTGAAGCTCGGCGGACCCTTACCCCCCTCACGGTCTGTAGCCGCGCGACTCTGAAGGTCCTCCCCCCCCCCCTCACTCTTCGCGAACCTCACCCCCGACTGTAAGCCCATTGCCACCAGGAGCCGGCGGTACAGTGCCCAAGATATGACTTTCATCAAGTCAGAGGTTCAGCGACTCTTGAGAGAGGGGTTCATCGAGGCCAGCAACAGCCCCTGGAGGGCGCAGGTGATGGTCGTCTGGTCCGGAGGAAAGAGCCGGATGGTCGTGGAGTACGGCCAGACTATAAACCGGTTCACGCAGCTTGAAGCGTACCCCCTTCCCCGCATAGCAGAGATGGTTAATCAGATCGCCACACTACCTGGTTTTCTCCACGGTCGATCTGATGTCCGCCCACCACCAGCTCCCGATCCGCCCGGAGGATCGCCACTACACTGCTTTTGAAACAGCCGGTTGGCTCATCCACTTCCTTACGGTCCCTTTTGGCGTTACTAATGGGGTCTCGGTCTTCCAGAGAACGATGGGCCGAATGGTGGGCCACTATGGGCTACTTACCCGTACTTGGACAATGTCACCATCTGCGGCCATGATCAGCAGGACCACAACGCCAATCTTGAGAAGTTCCTCCAGACCGCCCAGGCCCTCAACTTAACTTACAACAAACAAAAATGCGTTTTCCGCACAACCCGGCTAGCCATCCTCAGCTACGTTGTGGAAAACGGGGTCCTAGGGCCCGACCCCGACCGCTTGCGCCCCCTCACGGAACTCCCTCTTCCCCTCAGTCTCAAGGCCCTCAAACGGTGCTTGTGGCTTTTCTCCTATTATGCCCAGTGAGTCCCCAACTACACGGACAAAGCCCGCCCACTTATTAAGGCCACGACATTTCCCCTGACGGCTGAGGCCCGTTCAGCCTTCAGCCATATCAAAGCCGATATCACTAAGGCCGCTATACACGCGGTGGACGAGACCATTCCCTTCCAGGTCGAGAACGATGCGTCAGACGTCGCCCTGGCTGCTACCCTCAACCAGGAGGCCAGGCCAGTTGCGTTTTCTTCTAGAACCCTCAACGCTTCCGAGATCCGACACTCCGCTGTCGAGCAGGAGGCGCAAGCTATTGTGGAAGCTGTGCGGCATTGGAGGCACTACCTCGCCGGTAAGAGGTTCACCCTCGTCACCGACCAACGGTCGGTCGCCTTTATGTTCGACAACGCACAGTGGGGCAAGATCAAGAATGATAAGATCTTGAGGTGGAGAATTGAACTCCCCACCTACACGTACGATATTAAGTATCGTCCGGGGGAGCTCAACAAGCCCCCAGATGCCCTGACCCACGGTACAGGCGCCAGCGCACAAGAGGATCGACTGCGGGCTATCCATAATGACCTCTGGCACCCGGGGTCACCTGGCTTGCCCACTTTATTAAGGCCCGCAATCTGCCCTACTCCACCGAGGAGGTCAGGGCCATGACCAAGGATTGCCAAGTCTGCGCGGAGTGCAAACCGCACTTCTATTGGCCAGGCAAGGCTCGCCTGGTGAAGGCCTCCAGGCCCTTTGAGCGCATAAGTATCGACTTCAAAGGGCCCCTTCCGTCCGTCAACCGCAATGCCTATTTCGTAACCGTCATTGACGAGTACTCCCGCTTCCTATTCGCTGTCCCCTGCCCCGACATGACCTCGGCCACTGTTAGAAAGACACTGCACAGCATCTTCACTCTGTTCGGTTTCCCCGCTTACATCCACAGCGACCGGGGTACATCGTTCATGAGCGATGAGCTGCGTCAGTACCTGCTCGGTAAGGTGATCGCCTCGAGCAGAACGACCAGCTACAACCCGCAGGGAAACGGGCAGGTGGAGAGGGTGAACGCGATGGTTTGGAAGGCCGTCCTTCTGGCCCTGCAGTCTAGAAGTCTCCCAATTCCCTGCTGGCAGAGGTCCTCCCCGACGCCCTCCATTCCATTAGATCACTCCTCTGCACAGCCACGAACGAGACCCCTCATGACCGTTTGTTTGTTTTCCAAAGGAGGTCCATCTCCAGGGTCTCGCTTTCACCCTGGCTGACAACTCCGGGACCTGCCTTCTCCGGAGGCATGTGAGGAGCCATTAGATGGATCCCCTAGTCGAGAGGGTCCTGCTGCTACATGCTAACCCCCAGTACGCCTACGCCGCGCCGATAGGGTTCCAGGGACCCAGCTGGAACCATTTTCAAAGTTCCTCACATAGATCAGGTCACTTGACTATTCGTTCGGTTCTCACAGAGTTGTCGGGCATGATTCACCCGAAAGATTTTACAGGATCATTTTGGGCGGGTTTGAGGGGATGTTTCACATCGGTCGCATCGGCGAGATCGTGGCCCGTATTCACCCGCACTTAGTCCCAAATATGAGGCCCCGTAGCTGGCTCCCTTACCGTCTGATTCACCCACTCATACCTCAGCTGCTCGCCGCTAACAAGGGGGGGGGCTGCTTTTAAACGTGCCTCAGCACTCATTCCTAGTCAAGAAGCGAGGATGGACTGTGGTGACCTGCTCCTCGCTTTTGGGATGTCTACCTGGTCAAGCTTCTCGATGCAGTGGATGAGAGTCATGGCACCCTTTCCACGCAGGGGGTCAGAGAACCAGCATCAGGATCAGCAACGTCGCCTGGGAGGCAGTGGCAGTGGCTGTCAGTGGGCAGCATAGCCAGGAGGAACGCTGTCCAATGTAAGAAGAAGGTGAATGACCTCCAACGAGCTGCAAGGGTAAGTTATCACCTCTCCTATGGCACCGGTCCCACCTGCCACCCCTCAATATCCCAAACCTGCCCTCATTCCACCCCATAATCCACTGGCTGATGCCTCGCACTCCCCCATCATCCAATCTTCAAGCTTGTTCCTCAGAACCCCATGGTGCCCACCAGCACAACCCCTTCATGTCTCGGTGCAGTGTCCACACATGCCACCTGCCATAGACCTCCTGACCCAACTACTGTGCAACTCACAATATCCTCTCTTTGTCCCCGCAGGAGAAGATAGCCCTTAATAAGAGGGAAAAGGTGGGAATGGGGGCGGAATGCCAGAGGTCCAAGTCCTCACCTCTTATGAGCAGCGGGCCCTGGAGATTGCAGGATTGCCCGAGGAGAGAGCAGTGACTGATAGCAAGGTTGGCCTGTACCAGGGAGGTGAGGATCCAGTATCCAGATGGACACCGCTGTGAGAGTCAGGAGGGGGTTTCAGCGACAATCCAGCAACTGTAATGCCGATTGGAGGAGTCCCAAACCCTTCAGGCGAGGGCACCTAGGCTAACACTGCTAGGCGACCGCAATGGAAAACCTGGAGCATGACATCCACACATTGAGCGGTGGTGTCCAAGGCATGGCACAGTGGTCCAAGATCAGAATCCCCCGAAGCAGACCCCATTCGGAGGATGGGTGTGAGCGCACTCTTAGCACAAAGACAGGAGCCAGACTTAAGCAGAACTTGAGGAGCACCAGAGCTTTCCTCACACCGAGTAGTCATCACTCTCCTGCCTTGTATAGCGACCCACTGGCAGTGCCGACACAGGCCCATCACACTGGAGTGAAGTTACACAGTCCCTTGGAGGGGATAACAGATAGTAGGGGAGGGGATGGAGTGATGCGGGGGGAGGGGGGATGAGGTGGGGGGGAAGTGTTAAGCTGACGGACACAGCCCCATCTCAGGAGAATCTGGAGATGATGAGGGCCTCCCTGGTCCCCCTGTCCGCAGCCTGCCCTCCATCCTTCAGCCCCTCCTCAGGCTCATCCTCCAGCCCGTTCAGTACCGTGTCTCCCTGCTCCTCAGATGAGGCTGCATGTCCCTCCGCTTCCTCCTCTTCCAGCATGTTGCCCCGCTGCTGTGTCAGATTGTGGAGGGCACAACAGACCACCACAAAGCGGGAGACCCTCGAGGGGGTGTATTGCAGGGCGTCACCAGAGTGGTCCTGGCATCGGAACCGCATTTTGAGCAGCCCGATGCACCGCTCAATGACAGCATGCGCGGCAACATGGGTTACATTGTACCGGGTCTCCACCTCGGTCTCAGGCCTCCACACTGGCGTCATCAGCCATCACCTCAGTGGGTAACTCTTGTCCCCCACACGTCAACCTGTTATCCTGGGGTGATCCTTGAAGACATAGGTGTCATACACACTCACAGGGTAGCGGGCACACGCGTGCATGATTCTGAGGCGGTGGTCACACACAATCTGAACATTCATGGCGTGGAACCCCTTCCTGTTATATAGGGCACTTTCTCATGCCCCAGTGCCCACAGGGCGACATGGATGTCATCGATTGGCTCCTGGACCTGTGGCAGCTCAATAATGGTGGCGAAACCTGCAAATCAGGCACCGTGGTGGTTAACTCATCACCATGTTAACGGACCGGCGTCCGATTCGCCGGTTCTGTGATTGATGCCCCACCGCGGCTGTACATAGCTCATTCTCCCCCTCGCACACACAAGCGTCGCAACCGAGATGGCCGCAAGAAGAGCAGCGCCGTGATTCCGGGACACCGAACAAGAGACTCTCCTTGACTCTGTGGAGGAGAGGAGGCATTACTATACCCCAGGCCGGGACGGAGGTCAGCATTCGCCGTGCCTGGGCAAAGGTGTCAGCTGCCGTCAGCGCCGTCGGGGTGGTGGCCCGGACTGGAGACCAGTGCAGAAAAGACCTGCACAACCTCCCTCAGGGTGACCAGGGTGAGTACCCAGTGCTGTGCCCCTTGTACCAAGCACCCTACCCCCACACGCATGTGACCCGCCCCCCCTCTCCCCCAAGGGACGGCCAGACCCCCACCCTGACCCACATGGCTGCACCCACACGTGCCAGCCGCAATGATCGTGTGTCCTGGGCACTGATACTATAAGAGACCCAACCCCTGGGCTGCATACTTCGGACCGTCTAACACTGTTGAAACCCCACCCCCCCCCCCCCCCCACCCCGCCCCAGGACAAGGCTGTACACAACCGCCGGGAGCAGGAGAAGGCTGGAGGGGGATCACCTGACCTGTGTGTGGTGTTGGGTGCTCTGGTGCACAGATGAGCCAACACAGTTGTATGTGGTACAACTCTATTTTATTTTAACTCTTAGAATACAGTTCGTTCTGGATACTCTGCACGTGCTGTCTCCCTGAGTGTGTTTGGTAGCAGATCTGTCCTGGTCCTCCTCTGCAGCTAATACTGACCACCGGGGGTCATGTCTGTGCTTTTATATCTTTCTGTCATTGGTTGTGGTGTTGTGTGTTCTGATTTGTCTGTTGGTGTGTCTATCATGATGTGTGTGTTTGAATATCATGACATCCCCCTTTTTTACAAAGATATGTGCCTACGTGGTTATAAATATAATTGTGTCGTGAGTGCATCTAAGAGTGTGTGTGTGTGTTGTGTACAGCGTGTGTATATGATGTAACTATTTACATGGGGCGATGTCGGGTGCGTCACACTAACAAGGTTGTACCATAACAAAACATGGATGCGAGAGAGAAAAAAAAAACTTGAACAGTGGTCCGGTCAGACGATATCTGGAACAATAAACAACAACAGGTTATAATACAGAAGTGTTTGACTTTTTGAACGTATGAACAGCGTTATAAGTCCAGTCTAATGGGTGACCGCCTCAAGAATGGGCTGGTCCTCAAGCCGGTTCAGCTGTGGAGATTTGTGGTCACACTGGTTCACCTTGGACTGTTGGAGGTGATGCTGTTGCTGAAGTCTCTACTTTACCATTTGTTGTACTTCGTGCAGTGCTTGGTTTTTTCATTCGTGCAAATATAACATTCAACATCTTTGTTAGTGTTGCCTTGGCTGTGGTTTGGTTCTGGTGGCGATGGAAGGGGCATGATCCGTGGCATCTCCACGAAGTCATCCTTGGGAACCAGTGGAGGATCCGGCGTGTGCGTACGGTTCAGTTGCGAGCGTGGAAGGCGGCGCAAAGCTCGCTGATTGCGCCTACGCACCAATCCATCCGCCCTGCATGCCAGGAACAAGGTGGAGTCTTTTTTCTTTTTATGTTTGTGGTGGACGGCATCTTGTAGCCGATGGGTCGTTGCCATCGAAGTAGCACCATCACTAATATCATGCAAGGCGATGACTGTGCCAGATGTGGAAGTTGGCCGAGACCGTGCACGCTGGTTCCGGCCACCTGCTGTGCCGGAAGGGCGACTCCGCAGAGAAACGTCGAAGCAAGTCGCCTTGGAGAGAGAATTGTTGCTCGCATCAACGTCTGGCGATGGCGCGAATTGGTGTGTCCATCTTGGACCGCCGGTGCTGGTTGCCACTGCCGACCCAGTGGGACTGCCACGCGATCCATTCCCTGTCGCCGTGGCATCCGCCGTCACCCTGAGCGTGCCATCACCGAGGCCGCGACACCGCCCGTCCGGAGCAAGGTCTGGCGTGCGCAAATCAGAGTCGGCGCTTGGCTGCTCCCCATCTGGAGTCCGGTCTGCCTTCCGTCGATGCCCCCCGTCCGGAGTCCCAACAGGTTCACTGGAGGCAGCCGAGATTCCCTGAAGCTGCACTTCTGGAGTCGGAACATGCAGGAATGCACCAACCAGTGGAGAGGCTCGAGCCATCGAGGGTGGAAGCGGTGCGCCGCCACCGCAGTCGTCAGTGGTCCCACCGTGATCGTCGAGTGCCTCGGTACGCACTAGGCGAGGTCTGTCACCTTGCACCTTTTGCATGGGAAGTGGGATGCTGTCGTCACTCGTCTCACATCCCGTGGATAGATCCTCATTTGCAGCTTGCTGTTCACTAGGGTTGGGTAAATTGTCAGAGTTTTCATCTGGTGGTGCACACCATGTCGGTGGACTGTCATTGTCTTGCCGTTGTCCTTCATTTGGGCTTTTCTTCTTTGGAATTTTAAATCTTCCCCCAGACATTGCAGAACCTTGTTTATTATCCCCAAATTCTCCCATATGTATGGTCTCGAATATAGGATCCAATGTTTCTATCGACATTGTACTATTTTCCAAAGAACATTCCGTTTCACTTTTCTTCTCAGGTACCTCATATGTATCTTTGTCTAATGTACATGCCTTCATGGTCTCTGGGTCTGATTTTGCTGGGACTGGCATGGTCACAGTCTCTCTTTTACTGTTCTCAATTGCCCACATTATACTCCCCATACATAACTGCTTAATCACTGGGGTTAGTGTGGTACAATGGATAATCGGGTCGACCTTATCTGCATCTTCACCATTAGTGGAAAGCACACTTGGTTCACTTGAATCTGCTGTGGGTTTTAAATTCGTTATCTGGCTACTCGATGTCGGTGTCCTCAGGATTCTTGCTCCAATGTTCTGCTCATTTATCAGTGGAGTGTGTATAGGTTCAATGCAATTAATGTTCCCCTCAAGGTTTGAAGAGTCATTACTGACTAACTGCTGGTCTTCGAAGTTCGGACTTTGCGGCGTTGTGTTGAAGGGAGACATTTGTCCCTGCTGTAGATATGATTCAGGTTGTGTTATTTCCATTAACTGAGGATCAATGTCTTGTCCATTTTTTCGATCCGTACTAAAACACTGGCAATTCTCAGTCTGCTCCTTGCAAGTTAAACATTCAATTAATTTCTTTAGCAAATCCTCAGCATCCTTCTGTGGCCGTGCAGCATCATTCATCTCTGTTCGGCTATAATGATCCTGAAGGTCAGCGCATAAACCTTTTTTCTTCGGGCTTGGACGAGGCGATTCCTTTGGCTTGTCTTCAGTTGGGCTTGAACAGTCTTCAGCGCTGTGCCCTTCATTGTAGCATGAGAGACCGTCATGGTCATGCTGCTGTGTAGTGGAGCATAGTAGGCTGTTATAGCCTTCTTGCTGTTCATGTGAGCATGGCAGACTTGCATCGTCTGCCGCTGGTTGGTCAGGAGAGGTTGCTAGACCCTCATGGTCGTGTTCCTGCAAGGACTGCACTCTGGAGTCTTGCGTTGCTTCTATCATGGAGGCTGTCCACGAGCTCCCTGTGGAGGCTTGTGACTCTGGAGTCACTTCTTGTTCATGCAAGGACTGCGCTCTGGAGTCTTGCGTTGCTTCTATCGTGGAGGCTGTCCACGAGCTCTCTGTGGAGGCTTGTGACACTGGAGTCACTTCTTGTTCGTGCAAGGACTGCGCTCTGGAGTCTTGCGTTTCTGCAATTGTGGAGTCTGTCCACGAGCTTGCTGTGGAGGCTTGTGACACTGGAGTCACTTCTGGTTCATGCGAGGACTGCGCTCTGGAGTCTTGCATGTCTTCTTTCATAGAGTCGGGAACGTTGAGCGGGACGTGGACCACGCTCTGTGTGGCAGCAGGGCGCTCTCCGTGTGCTTGCAGCGCTCCCTGTCTGTTAATGTCAGGCTGCAGCATCATCCGGTACTGATAAGTTGGGACGTCATATCTGCTGGATTGAAGATCCTCAAATCCGAAAAATGAATCCGCATCTGCGTCGGATTCAATGTGGGGGCCGCCAATGTGCAACACGAAAGGTTCGTCCGAGTCATAGTCGTATAGGACCACGGAGCTATCATTGGGCTCGCGAGGTCCGGAAACACTGTAAAGATCATCATCGAAGTATTCGAGGTCGGAATCATCGGCTTGTGCGTAGGTAACTGCTTGTCGGAGGGTTCTTCGGAGGTCAAATTCATCTCCTGGGTCAATTTGCGGCAATGTGCTGTCATTCCAGGTGAGGGAAGGTTGTTTTACAGCTTTAACAGACTTTTGTTTTTTTGATTTGGGACGTTTCCCTTTTAAATTGGATTTGGGACGTTTCCCCTTTAAATTGGTGCAGTCTGGGGCCTCTGACATCCTGACACTCGGTATGTAGCACGTAGGAAGCGACTGTGCATGCTCAGATCGCTGTTCCTTTACCGATAGCCGTTTTCTTGACTGCGCATGCGCAGCATCTCGCGCATGCGCAAACGAAACTTCCGGTTCTGCGCACTGCTCGCGCAAATGTGCTAGCGTGATACCTTTAGCAAGATGGCCGCCGACCTCGACCCAGCCCTCTCTCAGGCCCGGGATTTCGGCCTCTGGGAATTCGGGCTCCGGGATCCCGGCCACGAGGTGAGTACTGCCGCTTTTCTTACCTTTACTTGCCGATTGGATTGCGTTTTCTTCACAGTACTTGGAGAATTTGTCCAGGACTGCCTGGTAATCGTACCTTTGCTGCCTCCTGAAGAACCTGAACCTTGTGAATATTTCTCTTGCCCTTGCACCGGCGATGGTGAGGAGAAATTCAATTTTTTCACTATCATCCAGGTCTTGGAGTTCAGCTGCCACCAGGAACAATTCGAACACTTGCCGGAATCGCTGCCAGTTTTCGCGGAGATCGCCGTAGCACTGGAGCGGCTGCGGAACCGGGAGCTCTATCATTTTGCCTGGGCACTGCTGGTTGTCTGTGTACACGGAGGTATGCCGGCAGGTATCGATCCACTCCTGTACCATGTGGTGTTGGGTGCTCTGGTGCACAGATGAGCCAACACAGTTGTATGTGGTACAACTCTATTTTATTTTAACTCTTAGAATACAGTTCGTTCTGGATACTCTGCACGTGCTGTCTCCCTGAGTGTGTTTGGTAGCAGATCTGTCCTGGTCCTCCTCTGCAGCTAATACTGACCACCGGGGGTCATGTCTGTGCTTTTATATCTTTCTGTCATTGGTTGTGGTGTTGTGTGTTCTGATTTGTCTGTTGGTGTGTCTATCATGATGTGTGTGTTTGAATATCATGACACTGTGTTCCCTCACTGTGCCCGAGCAGAGGGCACTAGACATTGTCGGCGGGCCGGAGGAGAGGGAGGTCGCCGACAAATGTGTGCCCATCCCAACCCCCCACACCCCCTCACCCCACACCCACACCCCAATCCCCCTCACCCCACACCCCAATCCCCCTCACCCCACATCCCCCTCATCCCACACCCGAACCTCCCTCACTCCACACCCCAACCCCCCTCACCCCACACTCCAACCCCCTCACCCCACACCCCCCTCACCCCAGTCCTCACTACCTCACACCTCACCCCCATCCGGCTGTCTAACCATACATGCTGTCTTGTGTCTTACAGGACCAACCGGGAATGGTCCCAGGCCATCCGGGGCCCCCCGCCCCCAGCCATTGCCAGGGCCGGTGCCCCCCCAGAAATCTGAGCACCGATGGGGAGAGCAGCCGGAACAACAGCCCTCTGCCCGAGACGACCCAGGACACCACGACCCAGGATACCCTGGAGTTCGGGTCGGATGAGGACTCTGACTTTCCATCACAGCTGTTTCCGACCCCCTCCGCCATCTCAGATTCTATCATCTCGGTCAGGCAAATTAGTAAAGAGGTGTCTGGGACACTCATTGGTGCGCACCACACATTCGATCCGGTACAGCAGGTGCAGGTAGGAGCAGCCGAGGGGCCGGTCGTTCGGAGGGCAGCCCGGCCCCAGGAACCAGCTGCCGTCCAGAAAGGTCCTGAGCTCCTGGAACATCTAGTCCCACCCATAGTGCAGGCGCAGACAGAGAGCCAGGGACTAGGGGAGGAGATGACGGCCGGCTTCCAGAACCTCCAGATGCAGGTGGAGGAGTCCATCCGTGCGCAGGAGCAGGGAGTGGTGCCGGTCATGCGTGCAACCTGGGCCGAAACCGCATAGGTGGCATCCGCGGTGGAGGCAATGGGGGTGACGGTGACGGACATGGGTCAGAGTGTGCAAGGCCTGGGACATTCCGTGCAGACGGGGGGCGTGCCCAGGACAGCGCTGCCCACTCACGGGCAACCATGTGCCAGAGCCACCTGGAGGTTGCAGTGGTGTTCCTCAGCGTGGCCCAGTCACAGCAGGCCATTGCTGAGAGCACCAGCAGCATTGTCCAGTCACAGCAGGCCATTGCTGAGAGCACCGACAGCATTGTCCAGTCACAGCAGGCCATTGCTGAGAGCATCGGCAGCATTGTCCAGTCACAGCAGGCCATTGCTGAGAGCACCGGCAGCATTGTCCAGTCACAGCAGGCCATTGCTGAGAGCACCGACAGCATTGTCCAGTCACAGCAGGCCATTGCTGAGAGCACCGACAGCATTGTCCAGTCACAGCAGGCCATTGCTGAGAGCATCAGCGGTATTGTCCAGTCAGACCAGGCCATTGCTGAGAGCACCAGCAGCATTGTCCAGTCACAGCAGGCCATTGCTGAGAGCACCAGCAGCATTGTCCAGTCACAGCAGGCCATTGCTGAGAGCACCAGCAGCATTGTCCAGTCACAGCAGGCCATTGCTGAGAGCACCAGCAGCATTGTCCAGTCACAGCAGGCCATTGCTGAGAGCACCAGCAGCATTGTCCAGTCACAGCAGGCCATTGCTGAGAGCACCGACAGCATTGTCCAGTCACAGCAGGCCATTGCTGAGAGCATCGGCAGCATTGTCCAGTCACAGCAGGCCATTGCTGAGAGCACCGGCAGCAATGTCCAGTCACAGCAGGCCATTGCTGAGAGCATCAGCGGTATTGTCCAGTCACAACAGGCCATTGCTGAGAGCACCAGCAGCATTGTCCAGTCACAGCAGGCCATTGCTGAGAGCACCAGCAGCATTGTCCAGTCACAGCAGGCCATTGCTGAGAGCATCAGCGGTATTGTCCAGTCACAGCAGGCCATTGCTGAGAGCACCAGCAGCATTGTCCAGTCACAGCAGGCCATTGCTGAGAGCACCAGCAGCATTGTCCAGTCACAGCAGGCCATTGCTGAGAGCACCGACAGCATTGTCCAGTCACAGCAGGCCATTGCTGAGAGCATCAGCGGTATTGTCCAGTCACAGCAGGCCATTGCTGAGAGCACCAGCAGCATTGTCCAGTCACAGCAGGCCATTGCTGAGAGCACCAGCAGCATTGTCCAGTCACAGCAGGCCATTGCTGAGAGCACCGGCGGCATTGTCCAGTCACAGCAGGCCATTGCTGAGAGCATCGGCGGCATTGTCCAGTCACAGCAGGCCATTGCTGAGAGCACCAGCGGCATTGTCCAGTCACAGCAGGCCATTGCTGAGAGCACCGACAGCATTGTCCAGTCACAGCAGGCCATTGCTGAGAGCATCGGCGGCATTGTCCAGTCACAGCAGGCCATTGCTGAGAGCATCGGCGGCATTGCCCAGTCACAGCAGGCCATTGCTGAGAGCACCAGCGGCATTGTCCAGTCACAGCAGGCCATTGCTGAGAGCACCGACAGCATTGTCCTGTCACAGCAGGCCATTGCTGAGAGCACCGACAGCATTGTCCAGTCACAGCAGGCCATTGCTGAGAGGACCGACAGCATTGTCCTGTCACAGCAGGCCATTGCTGAGAGCACCGACAGCATTGTCCAGTCACAGCAGGCCATTGCTGAGAGCATCAGCGGCATTGTCCAGTCACAGCAGGCCATTGCTGAGAGCACCGGCAGCATTGTCCAGTCACAGCAGACCATTGCTGAGAGCATCGGCGGCATTGTCCAGTCACAGCAGGCCATTGCTGAGAGCACCGACAGCATTGTCCAGTCACAGCAGGCCATTGCTGAGAGCATCAGCGGTATTGTCCAGTCACAGCAGGCCATTGCTGAGAGCACCAGCAGCATTGTCCAGTCACAGCAGGCCATTGCTGAGAGCACCGACAGCATTGCCCAGTCACAGCAGGCCATTGCTGAGAGCATCAGCGGCATTGTCCAGTCACAGCAGGCCATTGCTGAGAGCACCGGCAGCATTGTCCAGTCACAGCAGGCCATTGCTGAGAGCACCGACAGCATTGCCCAGTCACAGCAGGCCATTGCTGAGAGCATCAGAGGCATTGTCCAGTCACAGCAGGCCATTGCTGAGAGCACCGGCAGCATTGTCCAGTCACAGCAGGCCATTGCTGAGAGCACCGGCGGCATTGTCCAGTCACAGCAGGCCATTGCTGAGAGCACCGACAGCATTGTCCAGTCACAGCAGGCCATTGCTGAGAGCATCAGCGGCATTGTCCAGTCACAGCAGGCCATTGCTGAGAGCACCGACAGCATTGTCCAGTCACAGCAGGCCATTGCTGAGAGCACCGACAGCATTGTCCAGTCACAGCAGGCCATTGCTGAGAGCACCGGCAGCATTGTCCAGTCACAGCAGGCCATTGCTGAGAGCACCGGCAGCATTGTCCAGTCACAGCAGGCCATTGCTGAGAGCACCGACAGCATTGTCCAGTCACAGCAGGCCATTGCTGAGAGCACCGGCGGCATTGTCCAGTCACAGCAGGCCATTGCTGAGAGCACCGACAGCATTGTCCAGTCACAGCAGGCCATTGCTGAGAGCATCGGCGGCATTGTCCAGTCACAGCAGGCCATTGCTGAGAGCACCGGCGGCATTGTCCAGTCACAGCAGGCCATTGCTGAGAGCATCAGTGGTATTGTCCAGTCACAGCAGGCCATTGCTGAGAGCATCAGTGGTATTGTCCAGTCACAGCAGGCCATTGCTGAGAGCATCGGCGGCATTGTCCAGTCACAGCAGGCCATTGCTGAGAGCACCGACAGCATTGTCCAGTCACAGCAGGCCATTGCTGAGAGCATCGGCGGCATTGTCCAGTCACAGCAGGCCATTGCTGAGAGCACCGGCAGCATTGTCCAGTCACAGCAGGCCATTGCTGAGAGCATCGGCGGCATTGTCCAGTCACAGCAGGCCATTGCTGAGAGCACCGGCGGCATTGTCCAGTCACAGCAGGCCATTGCTGAGAGCACCGACAGCATTGTCCAGTCACAGCAGGCCATTGCTGAGAGCACCGGCGGCATTGTCCAGTCACAGCAGGCCATTGCTGAGAGCACCAGCAGCATTGTCCAGTCACAGCAGGCCATTGCTGAGAGCACCGACAGCATTGTCCAGTCACAGCAGGCCATCGCTGAGAGCATCGGCGGCATTGTCCAGTCACAGCAGGCCATTGCTGAGAGCACCGGCGGCATTGTCCAGTCACAGCAGGCCATTGCTGAGAGCACCGACAGCATTGTCCAGTCACAGCAGGCCATTGCTGAGAGCATCGGCGGCATTGTCCAGTCACAGCAGGCCATTGCTGAGAGCACCGGCGGCATTGTCCAGTCACAGCAGGCCATTGCTGAGAGCACCGACAGCATTGTCCAGTCACAGCAGGCCATTGCTGAGAGCACCGGCGGCATTGTCCAGTCACAGCAGGCCATTGCTGAGAGCACCGACAGCATTGTCCAGTCACAGCAGGCCATTGCTGAGAGCATCAGCGGCATTGTCCAGTCACAGCAGGCCATTGCTGAGAGCATCAGCGGCATTGTCCAGTCACAGCAGGCCATTGCTGAGAGCATCAGCGGCATTGTCCAGTCACAGCAGGCCATTGCTGAGAGCATCGGCGGCATTGTCCTGTCACAGCAGGCCATTGCTGAGAGCACCGACAGCATTGTCCAGTCACAGCAGGCCATTGCTGAGAGCATCAGCGGCATTGTCCAGTCACAGCAGGCCATTGCTGAGAGCATCAGCGGCATTGTCCAGTCACAGCAGGCCATTGCTGAGAGCATCAGCGGCATTGTCCAGTCACAGCAGGCCATTGCTGAGAGCACCGGCAGCATTGTCCAGTCACAGCAGGCCATTGCTGAGAGCATCAGCGGCATTGTCCAGTCACAGCAGGCCATTGCTGAGAGCATCGGCGCCATTGTCCAGTCACAGCAGGCCATTGCTGAGAGCACCGGCGGCATTGTCCAGTCACAGCAGGCCATTGCTGAGAGCATCAGCGGCATTGTCCTGTCACAGCAGGCCATTGCTGAGAGCACCGACAGCATTGTCCAGTCACAGCAGGCCATTGCTGAGAGCACCAGCAGCATTGTCCAGTCACAGCAGGCCATTGCTGAGAGCATCAGTGGTATTGTCCAGTCACAGCAGGCCATTGCTGAGAGCACCGGCAGCATTGTCCAGTCACAGCAGGCCATTGCTGAGAGCATCAGTGGTATTGTCCAGTCACAGCAGGCCATTGCTGAGAGCACCGGCGGCATTATCCAGGTGATGGCCGACGTTGCATAGACTCATAGAGAGGTGGTCCAGTCCCAGAGGGAGGTAGCCCACTCCCTGTGCTCCATGGCCGCTAACATTCAGACCCTTGTCGAAACCAGAGCGGGCATCCAGGACTGGCAGCACCAGGTGTCGGGGGTGTGGTGATATGCATCACTGTAAATACACAAGGGGTTAATGTAAATATATTACAACTAAGTAAACACTAGAGGGAGCACCAGAGACATCATGTCATGCAGACATACAGCTAATGCACACACAGGATAGGACACGACCAATGGGCAGTCAAGACACCCAGAGGTGACACTACCACAAGGGGGCAACCTATATAAAAGGACAGGGCACACATGCTCTTTCTCTTTTCCACAGGCGACACTCAGAGAGAAGGACGGGGCAGATCGGAAGCATCACACCCACCACATGGCTCAAAGCAGACTGGTTAGTTAGACTGAGTTACTATAGCAAGATTAGCAGGAGAGTCGAACTCAAGTAGGAGAATTGTTAACTGTCCAATAAATGTGTTAAACCTATCTCCAAATCTGAACCTTCCTTTGTCAGAGTATACATCAAGGAAGCAACTTATGCTACATGACGAAGCATAACACAACAGGAGGGGCCTCGGGGGTTGGCTCCATTCTTACCCCCGTCCCATGGAGAAGCCCAGGGGCCATTGGGCACTCTAAGGCAGGAGGAGGTGCTGGGGCCTGTGCTGGTGACTCCTGCAGGCGAGGTGCTGGAACACCGCAGCACCTTGGACCCCCCCCCCCCATCCTGTTCCTGGTGTATCTGGTGGGCAGCGAGCAGCACAGGGTGGCACACGCCATCCGAGCAGCAGCCAGGCCCATCCAGGCCGGGCTGCCCCAGGAGACGTGCACCAATGGGGACCGTCGTCACAGGGCAGGAGTCACAACAGTCCACCTCCACTCCTGCTGTACCGTCTGGGGAATCACCTTGGTGTAGTATTAGGGCCCGTAAGGCCAGAAAGTTAAACACCAGTTAAGTTGGCACGGGTGCAGGACACAGCTTACATATAGGGGCTAGGGCACAGACTGGATATTATTGTTCACAATAAACACATGTTTACACCGTTGACACCTGCCTCTGTGCTCTGTCTGATGGGCGTGTGGGTGGGGCGGGCAGTGATGGCCACTGGGAGTGAGGGGTGGTGGACGAGTGAGGCCCAGTGGGTGAACCATGCAGCACCCACTGGGCCTCCCCCCCCCCCCCCCCTGACCGTCTCCATCACTCCGTCCCCAACGATTCGGACTGGCCAGCTCGCATGCAGGGATCACCCAGGTGGAAGGTGCACTGTGGGCATGAGTCAGACATTGTCTAACGATGTTGAGCATGGAGCTGATCGCAGAGTGGGCTGTCATCATCCTCCATGCCATGGACCAGACCCGCTGTCACTGCCAATCCAGTGTCCCCAGCTCGTTGTGCCACAGGTGTATATATAACGGGGGGGGGTGCACTCGGGTGGTTCAGTGGTGGGGGAGGTGAGGGTGGTCGGTGGTAGGAGGGGAAGGTGTTCAGTGGTGTGGGGGGGTGAGGGTGTTTGGTGGTGAAGGGGTGTGGTATTGTGGTGTCCGTGCCCCTGCCGAGCAACCCCCTCCCCCCACCCTATTTGGTGAAACGTACGTCGACTAATGTATCCCATGCGCGCTGGCCCTGCCGATGGCGTAGTGCAGCTCCCGTGCCTGGCCTGCCCCCATGTCCTGCTCATTGTCCCCCTCCCCCTCATCCTCCACGTCTGACGAGGCCTGCCCTCCCTCCTAATCCTCCTCCAGCACATTGCCCCTTTGCTGGGCCATATTGTGGAGGACGCAGCAGACCACAACGATGCTTCCGACCCTTCCAGCATCATAGTGGAGAGCCCCTCCAGAGCAGTTCAGGCACCTGAAACGCATCTTCAGGACCCCGAAGCACTTCTCAGCCACACCCCTGGTCGCACAATGGGCGTCATTGAAGCGGGTCTCTGCGTCGGTCTGTGGCCTCCGTATAGGCGTCATCAGCCACGCCCAGCAACCAGCCCCGCAGCCGGACGAGCTGCCCCTCGAACATGCCGGAGATCACAGATTGTGCCATCACGAACGAGTCATGCACACTGCCCGAGAATCGGGCGCAGACGTGCAGGATCTTCATCCGGTGGTCACAGACCACCTCAATGTTCATGGAGTAGGATTCTTTGCAGTTCATGAACAGCGGCCTCTTATCCACAGGTGGCCGCAGAGCGACATGCACCCCATTGATGACCCCCTGGACCCGGGGCATCCCGGCGAAAGCAGCGAAGCCCGGTGCCCGGGCATCCTGGTGGGCACGGTCCACAGGGTACTGTGTGTACCGGTCCGCCAGGGCATACAGGGCGTCGGTGACAGCATGGTTGTACCTGTGCACCAGTGCCTGTGAGATGCCGGACAAGTCCCCACTCGGCGACTGGAACGACCCCATCGCATAAAAGTTCAGCACTACCGTCACCTTGACAGCCGTCGGTAGTGTGTGTCCTCCCCCATTCCCCTACGGTACCAGATGTGCCACCATGTCACAGATGTGTCGGACAGTCTCCCTGCTCGTCCACAGTCTCCTCCTGCAGGCTCTGTCCGGGACGTCCTCAAAGGACATGCGGTCGCAATAGACGTGTGGCCTCATGTGGCGCCTCCTTGGAACCACCTCCTCCTCATCCTGTTGGGCGGCCGGCCCTCCAGCCTGAGCGGCTGCCACCTGCCCCTCTGCAGCCCGCTCCTCTCTGCAGCCTCCGCCTCCTGTCTGAGCCGACTCCACTCACGCTGCCACAGGGCTGCGTGCAGGGAAGCGGCCGCCGCCACGGCGGCCAACATCGCTGGTTGATGACCAAACAAGATAATCTGGAGGGGGTGAAGGGAAAACATATTATCATGGCGCATACCCCCGTGCACAACCAGGTACCATGGGCTTCATGGTGGCCCCAATTGCCCCCAGGCGTCCCAGCCACGCATGTCCCCTACCCCCGCACCTCGACCCCGTTGGTGCCCCAGGTTCCTGCTGCCAGGGCCACCATTTCATGGGACTGCCCTCACTGTTGACTGCCGTCGGTGTGACCCTGGGTGGTCCCCCGGTGGGTGTTGCCAGTTGAGTGGGGTGGCCAGGGAGGGAGGCGACACCCACCCATGGGGCCGTTTTCTTGGTGTCCACCCAGGGGCCGGGGTGGGTGGCCAGCAAGATGGCCGCCGTAATGGCGCTGGGTGCGTGGGCACTGCCCCATCATGTCGGGGTCTCCATGGCTGCTCGTCTTGTCCCCGCCCTTCCCCACCCCTCTCCCGGCCCTGGCTCCCCCTCCCCCCCCCCCCCCCCCCCCCCCCACCTGGCAGGAAGCACGGTGTCCGATCCGGGAGCCCACATTCCCCCACGCCAGCTCCTACCTCCTCTCGCAGCCGCCTCAGCCAGCACGCCGGTTCACGATTTTTAAAAGGTGGTTCGAAACACGCCGTCGGGTAATCGGCCCACCCGGGCGCAGAATCGCGGAGGCCCCCGAGTATTGGTCGTCAGGGCAGATAACGAGATGCATCCTGTACTTCCGGACCGCCATTTTGTCGAGTTGGGGGGGGGTGGGGAGAATTCCGATCCGGCGCGAAACCGGCATCGAGCCCGATTTCGGCGTCGGAGCCGACTCTCCGGCGGATCGCGTTTCGCGATTTCGGCGTGATGTCACGGAGAATCCAGCCCTTGGTATCCCATGTGTCAGAAAAACTGTCGCGGTTTCTCGATTGCAACGTGGGAGGCTGCAGGGCCCATGTGGTGTATCTCTAACCATTTGGAGTGTGCAAACCGGGATCAAAAATGTAGAACCCAGAAAAGGCCCAGCAAATTCCCCGTGCACTCACACCTGTGGCCTGCCAGGCCTCTCCCCTGGGTGCAGAGAGGCTGAAGTAGGAAGTTTTTGATTCTCCTGGCATGAACCACTCTTTTTTAATGTATTTTATTACAAACATATATCAAAGCAGCTTACAGCAAATAAACACCCCGGGAAACATACTTCCCAACAATCAACTACACAGTCTGTACAGATGTTTCCCCTTTTTCACCCCCCCACCCACCCTCCCCCCATCACCCACACCCCACCCCCCCTGTGACGAATAGCTCCTCAAACACGGTCACAAACACCCCCCCACCTTTTCTCAAACTCCCCTGCTGAGCCCCTTAACTCAAGCTTTATCTTCTCTAACCACAGGAAGTTGTGCAGGTCACCCAACCAAGCCGCGACCCCCACTATCCTGGCTAAGACCGTAAACACTTCCGCCCAGTATCTTCCCAATTTTTTGCAACCCCGAAACATGTGCGTGTGAATCGCTGACCCCCGCCCACACCTCTCACACTCATCTGCTACCCCCTGAAAGAATCCACTCATTCTCACCTGAGTCATATGCACCCTGTGCACCACCTAAAACTGTATCAGGCTCAGCCTTGCACAAGAGGAGGTCCCGTTTACCCTACGCAGTGCCTCACTCCATATTCCCCAATTGATCACCCCTCCCAACTCTCCATCCCATTTCTCCTTGACCTTCACCACCCGCTCGCCTCCCTGCTCCCCCAGCCACTTAGATACAGCCCCAATTCTCCCTCCCCTCCCACATCAGGAAGCAGCAGTTGCTCCAGCAGGGTGTATCCCGGCAACCTAGGGAACCCCCTCCAGACCTTTCATGCAATGTCCCGAACCTGGAGGTACCTGAACTCACTCCCACTCGGCAGCTCTACCCTCTCCCTCAGCTCCTCCACACTGGTGAACCCTTCCTCCAAATACAAATCCCTCACCTTGACCAGCCCCAGTTCCCTCCTATATACACTGTCCATCCCTCCCCGGCTCAAACCCATGATTCTCACACAGCGGCGGTTGCAACGACATCCCTTTCATCCTAAAATGCCTCCTCAGCTGATTCCATATCTTCACCATGGACTGCACCACCGGGCTCCGTGAATACCTACTCGGAGCCATTGGCAACGCTGCCATCACCATATCCCTCAAACAAGACCCCTTACAAGATTCCTCCTCCACCCTAACCCACTCTACCCCTTCTCCTTCCCACCACCGCCGCACCTTACCCACATTCGTCGCCCAATAATAGTGAAGCACGTTCGGCAACGCCAACCCCCCCTGCTGCCTCTGCCTCTGTAGCAGGGTCCTCAACAGCCTCGGCAACTTCCCCGCCCATACAATGTCCGAGATGATCATGTCCACTTTCCAAAAAAAGGCCTTTGGTATAAAGATTGGGAGAGCCTGAAAGATAAACAAGAACCTCGGCAGAATATTCATTTTCACCACTTGGACCCTCCCTGACAACGTTAATTGCAATGTATCCCACCTCCTAAGATCCTCCCTGGCCTCCTCCACCAGCTTTGTTAAGTTCCACTTATGGAGCCCCATCCATTCCCTTGCTACCTGAATCACCAAATACCAAAACCTATCCTTCACGACCGTAAATGGCACCCCACTAAATTAGCTCGCTGTGCCAGTTCATTCACCGGGAATACCGTGTTTTCTCTACATTCAGCTTGTACCCCAAGAACCCTCCAAACCTTCCCAACAGGCCCATAATCCTTCCCATAATCTCCAACGGATCTGAAACACACAGCAAGAGGTCATCGGCATAGAGCAACACCCGATGCGCCCTCTGTCCCCTCATAATTCGCCGACACTCTGGGAGCCATCGCCGACGGCTCTATGGCCAGCGCAAACAGAAATGGCGACAGCGGGCACCCCTGGCTCGTACCCCGGTGTAAGTCAAGGCTTCATGAGCTCATATCATTCATACTCACCCTCGCACTTGGCGCCACATACAGCAACCGCACCCATGCCACAAATCTCGGCCCAGACCTAAACCTTCCCAAAACTTAGAACAAGTACCGCCACTCCACCCAATCATATGCCTTCTCCGTGTCCATGGACCCCAGCACCTCTGGTACCAGAGTCCCCGACGGATTCATCACCACACTCAACAGCCGCCTTATATTACTCGCGAGCTGCCTGCCCTTCACGAAGCCTGTTTGATCTTCTGCAACCACCCCCGGGTCACAGTCTTCCATCCTCCCCGCCAACAACTTAGCCAATACTTTCACATCTGTGTGATCTGGGTCTATACGACCCACATTCCACCAAGTCCTTCCCTTTTTGGGGGATTAGTGTATTTTGGGCCAGGGTTTAGAGTATATCATGGAGTACACCTGACCTACAACTTTTTAGTAGATTTTCTTATGAGGAGCACAAGGGCCCACTTTCCAGGTGTGATGCAACAGAGATCTTAAGTATTTTTAAACAAAACAATGTTTATTCTATGAATCCAGTTAACATTTTATAAACACACAGTAAACATTTTATCAACTACCAACACTGATACTCCCCCAAAGATACAGTACTCTATAGGTAACCCTTAGGAACTTTTCTTTCCTCCAAAAACAGTATGTTTGCATTTCTTACAGAAACACGTATTACTTTGAAATTATCAAGTGATCTGGAGACATTATTTAGCATGCAGAGAGAGAGAGACCAAAAGGTAGCCAGGAGCTGGGGGAGCCTGCATAGGCTTGATTTCACGAGGCTGGTGGAGCAAATGGAGGAGGAGTTTAAGAGGTGGGACACGTTGCCGCTGTCCTTGGCGGGTAGGGTGCAGTCAGTCAAGATGATGGTGCTCCCAAGGTTTTTGTTCCTGGTCCAGTGCCTCCCCATTCTTATCCTGAAGGCCTTTAGGTGGGTGAACAGGAGCATAATGGGGTTTGTGTGGGCGCGAGGGACTCCGAAGGTGAGAAGGGTGTTCCTGGAGCGGAGTAGGGATGGGGGGGACTGGCGCTGCCCAACCTCTGCGGGTACTATTGGGCTGCTAATGCGGCGATGGTGCGCAAGTGGGTGATGAAGGGGGAGGGGGCGGCATGGAAGAGGCTGGAGATGGCGTCTTTTGAGGGTACGAGTCTGGAGGCGCTGGCATCGGCGCCGCTGCCGCTCCCTCCAATGAGGTATACCACGAACCCGGTGGTGGCGGCTACCCTCAAAATCTGGGGGCAATGGAGGCGGCACAGGGGGGAAGTGGGGGCCTTGGTGTGGACCCCCAAACGGGGGAACCACCAGTTTGTCCCAGGGAGAATAGATGGAGGGTTTTCGGAGTGGCACAGGGCAGAGATAAGAAGGTTGGGGCACCTGTTTGTGGATGGGAAATTCGCGAGCCTGGGTGAGCTGGAGGAGAAGTACGGGCTCCCCCCGGAAAACACCTTTAGGTATCTACAGCTAAGGGCGTTTGCCAGGCGGCAAGTGCTGGAATTCCCGCTGCTGCCGCCACGCACAGTACAGGACAGGGTGTTCTCGGGGGTGTGGGTTGGAGAGGGAAAGATCTCGGCAACGTACCAGGTGATGCAGGAGGAGGAGGAGGCCTCGGTGGAGGTGCTGAAAGGTAAGTGGGAGGAGGAGCTGGGGGAGTACATTGAGGAGGGGACGTGGGCAGATGCCCTACGGAGGGTGAACTCTCCCTCTTCGTGCGTGAGGCTCAGCCTCATACAGTTTAAGTTGCTGCACAGGGCACACATGACCGGGACAAGGATGAGACGGTTTTTTGGGGGTGAGGACAGGTGTGTTAGGTGCTCAGGGAGCCCAGCAAACCACACCCATTTGTTCTGGGCATGCCCAGCGCTGGAGGAATCTTGGAAGGGCGTAGCGAGGATGGTGTCGAGGGTGGTAGGATCCAGGCTCAAACCGGGCTGGGGGCTCACAATATTTGGAGTTGCAGAGGAGCCGGGAGTGCAGGAGGCGAAAGAGGCCGGTATTCTGGCCTTTGCGTCCCTGGTAACCCGGCGAAGGATTCTTCTTCAGTGGAAAGATGCAAGGCCCCCAAGCGTGGAATCCTGGATCAACGATATGGCGGGGTTTATTAAATTGGAGAGGGTGAAATTTGCTTTAAGGGGATCGGTGCAAGGGTTTTTCAGGCGGTGGCAACCGTTCTTAGACTTCCTGGCAGAACGGTAGACAATGGTCAGCAGCAGCAGCAGCAGCCCGGGGGAGGGGAGAGGGGGGGGGTTTCTATTTTATTTTTGTTTGTCTATACTGGGGGATCTGAGGGGGTGTATATATTTGCTATGTTTGCTATGTGTTTTGGCGGGTGTTAATTTATTCTTTATGTATAGGGGAGGGGGCACGGGGTTGTTTTGTTTTGTTTGGTATTTAATTCTATTGGGTCCCTTTTACATTTTGTTGTTGATAATTTGTGTAAACTTTAATAAAAATTATTTTTTTTAAAGTACCATTTCACAAGTGTCACAATGATTCCCAGGCCCCGTGCTTTTTCCCCATTGGTCGGGGTTCACGCACTCCCATGCCATAGGCCCTGAGCAGGTCACATGTCCCGTGAAAATTCACCCCTTAAAGCTGCCATGCTACCGAAGTGCATAAACTCATGGTAACAGACAAAGCTGTCAAAGAACTGTCAAAGGAAGCTAGGTGGCATGGAGAGAGTAAGGGAAAAGGGTGGTGGGGCCATGGGTTGGCATGAATTGACACTAAATTGGCATGGGGCTATAAAGGGCCATGGGGGGTGGATAGAGGGACATAGGTTGGCACAAGTTTGATTCCCGGCTTGGGTCACTGTGTGGAGTCTGCACATTCTCCCTGTGCCTGCGTGGGTTTCCTCCGGGTGCTCCAGTTTCCTCCCACTAGTCCCGAAGGATGTGCTGTTAGGTCATTTGGACATTCTGAATTCTCCCTCTGTGTACCCGAACAGGCGTCAGAAATGTGAACTGGGACTTTTCACAGTAACGTCATTGCAGTGTTAATGCAAACCTACTTGTGACAATAAAGATTATTATTATTATAAGGGGTATGACAGGCCATGTGTGAGGTGGGTAGAGAGACATGGGTTGACAGTAGATGTCTTTAAGACAGAGATAGATAGGTTCTTGATCAATAAGGGGGTCAGGGGTTATGGAGAGAAGGCAGGAGAATGGGGTGAGGTAAATATCAGCCATGATTGAATGGCAGAGCAAACTCGATGGGCCGAGTGGCCTAATTCAGCTCCTATGTCTTACGGTCTTATGAGAGGCTATGGGGTGGGTAGAGTGGAATGGGTCAGCATTGGGGGTATAAGGGTTCATGGGATGTTGTTGGGGTGGCATGAGGTGGTATTGGTTTGCATGGACGGAGAATGTTGGGGGGTGTGGGGTATGGGGCTGATTTTGTTTCATTCTTCTCTTATTTGATTCGATACGTGCCGGAGCACATGGACAGGCCTTCCAATCCAGCCTGTATCCGCACCCAGCAACCTCTGCACCCATTACCAGAGCGACGACCCTGACTTCCAATCCAGCCTGTATCCGCACCCAGCAACCTCTGCAGCCATTACCAGAGCGGCGACCCTGACTTCCAATCCAGCCTGTATCCGCACCCAGCAACCTCTGCACCCATTACCAGAGCGACGACCCTGACTTCCAATCCAGCCTGTATCCGCACCCAGCAACCTCTGCACCCATTACCAGAGCGACGACCCTGACTTCCAATCCAGCCTGTATCCGCACCCAGCAACCTCTGCACCCATTACCAGAGCGGCGACCTTGACTTCCAATCCAGCCTGTATCCGCACCCAGCAACCTCTGCACCCATTACCAGAGCGACGACCCTGCCTTCCAATCCAGCCTGTATCCGCACCCAGCAACCTCTGCACCCATTACCAGAGCGACGACCCTGACTTCCAATCCAGCCTGCATCCGCACCCAGCAACCTCTGCACCCATTACCAGAGCGACGACCCTGACTTCCAATCCAGCCTGTATCCGCACCCAGCAACCTCTGCACCCATTACCAGAGCGGCGACCCTGACTTCCAATCCAGCCATGCATCCCAGAATGAAAATCTGACCAGCGAGCAGCCTTCCTCCTGGCTCTGTGCACCCAATCTGGGAGCAAAGACCTGGCCCTCGGAATCTCAAAGCTATATCACCGAAATTGTCTCCACAACAGCAACATCCCCAAACATGCAGTTAAGGGTTATTGACGGTGAAGGGAAATTGTGCAGAAATTTCAAATACATTTCACTGCAATTCTTGCGCTAACCTGATTTGGTATACAGGGCTCAGAAAGGACAGAAGGGAGCTAGTGTCTGAGCACCCAGCAGCGACTCAAAGGAAACACTCCTGCCTCTGAGTCAGGAAAGTGTGTTTGAGTATGATTCACAATGCTAGAGGAGTTCTACTCGACTCCAGTTTCCCTGTCTACATTAGTGTTATTTTTTTCCCGATTCTAATCCTGATTCTGTGCCTACTTTAATTGCATTTTGCTACTTGATCCCATTTCTCAGTTTGTGCTAGTTCCATTTTCCTATATTTCACAATGATATCACAGTTTAAATGAATTGTGGATTGAGACAGGTTTATTTAACAGGGATGTCTCTGGCGAAACAGCATCAGGAATGTCTATCAGAATTTCCTTTTTAATTGATCATATTAGGCCAATGGATGTGGCTGACTCCAAATTAAATAGACCACGTCACATTGAGATTGATCTAGAGGACTTTGGATTGAATAATTGTCATAGAATCATAGAATCCCGACAGTGAAGAAGGAGGCCATTCAGCCCATCGATTCTGAACCGACTATCTGTAGGGGTACCCCACCTGGACCCACTCCCCCTACCCTTTCCTGCGTAACCCTACCTAACGTTTGGACATTGAAGGCCAATTTAGCGTGGCCAATCTACCTAACCTGCACATCTTTGGACTGTGGGAGGAAACCGGAGCACCCGGAGGAAACCCACGCAGACACGGGAACAAAATGCAGACTCCGCACAGACAGTGACCCAGCTGGGAATAAAACCTGGGACCCTGGTGCTGTGAGGGAGCAGTGCTAACCTCTGTGTGACAGTACTTTAGTCTATTGATCAATTCCACACTGTCTGCAAACATTGTGGTGTCAAAGCACATATTATACTGAGACAAGATCGAATATAATAATTTGAGAAAAGGCAAAAATTATTTGGCACAGATGGTTGAGTGGTTGTGAAAGGCATTCTCAAATAAAGCCCTTGTCAATATAAGACCATAAGACATAGGAGCGGAAGTAAGGCCATTCGGCCCATCGAGTCCACTCCACCATTCAATCATGGCTGATTTCAACTCCATTTACCCGCTCTCTCTCCATAGCCCTTAATTCCTCGAGAAATCAAGAATTTATCAACTTCTGTCTTAAAGACACTCAACGTCCTGGCCTCCACCGCCCTCTGTGGCAATTAATTCCACAGACCCACCACTCTCTGGCTGAAGAAATTTCTCCTCATCTCTGTTCTAAAGTGACTCCCTTTTATTCTAAGGCTGTGCCCCCGGGTCCTAGTCTCCCCTGCTCATGGAAACAACTTCCCTACATCCACCCTATCTAAGTCATTCATTATCTTGTAAGTTTCTATTAGATCTCCCCTCAACCTCCTAAACTCCAATGAATATAATCCCAGGATCCTCAGACGTTCATCGTATGTTAGGCCTACCATTCCTGGGATCATCCGTGTGAATCTCCGCTGGACCCGCTCCAGTGCCAGTATGTCCTTCCTGAGGTGTGGGGCCCAAAATTGCTCACAGTATTCTAAATGGGGCCGAACTAATGCTTTATAAAGCTTCAGAAGTACATCCCTACTTTTATATGCCAAGCCTCTTGAGATGAATGACAACATTGCATTTGCTTTCTTAATTACGGACTCAACCTGCAAGTTTACCTTTAGAGAATCCTGGACTAGGACTCCCAAGTCCCTTTGCACTTCAGCATTATGAATTTTGTCACCGTTTAGAAAATAGTCCATGCCTCTATTCCTTTTTCCAAAGTGCAAGACCTCGCACTTGCCCTCGTTGAATTTCATCAGCCATTTCTTGGACCACTCTCCTAAACTGTCTAAATCTTTCTGCAGCCTCCCAACCTCCTCCATACTACCTGCCCCTCCACCTATCTTTGTATCATCGGCAAACTTAGCCAGAATGCCCCCAGTCCCGTCATCTAGATCATTAATATATAAAGAGAACAGCTGTGGCCCCAACACTGAACCCTGCGGGACACCACTCGTCACTGGTTGCCATTCCGAAAAAGAACCTTTTATCCCAACTCTCTGCCTTCTGCCTGACAGCCAATCGTCCATCCATGTTAGTACCTTGCCTCGAATACCATGGGCCCTTATTTTACTCAGCAGTCTCCCGTGAGGCACCTTATCAAAGGCCTTTTGGAAGTCAAGATAGATAACATCCATTGGCTCTCCTTGGTCTAACCTATTTGTTATCTCTTCAAAGAACTCTAACAGGTTTGTCAGGCACGACCTCCCCTTACTAAATCCATGCTGACTTGTCCTAATCTGACCCTGCACTTCCAAGAATTTAGAAATCTCATCCTTAACAATGGATTCTAGAATCTTGCCAACAACCGAGGTTAGGCTAATTGGCCTATAATTTTCCATCTTTTTCCTTGTTCCCTTCTTGAACAGGGGGGTTACAACAGCGATTTTCCAATCCTCTGGGACTTTCCCTGACTCCAGTGACTTTTGAAAGATCATAACTAACGCCTCCACTATTTCTTCAGCTAGCTCCTTTAGAACTCTAGGATGTAGTCCATCTGGGCCCGGACATTTATCAATTTTTACCTGCCTGACTTGCAGTCACACCCTGCTGTCCCTGGCCACTGGCAGGATTTAAACTACTTACTCCGACAGGTGTGACTGCCTCCTGAAACACAGTGTCCAGGTAAGTCTCCCCCTCCCGGATGTGCCTCAGTGTTTGAAGCTCAGACTCCAGGTCATCAACTCTGAGCCGGAGCTCTTCGAGCAGCCAACACTTACTGCAGATGTGGTCGCTGCAGCTCACAATGGGATCTGCCAGCTCCCACATCAAGCAGCTCAAGCACATCACCTGACCAGCCATCACTAATTAATTAATTAGTTTAATTTAAGTTTATGAGTTTAGCTGTGTTTTTTTTTAAATTTGGGGCAGATTTGCTATCAACCACTCAGATCACAGCTTCCCTCTGACGTCACTTTTGGAAAAAAACAACTGGAAAACAGGAAGTTACCGTTAGGTTTTTATACTCACAGAGACTGCTCCTCCTCCGAACGGCTCCCGAAATTAGGCCCGAAGATAGAGAGCGAACAAAACAGTAGGGAAAAAGCACCTTTTCCCACTCTTCACCGAATTACCTCACTGCACCAAATTACCAAATTCTCACTCGGTCTGTATTTCTCTCACTCAAGCTATGATATATATATCAGAATTATCTTGATTGTTGACTTAGCGGGAAAGAAATATTCAGACCTGGAACTTGAGTGTGCATGCAGGGTAAGGATTGACCCTCACATAGGAGAGAGAGACCAACAAAACTACGTTGGAGAGAGCAGCCTGGTGTAATTTGTATTCAATGTTACACATTAATGGTGATGGAATTCAATGCTATCTGCTGGAGTGTTAAATGCATGAGTATGGCTCCTGTAACAATGCAGCAGGCATTAAACAACAGTAAACAGTTAATGGGAGACTGGGGGCGAAATTCTCCGTTATCGGTGGAAAGTCCGCCGATCGGCGCAAAAAACGGCGCAAATCCGACTTGTATCACGTCGGAAAAATGGGTCGAAAGTCTCCGGCCCGAAATGGGCTAGCATCGACGGAACGGGATCCGCGCTTGCGCACGTGGTTCACGCCGTGCAGCGTCATACGCGCCGCACGGCGTGACGGCTCATAAGGCCGCGCTGCTCCCCCCCACCCGACCGGAACACCCGACCGGAACACCCGACTGGATGGCTGGCTGCCGCTCAGCCCCAAGTTTCGAGTCACGGGATGTGGAGGCGCTCCTGGACGCAGTGGAGCAGAGGAGCGACGCCCTGTATCCCGGACACGGCCGCAGAGTTGCCCCACGCCACAGCCGGCGTCTGTGGAGGGAAGTGGCAGAGGCCGTCACCGCTGTGGCCCTGACACCATGGACAGGCACCCAGTGCCACAAGAAGGTGAACGACCTCGTCAGAGCAGGCAGGGTAAGCCTCCCCATATCCCCCCTCCCCCATATCCCCCCTCCCCCATATCCCCCCTCCCCCATATCCCCCCTCCCCCATATCCCCCCTCCCCCATATCCCCCCACCCCCATATCCCCCCTCCCCCATATCCCCCCTCCCCAAAATCCCCCCTGCCCCATATCCCCCCTCCCTCATATCCCCATCCCCCATATCCCCCATATCCCCCCTCCCCAATATCCCCATATCCCCATATTCCCCCTCCCCCATATCCCCCCTCCCCCATATCCCTCATATCCCCCCTCCCCCATATCCCCCCTCCCCCATATCCCCCCTCCCCCATATCCCCCCTCTCCCATATCCCCCTCCCTCATATCCCCCATATCCCCCCTCCCCAATATCCCCCTCCCCCATATCCCCATATCGCCCCTCCCCCATATCCCCCCTCCCCCATATCCCCCTCCCCCATATCCCCCTCCCCAAAATCCCCCCTCCCCCATATCCCCCTCCCTCATATCCCCCCTCCCCATATCCCCCTCCCCAATATCCCCCCTCCCCCATATTCCCCCCTCCCCCATATCCCCCCTCCCCCATATCCCTCATATCCTCCCTCCCCCATATCCCCCCTCCCCCATATCCCCCCTCCCCCATATCCCCCTCTCCCATATCCCCCCTCCCTCATATCCCCCATATACCCCTCCCCAATACCCCCCTCCCCATATCCCCCATATCCCCCCTCCCCATATCCCCCATATCCCCCTCCCCCATATCCCCCATACCCCCCACTCCCCCATAACCCCCTCCCCATATCCCCCTCCACCATATCCCCCCTCCCCATATCCCCCCTCCCCATATCCCCCATATCCCCCCTCCCCATATCCCCCCTCCCCCATATCCCCCCTCCCCCATATCCCCCCTCCCCATATCCCCTCCCCCATATCCCCCATATCACCCTCCCCATATCCCCCTCCCCCATATCCCCCTCCCCCATATCCCCCCTCCCCATATCCCCCATATCCCCCCTCCCCAATATCCCCCCTCCCCATATCCCCCCTCCCCATATTCCCCATATCCCCCTCCCCCATATCCCCCCTCCCATATCCCCCCTCCCCATATCCCCCTCCCCATATCCCCCCTCCCCATATCCCCACATCCCCCCTCCCCATATCCCCCTCCCCCATATCCCCCCTCCCCCATATCCCCCTCCCCCATACCACCCTCCCCCATATCCCCCTCCCTATATCCCCCCTCCCCCATATCCCCCCTCCCCCATATCCCCCATATCCCCCTCCCCCATATCCCCCCTCCCCCATATCCCCCATATCCCCCCTCCCCCATATCCCCCCTCCCCCATATCCCCCCTCCCCCATATCCCCCTCCCCATATCCCCCCTCCCTAATATTCCCCCTCCCCATATCCCCCATAACCCCCTCCCCCATATCCCCCTCCCCATATCCCCCATATACCCCCTCCCCCATATCCTTCCTCCCCCATATCCCCCTCCCCCATATCCCCCATATTCCTCCCTCCCCCATATCCCCCCTCCCCCATATCCCCCTCCCCCATATCCCCCTCCCCCATACCCCCCTCCCCATATCCCCCCTCCCCCATATCCCACCTCCCCCATATCCCCCCTCCCCCATATCCCCCTCACCCATATCCCCCATATCCCCCCTCCCCCATATCCCCCCTCCCCCATATCCCCCTCCCACATATCCCCCCCTCCCCAATATCCCCCTTCCCCATATCCCCCATATCCCCCCTCCCTCATATCCCCCATATCCCCAAGTGAATCCAGCCCTAACCTTAACCTCTGCAATGCACGCGCAACTGATGGCGTGCATTCATATACCTGCCTAACAGTGTTTTACCCCTGCCACCACCCCCACCCCCCCTCCCCCACAGGAGAAACGCGCACACAACAATAGGGAACATGTGAGGACTGGAGGAGGCCCCGCTGATGAGAGGCCACTGACCGAACACGAGGAAAGGACCCTGGAACTGGATAGCAGACCTGACGACCGGGAGGTTGCTGATGCAGAGGTCGGGGGCGTAGTAGCAAGTGAGCCACCGACAGCCCGTCCCCATATCCCCCTCCCCTATATCGCCCTCCCCCATATCACCTGATCACTGCCTGATGTCTAACCATGCATGCTTCATTGTGTATCGCAGGACCAAACGTCCAGGCACCCATCCCCGCAGATGCAGACCGCCTGCAGGATGCCCCTCAGAGGCCACGGGAGACGGAGAGACCCAGACCCTCCAGCATGCGACGCCCGCAGGATGCCCCTCGGAGGCTACGGGAGACAGAGAGACCCGGACCCTCCAGCATGCGACGCCCGCAGGATGCTCCTCGGAGGCCACGGGCGACAGAGAGACCCGGACCCTCCAGCATGCGACGCCCGCAGGATACCCGTCGCACACCACGGGAGACGGAGAGACCTGAAGCAACAGGGAGACGACACCCCCGTCACGTGCGGGAGCGACCACCCAGCGACGAGGGGGGCAGCCACAGGCCCCCGTCACATCCGAGCCAGGACACCACTACCCAGGACACCACTACCCAGGACACCACTATCCAGGACACCACTACCCAGGACACCACTACCCGGGACAGCACTGCCCAGGACACCCCTACCCGGGACAGCACTACCCAGGAAGACGAAATACCGGACAGTGACTCAGAGTGGATGGGTGGAGACGAGCCCCCACCCCAAAGTGCCATGGACTCAGAGTGGGACGAAGAGCACGACAGAACGTCACTGCTGTCACCAACACCCTCCACCATCGCAGAAACACTCACCTCGGTTGGGCTCTTTAGTGATGAGGCGTCTGCTACACTCACTGGTGCGCACAACACAGCCGTCCCGGTACAGCAGGTGGAGGTAGGAGCAGCAGAGGGGCCGGGCGGTCGGAGGGCAGCCCAGCCCAAGCGAACATCTGCCGCCCAGATGGATCCTGGGTTCCTGGAGTTACCACACCCACCCATAGATCCGATGCAACCACCGACCCGGAGACGAGCGAAGAGGGTGACGGCCGGCTTGCGGCGGATGCAGTCGCAGGTGGAGGAGTCCACCCGCGTCCAGGAGCAGGGAGTGGTGCCGGTCATGCGTGCCACCCAGGCCGACACCACACGGGTGGCGTCCGCGGGGGTGGCAATGGGTGCGACGGTGTCAGACATGGGGAACGGTTTGCGAGGCCTGGGGCTTTCCGTGCAGGCGGCGTCTGTGGCCCAGGGCATGGCTGCCCTCTCACAGGAGGCCATGAGCCAGTGCCAGCGCCAGATGGCAGAGGCGCTCAACACCATAGCCCAGTCTCAGCAGGCCATATCCCAGTCTCAGCAGGCCATGGCCCAGTCTCAGCAGGCCATGGCCCAGCCTCTGCAGGCCATGGCCCAGTCTCTGCAGGCCATCGCTGAGGGCATCGGCGCCAGTGGCCATGTGCGAGCCGGCGTCGCACTGTCACAGACAGGGTTTGCCAACCCCCTGGGCTCCATGGCTGCAAACCTGCAGACCCCTGTCGATACCAGCACGGGCCTCCAGGACTGGCAGCGCCAGATGTCGGGGGGGCGTCGGATGGCCAGTCCGTTCGCATCCCCCACCCATGTAGAGGCCTGGGGGCCATCGGGCACCCCGAGGGAGGAGGAGGTGGTGTGGTCCGTCCCGGCTCCCCCTGTAGGGGAGGTCCCGGAACACCGCAACACCTCGGACTCCCCCCCTTCCATCCCAGGTGCATCGGGTGGGCAACGGGCAGGACAGGCTGGCAGCTCGCCATCCCAGTCGCCCGGGCCGCAGCCTGGCCCATCTAGGCCAGGACACCCCAGGAAACGGCCGCCAAAGGGATCCAGTGTCAGAGGGCAGGAATCACAGGAGTCCACCTCCAGTTCTGCTGTACCGTCTGGGGAACCACGTAGACGTAGTCAAAGGGCCCGTAAGGCCAAACAATTAGACACTGAGTAAGTTGGCACGGGTGCAGGGCACAGATGAGTTTTAGGGGCTAGGGCACGTGCAAGAACTCCTTTGGTTATTAAAGTCAATGTTACACCAACAGAAGCTGCCTTTGTGCTCTGTCCAAAGCGTGCGGGAGCGTCATGTACGTTGAGCGCAAGTGTGTGTGTGAGGGGTGGTGTTACCTCAGCCCCAGGTGAGTCTGCCCCGTTCCCCCTGGGCCGCCATCAACATCCCCCCGGGCAGAGGGACCGTGCGCTGCAGTGTCACAGCCGCATGCAGGGATGGTCCAGGTGGATGGTGGTACTGTGGCCATGGGTCAGACATAGTCCAACGATGTGGAGCCAGGAGCTCACCGCAGGGCGGGTTGTCATCATCCTCCATGGCCTGCAATAGACACGCGTCCACCCGCAACTGTGTGAGCCCGGCCCGTTGTGCCGCAGGTAGATCGGCAATGGGGGGTGGGGTGTGCATGCGGGTGGGGTGGGTGGGGTTGGGGAGGGGGGTGAAGGTGCTGGGTGGGTGGATGGGTGGGGGGTGTGGGTGGTCGGCTGTTGCCATGGTGTGCGGTCTGTGGCCATACTACCCGATTCCCACGCCCATCTAGTCAGTGAAGCGGGCGGCTATCAGTCTGTCCCGTGCCCGCTGGGCCAGCCGGTAACGGTGGACAGCCACCCGCCTGTTTCTACCCCGTCTGCCCTGACCATTACCCCCATCCCCCTCATCTGGGGAGGACTGTGCCTCTTCCTGCTGCTCCTCCACTCCGCCCTCCTCTGCCTGCGGCACATCGCCCCTCTGCTGGGCTATGTTGTGCAGGACGCAGCACACCACAATGATGCGGCCGACCCTATCTGACCGATACTGGAGGGCGCCCCCAGAGAGGTCCAGGCACCTGAAACGCATCTTCAGCACGCCAAAGCACCTCTCTATCACTCCCCTTGTCGCTACATGGGCATCATTGTAGCGGTTCTCCGCCTCATTGCGTGGCCTCCGTATAGGCGTCATCAGCCACGATCGCAATGGGTAGCCCCTGTCGCCCAGCAACAAGCCCCTCAACCGGGGATGGCGTCCCTCGTACATGCCGGGGATGGATGACCGCGACAACACGTATGAGTCGTGGACACTGCCTGGGTAACGGGCGCAGACGTGCAGGATCATCATGCGGTGGTCGCAGACCACCTGTATGTTCATCGAATAGGTCCCCTTCCTATTGGTGAACACGGCCCTGTTATCTGCAGGTGGCCGCACGGCGACGTGCATCCCATCAATCGCGCCCTGCACCATGGGGAACCCGGCCACGGCAGAGAAGCCCACGGCCCGGGCATCTTGGCTGGCCTGGTCCACAGGGAAGCGGATGTAGCGGTGCGCCATGGCATATAGGGCATCTGTCACTGCCCGGATGCGCCAATGCACCGATGTCTGCGATATGCCGGACAGGTCCCCACTCGGTGCCTGGAATTACCCCGTTGCATAAAGGTTCAGGGCCACCGTAACCTTGACAGACACGGGGAGAGGGTGTCCTCTGCCAGTGCCACGCGGTGACAGGTGTGCCAGCAGGTGGCAGATGTGTGCCACGGTTTCCCGCCTCATCCGGAGTCTCCTCCTGCATTCCCAGTCCGTGAGGTCCTGGTATGACTGCCGGGGCCGGTACACACGGGGCGCCCTCGGGTGCCTCCGTTGCCGTGGGGCCGCGACGTCCTCCTCCCCCTCCTCGTCCTGTCGGTCAGGTGTCCCTCCAGCCTGGGCGGCTGCCGCCTGTCCCTCTGCGGCAGCCTGCGCCGCCTCTCTGGCACGCTCCTCCTCCTCCTCCTCCTCATCCAGGGCAACATAGACATTAGCGGCTGCCGCCACGGCGGCCAACATCGCTGGATGATCGGAAAACATGACGGCCTGGTGGGGGGGAGGGGAACGACGACATGTCATCATTGCCCATATCCCCTCCTTCCCCCAGCCAGGTGGCATGGACCGCATGGGTCCAACTGTTGGAGGCTGGCACCTGGCCAGGTGGACCAACTCACTTGCCCTCGCATCCCCCTCCCCGGCACGGACCCCCCCCAACCTCCTCCCCGGCACGGACCCCCCCATCCCCCTCCCCGGCACGGACCCCCCCCAACCTCCTCCCCGGCACGGACCCCCCCCAACCTCCTCCCCGGCACGGACCCCAACCTCCTCCCCGGCACGGACCCCCCAACCCCCTCCCCGGCACGGACCCCCCATCCCCCTCCCCGGCACGGACCCCCCCAACCTCCTCCCCGGCACGAACCCCAACCTCCTCCCCGGCACGGACCCCCCCATCCCCCTCCCCGGCACGGACCCCCCCCCAACCTCCTCTTCGGCACGGACCCCCCCCCAACCTCCTCCCCGGCACAGACCCCAACCTCCTCCCCGGCACGGACCCCCCATCCCCCTCCCCGGCACGGACCCCCCTCCCCGGCACGGACCCCCCCAACCTCCTCCCCGGCACGGACCCCAACCTCCTCCCCGGCACGGACCCCCCCATCCCCCTCCCCGGCACGGACCCCCCCAACCTCCTCCCCGGCACGGACCCCCCCCCCCAACCTCCTCCCCGGCACGGACCCCCCCCAACCTCCTCCCCGGCACGGACCCCAACCTCCTCCCCGGCACGGACCCCCCATCTCCCTCCCCGGCACGGACCCCTCTCCCGGCACTCCCCCGGAGCCCAGCCCACTCTAACCACACCCCCCCCCCCCCCCCCCGCCGCACACACACACACACACACACAACCCGAGACACACCTCTCCTCACACATTCAGACTGCGGCCACGCCATCGCCTGCCCAGAGCCAACCCCCCAGGCCGTCACTCACCTCCACGCTGGTCGGCGTGACCCTGGAGCACAGGGTCACGCCGATGAAAAGGAGGTTTAATTTACGTCGCCGTGAACGGTCATCACGTCGATGGGACTTCGGCCCATCCGGAAGGGAGAATATCGGCAGGCCGAAAATCGGCTGCCTTGCGCAGACCCGTGACATTCTCCGACGGCAGCGGCGCCATTAACGCCCCGCCGACTTTTCTCCCTTCGGAGACTTCGGCAACCGGCGGGGGCGGGATTCACGGCGGCCAACGGCCATTCTCCGACCCTCTGGGGGGTCGGAGAATGACGCCCTGGATCTGTCATTTACAAGCACAAAACATGTTAGGGAAAAGAACATCTTGTAAAGCAGAGATTCACTGTCGATCAGGTGAATGGCAAATGATAGAGAACATGACCCAAGGCCTGAACTGTTGGTGCATGAGGTTCATGGGCATAACTGAGGGGAGGCTGACCATTTTCAGAGTGGCTTTTGTTTATGCCTCTGTGAAGACTTTGTTTGAATAATAACAATGTCATCCTCAGCCCTTCTTCCAAAGCCTACCTGTTTTTTGCCAAGTGTTTGATCAGATGATCTAATATCTCTTTCTGTAACTCCTGACCACATTCGGTTATGCTCCTGTTAGATTGACATTTTTTGAAACGTTAAAGCTGCTATAAAAATGCAAGTTGTTGTTTTATTTCAAAGCCTAACTCATTACAGCATACCCTCGCTATAGAAATCTATGAAGACAAGCCAATCTTTACTGACCACACCTAAAATAAATCTTCATTTGGTGTTTCCAACAAATCGCTCCCTCTTGCAAAACCACCAACAGCAAAAACAGCTCAACTGATCATTCAGCTCCTCTCTGTGGGATCCTGCTGTGCACGGAGAAATGGTAAGTTGGTGTGATGACAACAATCCCGTTCACCCAGCTGTGGAAGAAACAGAGCCAGGGTTCTTGCTCCTGAGTTGGATTGCGGAAATCAGGAAATTTTCCTGCTCACCATGCCAACCTCGGGACAAACCCAAATGGTGCGACTTTCACTCTGGGTGGTCAGGGGAGGTGGTGAATTATGGGATGGATTCAGAGGTGTCCACAGGGTTGGCTACATGCTGAGGCCAGCTGTTCAAAAAGGTTTGCCTTTGTTCTGTGGGACTTCATCCTCATACTTTCTCAAACATCGGGCCCTTTAGCTCACACCCTCAGTTGCACACCCACTCCTGATGCCCCATCCACACCAACTCATGCCAACCCATGCTTCCATCCACCCCCACTGGACGACCCTTATAATATATTCCAACTTAATGCCAAATCACCCACCAACCTTTGCCCTTGCATGCTAACCTCCATGCCAACCTAATCAAATGCAGTATGAGCAGACATCAGGAGCCATGTTGCACTGAAATAAAATAAAGGCCGAAATATCTATTACAGCTTTTACTGTAGCAAAAGGGACAATCCAATTCATGAAAGCCAGTTGACAACATTTGAATACCCTAAAGTACTTAACCCCTTTAAAAACAGACTTGTAACCATAACCCTACATTAAAGATAGCTAATCCTGGAGCGGCCAGTGGCGCAGTGGTTAGCACTTCTGCCTCATGGCGCCGAGGACCCGCGTTCGATCCGGGCCCCAGGTCACTGTCCGTGTGGAGTTTGCACATTCTCCCCATGTCAGCGTGGGTCTCCCCCCCGCAACCCAAAGGTGTGCAGGGTAGGTGGATTGGTGTAGAAGCCAGGTATTTCTAATACAACTAATATAGGTAAAAGATAGCTGTTTAAGCGTAAATATTAAGTCCCAGTTTTAAATTAAGGATTGAAGAGACACATATTCTGCAAATGCATTTCACATAGTTTCAAAGTGCCAGGTCCCTGAGGGAGACTGTGTCTTGGCGGCAGTCGGGGTACACCACATAGGCGTACTGCGGGTTTGCATGGAGTAGCTGTACCCTCTCGACCAACGGGTCCGCCTTGTGGAGCCGCACGTGCTTGCGGAGGAGAATGGGTCCTGGAGCTGCCAGCCACGTTGGGAGCGAAACCCCGGAGGTGGACTGCCTGGGGAAGGCAAGGAGACGTTCATGTGGGGTTGCATTAGTCGCCGTGCAAAGTAGCGATCGGATGGAGTGAAGGGCGTCGGGGAGGACCTCCTGCCAGCGGGAGACCGGGAGATCTTTGGACCGTAGGACCAGCTGGACAGGCTTGCAGACTGTCCCATTCTCCCACTCCACCTGCCCGTTTCCCCGGGGGTTGTAGCTGGTCATCCTGCTGGAGGCGAGACCCCTGCTGAGCAGGAACTGACGCAGCACATCACTCATAAAGGAGGATCCTCGGTCGCTGTGGTTGTAGGCGGGGAAACCGAACAGGGCGAAGATGGTGTTGAGGGCTTTGATGACGGTGGCAGGCGTCATATCGGGGCTTGGGACGACGAAGGGGAATCTGAAGTATTCGTCGACCACGTTAAGGAAGTACGTGTTTCGGTCGGACGAGGGGAGGGGCCCTTTGAAATCCACGCTGAGGCGTTCAAAGGGGCGGGAGGCCTTCACTAGATGCGCGCGGTCTGGCCGGTAGAAGTGCGGTTTGCACTCCGCGCAGACCTGGCAGTCTCCGGTGATAGCCCTGACCTCCTCAATGGAGTAGGGCAGATTGCGGGCCTTTATGAAGTGAAGGAGCCGGGTGACCCCTGGATGACAGAGAGCATCATGTAGGGTCCGGAGTCTGTCCACTTGTGCGCTGGCACATGTACCTCGGGATAGGGCATCGGGGGTTCGTTGAGCTTACCGGGCGATACAAAATCTCGTAATTGTAGGTGGAGGGCTCGATCCTCCACCTCAAGATTTTATCATTTTTGATCTTGCCCCGCTGTGTGTTATTGAACGTGAAGGCAACCGACCATTGGTCAGTGAGGAGAGTGAATCTCCTGCCGGCCAGGTAATGCCTCCAATGCCGCACAGCTTCTACGATGGCTTGGGCCTCCTTTTCGACGGTGTTGCTAACTTTGGTTGGCTCTTAATTTGTTGCCCGTTGTGTCTTTACTTAATTTGCTCTGTTTCTATAACCTTTGCTCTAGAGTCGTCAGGTATCTTTATGATACCGCCACGAGATTCAAGTTCAAGTACTGATCAATAACTTGACACACCAATTAGTAAGATTCAAATCAAAACACATTTATTATACACAGTCAATCACTACTCATGCATAAAACTCTACTTACTAGACTATCTCTAACACATAAAGGCCTATACTTAGCTTTGGGACTGGCCCACCAGGTCAGGGGAACAAATGGCCTTTCGTTCGATTCTGAGTCTGCAGGATTCAAAGCTGGTATGGACTGGTAGCTAGGAGCGCCTATCTCGTAGCGTGCGTTGACTGGAGACTTACTTGGTTGGTGCGGTAGCTAGGCAGGTCACTGTCATGGGTTGTTTCAAGCTGCTGAGCGACCCTGCCAAGAAGACCGAATTGAACTTGGGGGCTCTACTTTATCGTCCCCAGGGGCTTCGCGCTGTTCGGGGCGGACCCCGTATCTGGTTCCAAGTGATTGGACTACGTTTCGATCACTTGGATCGATTTCTCCAATACTGGAGCCGTTCCCTGATCGCAGGGCGGTTCCTCAGTGTCCGTTGGCCTTCCTTTGTCTTGGCTCCTGCTGGCGCCAAGGAGTCTGGCTTGGCCTTATTCACCTTAAATGTTTCAATTGTTCCCGGGGATCGCTCATTAATATGCAGATGGTTGCTCGTTTCAGTGCTGTCTGGGTTTCTGCAAGTTCTAATACACAGGAAACTTTGCACCTACTAGTTTTTCCTGGCTTGGCTGAATTTCCCTGCATTCTTTGCGGATCTCCATTTTAAGTCGGGAAGTGGCCAACCCAGGTGGCTACACTCCCTCCTTGTGATCCCTAACGCGAAGCGTGAAGGATCACATAACAGCGTCGTCTTCACTTCCTGACCCAGCGAGCACTCTTCCATGGCCTCTACACTGACCATAACTATGCAATAAATTTTTAACTGACGATTCTAAGTGGCGCTATGCCACAACAGGGACATGCATTACAACATTTTTTAAAACGGTACCTCTAACTATCTTCGGTAAACTACACTCACTTAAACATCCAATCATACTAACTTCCTGACAATACAAAATAATAGCAGCATTCACATTTTCCTCTGGCTTGGCGGCCAAGCTCAGAGTTGTACTATCTCTCAGTTGTCTTTATTCACAAATGACGCCGAACAAATGCCCTTTATTGTAGATCAAGGGGTTCGGGGCCTGATGAAAACTGAAGATAGGGGATCTCATTCTGTATACCGGGGTGCGAGAGCGGTGGGCTCTCCTTCGCCATTTTCTCTTCCTTTTTTCTCTTCTCTTTTCCTGGAGCTTCTGGAATTCTGGGGATCAAGCATAGTTTCTGTTACCATCTTGTTTAATATCTTGTACATTAGCATATCTGTCTTTTAGTGCCAATTTCCCTTTATAATTGGTCACCATGTGTGACTCCCTCATTTATTTTTTTAAACCAAATATTTGGACTAGACATCTAAGAAAATACTGCCGTACTGCGAGCCGTCTCGCGGCTTGTGTGATTTACCATCCTAGTGTTTGAGGATGTAAATAGCATAGGGAAGCAATCCTAAGGGTTGCTAAAACAAACAAAAGAATTTTGAAAGTAATCGAGCCAAAATGGGGTGCGTATAGGCCGCGGCGGGTAAGATTTGGATGGAATCCCGGGTAGGACGGTGATCAATGCCGTATGTGCTCTACCCGAGCGTAGCTGACCAGAAGGGGGTCCTCAGGCAGGGCGGGGACCAATGCCGTTTCTCCACTGCCTGAGCAACCGGCAAGAACGGGTAAGAATGTGGTTCTGTCGACAGACTAGTCCTCTGAACTGTTGTCTGGGACAAACTAGATCCTCAAACAATTTTCTGTCGACAGACTAGTTCCCCTGAACTGTTGTCTGGGACAAGCTACGCTTAACAATAACATTAACGATCAAACATTGAATAAACATGCTGCAGGTTCCATCAGAAAGGACAACGTTTCTCCCAAGCGGTTCCTTTTTAAAACATCACCTGGACACCTCAGTTATCAGTTGCGAACAGGGTCGCAAAGGGATTCTCGTTTTGGGAGTCAGACTCAATGTCATCATCTTCTCCCGGATGCCATACCCTTGAATGGATGAGGGTTGCTAAAGCTGCATGGTGTGACTTAGGGTCCATCTCGTCGTTTCGGACGAGCCTGTATGAATTGTCACACTGCCAAATAGTTGTGTCTAATTCTGTGGCGATGGAGTCGGGGTTATCATTGTAGGGCGGAGGTTTTTGGTGAGGTTTGTTAAGGAATTTGATCAGGAAGGGATCACTCGAATCAAAAACTAACACACACTTGTGACCATTCCTGCTAGGGGGCAATGGTCCTATAAAATCAATCTGGAGGTTAGTCCAGGGACCATTAACGGGGCGGGTGTAGCTAAGCTGAGCTTTCTTTGCATATCTGTTCGGGTTATTTTGGGCACAGATAAGGCAATTTTCAACATAGTGCGTGACGTCTTCCTTTAAATTCGGCCACCTGAGGTGGGCTGTAGTGGGGTCAATTCCCTGATGCCCATGACTATCATGGAACAAATAAATGAGCTGATTCCTGTCCTGTTCAGGAACCACATAAAGGGTGTCTTTTAGGACCACGCTGTCATGTGTGGTCAGTGCATTTTTAAACCTATCGTATGGGGCTGGAAAGCTTCCTTTTAAAATCTCCCTGAGATTCCTATCTTGCTTCTGGGCCTGCACTAAATCCTCGATATTAGTCTGTGAGACCTGAACTGCATTCACTGGGGCGCTTTCGGGGGGTGTCCAAAAATGTCCATGTCTGGAACCTGCTTTAGCCAGTGCGTCGGCTTTTACATTTCCAGGTGGGGAGGAACGGTGGTGACTTCGTACTTTAATGACACCAAATATCCTGTCCTGTGCTTTGTCCAAAGTGTGCCGGAGCAATGTGGCTGAAGGGTAGGGTTTTCCATCCGCGGAAACAAATCCTCTTGTTTTCCACAGGGGTAGGAATCTGTGAGGCTGTTACAGACATAGAGGCTGTATGAGTATTTGTCTGCTGGACTGGGGAAGGAATCTGGGTGATCTACAATGTACGCAATGGCTGCTAGTTCTGTCGCCTGCGCGACTAAGTGTCCTGGTAGTTTTAAGGAGATTTCTTCTGGGGCGTGTGCCTGCGCGTCCTCAACATAGATGCCACATCCTGTAATGCGCCTCCCGTTTAATACAGTGGAAAAACCATCCACATATATTCTCAAAGGTGCGCACGTGCCTGTGTGCTGGGGGCTTTGGGGTGAACTACCTATCTTTTTGGGGGATGTTTTTGCGATAAAGGGGCCTGTGTTGTGGTGCGGTGAGATGATTTCACATTCGTGGGGGGTGCCTGGGTACTGAAGGTTGTCAGCTAGGAAAGTGTAGGTCTTGGTCCTTTTAACAGTGATGTCCCGTCCCTGCAAAAGAAGGGTACATCTGGCTGCTCTAATCTGGCTTACTGTACCGTCCTTCTAGTAAAGGTTGGGTGGGGGTGTGTTCCGTGAGGATTGTGATGGGATTTATTCCGGTGATGTATGAAAAGTATTGAACTTCCCAGAAAACTGCGAGCAAGTGCTTTTCACAGGTCGAAAATCCCTGCTCCACAGGATCTAAAATTCTGGAGGCGTAAGCCATGGGTCTTAACTGTTTGTGCCGTCCCTGGAGGAGCACAGCCGAAAGGGTACGCTCTGTGCTATCTATCCCCATAGCATAGGGGGAAAGCAGGTCTGGAACCTGTAGTGCGGGGGCTGCAATGAGTGCGCGCTTTAAAGTATCTACTTCATCCGTGTGCTGCGGAAGCCATTCCCAAGGGGCTCCTTTCTTTAGGAGTTCCGAGAGGGGTGCTGCATTGGTGGCAAAACCGTCAATATGGTTTCGGCAGTAGCCAACCAGTCCTAAAAACGACCAGAGGGCTGAAACATTCTGAGGAAGGGGCAATTTGACAATCGAGTCAATTCTTTTATGCTCGATCTCGCGTTTACCATGCGTGATAATCGTTCCCAAACATACTACTTTGTTTTCCAAAATTTGGGCTTTCTTGGGGGTCACTTTGCATCCAATTTTCTGTCGGTGTTCCAGGAGTTCGGCCAGAAGCGCGATGTGCTCTGCCTTGGTGTCTGTCTGCAGTAATAGGTTGTCCACATACTGGACCAGACATTCGGGGCAAGAAAATTTTGATAAACCATTAGCCAGCTGTCGGTGGAAAATGGAGGGGGAGTTGTGGAATCCTTGTGGAAGGCATGTCCACGTGTACTGCTGACCTTTAAAAGTGAAGGCAAATTTGTACTGGCACGCTTTTGCCAATGGAATGGACCAGAATCCGTTGCTGATGTCCAAAACGGTAAAATATTGTGGGTTGAGTCCCTGTTTGAGCATGGTCTCGGGACTTGTGGCTACCGTGGGGGCTGCTGCGGGGGTGACTTTGTTGAGTTCCCGGTAATCGATGGTCAGTCGACATGATCCATCGGGCTTTCTCACTGGCCAAATTGAGGCATTATTAGTGGAGGCTACTGATCTAAGTACGCCTTGTTCTAATAAGCTGTCAATTACCTTTGAGATTTCTCCCTCTGCCTCTTGGGGAAATCCGTATTGCTTCTGGGGTCTAGGGTCAGGTCCTGTTATTTGAACCAAACCAACCATCCTGCCGCAGTCATGTTTATGACTTGCAAATGCGGTCCTGTTTTTCTGTAGAACTGCCCTAACCTGTTTGTCTGCACTAATCGTGGTCGGGTCAAACCAAAATCGCCGACTGCGCTCATCTTATTAACATACTCACCTACTGTGAGCATTGCGGGGGCTCTTGCTGACTTTGTCATTTTCCAGACACATTGATTTACTGGGTCAAATGAAAGGTTGTGGGAGTTCATGTAATCGATGCCCAAAATGTGTTCTGCTGTGTGGTCCAGATCGACCAAAGCTATGGCGTGTTTTGTTGTAATATTGCCAATTTGAATGGGTACAGGGGCTGTGATGTGTCCCTGTTGTGAGTGGCCTGTAAAGCTGCTGAGGGTGATTATGGCTTTAGTGGACCACGTGTCCTTTTGAAACATGGTGGAGGAATTTATTGTGGTGCGGGACCCTCCTGCGTCCCAGAGAAATTTGATGGGTTGTCCCCGTATTTTCGCTGCAACGACTGGTCGGCCGGACCAATCCCAAAGGGTGTCGCAGACCCAGGTGGGGAAGCCCAAACACCGTCACTCAGTTCCGCTCATGTCTGTCTGGTCTGAATGGGTGCTTACACTGTGTATGGGCTTTGTCCTGATAGTATTTAGAGTGCCTGCCTGCTGGGCTCTCTGTGGCTTTCGTGGGGCAAAGTGACCTAATTGTCCACAGTTGTAACACTCCTGTGGTTTCTGTGGGGGGCTGTTGCTGCCTTCGTTCACCCATGCCAGGTTCTGGTGTGCTTTAACTTCTTGGATATCTGCCTCTGCCTACTGTTCTTCGGGTTTTCTAATCGCAGGTTTGTTGTGGACAAATTGCTCCCAGGACCGGGACAACCTTTTTAAAACCCACTTTTCGTTGTGCACTTCTTCCGAGGGGTCATAATTGGTACAAGCTTTTTGCCCTGCCTCTGTGGCATGGGAGTTAAGGGTGCGGGGCCATTTGGCCATGTTGTCTGGGGACAAATGGGCGCGGTCTAAGTTTCCAAAAACGGCTGGAAAATGAATCCACAGGCATCCAGCAAACGCTGTGGGGTGTTCGGTTTTCTTCTGCCTGCACTTATTCAGGCCTTCTACTGGGTCACCTCTGTTATAGCCGATCGCGTCTAGGATCGCCGTGTGCATCTCTGCAAGGGTGCCTCCTCCTACATTCTGTGGGTCGGGAAGGGCTGCTACGACCGAAGGGTCTAAGCTTAAAACAGTGAGCTTCACTTGCTCACGCTCATCCAGGCCGTACATGGTCGCCTGCTGCTTCACTCTAGCAAAGAAGTGGTGGGGGTCTGAGGTGGGGAGGAACGGTGTGATCTTTTTGCACGTGTCCCGTAATTGGGTCACGGTTAAGGGGGTGCTGTAAAGGAATTCCGCGTCTCCTTCCGATGTGACTTTGCGGTGGGTAGTGACTGGATTCATGGGTGCCTGATCTATCTGCTCTGTGGGGGGTTGGGGTGCTTTTCTCTTTTGGTGCGTTCCTTGCGCACATGTTCCCTGAACATACCTATGCGCGGTTTTGTTTAATTCTTGCCAATCAGGGCCATCTTCCTCATCTAATTGGGATCCAAAGATGCTCTAAAACCCATTTTGCACTGAAAGCAAAGACTGCAGTTCCACAATCTGCTTCCTGTATTTTGCATGATCCACTGAGCTTTGTCTGTGCTCCGTGGTAGCAGCATGGAGTGCTCTTAATGCTGCTTTTAGATCGCTGCACTGCCTTTGCAATGCCTCTACCTGTTTCTCTGTCTCTTCTCTTACCAGGACTGCACGTTGCATGTCCTGATAGGCCTTATCGTATTGAGTTTGGAAGCTGCTCAGATGCGCTAGACAAGACTGGTATGCCCGCTTGGCATCATCCACCTCTCCGTCCTTTGCTGCCAACTTCCTTCTTAAATCTATATTCTCTCTCTCGATCTCACTAACATCAACCTTGCTCATTCGATGTCTCTCTTCTATCTCTTTGCGGAGCGTCCGAACGACCTCCTCTGTGCCTCGCAATTGTGCCAGACAGGACACGATTGCCATCGGCTTGCGAGCTTTCCCTAAGCTTTTCTTATGGATCTCTGACAGGTTCTCCCACCAAACATCTCCTATACTCCCGGGTCCTGTTTCCTCATTATCACAGAATTCACTCCAAAGGGGCTATCCATTCCCTTTGAGATATTTTCTGATCTCTTCTTCCCAAAAGGGACACTGTCCTACTCTGCTGCTGGTCGCTGCGACCTCGAATTCCTGGGGGTTCATAAGGCGTTCCATTGCCTTCATTGCCATTTTACTATCTGAATGCTCTTTTAAAATTTGGAACAAGGGGTATTAAGGCGGTGCTGTAAACACGGGTACGGCGTTCGCTATTTTCCGGAATACAAACTCCCGACAGTTTTTCGCAACAAAAATCTACCAGATTTACCTTATAGTTACGCATACATTAACACGCTTCCGAATTATGAGGATTGATCAGAACTGCTTGAACACTTGACTGTTTCTGTTCCCAATTGGATTCTCAATTCAAATTTTGGGTTCTCCCAAAGTGGTTAGGCCACTTTTAAGTCGGGTCCCGTCAGAATGTCGGCAGTAATTGTTGCTAACTTTGGTTGGCTCTTAATTTGTTGCCCGTTGTGTCTTTACTTAATTTGCTCTGTTTCTATAACCTTTGCTCTAGAGTCGCCAGGTATCTTTATGATACCGCCACGAGGTTCAAGTTCAAGTACTGATCAATAACTCGACACACCAATTAGTAAGATTCAAATCAAAACACATTTATTATACACAGTCAATCACTACACATGCATAAAACTCTACTGGCTAGACTATCTCTAACACTAAAAGGCCTATACTTAGCTTTGGGACTGGCCGACCAGGTCAGGGGAACAAATGGCCTTTTGTTTGATTCTGAGTCTGCAGGATTCAAAGCTGGTATGGACTGGTAGCGAGGAGCGCCTATCTCGTAGCGTACGTTGACTGGAGACTTACTTGGTTGGTGCGGCAGCTAGGCAGGTCACTGTCAAGGGTTGTTTCAAGCTGCTGAGTGACCCTGCCAAGAAGACCGAATTGAACTTGCGGGCTCTACTTTATAGTCCCCAGGGGCTTCGCGCCGTTCGGGGCGGACCCCGTATCTAGTTCCGAGTGATTTGACTACGTTCCGATCACTTGGATCGATTTCTCCAATACTGGAGCCGTTCCCTGATCGCAGGATGGTTCCTCAGTGTCCGTTGGCCTTCCTTTGTCTTGGCTCCTGCTGGCACCGAGGAGTCTGGCTTGGCCTTATTCACCTTAAATGTTTCACTTGTTCCCGGGGATCGCACATTAATATGCAATGGTTGCTAGTTTCAGTGCTGTCTGGGTTTCTGCAAGTTCTAATACACAGGAAACTTTGCACCTGCTAGTTTTTCCTGGCTTGGCTGAATTTCCCTGCATTCTTTGCGGATCTCCATTTTAAGTTGGGAAGTGGCCAACCCAGGTGGCTACACAGGAGGAGTGCCGAATTTCGGAGGCGTGGAGGGTGCGTGAAAAGAATGCCACGGGCCTGCCTGCCTGTTTGAGGGTGGCGGCCAGAGCGACGTCTGATACATCGCTCTCGACTTGAAAGGGGAGCGTCTCGTCGACCGCGTGCATCGCAGCCTTGGCGATGTCGGCCTTGATACGGTTGAAGGCCTGGTGAGCCTCGGCCGTCAGGGGGAAAAGGTTGGAGTGAATGAGGGGGCGTGCCTTGTCCGCATAGTTAGGGACCCACTGGGCATAGTATGAGAAGATCCCCAGGCATCGTTTGAGGGCCTTGGGGCAGTGGGGGAGGGGGAGTTCCATGAGGGGGCGCATGCGATCGTGGTTGGGCCCTAGAACTCCACTTTGCACCACATAGTCGAGGATGGCTAAGCGGTGGTGCTGAACACGCACTTCTCCTTGTTGTACGTTAGGTTGAGGAGTTTGGCGGTGTGGAGGAAATTGGAAAGGTTAGCGTCGTGGTCCTGCTGGTCATGACCGCAGGTGGTGACCTTATCCAGGTACGGGAAGGTGGCCCGCAGTCCGTACCGGTCAACCATTCGGTCCATCTTCCGTTGGAAGACCGCAGCCCCATTAGTGACGCCGAAGGGAACCCTAAGGAAGTGGTAAAGGCGGCCGTCCGCTTCAAACGCGGTGTACGGGCGGTCTGCCTTGCGAATGGGGAGCTGGTGGTAGGCAGATTTCAGGTCTACTGTCGAGAAGACCCGGTACTGTGCAATCTGATTGACCATATCAGATATGCGTGGGAGGGGGTACGCGTCGAGCTGCGTGTACTGATTGATGGTCTGACTGGAGTCAACGACCATCCTGTTTTTCTACCCAGTTTTCACAACTACCATTTGGGCTCTCCTGGGGCTGTTGCTGACCTCGATAATGCCTTCCCGAAGCAGCCGCTGGACCTCGGACCTGATGAAGGTCCTGTCCTGGGCACTGTACCGTCTGCTCCTGGTGGCGATGGGTTTGCAATCCGGGGTGAGGTTTGCAAACAGAGAAGGCGGGTCGACCTTAAGGGTCGTGAGACCGCACACAGTAAGGGGTGGTAGGGGCCCGTCGAGTTTCAGGGTTAGACTTTGGAGGTTGCAATGGAAGTCCAGGCCGAGTAGCAAGGCAGCGCAGAAGTTGGGGAGGACATAGAGCCGGAAGTCGCTGAATTCTACGCCCTGGATGGTGAGGGTGGCGATGCAGTACCCCTGGTTCTCCACGGAGTAGGATCCAGAGGCCAGGGAGATTCTCTGGTTAATGGGGTGTACCGCGAAGGAGCAGCGCCTTACCGTCTGGGGGTGGATGAAGTTCTCTGTGCTCCCGGAGTCAATAAGGCATGATGTCTTGTGCCCATCGGCCTTTACCGTCGTCGACACGGTTGCGAGGTTGTGCAGCCAGGACTGGTCGATCGTGATGGAGGCCAGCTGCAGCTGGTGTTGGAAGGCCCATGGCTGGTCAGCAGGCGGTGAGCGACCCGATGAGGTGCCCAACGAGCAGGGGTCCTGAGGCGGGGAAGATGGCGACGCCCTTGTGGCGCACGTGTCCTGAGGCAAGCAAGATGGCGGCGCCCACGGGCCGCACGTGGTCTGAGGCGAGAAAGATGACGGCGCCCACGGGCCACACGTGGGTTGCAGGGGCGAAAATGGCGGCGCCCATGGGTCGCACGTGGGGGTGTGCAGGAAAAATGGGCTTGGTTACAATGGCGATCGAGCGGGCCTGGCTCACAGCAGTGAAATGTCCTTTCTTCCCGCAGGCCTTGCAGAGTACGCTCCGCGCCGGGCAGCACTGCCGGGGGTGCTTTGTCTGTCCGCAGAAGTAGCACTTGGGTCCCTAAAGTAATCTTTAATTTATGGGATCTTAACCTGTCAAACTACGCCAAGTTTGGGGGAAGCATAGTTGATGAATCAAGTCCTGGCACAATACGACAAGTTGTAAGATTTGTACTATTTCTGGACTATGCCAAGTTGTTCGATTCCTTGTATTATTCGACTGTGTAACGTTGAAGGAATTTATATTATCTCTGCTATTCGGTTATCAGTAGCACTTTGCGAATACTGGAACTCAGCAGAAATTTGCAGTTAAAACTTCTCAGGTGCCAAAAAGAATTATTTTATTTGTAGTCGCTTGATTACAATTTGAAAGTCATTTAAAAGGCAATTCGTAGACATTTCGAAGCTTTCAGAGAATTACAGACATTATCTTTCTTTGCTTAGGCAGGCAGCTCGAAAGTAACTTTTAAAAGGTCAAAGTCTGGCAATGAAACATAAAAAGAGAGAGAGAGAAAGCTAATCTTCAGCTAAACTCAAACTCAAAGTCAAAAGTGGACTAACATCACTGACACAGGCTAACAGACTGACAGGCTGACAGAACCCCCAAAAGACATCTCCTAAACTAACAGAAAGACAAACTGACAGACTCAAAGACAGAAATTAAGGACAGACAACACCAAAAGACAACACTAAAATGGTGGGCGGAAACTTTTCAGTTATACACTTTCATATCTGTCTTAAGTCATCTAATCACACCCCAATATAATCCTAATTGGTTTGGGTTAGACTCAAACACATTTGATTTGATGGCAAGCCGCCCATCTTCAATGTGCAACATTAACTTTTCTGACCCAGCTGTTATCTGCATTGTGAACAATGGTGCCTTTATGTTGCTGTGTATTCAGTCCCTGTCCTTGACAATTAGCACAAGCAGTGTCAAATTATCTTGCAACTGTGCTGTTTTAATGTCACACTGACTCTGAAAATATGCATTTGCCAGAACAACGGACCTCAGTAAAAGTGAATTATGCTGTATAAGTGGGTATTTAAAACTGGGGCTTAATATTTCTGCTTAAACAGCTATCTTTTACCTATACCAGTTGTATTCGAAATACCTGGCTTCTACAGTCCCCCGGGGTTGGCTGACTGCCACGTGGCGCAGGCGTGGGGTTGGCTGGGGGCGTTCGCTGGTGGGGTCCACGATGAGGTGTTCGCTGGTGGGGTCCAGGATGTCCAGGAGGGGGCGCCGTGTGGTCGGGGGCATACGCTTGTACATTACGGGTTAGTGAGATCGCGAGTTTCTTGGTCGCCGCGAGGTCGAGGGTAGCCCCTTCTAAGAGGTGCTGGCGGATGTACACCGACCCTATGCCCGTAATGAAAGCGTCCCTGATTAGGAGTTCGGAATGTTCAACAGCCGAAACGGCCTGGCAATCGCACGGCATCATCAGGCAAAGCGAAGGGTGGAGGGGTTTGCCTCCTCATCAACTCCTCCTGGTGCTTGGATGTGGCGACTCTGGCGACCTACTGCTCCCCAGACCTGGAATACCTGACCGTGAAGTGCCGCCCATATTATCTTCCACGTGAGTTCACTTCAGCCATTATCACAGCGGTCTGCATCCCACCCCAGGCAGTAGTGAGGAAGGCGCTGGATGAACTATACACAGTAAGAAACAACTACGAAACAGACCACCCGGAGGCCTTGTTCATCGTGGCCGGAGACTTCAACAAGGCCAACTCAAGAGTGTACTGCCAAAATTCCACCAGCACATCTCCTGTCCCACCAGGGGCGACAACACTCTTGACCACTGCTACTCAAAAATCAAGGGCGCCTACCGTTCCATCCCCCGACCGCACTTTGGGAAATCAGACCTTAAGGCGGTGCTCCTTCTCCCAGAATACAAGCAGAAACTCAAGCGGGAGAATCCAGCTAAGAAGGTTGTGCAGTGCTGGTCCGAGGGGACAGAAGAGCTCTTACGTGACTGTTTAGAGACAGTGGACTGGTCCATATATAAGAACTCAGCGACCAACTTAAATGAGTATGTCACCACCGTAACAGACTTCATCAGCAAATGTGTGGACGACTGCGTGCCAAAGAAAGCAGTACGTGCATTCCCCAACCGGAAACCATGGCTCAATTGCGAGATTGACTCCCTACTGAAGGACAGATCTGAGGCGTTCAAGGCAGACGACCCTGACCTATACAAGAAATCCAGGTACGACCTCCGCAAAGCCATCCGGAATGCCAAGAGAGAATATCAAACCAAGCTAGAGTCACAGACAGACTCTCGGCGGTTGTGGCAAGATCTAAATAACATAACGGGCTACAAAGCGAAGCCGAACAGTCTCTCTGGCAGCAGCGCACCCCTCCCCGATGAACTCAATGCATTCTATGCTCGGTTCAAGCAGGTAACCAACAATCTGCTGTCGAGTGCCCCAGCAGCCCATAATTCACCCATACCCACCATCACAGCTTCCGAAGTCAGATTGGCCTTCCTGAAAGTGAACCCTCGGAAGGCGACGGGCCCAGACGGGATCCCTGGTCGTGCACTCAGAGCCTGCGCGGACCAGCTGACAGAGGTATTCACGGACATCTTTAACCTGTCCCTACTCCACTCCGAGGTCCCCACCTACTTCAAGAAGACCACCATCATACTGGTACCAAAGAAGAACCAGGCAACCTGCCTCAATGACTACCGACCAGTGGCCCTGACTTCAGCCATAATGAAGTGCTTCGAGAGGCTGATCATGAAGCGCATCACCTCCATACTCCCAGAACGCCTTGATCCACTGCAATTCGCATACCGGTGCAACCGGTCCACATCAGACACCATTTCCCTGGCCCTCCACTCATCCCTAGAGTATCTCGAAAACAAGGACTCCAACATTAGACTCCTATTTATTGACTACAGCTCCGCCTTCAACACCATAATCCCAGCCAAGCTCATATCAAAGCTCCAAAACCTAGGACTTGGCTCCCCACTCTGCAACTGGATCCTCGATTTTCTGACCAACAGACCACAATCAGTAAGAATGAACAACAACACCTCCTCCACAATAGTCCTCAACACCGGCGCCCCGCAATGCTGTGTACTTAGCCCCCTACTCTACTCCCTGTACACACACGACTGAGTGGCAAAACTTGGTTCCAACTCCATCTACAAGTTTGCTGACGATACGACCATAGTGGGCCGGATCTCGAATAACGATGAGTCCGAATACAGGAGGGAGATAGAGAACCTAGTGGAGTGGTGTAGCGACAACAATCTCTCCCTCAATGCCAGCAAAACTAAAGAGCTGGTAATTGACTTCAGGAAGCAAAGTACTGTACACACCCCTGTCAGCATCAACGGGGCCGAGGTGGAGATGGTTAGCAGTTTCAAATTCCTAGGGATGCAATCTCCAAAAATCTGTCCTGGTCCACCCACGTCGACGCTACCACCAACAAAGCACAACACCGCCTATACTTCCTCAGGAAACTAAGGAAATTCGGCATGTCCACATTGACTCTTACCAACTTTTACAGATGCACCATAGAAAGCATCCTATCAGGCTGCATCACAGCCTGGTATGGCAACTGCTCGGCCCAGGACCGCAAGAAACTTCAGAGAGTCGTGAACACCGCCTAGTCCATCACACGAACCTGCCTCCCATCCATTGACTCCATCTACACCTCCCGCTGCCTGGGGAAAGCGGGCAGTATAATCAAAGATCCCTCCCACCCGGCTTACTCACTCTTCCAACTTCTTCCATCGGGCAGGAGATACAAAAGTCTGAGAACACGCACGAACAGACTCAAAAACAGCTTCTTCCCCACTGTCACCAGACTCCTAATGTCCCTCTTCTGGACTGACATCATTAACACTACACCCTGTATGCTTCATCCGATGCCAGTGCTTTTGTAGTTAGATTGTATATGTTGTGTTGCCCGATTATGTATTTTCTTTTATTCCCTTTTCTTCTCATGTACTTAATGATCTGTTGATCTTCTCGCAGAAAAATACTTTTCCCTGTACCTCGGTACACGTGACAATAAACAAATCCAATCCAATCCAATCCCTGATTTTCCTTTTTGATTTTGAGAGGCAGATGTTTGCAACCCCAGTTCCCATTCTCTCCCCGCCGTCCTTCCCTCCCTCCCTTTCTCTGGGATTTGATTTTCACGATGTGGGGAGCGTATCCCAGCCTCTCTTATTTAACAGACGTGTATACACAAACACACACACAAACACACCTCTCTCCTTCCCAGGAATGTCATGGGAAATTGTGTCCTCCCTTGTAGAGTAAGAAAAAAAGATTAAAATTTTGCTGTCCTGAATAAATGAGAAACTTTCTTTGAAAAACAAACTGCTAACGCCTCCTCCCTCTCAATGTTGTGGAGAGCAACCAAGCATTAATAATGATAGTACTTGTGTAATGTCAACAAATGGTTATTGTAACTGCTGGGGTGTGGTAAACCACGTTATTGTGTTAATGCATTGTTCTGTATCATACATGATAACGGGGCTGTTTAGCACAGGGCTAAATCGCTGGCTTTGAAAGCAGTCCAAGGCAGGCCAGCAGCACGGTTCAATTCCCGTAACAGCCTCCCTGAACAGGCGCCGGAATGTGGCGACTAGGGGCTTTTCACAGTAACTTCATTTGAAGCCTACTTGTGACAATAAGCGATTTTCATTCATTTTCATTTCACATGCCTGGGCCTGTCCAGGCTGGTTCCGCCTATGGCTCCTCCTTCGAGCTTCTGTATAAAAGTGACAAGTCTCCGCCTCTGGACCCAGTTCGAGTCCAGAGGCTGGAGGCTTACTGTTTAGTGTATTAAATTGATACACCATCAATAATACACGACGAGTTGATAAACGTAACTGACAAGATTCTGAGGTGGAGGATCGAGCTCTCCACCTACAACTACGATATCTTGTATCGTCTTGGGAAGCTCAATGAGCCCCCAGATGCCCTCTCCCGTGGTACATGTGCCAGCGCACAAGTAGACCGACTCCGGGCCCTCCACAACGACCTCTGTCACCCGGGGGGTCACCCGTTTTTTCCACTTCATCAAGGCTCGCAACCTGCCCTACTCCATCGAGGAGGCCAGGTCCGTGACCAGGGACTGCCAGGTCTGCGCGGAGTGCAAACCGCACTTCTATGGCCAGACAGAGCACATCTGGTAAAGGCCTCCCGCCCTTTTGAGCGCCTCAGCATGGGCTTCAAAGGGCCCCTCCCCTCCACTGACCGTAACGTGTACTTCCTCACCATCGTGGATGAGTACTCCAGATTCCCCTTCGCCATCCCCTGCTCTGACATGACCTCTACCACCATCATCAAGGCCCTTCACAGCCTTTTCACCTTGTTCAGGTTCCCCGCCTATATCCACAGTGATCGGGGCTCCTCCTTCATGAGCGACAAGTTGCGTCAGTTCCTGCTCAGCAAGGGCATCGCCTCCAGCAGGACGAACAGCTACAACCCCTGGGGAAACGGACAGGTGGAGAGGGAGAACGCGACGGTCTGGAAACCGTCCTTCTGGCCCTAGGGTCGAAAAGTCTCCCAGTCTCCTGCTGGCAGGAGGTCCTCCCCGATGCACTTCACTCCATCCGGTCGCTCCTAAGTACAGCTACTAACGAGACGCCTCATGAACATATGTTTGCCTTCCCCAGGAAGTCCACCTCCGGGGTCTCGCTTCCGTCCTGGCTGACAGTCCCAGGGCCCGTCCTCCTAAGGCAGCTTGCGAGGAGTCATATAACCGACCCACTCGTCGAGAAGATCCTGCTGCTCCATGCGAACCCCCAATATGCCTACGTGGCACGACAGGACAGGCGGCAGGACACGGTCTCCTTTCAGGATTTGGCTCCTGCAGGCTCCCCGGAGACCATCACCACCACCACCACCCCCATCCTACACCATCTTCCTCCACCCCTGTCACCTCCCTCATGAACTGACACCTGCAGGCCCACCGGCAACAAAAGCCTCCACCTCCGCCCGTACACCGCCACCCCCCCTCCCCCCCCCCTTTGCCCGACTCAATATCTGGGTGAAGAAGCTGATGACAACACGCTCCCGGACTCGCAGGTCTCCACGCCGGCGCCCACACCACAGCCGGGACTGAGGCAATCACGGTGGAAGATCAAGGCACCCGACAGACCTGACCTTTAAGAGCACTTCACCCCCACCGGACTTTTTTTTAAACAGGGGGTGAATGTGTTAAACCACGTTATTGTGTTAATGCATTGTTCTGTATCATACATGCCTGGGCTTGTCCAAGCTTGCTCCGCCTGTGGCTCCTCCCTCGAGCTTCTGTATAAAAGTGGCAAGTCTCCGCCTCTGGACCCAGTTCGGGTCCAGAGGCTGGAGGCTTGCTGTTAGTGTATTAAAGCCTCAGTTCTGTTTATTAACTCGCATGTATTATTGATGGTGTATCATGGGGCAGATTTTACTCAACTTTCACTGACACAGGCAGCCTATATTTTAAACTTTTAAAGGGTTGGGGATTTAAATAACTTCACAGCTTGACAGTTCACTCCTCAGGAACATTTATAACAACTCTAAATATTTGCAACTTCTACACTGCACTCTGAGGCCTCTGGTACAGTGAAAATAGGGTCTGTTTGAACTCAACACTGAGTTCATGTGCAAGCCACGTCCTTTTTCCTACAAGCATAAATGGGATCTGTTGGAAGTGGATACACGACTTCGGGATCCAGATCCCGCCTGCCATTTTGGAGCCTCTGCAGAGACTCCACAACTCTGTGAAAATCTAAGGCAGAATGCCTGAAGAAAAATAGGGACAAAACCTAAGAGAAATCTCTCCTACCCTTTGGAATAAGGGAGACCTACTGATGGCATCTACAAAACAATGATCTTTACTGGGAAATAAAGGCGTGATTCACAAACTGCGGTCGTGTTAACTATGGCTCAGTGGGACCATTCCTGTGCTCTGAGTTGCAGGGTTGGGGATTCAAATCCTACTCCAGCAATTGAGCACACAGTTTAGGCTCACACTGCAGTTGTACTGCACTGTCAGTAGGTGGCGAAAGAACATAAAGAGTAGACCAATGTCTCATTGTGCCTGCTCTGCCAACATGATCATGACTGACCCTGGACTTTGACAATACTTTCCTGTTGCTCCTGCCGTCACTTAGAGACCAAAACTCTGCCTGTCCCAGGATTTGTGTGCTCCCTTCTAGCCTGTAATCAGGACATTTGTGTGCTATGGTGTGCATGTTTCCTTAACCTAAGAGTGATTTTTCTTCATTTAAAATAAATTCCAGCAGCAGGATTTATGGTGATATTTTAAAAGTAAAGAAAGTTATTTATTGACACACTTGCCCCAGATGACTGAATGTGACGTCTCAATCATTTGTCTCACTCACACCGTCACTGACACAAAGATTAGATATGGGTGAAGTTAAAGCCACCATTATAAAGATTAAATTTGGAACTCAGTGTTTATCGGTAGAGTTGTTAATTTAGGAACATAGGCCAGGATTCTCTATGGTGGCACAGTGCTTGTACCTGCTGCCTTACAGCTCCAGGGACCCGGGAAACTGAAAGGCCTGAAGGTGGATAAGTCACCTGGACCAGATGGACCACACCCCAGGGTCCTAAAAGAGATAGCTGAGGAAATTGTGGAGGCATTAGTGATGATCTTTCAGTAATCACTGGAGGCAGGAAGGGTCCCAGAGGACTGGAAGGTGGCTAATGTAACACCGCTGTTTAAGAAGGGAGGGAAGCAAATTATAGGCCGGTTAGCTTGACTTTGGTCATTGGTAAGAATTTAGAGTCTGTTATTAAAGATGAGATCGCGAAGTACTTGAAAGTGCATGGTAAAACAGGACTGAGTTAGCACGGCTTTGTCAAGGGGAGGTCATGTCTGGCAAATCTGTTAGAGTTCTTTGAGGAGATAACAAGGAAGTTAGACAAAGGAGAACCAGTGGATGAGATTTATTTAGATTTCCAGAAGGCCTTTGACAAGGTGCCGCATAGGAGACTGTTAAATAAGTTAAAAGCACATGGTGTTAAGGGTAAGATCCTGGCATGGATAGAGGATTGGCTGACTGGCAGAAGACAGTATATGGACAATGTAAGATTCAGACGGGCACAGAGCCTGCATGTGTATTCGTGAGCAGGGAATCCAGACAGCATCGGAAACCCCCCCCCCCAACCGATTAGCATTTTAATGGCCCATCTCCGTAAGACAAAGGTACCCGATACAATTCCAGATACATCGACGGTGCCCCCTTTACTCAGGAAGTATAAACAGCAAGGTCAATGCCCGCTTAGGACACCCCCAGCTATCAAGGCACCCGCCCCTTTATTGGCTCAGATCGAAGGCAGTGATCGAGAACTGCCCAATTAATTGGGTCCAAACCTAAGGACCGCCCAAAACCCCCCAAGGATAAAGAGAGACACTGCCATGAGTTCAATCTCTTTTGGACCTGGCACTCCGACAATGTCCATCTCCAATCGCAGCACCACGACCAGAAGCAAGTCCAAGTTCAACGCTCGCTACCAGACGGATGAGCCTAGCTGAACCGCAGTTACTTCTCCAGACCCTGCGGATCCAGATTCGAACAAAGGCCACTGTTCCTCTGACCTAAGCTGGGTGCCTGAGGTTAAGTACAGGTTGTCATAGTTGTTAGGTGTAGTTTAGCTCATAGTGTTTATGTTGCATGTATAAGTTAATCTTGGGTGTAAATAAAGTATTATTGAACTTGAACTAACTAACTGGTTGTTTGGTTCTTTGATCGATATCCGGTTGAACCTTGTGGTGGTATCATTTGATACCTGCCAACTCTGAAAGTAATATAATATCAAGATCTAGATAAAAGAAGGGTAACATTATTGACTGCCATATTTATAGCAAGTAAATATAGCAACATGTATCTATGTAAAACTCAGTCATTCCCCTTAGACGCATCAAAAACTCAGTCACATACTCCCATGGCGTTCTTTCGGACGTGTTAAAATTATATTTTTGCACAACGACTGATGGCTTGAGGTCGTAGTGGTCTGCCTCTAACGTTACCAACTCCTCAAACATCTTCGTGTCTGGGGACGTGGGGTATATTAGACTTCATTCTGCTAAAAGTGGCCACTCCCCAGGCAGGCAACAGTATCACTGTCTGGCACTCTTCGCCTGTTATAGCATTGGCCCTGACAAAATAGCGCATACGATCTGCGTATTGTGTCCAATCGTCTCTGCATGGATCAAATGCATCCAATCTCTCGAAGAACGGCATTTTGAAAGTAGTGCAAACCTTTCCCCAATGGGACAAGTAGAGATGCATGGTTTCCAACAACTCGTGGCACCATCTGCAGCTCCACTTTAACCTTGTCACCAATAGGGTATCCACAGAGGAGCCCACAGGAGAGGCATAAAGAAAGTGGTTATTTATTACATAAGTAACTATTTACACGATGTACACAGCTCCAGGCTCGGCTTCCACTCTGGCTGAGCTTTTATATACAGTGTCAATGCTCCGCTGATGGGGCCCCAGCCCCTCATCAGGGAAACTCGTGCTCAATGAGACTCATGGGGAGATTAAATGGTGTGACCATGTAGGTCTTATGTGCGTTATAACCGGAGGCATTTAGCTCACTTGGCTAGACAGCTGTGTACTGATATCATGGTTGTGCTGTAATTCACCAACTGACCACTAGGAGTCTCATTAGTAAATAAGTGAATGTTAGACCAAAAGAAAAAACACTGGAAAATCTCAGTAGGTCTGGCAGCGTCTGTAGGGAGAGTAAAGAGCTAACGTTATAAGTCCAAATGACCCTTTGTCAAAGCTTTAAAGAAAACATTAATACTGTTAGACTCACGGCCTAATGATATCACATATAAATATACTGATGATAATGTATTAATTTATTCCTTCAAAGGAAAAGGGATGCAGTGATTTCATGGTTGCATTGTAATTCACCGACTGACCACTAGGAGTCTCATTAGTATATAAGTGAATGTTAGAGTCAGGTGACCTCAGACTGACGAGGGAGCTGGGAGAGAAGTTGCTTGCCCATGTTCATACTATTTGACCCACATTTAATGTCAATAAATTGCCAACAGCACGGTTTCATTTCCCATATTGGCTGCAGATATTCATGAACCTTCTCAACCTTGCCTGAGGTGTGGTGATCCTCAGGTTAAATCACCACCAGTCAGCTCTCCCCCTCAAAGGGGAAAGCAGCCAATGGTCATCTGGGTCTATTGGTGACTTCACCTTACCTATTGATGAACTCCTTTCAGCTGCTTAATGTGTGTAAATGGTTAGCAGACAGTTTATTCATAGCACACACTCCCTGCATAAACACCAATGCCCTCATCAAAGTGGCATCGAGCATAGCTCACACAGAGGTATACGGGTACACTGCAGACCTTATTTTGGAGCCAAAGTGGCACCAGTAGCACTGAAAAACATGGCACTGAGGAACCAAATTTTGGGGCCACTGACCTTTAGTGAGAGAGAAAAGAGCTTACACTGGACAGAATGGTAAGAAATGTTCAAGTTTTCCCTCCCATTGTAGTAGTTGCAAGGCTGGTGAGCAAGAAAACTTAGCCCAGAATCAACTCCAAGATTATTGTAATTCACCTAATGGGAATAATATCCAAAAGAATAAGTACACCATTGTTTGATTAACATCCTCACTATTTGCTTCACACTGAATCTTAGTGAATACCTTACCATAATCACCCACACATGAATCAGACAACAGAACAAATTAAAATAACTAATGTCCATTAATCACTGAAGAAGTACAGGCTGTCCAGGGTTAAAGCACTAGCTCAGCACCACTGAACATGAGGAGTTCACTGGGCAGCTCAATGTCCTCCATGGTCAGCCTCTTGTATTTTCTGTGCCTTCAAGGAACTGTGTCACATTGTAGCTCCTCAGAGTGCCGGCTCCAGACAAGGACAACTTGAATTTATGTAGCACCTTCAACAAGAGGTGTAATCAGACAAAAAAAATGAAACGGAGCCAAAGAAGAGCAGGAGACCAGGTGTTTTCTCAGAGAGGTGACACTCGAAAAGCACACTGATGAAAATGTCAAGGGGCTGCAGTCAATATTTGTTTCACTAACAGCAGTCTGTCCAGCCAGATAATTAAGAGTGTTGAGGGTGTAGTGGTCTTGTCACTGGACTAGGAATCCAGAGACCCAGGGCAATGCTCTGGGGACCCGGAGTCGGATCCCACCAGGGCATATGGTGAAATTTGAATTCAATAAAAAATCTGGAGTTAGAAGTCGAATGATGACCATAAAACCATTGCCAATTGTCGTAAAAAATCCATCTGGTTCACTAATGTCCTTCAGGGAAGGTATCTGCAGTCCACAGCAATGTGGCTGACTCTTAAATACCTTCAGGGATGGGCAATAAATGCTGGCCCAGCCAGCAACGCCCTCATCCCATGAATGAATTTTTTTTAAATCTGTCCCTTGAGCCAACATTTCATCCTTTATAAAAACAAATTACTACGGATGCTGGAATCTGAAACCTGTCGAGAGAGAACAGAGCTCACGTTTCGAGTCTGGATGACTCTTCGCCAGGTACAATTGTTGGATAAAATGGCTACTACTATATTGTGTTGGGAAGTAAATAAATATTTGGATTTCCACAGGGGCTGTCATGATTGAAGAAAACCGTAAAGCGCTTCTCAGCTGATGAAGTACTTTTTGGAAGTGTAGTTGAAACACAGCAGCCAGTTTTCACCCAACAAGCAATGTGATAATGACCAGATATTGTCGACTGAGGGACAAATATTGGCCTGGACACCAAGTATAATTGCCCTGCTGTTCTTGCAAATAAAGCAGTGGGATTTATTTACAACTACCTGGGAGAAAAGACTGCCTCATCGATAAACACCCATTCCAACAGTCAGGGGCTGTTTCTCTACCAATACTGAAACACCAATCTGCATGTTTGTACGCCAGACTCTGGAGGGAGATTCAAACCTGTGTCTGAGGACCAAGATTGTCACCAACAACAACTTATATTTATATAGCATCTTTAACCTAATGAAATGTCCCAAGGTGCATCACTGGGGCAATATAAAACGAGGTGTGACACCAAGCCACATGATATTAGATCAGTTGACCGAACGTTGGCCAAAGAGGCAGGGTGTCTTAAAGAAGAAACCCGAGGTAGGGGGGGTGGAGAAATGGATGGAAAATTTTCAATGGGAAGCCTTATCGTGATGGAAAACCAAGCGTGAGTACATCCAAATACTTTCCTGACTTTTCACGATCTTGGAGATTTGATTACTTTATTAACCACTTAATTACACATGGGGGCATGCAACACTGGTCTGACAGTATTTCCCCATAGCCTATGGTGGAAAGATTACAACCCTCACAACACCAGGGTCCCAGGTTTGATTCCCGGCTTTCGTCACTGTCTGTGTGGAGTCTGCACATTCTCCCTGTGTCTGCGTGGGTTTCCTCCGGGTGCTCCGGTTTCCTCCCACAAGTGCCGAAAGACGTGCTGTTGGGTGAATTGGACATTCTGAATTCTCCCTCCGTGTACTGTTATGGGCCAGGGTTTAATAACTCTAAAGTATATTGTGGAGTCCACCTGACCTACAACCTTTATGTTGAATTTGGCTAGAATGAGCAGAAGAGCCTGCCTTTCAGGTGTTATTCAACAGACTTCTGAGGCGCTTTTAATCAAAAAAGCAAGCTTTACTCTAAGAATTTAGTTAACATTTGTATAAACACACACAGCAAGAATTTTTATCAACTACAAACATAAAAACCCTTCACAGCTACAGTAAACTATGTATCACCCTTAATGAATTCCCCCTTCACTGTTCCAATTCAATAACAAAATCGAAGGTCCAGCACATGGCATTCTCACTGTCTTTAAGACTTGTTAGTGATATCCTGTTCCCCTTTTCAAACAGCAGATTTGAATTCCTTCCAGAAAGTAATTATCTCTTTTAAGTTACCAAGCAGTCTGGAAATAGCTTTTAAAAAGAAGATAGAGAGGCAGGCCAATAAAAACTTCTGATCGCTGTCTGAGTCCACAGCAGCCAAATGTGTAAGCGAGACCAAAAAAATCTCCCAGAGCCACAGCCCAGCTCCACCCACACACTGACATCACTGAAGCATGTGATAAGACAAAAACCTTTCTTATAGGGTCACTCACATGACAGTACCCGAACAGGTGCCGAAATGTGCCGACTGGAAGATTTTCACAGTAATTTCATTGCAGTGTTAATGTAAGCCTACTTGTGACAATAATAAAGATTATTATTATATCTCAATAATTGTGGAGTTGGAGGAGATGTAGGTAAGCGCGAGGCCAGGGAGGGATTAAGAACATGGATGAGCGGCTGGATTCTCCATTCTTGAGACTAAGGGTACGATTCTCCGGAAAGCTTTCTAAGTGTAGTAGCGAGTGGGAACTACAATGAGCATCCCGCCGCTTGGCCCAGTGAGCAGGTAACACTACTCAACGTTGATTTGTCCACTTAACGATGCCTCACGGGCCTCTCGCTGCAAATGTTGGCTCGACAGTTGATTCGCCGGGACCGTGCTCACCAGCACCCCGCTAACAATGTCAAGCAGCACTTAAACTGCACTTGCTCAGCCAACCCCAGCAAGCTCACAACAATGGCGGAGACCGACCCCAAGATTCGGGGATGCTGACCAGGGGAGGCTCCTAGACACAATGGAGGCCATGAGAAATGTCCTGTTCTCCAGAGGGTCCCGGAGGGTGAGCCATAGGGCAGCCAGTCCTGCCTGAGACGAGGTAGCAGCAGCTATAAACTCCGGGAACACGACCAAGAGGACTGGCCTCGAGTGCCGAAAAAAGGTCAATGACCCACACGGTGCAGCACAAGTCAGTTAAAACTATCACCCCCCTTCCCCCCCCAACCCCCCCCCAAACACAAGACCTTTCTGCCCCACACGAGCATCCACCCCCAACTCTCATGCTACCCCCTCAACCCTCCCTTCACCTCCCCCTCTCCCTTTAATCCCCCCCACTATTCCTTCACACCCGCCCCGCCACTACCACCACTGTGAACCACGCATGTGGCTAATGATGCCCTCTCTGTGTTTCCTCAGGAAAAGTTCTCCCATAATAGTTGGGAGAAGGCCCAGACTGCCAGAGGGATGATAATGAACGGATCTTGCTGTGATTTGTGTATTTTTGTGGCTTTGGCCTTTAAGTTCCATGGGACGAGGGTGAGCGGAGTCAGGAGGGCATGGGAAGGGTGACATCATGGGGGGGGAACCCAGAAATTAAGGTGACAGCGGGGCCCCACAAAGTGTAAGTCCACCTCTGGAAAGAGCATCTCAGCAACAGATATGTTGAGTCAGGGGAAAAATCAGGATATATTACGGAGATGGAAATAGGCATAGAACATAGAACATTACAGTGCAGTACAGGCCCTTCGGCCCTCGATTTTGCGCCGACCTGTGAAACCACTCTAAAGCCCATCTACACTATTCCCTTATCGTCCATATGTCTATCCAATGACCATTTGAATGCCCTTAATGTTGGCGAGTCCACTACTGTTGCAGGCAGGGCATTCCACACCCTTATTACTCTCTGAGTAAAGAACCTACCTCTGACATCTTTCCTATATCTATTTCCCCTCAATTTAAAGCTATGTCCCCTCGTGCTAGACATCACTCTAACGAAAACAGCCTCAAGTCCCTCAGCCTTTCCTCAAGATCTTCCCTCCATACCAGGCAACATTCTGGTAAATCTCCTCTGCACTCTTTCCAATGCTTCCACATCCTTCTTGTAATGCAGTGACCAGAATTGCACGCAATACTCCAAATGCGGCCACACCAGAGTTTTGTACAGCTGCAACATGACCTAATGGCTCCGAAACTCAATCCCTCTACCAATAAAAGCTAACACAACGTGCGCCTTCTGAACAACCCTCTCAACCTGGGTGGCAACTTTCAGGGATCTATGTACATGGACACCGAGATCTATCTGCCCATCCACACTACCAAGAATCTTACCATTAGCCCAGTACCCTGTCTTCCTGTTATTACCTTCCAAAATGAATCACCTCACACTTTTCTGCATTAAAAGTCCATTTGCCACCTCTCAGCCCAGCTCTGCAGCTTATCTATGTCCCTCTGTAACTTGTAACATCCTTCCGCACTGTCCACAACTCCACCGACTTTAGTGTCATCTGCAAATTTACTCACCCATTCTTCTATGCCCTCCTCCAGGTCATTTATAAAAATGACAAACAGCAGTGGCCCCAAAACAGATCCTTGTGGTACACCACTAATAACTGGACTCCAGTCTGAACATTTCCCATCAACCACCACCCTTTGTCTTCTTCCAGCTAGCCAATTTCTGATCCAAACTGCTAAATCACCCTGAATCCCATGCCTCCGTATTTTCTGCAATAGCCGACCGTGGGGAACCTTATCAAACACTTTACTGAAATCCATATACACCACATCAACTGCTTTACCCTCATCCACCTGTTTGGTCACCTTCTCAAAGAACTCAATAAGGTTTGTAAGGCATGACCTATCCTTCACAAAACCGTGTTGACTATCTCTAATCAAATTATTCCTTTCCAGATGATTATACATCCTATCTCTTATAAACCTTTCCAAGATTTTGCCCACAACAGAAGTAAGGCTCACTGGTCTATAGTTACCAGGGTTGTCCCTACTCATCTTCTTGAACAAGTGGACATTTGCTATCCTCCAGTCTTCTGGCACTATTCCTGTAGACAAAGATGACTTAAAGATCAAAACCAAAGGCTCAGCAATCTCCTCCCTTTCTTCCCAGAGAATCCTAAGATAAATCCCATCCGGCCCAGGGGATTATCTATTTTCACACTTTCCAGAATTGCTGACACCTCCTCCTTGTGAACCTCAAGCTCTTCTAGTCTAGTAGCCTGTATCTCAGTATTCTCCTCGACAACATTGTCCTTTTCCTGTGTGAATACTGACAAAAAATATCCATTTAGCACCTCTCCTATCTCCTCGGGCTCCACGCACAACTTCCCACTACTGTCCTTGACTGGCCCTACTCTTACCCTAGTCATTTTTTTATTCCTGACATATCTATAGAAAGCTTTAGGGTTATCCTTGATCCTACCTGCCAAAGACTTCTCATGTCCCCTCTGGCTCTTCTTAGCTCTCTCTTTAGGTCCTTCCTAGCTAACTTGTAACTCTCGAGCGCCCTAACTGAACCTTCACGTCTCATCTTTACATAAGCCTCCTTCTTCCTCGTGACAAGTGTTTCAACTGCTTTAGTAAACCACGGTTCCCTCGCTCGACGACATCCTCCCTGTCTGACAGGTACACACTTATCAAGGACACGCAATAGCTGTTCCTTGAACAAGCTCCATTTTCCATTGTGGCCATCCCCTGCAGTTTTCCTCTCCATCCAATGCATCCTAAGTCTTGCCTCAACGCATCATAATTGCCTTTCCCCCAGATATAACTCTTGCCCTAAGGTATACACCTATCCCCTTTCATCACTAAAGTAAACGTAATCGAATTGTGCTCACTATCACCAAAGTGCTCACCTACCTCCAAATCTAACACCTGTCCTGGTTCATTACCCAGTACCAAATCCAATATGGCCTCGCCTCTCGTTGGCCTGTTTACATACTGAGTCAGGAAACCCTCCTGCACACATTGGACAAAATCGGACCCATCTAAAGTACTCGAACTATAGTGTTTCCAGTCAATATTTGGAAAGTTAAAATCCCCCATAACAACTACCCTGTTACTTTTGCTCCTATCCAGGAATATTTTTGCAATCCTTTCCTCTACATCTCTGGAACTTTTTGGAGGCCTATAGAAAACCCCTAACAGGGTGACCTCACCTTTCCTGTTTCTAACTTCAGCCCATACTACCTCAGTAGACGAGTCCTCATCAAACGTTCTTTCTGCCACCGTAATACTGTCCTTGACTAACAATGCCACCCCTCCCCCTCTTTTACCACCTTCCCTGAACTTACTGAAATATCTAAACCCCGGCACCTGCAACAACCATTACTGTCCCTGCTCTATTCATGTCTCCGAGATGGCCACAACATCGAAGTCCCAGGTACCAACCCATGCCGCAAGTTCACCCACCTTATTCCGGATGATCCTGGCATTGAAGTAGACACACTTTAAACCACCTTCCTGTCTGCTGGTACACTCCTGCAACTTTGAAACCTTACTCATGACCTTACTACTCTCAACCGCCTGTACACTGGAGCATCAATTCAGGTTCCCAATCACTTGCTGAACTAGTTTAAACCCTCCCGAAGAGCATTAGCAAATACCCCCCCCCAGGATATTGGTACCCCTCTGGTCCAGGGGTAGACCATCCCGTTTGTAGAGGTCCCACCTACCCCAGAATGAGCCCCAATTATCCAGGAATCTGAAACTCTCCGTCCTGCACCATCCCTGTAGCCATGTGTTCAACTGCTCTCTCTCCCTATTCCTCGTCTCGCTAGCATGTGGAACGGGTAACAACCTAAGTCTAAGTTTCCACCCTAGCTCCCTGAATTCCTGCCTTACATCCCTATCCCTTTTCCTACCTCTGTCGTTGGTAACTATGTGGACCACGACTTGGGGCTGCTCCTCCTCCCCCTTAAGGATCCCGAAAACACGATCCGAGACATCACGGACCCTTGGCACCTGGGAGGCAACACACCAACCGTGAGTCTCTCTCATTCCCACAGAATCTCCTATCTATCCCCCTAACTATGGAGTCTCCAATGACTAATGCTCTACTCTTCTCCCCCCTTCCCTTCTGAGCAACAGGGACAGACTCTGTGCCAGATATCTGTACCCCATGGCTTACCCCTGGTGAGTCCCCCCCCCAACAGTATCCAAAGCAGTATACTTGTTACTAAGGGGAACGACCACAGGGGATTCCTGTACTGACTGCTTCCTCCCAGCCCCTCTCACCGTCACCCATCTATCTTTATTCTTCGGAGCTACTGCATCCCTGAAGCTTCTATCTATGACCACCTCTGCCTCCCGAATGATCCGAAGTTCATCCAGCTCCAGCTCCAGTTCCCTAACACGGTTTCTGAGGAGCTGGAGATGGGTGCACTTCCCACAGATGAAATCAGCAGGGACACTGGCGGCGTCCCACACCTCAAACATTCTGCAGGAGGCACATTGCACTGCCTTCCCTGCCATCCCCTCTAGATAAAACAAGAAAAAGAAATGATGTGGAGATGCCGGCGTTGGACTGGGGTGAGCACAGTACGAAGTCTTACAACACCAGGTTAAAGTCCAACAGGTTTGTTTCGATGTCACTAGCTTTCGGAGCGCTGCTCCTTCCTCAGGTGAAAAAGAAAGGAAGAGCTTACCTGATATTCACTCAGCCCCTTAGGTTAGAGGAAGTGGAAGGTTGGGGGACACTACAAGTGTAGTGTCTAGGGTTCAGCAACCGCCCAACTTATATACAGGTACTAACAAATCTTCCCAGAAATCACCACGGCCGACTTCCTGCAGCTGCAAAGGTAAGTATTTAAAGTTATTCTTACCTTCCCGACAGGTCCCTGGACACTGCTGCCGCCGAAAATCTGGAGGCTGCTTCTCCTGCAAGGTAAGTATTTAAAGTTATTCTTCCCTTCCCTTCCCTACAGTTCCATATGTGGGTGGCACAGTGACACAGTGGTTAGCACCGTTGCCTCACAGCACCAGAGATCTGGGTTCCATTCCGGCCTGAGGTGACTGTCTGTGTGCAGTCTGCACATTCTCCCCGTGTCTGCGTGGGTTTCCACCGGGTGCTCCAGTTTCCTCCCACAGCCCAAAGGTGTGCTGGTTCGGTGGATTGGTCATAGAATCATAGATTTCATAGAATCATAGAATTTACAGTGCAGAAGGAGGCCATTCGGCCCATCGAATCTGCACCGACACTTGGAAAGAGCACCCTACCCAAGATCCACACCTCCACCCTATCCCCATAGCCCAGTAACCCCACCCAATACTAAGGGCAATTTTGGACACTAAGGGCAATTTAGCATGGTCAATCCATGTAACCTGCACATCTTTGGACTGTGGGAGGAAACCGGAACACCCAGAGGAAATCCACGCACACACGGGGAGAACGTGCAGACTCCGCACAGAAAGTGACCCAAGCCGGGAATCGAACCTGGGACCCTGGAGCTGTGAAGCAATTGTGCTCACCACTATGCTACCGTGCTGCCCTGTCATGCTAAATTGTCCCTTCGTGTCCAAAAGGCTAGGTGGTGTTATGAGGTTACGGGAATAGGGGAATAGGGGAGAGGAGTAGGCCTGGTTAGGGGATCTTTCAGAGGGTCGGTGCAGACTCAATGGGCCGAATGGCCTCCTTCTGCACTGTCGGGATTCTATGATTTTGGAGATGACATAGATATGAGTTCAGAAGCATATCAGGATCAGATGTGACACCAAGGTTGCAATCAGACCGCCTTCATCTCAGACTATTTCCAGGGAGAGGGATGATTTGGTAATTAGGAAATGGAGCTTTAAGTTGGGACCAAAATCAACAGCTTCAGTCTTAGCCATATTTAATTGGAGGAATTTTCTGATCAGTACTAGGGTGTACTAGCTAGATGGATAAAGAACTGGCTGGACACCAGGAGACAGAGAGTAGTAGTGGAAGGGAGTGTCTCAAAATGGAGAACTGTGACCAGTGGTGTTCCACAGGGATCTGTGCTGGGACCACTGTTGTTTGTGATATACATAAATGATCTGGAGGAAGGTATAGGTGGTCTGATTAGCAGGTTTGCAGATGACACTAAGATTGGTGGAGTAGCAGATAGTGAAGGGGACTGTCAGAGAATACAGCAGAATATAGATAGATTGGAGAGTTGGGCGGGGAAACTGCAGATGGAGTTCAATCCGGGCAAATGCGAGGTGTTGCGTTTTGGAAGATTCAATTCATGAGAGAACTTTTCGGTAAATGAAAAAAGCCCTGGGGAAAATTGATGTACAGAGAGATCTGGGTGTTCAGGTCCATTGTACCCTGAAGGTGGCTGCGCAGGTTGATAGAGTGGTCAAGAAGACTTTCCTTCATCAGAAGGGGTATTGAGTCCAAGAGTCGGCAGGTCATGTTACAGTTGTATAAGACTTTGGTTCGGCCACATTTGGAATACTGCGTACAGTTCTGGTCGCCACAATACCAAAAGGATGTGGATGCTTTGGAGAAGGTGCAGAGGAGGTTCACCAGGATGTTGCCTGGTATGGAGGGTCCTAGCTATAAAGAGAGGTGGAATAGATTAGGATTATTTTCATTAGAAAGACGGAGGTTGAGTGGGGACCTCATTGAGGTGTACAAAATCATGAGAGGTATAGACAGGGTGGATAGCAAGAAGCTTTTTCCCAGAGTGGGGGACTCAATTACTAGGGGTCACGAGTTCAAGGTGAGAGGGGAAAAGTTTAAGGGAGATATGCGTGGAAAGATCTTTACGCAGAGGGTGGTGGGTGCCTGGAACGCATTGCCAGCGGAGGTGGTAGAGGCGGGCACGATGGCGTCATTTAAGATGTATCTAGACAGATACATGAATGGGTGGGGAACAGAGGGATACAGATCCGTAGAAAATAGGCAGCAGTTTTAGATAGAGGATCTGGATCGGCGCAGGTTTGGAGGGCCGAAAGGCCTGTTCCTGTGCTGTAATTTTTCTTTGTTCTTTGTTCTTTAGTAATGGATATTGGATGAGCAGTCTGATAATTTAGCAACAGCGGATGGGTTTGGAGATTTCTCCTTGCGGAACGCCAGAGGTAAGGGTGCGGGAGCAGAAAGAGAAGCCATTGCAGGCTTCAATTAGATAGACAAGAATGGAAGCAGCTGGAACTGAGCCACTCCCTGGCATCCTCCAGGATTCAAGGAAGACTGGCTGAAAATCACTCTCTGGGTCAAGGATGACTCACAAAGCTGCCAATCAAAGTTAAATTCAAAGTTGATAATTGCCTGTTCCCATGGCGTTGCATTGCTGCTCCTGCATATTTTGCGTGTTAAGCGTCCCGGGTATTTTGAAAGAAAACCACAGCACTAGGGCGTACACAACTCGGGAATGTATCGAGTGACAGCCAATTACTCTTAATTAACATTTTAAATGGTTTGAAATGTTCAGTCAAAAGATATTCTGTCGCTCTGAAGAATGAACTTTTGCAAACTAATTCCAAGTATAACCAGAGTATGACAACGGAAATAAAACTTGTGGGGGCATTGGAAGTTGGACACCTAACTCAGAGGCCTGCCTCCTCTACAGCGTTAAGTCCCAAACCTTAAAATGGACCAAATCAAATTCCCACCTATAATGAGCAGGAAGCCAGCAGTAGGAAGAACATAGATTTCCATTAAGGTAACATAAAGTCTGCCTGTGGCAGCAAACTATTTATACCACACAGTCCTAACATGCCAGTCGCTGTCCCAGCCGGCTTTTATGCTCGGTCCTACTAGACCCTGATGGCTAAGCCTCTGCTCACCAGCAGAGATGCTCGAATTCCATGAGCCCCAAGGGGAGGTCAATTATGATTTCCCCGTGGGCCTCATGGGGGTTATTACACCACCCCAACGCTACTCCTAATACTAGACAGTGTTGGTAGCAATATCAAGGTTACATGTCAACACTCAGAGCCAGAAAGTCAGCTATGTGGAAAAGCAATGGTCTCCTGGATGTTCTGTATGTGAGTGCTCAGGAAAACAAGACCTCAGTTACTCTTTAATGTCGTTTTTGATGAAATAGTAAGTGAATCCTATGAGGACTCCATTAAGGACCTGTATCATACAAGCTGAGGGCAGTGCTGGCCCAGTCACTGAGAATACAGATAACTGGAATGATTAGAGATCCCCTCAGGCACAAACCTTACATTCAGCCTAAAGTCACGTAAGCGCTGCTTCTGGACAAGGCCCAGGGAGTATCTGTCTCACTGAGCCAGCCGTCCAGAGAAGTTTATTTTCTGATTGAAACACATCCTAACAAAGATGGAAATAGTTAGTATTCATCGAGCAACCTCAGGACATCCCAATTCACTTCACAGCCAATTAAATACTTCACATAAGGATACACTGCAGCTGATTAGCACACAAATAACAAGGACATAGATGAGCAGAAAATCTGTTTTTTTGGTGTTCATTGAGAGATAAATATTGGTCGGGAGACTAGACACCAGAAATAGCTCCATCACCATGGACAGAGCAGCAATAATGATTCCACATCATTATTCATGATCAGAATCATTATTCATGTACTGGGTACTGATGTCAAAGGACCAGATGTCAGTGGGACCAGAATTGCTAAACCCCCATCTTCCCCTTGATCTAGACCTGGGACAGGAATTTCCAGATGGCAGAGTTTCCTACCTCAACGTTCAAAATAGTCAGCGGGGAGAGCACTACTTGTCAATACTTGTCCACTTAAGGACATAACTGGGACAAGAGAGGCCAGCCGACCGAGGTAACTCCATAAAACTGCAGGCAGGTTGATGCGCGGGCGGGGGAGCCCCATTTAGCATTGTATAAAAGCGCGCCCAGTCAGGCACCGATTGAAGATTGAAGAAAGAAAAAGAAAAATAATAAGTTGTTAAAGGATGCAAAAAGCAGCTGTGAAGAAAGGAGGAAACACAGGTTCGCCGTCAAATGAGAGGACCATCAAAAGCGCTGACAAGATGGCAGATACCGGACCGCATGGTGGGGCCACACTGCTTACGGTGGAAAAGATGATCGAGGTGATGGCTGTGGAGCTGGAAAAGCAGTTTGTGAGGCACATGGAGGCCTTGAGGAAGGAGATGGTGGTCACACTGATATCATTGGTGGAGGAGGCAATCGCCCCGGTGAGAGTAGTTGTGGCAAAGACATCGGCCGAGGTGCGAGAAGATGAAGGAAGTGGAGGAGGCCGTGTCACAGCACAGCGACCAGCTCACCTCGATGGGGATGAGCTGCGGAGGGTGGTGGAGGCCAACAGAGGACTCTGAGCAAAGCTCGATGACTTGGAGAACCGGTCGAGGTGGCACAATCTGAGAATTGTGGGCTTGCAAGATAGGATGCTGGCGGAGTTGATGGGGGAGGGTGAGAACCCCTCCCAGTATGAGCTGGCCCACGCTCATTGGTTGTTCAGGCCAAACACCAAAGTAAATGAACCGCCAAGAGCAGTAATTATCTGCTTCCATAAATAGCACACGAAGGAGAAGATGTTGAGCTGGGCGAAGCAGAAGCCCGAGGTGCAGTGGGATAGTGCGAGAGTTCGGATTTACCAGGACTTGACGGTGGAGTTGGCAAAGAGACGAGCGGCGTTCAGCCGCGTGAAGGCAGCACTGTAGAACAAGGGGGTGCGATTTGGTGTGGTATACCCGACGAAGCTGAGGGTGACGTACAACGCCAAAGATTTTTATTTCGAAACAGTGGAGGCTGCTGAGGCGTTCATGAGGGCAGAAGGCTTGGGGCAGACATGAGGAGCGGAGCTGGAAGAGAGACTGTGATTGGGGAGCTGGAAAATGTATAAATGCTATAACTTTCTATTCATTGACTTGTGTTGTGAATGTATTGCAGTAACCATTCACCATGTACATAACTGTATCACGCTGGTGCCCATGTGGGCTCCACCTATGGACCATTGTAAGGTATTACCTGTAATGTATCATGTTGGTGTCTTGTGGGCTCCGCCCCTGGCTCCACCCCTTGAGGGGAGGTATAAAGAGCAGTAGCCCTGTAAGTGGCTCTCACTAGCAGACCAGTCACAGGCAGGCACTGTTCTAGTTGATTAAAGCCACAGTTTACTTCTACTCCTGGTTTCGTGTGAATTGATCGTCGCATCAATTTAATCAACTACAACAAAACTATGGAATGGGCCCTCAAACCTGACCGACTGGAACTCGACCCGCAAGTCGCGGAGGCCAAAGGGATTTTTTCGCACTGGCTCCTCTGTTTCAATGCCTACCTCGCCGCCTCCTCCTCGCCTTCCGTCTCCGACGATCAGAAGCTGAGCCTCCTCCACGCCCGGGTGCGTCATCGAATCTCTGTGCAACTCGAGGAAGCCTCCACTTACGCAGACGCCCTCGCGATGCTACAGCGCCTCTACGTAAGGCTCGTGAACGAGGTATACGCGCAGCATCTCCTCACTACTCCACACTACCCCAACGCCCCGGGAATCGCTGGAAGAGTACCTATGCGACCACAAAGTCCTTGCGCGAAGTTGCAACTACCAGGCCGTTACGGCCACTCAACATATGGACCTCGCCGTCCGGGACACCTACGTGGCTGGAGTCAGGTCCAACCACGTGAGACAGCACCTACTCGAGAAAGGTGCCCTAGACCTGGAAGAGACAGTAAAATTAGCCTCCTCTCTAGAAGAAGCGTTCCAAAGCCTCAACGCGTTCCCGTCCGATCACGCGACCCCCTCGTGGACCCCCGACCAAAGAGTACCCCAGGCCTGTGCCGCGTGTCTGCCCGCCCACCATGGGGGGCTACCCTGCTATTTCTGCAGCCAGCCTCAACACCCCCGGCAGTGCTGCCCGGCCCGGAACACGAACTGCAGCGACTGCGGAAGAAAAGGACATTTCGCTAAGGTTTGCCTGGCCAGGTCCACAAACTCTAAATCGCAGGCCCGACCCTCAGACTCACAGGCCCGCAGATCCCGCAGTGCAGCAGTCCCCCCAACGCGTCATTGGCCTCGTGTTATCCGTGGGGGCAGCCATCTTCCAGCCCGTACAATGTGGGCGACTCACGGGGGCTGCCATCTTGGCAATCCCTGCCCATGCAGCCCGCCACGTGCGACTCATGGGGGCCGCCACCTTGGACGCCATCTTCCACAGCCCGACACGTGCGACTGACGGGGCTGCCATCTTGGCCGCCATCTACAACGCGCCCGACACGTGCGACCGACGGGGGCAGCCATCTTGGGACAAGCCCAGCACCTCCGACCACGCCGGCTACCCGCAACTCAGCGCGGTCACCCTTGACCAGTCAAGACCCAAACACCTCCGGAACTCCATGATGACGGTCCGGGTAAATGGACACGAAACGCCCTGCCTGTTCGACTCCGGGAGCACGGAGAGCTTCATTCATCCAGACATGGTAAGTCGTTGCTCGCTCCCAATCTTCCCGGCACATCAAACCATCTCCCTTGCTTCTGGGTCGCGCACGGTGCAGATCCGAGGGTGCACTACTGCAACCCTCGCAATACAGGGTGCCAAGTACGCCAATTTTAAGTTATATGTAGCCTCGCGACCCTAAAAGTTGACCCTCCCCCGCTCTTCACAAATCTCACCGCCGACTGTAAACCAGTCGCCACCAGAAGCAGGTGGTACAGCATCCAGGACAGGACTTTTATCAGGTCCGAGGTCCAGCGACTCTTGCGGGAGAGAATCATCGAGGCCAGCAACAGTCCCTGGAGAGCTCAGGTGGTGGTCGTCAGGACCGGGGAAAAAAACCGGATGGTTGTAGATTACAGCCAGACCATTAACCGGTTTACGCAACACGATGCGTACCCCCTTCCCCGGATAGCGGACATGGTTAACCAGATCGCACACTACCGGGTGTTCTCCATGGTGGATCTGAAGTCTGCATACCACCAGCTACCAATCCGCCCGGGGGACCGCCACTACACGGCCTTTGAGGCAAACCGCCGCCTCTTCCACTTCCTCCGGGTCCGCCTCGGCGTCACAAATGGGGTCTCAGTCTTCCAAAGAACGATGGACCGAATGGGGGAAAAGTACGTGCTGTGGGCCACATTTCCGTACTTCGACAACGTCACCATCTGTGGCCACAACCAGCAGGACCACGATACTAACCTCCAGAGATTTCTCCAAACCGCTTGAACCCTTAACCTCACTTACAACAAGGAGAAATGCGTTTTCCGCACAACCAGACTAGCCATCCTCGGCTACGTCATGGAAAACGGGGTTCTAGGACCCGACCCTGATCGTATGCATCCCCTCCTGCAACTCCCCCTTCTCCACTCCCCCAAGGCCCTGAAAACGTGCCTCGGGTTCTTTTCCTATTACGCCCAGTGTGTCCCCAGCTGTGCGGACAAAGCCCGCCCACTAATCAAGGCCACCATCTTCCCACTGGCGACAGGCCTGCCAGGCCTTCAGCTGCATCAAGGAGGGTATCGCCAAAGCCGCGATGCGCGCGTTGGACGAGTCCGTCCCCTTCCAGGTGGAGAGCGACGCATCAGAGGTCGCCCTCGCTGCTACCCTCAATCAGGCGGGCAGGTCAGTAGCATTTTTTTCACGAACCCTCACCGCCTCCGAAACTAGACACTCCTCGGTCGAAAAAGAAGCCCAAGCCATCGTGGAAGCCGTGCGGCACTGGAGGCACTACCTCGCTGGTAGGAGGTTTACCCTCGTCACCAACCAACGATCGGTAGCCTTCATGTTCGATAATACGCAGCGGGGCAAGATCATGAATGATAAGATCTTGAGGTGGAGGATCGAACTCTCTACCTAGAATTACGATATAGTGTATTGTCCTGGGAATCTGAACGAGCCCCCAGATGCCCTGTCCCGCAGCACATGCGCCAGCGCGCAACATGACCGACTACGGGCTATCCTTGATGGCCTCTGCCACCCGGGGGTCACCCGGCTTCTCCACTACATCAAGGCCCGCAACCTGCCCTACTCCACTGAGGAGGTCAGAGCCATGACCAGGGACTGCCAAATCTGCGCAGAGTGTAAACCGCACTTCTATCGACCAGATAAGGTCCATCTGGTAAAGGCATCCCGGCCCTTTGAACGCCTCAGTATCGATTTCAAAGGGCCCCTCCCCTCCAACAATCGCAACACATATTTCCTCAACATCATCCAAGCGTTCTCCAGCTTCCCCTTTGAAATCCCTTGCCCCGACATGACCGTGGCCACCGTCATTAAAGCCCTACATAGAGTCTTCACCCTGTTTGGTTTCCCCATGTACGTTCACGCTGGTCATTCATGAGCGACGAACTGCGTCTGTACCTGCTCGGTAAGGGCATCGCCTCGAGCTGGACTACCAGTTATAACACCCGGGGAAACGGGCAGGTGGAGAGGAAGAACGCGACGTCTAGAAGACCGTCCTCCTGGCCCTACGTTCTAGGAATCTCCCTGTTCCCCACTGGCAGGAGGTCCTCCCCGACGCACTCCACTCTATTTTATCTTCTGGGACTGGGTGGAGGGGACGGTATGCCTTGTGGGGGCCACCCGCGCTAGCTAACTAAAGTCGGCTAGTGAACGGAGGTGAGGTGAGAGGAGGGCTGCGGACATTGCCTGGTTAGCAGTTTCGATGGGCCTATGAGGCGAGCAAGGGGGTCAGGAAGGGATCGATACTGGGAGACATTATTTCAAGAGGAAGTACAGGGGGGATTCTGGGAGGGGGGGGAAGTGCTTTGATGTTAATAATGGATAGGGGTGGGTCAGGCTCATGGGGCAGGGCCTGATGGTATGATGATGGTGGATAAGAAGGGGGGGGGGTGAGAGACGCCAGGTAGGATAGTCATGTGGAACGTGAGGGGGTTAGGATGTCCAGTCAAGAGGCCAAGGGTTCTTGTGCATCTTAAAAGTTTGAAAGCCGATGTAGCAATGCAGCAGGAGACTCACTTGAGGGTGAAGGATCAGGGGCGCGATTCTCCAACCCCCCCACCGGGTCAGAGAATCGCCGGGGGCTGGCGTGAATCCCACTCCGCCGTGTCCCGAATTCTCCGCCACCAGAGATTCAGCGGGGGCGGGAATAGCGCCGCGCCGGTCGGCGGAAATCGGGCCGGTCGGCGGGCCCACCCCCGGCGATTCTCCGGCCCACGATGGGCCGAAGTCCCACCACTGTCAACCCTCGCCCTCCGGCGTGGATTAAACCACCTTTTGAACGGCGGGATAAGGCGTAGCGGGCAGGCTCCGGGGTCCTGGGGGCGCGGGGGGGGGGGGGGACGGACGCGGGGCGATCTGACACCGGGGGGTGCCCCCACGGTGGCCTGGCCCGTGATCAGGGCCCACCGATCTGCGGGCGGGCCTGTGCCGTGGGGGCACTCTTTTTCTTCCGCCTTCGCCATGGTCTTCACTATGGCGGAGGCGGAAGAGACCCCCTCCCCAGCGCATGCGCGGGGATGCCGTGAGTGGCTGCTGACGCTCCCGCGCATGCGTCATCCGGCGAAGACCTTTTGGCGCCGGCTGGCGTGGCGCCACAGGCCTTTCCCGCCAGCCGGAGGAGCGGAAACCACTCCGGCGCAGGCCTAGCCCCTCAAGGTGAGGGCTTGGCCCCTAAAGGTGCAGAGAATTCCGCACCTTTTAGGGCGGCCAGACGCCGGAGTGGTTCCCGCCACTCCATTACGTCGGAACCCCCCACCCCGCCGGGTAGGGGAGAATCCCGCCCCCGGTGAGACTTAAAAAGGGCTGGGTTAGTCAAGTGCTTCACTTTGGATTTGATGGAAGTCCTCATGGGGTAGCGGTAATGGTCAGCAAAAGAGTACAGTTCCAGATGGAGAAGGTGGTGGCAGATCAGGGGGGTAGGTATGAGATTGTGACAGGTGGGGCTGGAGGGGAGGTTAATGGCGCTGGTAAGTGTATATGGTCCCAATTGCGACGATGTGGGATTCGCAAAGAAGGTGTTTGAGGCCATCCCCGACTTGGACACACACAACTGATAGTGGGGGGGGGCGACTGGAACTTGGTGCAAGAGCCAAGGTTGGGTTATTCACAGCTGTGCTCGCTGGTCCCATCAGGGGGGGCGAAGGTGCTGGCTGGGCTAATGGTGGAAATGGGAGGGGTGGACCCTTGGAGGTTTCTGCACCCGAGGGAGCGGGAGTACTCGTTTTTCTCGGCAGTCCATAAGGTATACTAGCGGATCGACTTTTTTGTGGTGAGAAAGGCTTTGCTGGCTGGGGTAAAAGGGTCGGAGTACTCGGCAATTGCAATATCAGATCATGCTCCGCATTGGGTGGATATGGTACTGGAGAGGGGGTAGTACAGAGGCCGGGGTGGAAATTAGATGTGGGATTGTTGGGGGACTGAGGGTTTTGTGACAGAATTGAAAAAGTAATTGTGGAATATGTAGGTTTCAACTGTATGGTTGAGGTGTCGAAGGCAGTTGTCTGGGAGGCTCTAAAGGCGGTGGTGAGGGGTGAGATGATCTCGTTTAAGGCCAAGGTTGGCAAAGAGAAGAGGTTGGAGCGGCAGCGTGTAATAGATGAGATGCTGGAGGTAGATAGGAGTTACGCAGAAGATGGGGACCCAGCGAAGTTGGAAAAGAGGAAGGAACTACAGGCGAGCTTTGACCGACTATCTACCAGGAAGGTGGTGCGCCAACTGAGGGGAGCAAGGGGTGCAGTTTACGAGCATGGAGAGAAGTATGTTAGCGGGTCAGCTTCGGAGGGAGGCGGCGGCAAGGGAAATTGTCCAGGAGCGGGACAGGGCAGGGAAGTTGGTGGTAGCTCCGGATCTGATTAACAAGGTCTTTGAGGAACTCTATGAAAGGCTGTCGGAGTGTGGGTCGTATGGGCCCATTTCACTTTTAAGCGTGGACGCAAAAGTATTGGCGAAGGTACTGGCAAGTCGGCTGGAGGAGTGCCTCCCGAAGGTGATAGATGAAGATCAGACAGGGTTCGTGAGAGGAAGGCAGCTCTTTTCAAACATTAGAAGGTATTGAACGTCGTCATAGCACCGGCAGAGGGGAAGGAAACAGAGGTGGTTGTGGTATTGGACGCCGAGAAAGCGTTTGACCGGGTAGAATGGGGGTACTTGATGGCAGTTCTGGAATGGTTTGGTGTTGGACCAAGATTTGTGGACTGGGTAAAGCTACTATATAAGGAACCGAAGGCGAGTGTCCGCACAAATAAAATCAGCTCGAGATACTTTTCTCTCCACCCTGGGACGAGGCACGGATGACCTATGTCCCCCCCCTGCTGTTTGCACTCGTGATTGAGCCATTGGCCATTGCGTTAAGAAGTTTGAGGGTATGGAACAGGATAGTGCAGGGGGTGGGGGAGGGGGGGTTAGAGCATATGGTGTCCTTATTTGCCGATGACTTGTTATACGTGTCGGAACCGAGTGTGTCGATCGGGGGAATATTGGAGCTGCTTCGAGTGTTTAGGTCTTTCTCGGGATACAAATTAAATCTAGACAAGAGAGAGTATTTTGTGGTGTCTCGGCCGGGGGTAGAGGCAGGGGGGGGGGGGGGGGTGGGTGCCATTCCATAGGGCAGGGACTCATTTTAGATACCTGGAAGTGTAGGCTGTTCTGGAGTGGGGGGGGGGGGCTCCGTAGGTACAACATTTCTGGTTTGGTGGGGAGAGAGAAAGCTGATCTGGCAAGGTGGGATAGTCTCCCTCTGTCACTGGCGGGTCGGGTACTGGCGGTTAAAATGAACGTGTTGCCACGATTTCTGTGTATTTTCCAATGCCTGTCGATTTTCCTGCTGAAGGCTTTTTTCAGAGAGATTGAAAGAATGATTACCTTGTTCATATGGGGAGGGAAGGTGGCCAGAGTTAGAAAGGTGCTGCTACAGAGGGGAAGACAGGCAGGGGGTTTGGGTCTCCCGAACCTGATGTATTACTACTGGGCGGCGAATGTGGAGAAGGTGCGGAACTGGGTCAGAGGGGTTGATTCCCAGTGGGTCAGAATGGAGGAGAGTTTGTGCAGGGGGTCAGGACTGAAAGCACTAGCAACAGCACCGCTCCCGATACCCCCGGGGAAGTACTCAGGGAGTCTGGTAATAATAGCTTCATTGAGAATTTGGAGGCAGTTTCGCCAACACTTCGGGTTGGGGGCAGGGTCAAGGGAAATGGCAATTCGGGGGAACCACAGATTTGAGCCATGGAGGTGGGATGGAAGTTTTCGGAAATGGGAGGAGAAGGGGATTCAGACACTGAAAGATTTGTTTCTTAGGGGTCGGTTTGCAGGATTGAAGGAGCTGGAAGTGAAGTACGGGCTGGAACAGGGGGAAATGTTTAGATACATGTAGGTTTGAGACTTTGCCAGGAAGGAGATACGGAGCTTCCCGGTGGAGCCGGCCTCCACATTGCTGGAGGAGGAGCTGACGACAGGGGGACTGGAGAAGGGGGTAGTGTCAGCGGTTTATGGGGCTATTTTGGAAGAGGAGAAGGCACCACTGGAAGGGATCAAAGCAAAGTGGGAGGAAGAGCTGGGAGAGGATATGGAGGAGGGGTTCTGGTGTGAGGTGCTCCGGAGAGTGAATGCCTCGCGAGGATGAGCCAATCTTTGAAGGGGTAGAAGATGTGAGTGAACATTGTGGGGGGGCCAGCAAATCTCGTTCATGGGCAGGATTCTCCGACCCCCCCCCCCCGCCGGCTGCTGTATTCTCCGCCGACAGTTTTCGGGCGGGGGCTGGGATCATGCCACGCCAGTCGGGGGCCGTTGGCAGCTGCCCTCCCGGCAATTTTCCGGGTCCTGATGGGCCAGGCGACCGTCGGTTTCTGGCCAGTCCCACCGGCGTGGATTGGACATGGTCCCACACGGCGGGACCTGGCTCGTAGGCCAGCTGGTGCGATCCTCAGGGGGGCGGGGGGTGGGGGATCTGGCCCTGGGGAGGGCCTCCACGGTGGCCTGGCCCGCAATCGGGGCCCACTGATCTGCGGACGGGCCTGTTCCGCGGGGACACTCCTTCCTTCCGCGCCGGTCGGGCTCCGCCATGGCCGGCACGGAGAAAACACCCCCCTGCGCATGCGGCAGAATACACCGGCCGGTCTGCGCATTCGCTAAACCACGCCGGCGGTTCTGCGCATGCGCTAACTCACACAGTCCCTTTGACGCCGGTTGCCACGGCACCAACCCCTCCGGCGCTAGCCTAGCCCCCGGAAGTGCAGAGAATTCTGCAACTTCCGGTTGGCCTGACCTGGAGCGGTTTGCGCCATTCTTGGTGCCGGCGTCGGGCCAATTCACCGATTACGGTGAATCATGCCCCATGCAACTGTAGTGGACTCGCCAACACTAAGGGCATTCAAATGGTCATTGGATAGACATATGGACGATAAAGGAATAGTGTAGATGGGCTTTAGAGTGGCTTCACAGGTCGGCGCAACATCGAGGGCCAAAGGGCCTGTACTGCACTGTAATGTTCTATGTTCTATGTTCTATGGTCTATGTTCTATATGTTTTGGTCCTGTCCAAACCTGGAGGATTACTGGAAGGAGGCTTTTAGGGTAATCTCTAAAATGGTGCACGTGAAACTGGACTTGGTCCCTCAGGAGGCCATATTCGGGGTGTCGGACCAGCCGGGATTGGAAACGGGTGCGGAGGCAGATGTTTTTGCCTTCGCCTCGTTGATCGCCCAAAGGCGGATCCTGTTGGGATGGAGAGCAACCTCTCCTCCCTGTGTCCTGGCGTGGCGGGGGGATCTGTTGGAATTCTTAGCTCTTGAGAAGGATAAGTTTGAACTGAGGGGAAGGATGGAGGGGTTCTACAATTCATGGGCATTATTCATTATGCACTTTCAAGAATTGGATAACATCGAACATTAGTTGCGGGCGGGGGGGGGGGGGGGGGGGGGGTGGGGGTGGGGGGGGGGGCGGGGGGTTGGGAGGGTTGGGGGGAGGGGGAACTGTATGTGTTAATGGTGACTATGGATGATTCCTGATTCCCTTTTTGTTATTTGTTTATGTTAACATGCGGGCAGTTGTTTGGGGGTTGGTGGGAGGATGGGATTGTTGTTGTTGATATGGGGATTGACATTATATTTGTGACTGCTTATTGTTTGTTGTTGGTGGGTGCAAATTTGGGAGAAAATATGAAAAAGGAGAATAGAAATATTTTTTTAAAACTAACAACACACCCCACTGCCCAAAAGCAGGGCACATTGTACAATGTTCACCATGTCGGGGCTGTGTGAATCAGGGCAGGGTCAAGCACACCCGGGTGGTGCAGCAATCTTCCTGACAAAAAGAGGGTGCTGAGGCGGAGCCAGAACCCAATTATTTTGATTGTTTTCAGACAGGTGAGTGCCCTTGACCAGTCCGGGGTTCAAACCCACAACCTTAGCATTATCAGCACCACACTCTAATCGTCTGAGCTAACCGGCCAGCAAACAGCCAGAGCAGGAGTGGACCTGCAATCTTCTAATGCCATGACATTGAAACCAGACGCCTCATCCATTAGGTCATGCAACCATCGCGCAAAATCAAAGTGGTGAGCATGGGCATTGATCCCACTACATGCAAAGCAAGCGCTCTACCACTTGAACTAATCCACTCGCCTAAAATTAACAGCATGTTAATCTCCATGTTGATGGGCAGGGGCAGGCCAGAAGGAGATTTTCAAATTGCAGATCAGGAGAAAGCTAACCGTCTGTGTAGTATTTGGTCCCTTGTACTTTATAAAGTGACTCACCAAACATTTGATGTCCAAACCAGGATCTTTTTATTATGTCTCGTGGTAGGATGGCAATCTGATACAGAGCACGTTATCATGGAGTCTTGATACTCCCTGGAACTTACACCTAGCACTGACCAATTACCCTCTTATTACTCTCTCCTTGTTCTTCTGAAGATGGCCGGATGGGCCTCTCTTTGTATCCGGGTCCCAGGTCACATGGCCTTGGTCCTGGAGACCGCATGGTGTGTCTGTACCACCACCTGCTGGTTGGAGGTCTCACACTATCCAACTATGATATAGCCGATATGCATATCACCACAGTCTGAACTATGTTAGGGCACAGCTTTCTGGAGCGATGCAGGAGACATAAAACAATCTTTCTGCTGAAGTAAAGTTGTTAAGCAAACAAAAAGGTTGTTCACACAGGGATGGTTTGTAAACACTTCATTCGTCATTCGGTCATCTGCCTGCGCCATCAGGCTGCTGACATTTTAAAACTTTTATTCCTTTTTTCAAGTTACAAAACCAATACGCAGAGTGGACAGAGAAAGCCCCTAGTCCATCTCATTGCTTGTTCCAAAATTCAATTCAAATTCAATCCAATTCATGGTCTCCACAAGGGAGACATACAAGCTGATAAGAAAAGGCATTGCACCTCATCTTGGGCTTGATCTGCCCTTGATCTTGGCCGAAATGCCGAGATGCCATAAGGCTGCTGACTGTCTGACTGCCTGTCTGCTTCAATCTGCAGGGCAACGCCAAGCCCAGTCACAATTGTCGTTGCGTTTGAACATTGTATTCCGGACTCAGCTCCCGGCTCCTGGAAGCGCCCGGTGCTATTGGACACCGACGGCACCTCCAGCCTATGAAGTGGTCTGCATTTTAAAATAGCACCACATCAGCCAATCAGACAGCCAGGTCAGGACCTCAGAAAAAACCCGGGATTGTGACACCAGGTTGATAATCAAGCCGCCGGCGACCAGGAGCTCCTCCTCCTGCACCAGCCTGGTGGATGACATGGTGCTCTGGAATTATATTCCCACATTTTTGAAATGATGAGCATTGAGGATCCCACTGAAAATGGCTTTCAATAATTATTCTGTTCGATAGCTGCAAACCTGTTTCACAAATTTACCACAAATTCCCTGTTAGAATTTCAGTGTGTTTCCTCACCAGCTGCTTGTGGTCGGCTGTGTAGAGGTATTACGGTACCTAGTAATGCTGGAACACCATTGGTAGATATTGTATGTTTCCCATTGGTCAAGCTGTATGGTAGCTCCGCCCTGCAAGGCGGGGTATAAGAGCCCGTGCCGCCCCAGCAGCCTTCTTTCTGTACCTGAGCTGCTGGGGGAAACATCTAGCTTCTTAAAGCCTTCAGTTGGACGACAACCTCGCTTTAGTAGTCATTGATCGTGCATCAATTTAATAAGCTAGATTTCAAAGGGTGGAGCTCCGAATCAAGCCGGAGTGTCTGCAACTCAGCCCCCACGCGGCAAACTCAGCGGCAACCTTCAAGCACTGGCTGGCGTGTTTTAACGGATATCTCGGAATGGCCAAAAACACACCCACGGGAGAACAGAAATTGCAAGTCCTACACTCGAGGGTGAGCCCAGAAATTTACACCCTCATCGAGGATGCGGACGACTTTGATGCAGCAATGGAGCTGCTAAAAGGACATTATATTCGCCCGGTAAACCAGGTCTACGCCCGACATCTGCTAGCGACGAGGCAACAAATCCCTGGGGAATCGCTGGAAGAATTCTACCGTGCGCTCCTGGTGTTGGGGAGAAACTGCAGCTGCCCTCAAGTTTCGGCGAGCGACCACACAGAACTTTTGATCCGGGATGCTTTCGTTGCAGGTATGCTGTCCTCCCAAATCCGCCAGCGATTGCTGGAGAAAGACACCCTATGCCTCAAGGAGGCATGGGCCCTTGCCGGCTCCCTGGATGTGTCCTCCCGAAACGCCACGCTTACGTCCCCGACCGCGCGGCAGCCCCCTGGGCAGCGTGGAATCGCCCCGCGGCCGACCCCGAGACAGTGCCCATCCCCCACAACTTGTGCTGCAAGACGGCCTGGCACCCCGGGGCACCCCGCTGCTATTTTTGCGGGCAGGCCAAGCACCCCCTATCAGCGCTGTCCGGAATGCGCATCCACCTGCAAGGGATGCGGTAAAAAAGGGCCAGTTTGTGGCGGTATGCTAGGCCAGGGCGGTCGCTGCAGTCTCCGGTGGCGAATGCGGACCGCCACCACAATCCTCTCCACGGTCCCTGTGCCACCAGCAGGCACCGCCATCTTCCTCCTCCAGGGCCACGTGCGGCCTCCGGGCGCCGCCATCTTGTCCCACGGATGCCACGGGTGATGGATGGGTGCCGCCATTTTGTGCACCCCCAGCCATGTGCGACCAATGGGAGCCGCCATCTTGGATGGACTCCCAGGACCCCAGCTCAGCTGACAACACCCCCCCCGAAGAGAACATTCAACTGCTGCCGCGATTAGCCTCGGTGACCCTGGACCAGTCCCGGCCCCGAACACTCTCAACTGCTACAACAACGATACTAATCAACGGGCACGAGACGTCCTGCTTAATCGACTCTGGGAGCATGGAATGCTTCATACACCCCAACACGGTAAGGTGCTGTTCTCTCCCCGTCCACCCCGTTAATCAAAAAATCTCCCTGGCCTCCTCAGTAGAGATAAAGGGGTTCTGTGTAGCAAACCTCACGGTCCAAGGAAGGGAGTTTAAAAATTACCGGCTCTACGTCCTTCCCCACCTCTGCGCGGCCACACTCCTAGGGTTAGACTTCCAGTCTAACTTTCAAATTCGGCAGCCCTATACCCCCTCTCACTGTCTGCAGCCTCGCGACCCTCAAGGTCGATCTGCCTTCCCTGTTTGCGAACCTCACCCCGGATTGCAAACCCGTCGCCACCAGGAGCAGACGGTACAGTACCCATGATCGGATCTTTATCAGGTCAGAGGTCCAACGGCCACTGAGGGAAGGAGTCATTGAAGCTAGCAACAGTCCCTGGAGAACTCAAGTAGTGGTGGTAAAGACCAGGGAGAAGCATAGGATGGTCATCGACTACAGTCAGACCATCAACAGGTTTACGCAGCTGGACGCGTACCCTCTCCCCCGCATATCCGACCTGGTAAACAGGATCGCGCATTACAAGGTCTTCTCTACGGTGGATCTTAAGTCCGCCTACCACCAGCTCCCCATCCGCACTAGTCACCGCAAGTACACTGCCTTCGAGGCAGATGGGCGGCTCTACCACTTCTTAAGGGTTCCCTTCGGTGTCACTAACGGGGTCTCGGTCTTCCAGCGCGAGATGGACCGAATGGTTGACCGGTACGGTTTACGGGCAACATTCCCGTATCTCGATAATGTCACCATCTGCGGCCACAACCAGCAGGACCACGACATCAACCTCCGAAAATTCCTGCAGACCGCAAAGATCCTTATCCTTACGTATAACAAGGATAAATGCGTGTTTAGCACCGACCGCCTAGCCATCCTCGGCTACGTAGTGCGAAATGGAGTAATAGACCCGACCCTGAACACATGTGCCCCCTTATGGAGTTCCCCCTCCCTCACTGCCCCAAGGCCCTGAAGCGCTGCCTCGGTTTTTTTCTTACTATGCCCAGTGGGTCCCCAACTATGCGGACAAGGCCCATCCCCGATCCAATCCACCGTATTTCCCCTGTCGATAGAGACCCGCCAGGCCTTCAGCCGCATCAAAGCAGACATTGCAAAGGCCACGATGCACGCCATCGACGAGTCCCTCCCGTTCCAGGTCGAGAGCGACGTGTCCGACGTAGCTCTAGCAGCCACCCTCAACCAAGCGTGCAGCCCCGTGGCCTTCTTCTCACGTATCCTCCATGTTTCCGAAATCCGCCACTCCTCAGTTGAAAAGGAGGCCCAAGCCATAGTAGAAGCTGTGCGACATTGGAGGCATTACCTGGCCAGCAGGAGATTCACTCTCCTCACTGACCAACGGTCGGTAGCCTTCATGTTCGATAATGCACAGCGGGGCAAGATAAAAAACGGTAAGATCTTGCGGTGGGGGATTGAACTCTCCACCTATAACTACGAGATCTTGTATCGTCCCGAGAAGCTAAACGAGCCTCCTGATACCCTGTCCCGCGGCACATGTGCCAACACATAAGTGGACCGCCTCTGAGCCCTCCACGAGGACCTCTGCCACCCGGGGGGTCACTCGCTTCTTCCACTTTATCAAGACCCGCAAGCTGCCCTACTCCATTGAGGAGGTCAGGACAGCCACCAGGGACTGCCAAATCTGCACGGAGTGCAAACCGCACTTCTCCAGGCCAGAGAAAGCGCACCTGATAAAGGCTTCCCGTCCCTTTGAACGCCTCAGTATGGACTTCAAAGGCCCCCTCCCCTCCACCGACCGAAACACGTACTTCCTGAACGTGATTGACGAGTACTCCCGGTTCCCATTCGCCATCCCCTGCCCCGACATGACCGCAACCACCGTCATCAAGGCCCTCCATAGCATTTTTACGCTGTTCGGGTTCCCCGCTTACATACATAGTGCTAGGGGGTCCTCCCTTATGAGCGCCGAACTGCGTCAATTCCTGCTCAGCAAGGGCATCGCCTCGAGCAGGACGGCCAATTACAACCCCGGGGTAACGGACAGGGTAGAGAGGGAGAACAGAACGGTCTGGAAGACCGTCCTACTGGCCCTACGGTCCAGGAATCCCCCAGTCTCCCGGATGCCCTCCACTCCATCCGGTCACTGCTTTGTACCACGACCAACCAAACACCTCACGAACGTCTCCTTGTCTTCCCCAGGAAGTCCTCCTCTGGGACCTCGCTCCTGACCTGGCTGGCAGCTCCCAGACCCACCCTGCTCCGAAAACACGTGCGGGCGCACAAGTCGGACCCATTGGTCGATAGGGTCCACCTTCTCCACGCTAACCCCCAGTACGTCTACGTGACGTACCCCGAAAGCCGACAAGATACCGTCTCCCTATGAGACCTGGCGACCGCCGGATGCCCACGCACACCACAGCCACCAGTCCCACCCTCCCTCCTACCAGTGCACCTTACAGCCGCCCCCTTCCCAGGAGGATCGGTTCTTCCGCCGGCCCCGTCTAGACACCCCCCCCCCCCCGCCCACCGACGCACCCCGCTGACGCTCCCTTCCCAGGTCAATCGGCTTCCCCACCAGCGCCGTCTAGAGGTGTTGAAGCTGCCACAGAGATCGAGGCCACGCTCCCAGAGTCACAGACGTCCGAGCCTCCACCGGCATACCACCAAAGCTTCGACGATCACAGAGGACGACCAGGGCCCCCGATCGACTGATTGTTTCATCTTAAAGTGTGTATAGTTAATTGTGAAATTGTAAATAGTTACGACAATAAGACAAAATGCTGTACGGAGGTATTACGGTACCTCCATAACCATAACTTTTCCACGTTACCATGTTGTAATACCAAGCTACCACCCCCGCCGGACTCTTTTTTAACAGGGGGTGAATGTGGTAGTCTGTGTAGAGGTAGTACGGTAGCTAGTAATGCTGGAACATCATTGGTAGATATTGTATGTTTCCCATTGGTCAAGCTGTATGGTAGCTCCGCCCTGCAAGTCGGGATATACGAGCCCGTGCCGCCCCAGCAGCCTTCATTCTGTACCTGAGCTGCTGGGGCAAACATCTAGCTTATTAAAGCCTTCAGTTGGACTACAACCTCACTTTAGTAGTCATTGATCGTGCATCACTGCTCAAAGGAATTGTCATATTAGCGATGAGATGAAAGATCGGTCATGGTGTGGATGTTAACTCTCAGAAACTGATACATGATTGCAGTCTTTAAAGCTTTATTTGATTCAACAGGAATAAAATATCCTGTATCAGTGCTGAATTACAAATATTTCCACCTACTTTAATTAACACACACATTTGAAGAAACCTGCTCTTCAGTAACCCACATACATTCTCAAAAAACATTCCCACAATCTCTAATCCCCAGTCACAATTCTGATCCAGGTCGTAGACCCACCCATCTGCAATTTCTTTCCTCGCCTGTCTTCATTAATTATCCCAGCACAGAAGCTCTGTCCCTTCACTACAGACAGAGCAAGCACACTAAACCAAGAGTTCCCTGCACACTACTCCTTGATCATCATCCTTCAGTAGGGGAGACAGTGGTGTGGTAGTAATGTCACTGGACTATAAATCCAGTGTTCCTTTAGGGAAATAAATCTGCCGTCCTTAGCTGGTCTGGCCTACATGTGACTCCAGACCCACAGCAATGTGGTTGACACTTAACTGCCCTCTGAAATGGCCTTGCAAGCCACTCAGTTCTCGTGCAATTCGGGATGGGCAACAAATACTGACCTTGCCAACAATGCCCACATCCCATGAAAAAAAATAAAGGAGAACAAAAAGTATCTCCAAACACAATAAATAACCCAACACAAAGACATCAGAGAATATCAAACATCTTCAGATAACGCACTCTCTTCCCAATGCACACACACACACACACAACTAGAAACAGTACTCGGGATAGAAATGAGATATTCTGTGGCAATTGATTGAATGTAGAAGCAGGTACCAGATCTGCTGGCTCAGGGACTAGCTCCACATTCAGCAGTTGGCTATGCTTTTGTAAACCGTGTGATATGGGATACCACCTGCTCTGGAATAGTGTCACAGCTTAAATTGACCCTCACAGCGGCAGAGAGGGCTGTTCAGTTACCACCCTGGAGCCTGTTTTGGGGGATGGCAGGAATGATGCTGCCCTCAGTAAAATGAGAGTGCTCAGCGGGCACTGTGACCATGCAGGCAACCCACCATTAACACTACAGGGCAGCATGGTGACACAGTGGTTAGCACTGCTGCCTTAGCGCTAGGGGCTCAGGTTCGATTCCGGCCTTGGGTGACTGCATGTGTGGAGTTTGCACATTCTTCCTGTATCTGCGTGGGTTTCCTCCGCGTGCTCCAATTTCCCTACACAGTCCAAAGATGTGCTGGTTAGGTGGATTGGCCATGCTAAATTGCCCCTTAGTGTCCAAAGGTTAGGCGGGGTTATGGGGATAGGGCGGGGGTGTAGGCCTAGTCAGGGTTCTCTTTCGGAGGGTCGGTGTAGACTCAGTGGGCCAAATGGCCTCCTTCTGCACTGTAATGTTTTAAAGTAAGTATCCACCCAAGGACTGCCTTTAGAACTCAGCATTTATTGGAGATGGAATGTGAAACGAAAAGCCTTTTCTGCAATTCAACCCATCCTCTGGTCCAGGTCTGATGGGAAGATTCCCCCTTCTAAACAGTCCAAGCATTATTCTTAGAACAACGACATGGTAAAATCTGGCCACAATAATGTCACATTGTCTGTCACAGGAACCTGTCCACATGCACATCTCAGTCATGGGAAATAGTGTGAAGAGAGAGTGGTTCCGGATATTCAACATGGTCAGGTAATGGTGGTAACTGCACCACCTCTTACGGTCATTTCCTCAGCTCACCGGTGATCCCACTTCCTGTTGTAACAGTAAAAGACTGATGACTTTGTCCAAAAACAATAGTGCTGAGTAACCCCGCAGCAAGCAGTTTTCAGTCTGTGCCATTCTACAGTGTCAGGAAGTGAGAGCCATCTCCAGACAGGAAACAGAATTGTCCATTCAATCTGGACTTGGATTGTTCTCTGTGTTGTTTGCTGTTTCCTGCCGAAAAGATAAAGAAAGAGCATTACACATAGTAGTTGCGCTATGTGATTTTGTTACTGGGCTAATAATCCATGGCCCAGAATTTCACCATGACAGAGAGGGTCTTCCAATTTTCACGGGGTCAGGAATGGAGACTGGGGTCCATTTCACCTGCGTTTGGTTTGCGGGGCAGCAGGTCATTTAAATCATCATCTGCCTTCTCCGAAGTGGGATTTTTGTAGGCCGGGGGTGTGAAACCCGGAACATGCTGATTGAATCAGTTAAGAGCCGGTCCGAACTTGGTGGTTTTTTTTGGATAGCCAGAGTATTCCTTTGGAGAGGCAACCTATGGCCTCCACTCACTCCCATGGTCCTGTTATAGCCCCATGACAATTTAGTGCCTACTTAGTGCCAATCCATGCCATCCCACCCACCATCTTTTCCTCGTTGGATCTGGTCCTGGGACATATTTGGGCGACGCAAGGCTCCCTTTGAATTGTTGGAAGAACACGTAAATGTGTGTAAAATGTGCACAAATAGGCTTTTATGAATGAGAGTATGCTTCTTCAATATAGTGAAGTCTGCGACAGACATTTAGAACTTCATTTTATAGAACTTTATTTTATCTCATTCCTGAAATATGCCCAAGTTGGATACTGCGAGAGTTAACATGGTAGGTGTAAGGGCAAAAGATGGTGAATGGGGCGACATGGGCTGGCATGTGCTGGCATAAGGGCTGTAAAGTGTCTTGGGGATGAGTGAGGGCCATAGGTTGGTATAGACGGTATGAAGGGCGATGGAGTGGGTGAGGGGACTTGTGGTGTCATGGGTTGACATGAATGGGGTACAGGGAGTGCATGGGGATTGAGGGCTGGAGGAATATTTCATTTTTTAATCCTTATTTTTAAACATTGCACACGGTGACACAGCCTGAGGAACATTTTCCGCCCAGTCCTTGCCTCCGCACCCAGCGTCCACCTCAATCCATCCTGGTCACCGATACTGACTTCTAATGCAGCCTGATTCCCATCCTGGACTGAAAATCCAACGTCCAGTTTGCTATTTTTAAAGTTTAGGTTCACAGAGCTGGGAATTCCCAGGAGTGAAAATCTGGGCCCATGGGTTCAAATCCCACCTTTGCCATTTGAGAATTTTCTTTCAGCTTGTAAATCTGGAAAAGTGGAGCTGGTCCCAGTAAAAGTGACCACAAACCTATCAGCTCGTTGTAAACCTCCCCCCCTTCTCGTCCTCCACTTTTCTTGTCCTTATCTATTCGAGTTGATGCATTATTCCATCCCTGCACCAAACTGATGGGCTCTTACCTGCCCTCTGAAGTGATCTAGTAAGCTACTAGACTGTGCCAAAATCATGGGTTGGATTTTATAGCCCCCCCCCCCCCCCCCACCTACCACCACCACCACCACTGGGTATGTTTTTGGTGAGTGGCTGGCCCGCTGGCTTCCTGCCCACCCTGAAGATAACCCCTAAAGTCTGCAGCCCACCTAATTAAAGATCAATTAAACCTGTAAGCAAGGCCATTGACCAGAATTATACACTGCCATGCTGTAATGAGGTTGGTGGGGACAGGCAGCAAGGGTGGGCAGGCTGTTCTTTTGTGGCCTGGATGAAAAAAGGCTGGAAGGGAGGAGGGATGCCTTATTCAGGGGGTGCTCTGTGTGCATCCTTGGGCCTCCCTCCCAAGGTGTCAACATCCCCCTTCTCTCCTCACACTGCCCCCCACAAATTGGCCTCCCTGGGTGCAGGTTTACTTGCATTGGAGGAAGTATTAAAAAGAATATTGAATCATTGGAGGCAGTATGGGAAATATTTACAAGGAGTTGAAGGAATGTAACAATGAGCAAAGATTGACATTTGGAAAATTAAATGGAGACCTGGTAGAAGTCTTCAAAACAATGAAGGGGTTTGTTAGGATGAATGTAGAGAAACTGTTTCCACTTGTGAATGAGTTCAAGACAATGGGACATAAATATGAGATTGCCATAAACAAATCAAATGAAACATTTAGGAGGGTATGATTTAACACAGAGTGGTTGGCACATTGATGTAGTCAAGGGGAGGTTTGATACATCTGAGAGGGATGAATTAATCGAGGCTTACAGATCAGGGCGGGAAGGGGTAATTACAGGAAAGGGAGGCTTCTGTGAAGTAATAACATCAAATGGGCTGAGTGGCTTGTTTCCATGCTGTAGATAATTCTATTACTGACAAAAAATACATGTTGTCAAAGCTTTTCATCTTGCTTTCATCAGGTCCATTCACAAGAACACCAAATGTAAAGGAAGCAACAATTTATACTTCATGAGAAGAGAGTGTTGATTAGTTGTCAGGTGAACTCTGATTGGTACAGGCATTGCCATAGAGAATGCACCTGTTAACTGATGACTGACATGAAACTGATAACTGGCGCATTCTCTATAAAAAGCTTCAGCAGCATGTGCATTTTCTCAACAAGACTCAAATTCTGTACGACTAAATGACTACAGATAATTCTATGTAATTTCATGCTGAATATATTACAATATTCCGGATGACACCTCAGCAACTCTGAATTTATTACCCCTCATTCTGGATTGCTAGCTGTACAAGATGGACATGGCACCCACCTTTTCACAGAAACTGGGCAGCTGCCAACATGACTCCTGGAGATACTGGCTCCCGAAGCCAGTAATCCGTTTGATCTGATGGTTACAGATCCCTGCTACCTTCGCAGTAAAATCAAGTGTGAAAGCAAACTTGACAAGGTCAGGATTCTCTTGCGTCACCTTGCTACTCACTTCACTTTCGATGTATTGGTCTGCCAGTTCCTTGAAGGAATTGTAGCTGATGTCTTTGAAGAAGGTGGAGAGCAGTGAATTTCTTTGAAGCTACCAGAGACAAATGAGAACTGAAATCAGGAACCAGTGAAACACAGAAAGCGCTTTGCAAATCCTTACCAATTGCTGCTAATATATCCGGTCATCTAAGAGAGGGGATTTTCTGCTCCCACTTTCCTGTTCTGATAGTCCAGGCTGGATACATTTAAATGTAATTATCAGGCCTGATAGTTCCCACTCACGCTTAGATTATCCAATCATGTTGGCGGGAGGACATGCCAATGTCAATCATGGTCGATCTCCCACAGCGGGCACCTGGCGGGTCAACCCCACTCAAGGAGTTCAGGTGGGTCTTTGGTTCAGGGGGGGGAAGAGGGCAATGCCCTGGCACTGCCAGGAGGTAGTGCCAGGGGGCAGTGCCAGGAGGGGGGTGGGGTGTTCCTTGTTGGGGGGAAGCAGGAGGGTCCGTGCGTGGATGTTCCATGTGGGAGGAGGAGGTGTTCCAAGGGAAGGATGATGTTGCGTGACCTGCCCCTTGGAATTTCTTTTTCCATGTGCCAACCAATAAGGTGGAGGAAACCGTCATTGGGGCTTGCTGCCACACTCTCCAAAAATCTGAGAAAATTCTGCCCCAAGTCATTATTCGATTATATGTGCATCAAAAGACTGGATGCAACTATTCTTTAGAAGATGTGTACCTCAAACATATATACTTATTAAAAATCAAGTTGCTGCACACAGGTCCTGTGTATCACATTTTACTTCCTGCTACAGTGACATTATCATATGTTTGTATCATTTTCTTCCCCAAATTCCTCACATCCAATTTTATAATGGAAACTGTCTATGTTAACATTACACTAATTTCAAATCTTTAGATGGAAAAACCTCCTTTCAAGCAGGAACCCTCCTGGATTCATCAGCTTCTGTGTATCAGGTCAATATTGATGGAAAGCCTCTTCAGGAATAGCCCCCAGTCACATGACCTTCGCTACTGCGAAGGACAAGGGCATCAAGTGCATTGGAACACCATCAGTTCCAAATCGCACATCGTCCTGACTGGGAAATAAATTGGCGTTTCTTCATCGTCGGTGGATAGAAGGTGCCGGAATTCCCTCCCGCACAGCACTGTGGAAACACCTTCACCACGTGGACAGCAGCAGTTCAAGAAGGCAGCTAATGACCTGTTTCTCAAGGGCTCGACTATAAATGCATTGTCAATGATACCCAAATCCAGAAATCGAACAAAATAAATTCACGCATCTCACCTCTGTGTCAACACGATCGCCAATGTTTTGCAGTATTTCAATGATTTTGTAAATGGAGTTGTCCACTGTCGGGAAGATAAAGCAGATTGTCATTGATACCATCCAGGGTGAATTCAGATTAGAATTAAATCAAAAAACAGGATCCGTTTAGCCGCATTATTTGTTGTATCTGTTTTGCAGGTCAGACCAACCAACAATAAATTCCCCAATCTCAGGACCTCTCACTCTCGTATAAATCTCATTAAAGGTTGTGAAAGGTTAAATAAATCTGATGCAAGAAAGTGCCATGATTGAAATATTTGCTGACAATTAATGTGACCATCAATTCACTTGACGACACGTGTAGAAGTAAACCGTGGTTTTAATCAGCTTAGAACTGAGCCTGCCTCTGACCGGTACAACACTGAAGGCGGCCCAGTAGGTCGGCAACTCTTATACTTCCTGTAAAGGGGGTGGAGCCATGGGCGGAGCCCGTACATACCCCAACATATCCCCTGTGGATGAAGCCACACAATGGCCCATAGGTAGAGCCCACAGGGTTAATAACATAACACAGTGCACTGGTGAATTATCAGTAATTATACATTCACCACATTCACCCCCTGTTTAAAAATGAAGTCCGGCGGGGGTGACGGGCTCATAGATTCAGTCGGTCCGGTGCCCGGATCGTACGTTGCGACCGCCGAAGCACTGGTGTTGCAGCCGCTTCGGGTGGCTGTGGAAGTGTGTCCGGAGCAGGCACAGGCGTGGACTCGAGGAGCGGCTCTTCCGGAGCTTCATTCCTGTGGACCAGTGCGGCGGGTGGGAGGGAGCGCGGGAACCATAAAGGGGTGGGGGCGCTGAACATGGGAGGTTGGACAGGACATAGTGTGGGTGATGCATTAGTGGGAGTGGTGTTGGAGCCTGCGGGCGCCAAGTCCCGGAGGGAGACGGTATCTTGCCGGCCATCGGGGTGTTCGACGTACGCATAGTGTGGGTTGGAGTGCAGGAGCTGGACCCTCTCTACTAGGGGGGTCAGTCTTATGGCTCCGAACATGTTTTCGGAGGAGGACTGGACCCGGTGTCATCAGCCAGGGCGGAAGCGAGGCCCCTGAGGCAGCTCCCCTAGGGAAAACAAACAAACGGTCATGAGGAGTCTGGTTTGTGGCCGTGCAAAGAAGGGACCTAATAGAGTGGAGCGCATCGGGGAGGACCTCCTGCCAGTGAGAAACTGGGAGATTCCTGGACCGCAGGGTCAGTAGGACGGTCTTCCAGACCGTCGCATTCTCCCTCTCCACCTGCCCATTTCCGCTGGGGTTATAACTGATAGTCCTGCTCGAGGCGATACCCGCACAGATTTGGCAGTCTCTGGTTATAGCTCTGACCTCCTCGGTGGAGTAGGGCAGGTTGCGGGCCTTGATGTAATGGGCGAGCCGGGTGACTCCCCGGGTGGCAGAGGTCATTGTGGATAGCCCGTAGTCGGTCATCTTGCGCGCTGGCCCATGTGCCGCGGGACAGGGCATTTGGGGACTCGATGAGCTTCCCAGGACGATATACTATATCGTAGTTATAGGTGGAGAGTTCGATTCTCCACCTCAAGATCTTATCATTCATGATCTTGCCCCGCTGCATATTGTCAAACATGAAGGCAACCGATCGTTGGTCGGTGATGAGGGTAAACCTTCTACCAGCGAGGTAGTGCCTCCAGTGCCGCACGGCTTCCACGATGGCTTGGGCTTCTTTTTCGACCGAGGAGTGTCGAATTTCGGAGGTGGTGAAGGTGCGTGAAAAAAACGCTACCGGTCTGCCTGCTTGGTTGAGGGTGGCGGCGCGAGCAACCTCTGAGGCGTCGCTCTCCACCTGGAAGGGGACGGACTCGTCCACGACGCGCATTGCAGCTTTGGCGATGTCCGCCTTGAGGCAATTGAAGGCCTGGCGGGCCTCAGCTGCCAGTGGTAAAAGGGTGGCCTTAAATAGTTGGCGGGTTTTGTCCGCATACTGTGGGACCCACTGGGCGTAGTAGGAGAAAAATCCAAGGCACCTCTTCAGGGCCTTGGGACAGTGAGAGAGAGGGAGTTGTAGGAGGGAGCGCATACGGTCAGGGTCGGGCCCTAGGACCCCGTTTTCCACGACGTAGCCGAGGATGGCTAGCCTGGTTGTGCGGAAAACGCATTTCTCCTTGTTGTAGGTGAGGTTGAGTTTTTGGGCGGTTTGGAGAAATCGGTGGAGGTTGGCGTTGTGGTCCTGCTGATCATGGCCGCAGATGTTGACATTGTCCAAGTACGGGAACGTGGCCCACAGCCCGTACTGGTCCACCATTCGGTCCATTGCTCGTTGGAACACCGAAACCCCGTTCGTGACGCCAAAGGGGACCCGGAGGAAATGGAAAAGGCGGCCGTCTTCCTCAAATGCCGTGTAGTGGCGGTCTTCCGGGCGGATTGGGAGCTGGTGGTATGCAGACTTCAGATCCACCGTGGAGAACACGCGGTAGTGAGCGATCTGATTTACCATGTCTGCAATCCGGGGAAGGGGGTACGCATCGAGTTGCGTAAACCGGTTAATGGTCTGGCTGTAATCAACCACCATTTGGAATTTTTCCCCGGTCTTGACGACCACCACCTGAGCTCTCCAGGGGCTATTGCTGGCCTCTAGGAACCCCTCCCGCAAGAGACGCTGGACCTCGGACCTAATGAACGTCCTGTCCTGCATGCTATACCGCCTGCTTCTGGTGGCTACTGTATTGCAATCGGCGGTGAGGTTTGCGAAGAGTGGGGGGTGGTCAATTTTTAGGGTCGCGAGGCTGCATATGGTGAGCGGGGGCAGGGGCCCCCCGAACCTAAGAGTCAGGCTCCTGAGGTTGCACTGGAAATCGAGTCCCGAAAGGAGAGGAGCGCAGAGGTCTGGGAGCACATATAGTTGAAAATTAGCGTACTCAGCGCCCTGTATCGCTAGGGTTGCAGTAGTGCACCCTTGGATTTGCACCGAGTGCAACCCAGAGGCGAGGGATATGGTTTGTTGCGTCGGGAATATTGGGAGTGAGCAGCGTCTTACCATGTCCGGGTGAATGAAGATCTCTGTGCTCCCGGAGTCGAAAAGGCAAGGTGTCTCGTGCCCGTTAACCCGGACGGTCATCATGGAGCTCCGGAGGTGCTTTGGTCGCGACTGGTCCAGGGTGACCGCGCTGAGGTAGCCGGCAGCGTGATCGGAGGTGCTGGGGCGGCACCGCGATGGCTGTCCGTGTAGGTCGTACGCGTCGAGCGGCGTAGCAGATGCTGGCCAAGATGGCGGCCCCCGTTGGCCGAGCATGGCGGGCGGCGAGGAAGATGGCGTCCAAGATGGCGGCTCCCATTGATCGCACGTGGCTGGCCGCGTGGGGGAGGATGGCCAAGATGGCGGCTTCCATGAGTCGCACATGTTATGCGGAGACAGAGTCGGCAGACATGCTGCCACATTGCGGGGTCTGGGGGCCTGTGAGTCTGTGGATCGGGTCTGTGAGTTCGAGTTCTTAGACCTGGCTAGGCAGACCTTGGCGAAGTGTCCGTTTCGCCCGCAGCTGCTGCAGTTCGCATTGCGGGCCGGGCAGTGCAGTCGGGGGTGTTTGGCCTGGCCGCAAAAGTAGCAGGGAAGTACCCATGATGGGTGGGTGGCCGCGCAGCACAGGCCTGGGGTAGTCTCGGGTCGGGGGCCCACGAGGGGGTCGCGTGATCGGCCGGGAACGCAGTAAGGCTCTGAAATGCGGCCTCCAGAGAGGTAACCAGTTTTACCGTGTCGTCCAGGTCTTGGGCCCCTTTTTCGAGCAGGCACTGTCTCACATAGTTCGATCGGATCCCCGCCACGTAAACGTTTCGGACAGCGATGTCCATGTGCTGAGTGGCCGTAGCGGCCTGGTAGTTACAGTTGCGCGCGAGGGCTTTGAGGTCGAATAGGTAATCATCTATCGACTCCCCGGGGCGCTGGCGGCGAGTGGTGAAGACGTGTCGCGCGTATACCTCATTCACAGGCCGCACATCGAGGCGTTTAAGTAGTGCGAGGGCCTCTGTATAGGAAGCGGCTTCGTCGAGCTGGACAGAAATGCGATGGCTCACCCGTGCGTGGAGGAGGCACAGCTTCTGTTCGTCAGTGACGGATGGCGTAGACAACGCGGCGAGGTAGGCCTTGAAGCATCAAAGCCAAAGTGAAACAATTTATTTCGCCTCCGCAGCCTGTGGATCGAGTTCCAGTTTGTCAGGTTTGAGGGCTGATTCCATAGTAGTATTTTAAACTGATTAAATTGATGTGACCATCAATTCACTCGAAGACTCGTGGAAAAGTAAACCGTGGTTTTAATCAGCTTAGAACTGAGCCTGCCTGTGACCGGTACAACACTGAAGGCGGCCCCGCAGGCCGGCAGCTCTTAGACTTCCTGTAAAGGGGGTGGAGCCATGAGCGGAGTCCAGACATGCCCCAACATATCCCCTGTGGGTGAAGCCACACAATGGCCCATAGGTAGAGCCCACAGGGTTAATAACATAACACAGTGCACTGGTGAATTATCAGTAATTATACATTCACCACAACAATGTTGATGACACATCTTCTATTTGACGATGCTTAGAATCTGATAAACATAACTGACACAGTAAAAAATAACTTGTAATTTTATAGTGTTTTTTACGATCTCAGGATATTCCAAAGTTCATTACGGTCACTGAGGTTCAGCTGTGGTCCCTGGTAGAATGTGGCACAATGCTATCATCACTGGAATAGTGATCCAGGGCCCAGGCTAATGCTCTGAAGACATGACTTCAAATTTCACCATGGCAGCAGGAAGGATTTGAATTCAATTAATAAAATCTGGTATTGAAAGCTAGCTTCAGCGATGATGACCATGAACCTACTTTCATAGAATCCGATCTGGTTCACTAATGTCCTTTTGGGAAGGAAATCTGCTATCCTTTACTGTTCTGGCCTATATGTGACTCCAGACCCACAGCAATGTGGCCGATTCTTAACTGCCCCTCTGAAACAGCCCAGCAAGCCACTCGGTTCGAAGGCAATTAGGGATGGGCAACAAATGCTGGCCCAGCCATCGATGCCCATATCTCATGAAATATTTTTTAAAATAAGTCTTGTAATTTGGAGCAGTCTTCTTACTATTTACAATCCGCGCAATTTGGTGTCAATTACAAATAATCTAAATTATTAATATAAATTGCGACCAACAGCCATCCCAGCACTTCTTCATTTGAGGTGAGGACATAAGGGGATGAAACTGAGTCCTTTGCTGAGCACAGAACATTCAGCATCAGAGAGGGGAAGGCCAGAGAGCACAGTGAATACATGGCAAGGGCTAGGTTTAGAAGGGGGGATGGGGTAGTTGTGGAGGGTCCCGGATGGGCATTGGTATCATCAAGTCCTAGCACTGATCCTTATGGAATGCCCACTTTCCACTCTGAATAGCTGCCCTTTATCCCTTCTCTCTTCTATCTGACTTGGAGCTGCTACTTTTTTAATCAATTACTTGTCCCCAACTCCACATGGTTTCATCTTATTTATTAGTCTATGATGTGGCATCTTATTAAACGCCCTTTGGAAATCTAGATAAATGACATCTACTGTATTACCCTTGTCTACTCTCTCTAGTACCTCTTTAAAGGATTTAATGATTGGATTTTTGGATTTGTTTATTGTCACGTGTACCGAGGCACAGTGAAAAGTATTTTTCTGCGAGCAGCTCAAACAGATCATTAAGTACATGAAAAGAAAAGAAAATACATAATAGGGCAACACAAGGTACACAATGTTGGCTAAGTAAAACTTCCCCTTTTGAAATATACTTGACTTTTTATTTCATGTGGTGGACGCTTTATAGTTTGCGGTATTGTCCAAGTGAAAATGAGTTCAGTGGTCACGTTTTTTACAGCTAAACCTACACTAAGGAATTTGATTATCGTGGAGGAAAGGTGTGTATTGTTGACACAAATCTCTCAGCGACTTTCAAATGATCCTAGAGGCAATGAGGATGCAAGCGACCTGGGTAGTTTATGCCATGGAATCAAGATGGAGCAAGGAGAGGAAGTAGGTCTCAAGAACCACCTCAGCCAGTACAGGGATTGAACCCACTCAGTTAGCATTACTCTACACCACACTGTTAGCCAACTGAACTAATAGGCCCCACTCTATTATACTTCTGGTTTTAGGATGCTTATCTTTGTTTTCCTTGAAATGGGATTGTATTATATTTCAGACCAGCAATGTTGAGATGAGGAGTTTCCTGGATATGTTCTGTCTCCCTTCCTAATGAAAGGAGTAACATTAGTTATCCCTTAGTCCTCTGGCACTACAACTTTCTCTGGCAGGTTAGTGTCCAAGGATGACTCTCCTATCTCTTCTGTAGATTCTTTTAACATACATGAATTTAATCTATTCAGTGCAGGGGTTTAATTCTCTTTGAGTTTGATTAGTTTATTTTGTGTTTTTCCTATTTTTATTTGCAGCTACCCAGGGCGGGATTCTCCCGTACCCGGCGGGGAGGGGGGTCCTGGCGGGATGGAGTGGCGTGAACCACTCAGACGTCGGTCCGCCCCAAAGGTGCGGATCCGCACCTTTAGGGGCCAAGCCCTCACCTTTAGGGGCAAAGTCCACGCCGGAGTGGTTGGCGCGCCACCAGCCGGCGGGAAAGGCCTTTGGCACCACGCCAGCCGGGAACGCAGGGACTCCGCCGGCCGGCGGAAGTCCGCGCAGGCGCAGGAGCATCAGCGGCTGCTGACGTCATCCCCGTGCATGCGCAGGGGGTGGGGGGTCACCTCCGTGTCAGCCATCGTGGAGGCTGATGGCCGAGACGGAGGGGAAAGAGTGCCCCCACGGCACAGGCCCACCCGCAGATCGGTGGGCCCCGATCACGGGCCACCGTGGGGGCACCCCCCCGGGGGCAGATCGCCCTGTGCCGCCCCCCCGCCCCCCAGGACCCCGGAGCCCGCTCGCGCCGCCTGGTCCCGCCGGTAAGGGAGGTGGTTTAATTCACGCCGGTGGGACCGGCATTATAGCAGCGGGACTTCGGGCCATCGCGGGCCGGAGAATCGCCAGGGGGGGGCCCGGCGACCGGCGCGGCGCGAATACCGCCCCTGCCGAATCTCCAGTGCCGGAGAATTCAGCGGCCGGCGGGGGCGAGATTCACGCCGCCCTCCGGCGATTCTCCGACCCGGCGGGTGTGTGTATCTCTGATAAATACTTATGCACAGTCATTACTTAAAATGTCTGCCATTTTGCTTTCTCAACCCACCTGTAAAACGAAGACTGGTCATATTGATTACATGTTGGCAAGGACTGGAGATTGGGAGCATGGTAGATTTATTCCTGTTTAAGGAAGCCCTCCTTACCCTTTGACAGTGCTTGAAGAACAACTGAACCACGAGACTGATGTCTCCAGGCTCAATTCGAACCAGTCCTATCCGCCCATCATGGTAGGATAGTGGTTAGCATAGTTGCTTCACAGCTCCAGGATCCCAGGTTCGATTCCCGGCTTGGGTCACTGTCTGTGCGTTCTCCCCGTGTGTGCATGGGCTTCCTACGGGTGCTCCGGTTTCCTCCAACAGTCCAAAGATGTGCAGGTTAGGTGGATTGGCCATTCTAAATTGCCCTTAGTGTCCAAAAAGGTTAGGTTGAATTACGGGGATAAAGGGGATAGGGTGGAGGTGTGGGGCTTAAATAGGGTGCTCTTTCCAAGGGCTAAATGGCCTCTTTCTGCACTGTAAATTCTATGATTCTATGATCTCTATGGCAGGGGCAGGAGGGGGAAGTACAATTGGCCTCAGAGCCCTGGGATTTGACCAATCAGTACACTATGCTGATCAAAGATCATAGGATTTACAATGCAGAAGGAGGCCAATCGGCCCATCGAGGTTGCACCGGCTCTTGGAAAGAGCACCCCCACTTAAGCCCACACCTCCACCCTATCCCCGTAACCCAGTAACCCCACCTAACCTAAGGGCAATTTAGCATGGCCAGTCCACATAACTCTGCACATCTTTGGACTGTGGAGGAAACCGGAGACCGGAGCACCCGGAGGAAACCCACGCAGACACGGGGAGAATGTGCAGACTCCGCACAGACAGTAACCCAAGCCAGGGATCGAACCTGGGACCCTGGAGCTGTGAAGCAACTGTGCTAACCACTATGCTGTGGGCATTCGAGTGGAGGGGGTGGAGTGGGAGGAGAGAGATTGGATTATGGTGACCTCATCATACTGATGTTGATGGTCAAGGGTGAATTTGATGAACTATCTGAAGACAAAGAGTAGCCATGGAAGCATGCTCCTGCACAAAGTGCAAATCTTCAGGAGACAGGAGGCAATTGCCAAAAGCAAAAACAAGCAATAATGTTAGACCGATTTTTGGACACCTAAACCAATGTCAAGTGGATACACAATTGGCAGAGGTGGCCACAGGCCAGAAACTATTTAAATGAATCACCAAAGATTCCATCCAAGTCGAGGGCCGGGCACTCGCTTATTACGGGTTCCATTTACACCGCCTCAATCCATGGAGAAAATGGAAACTTGTTTTAATATAGCACTTTTCACCAACACCTGATGCCTCAAAGTGCTCCACAACCAATGAAATACTTTTGAAGTGCAATCACTCTTGTAATGTAGGAAATGCAGCAACCAATTTGTGCACAGGAAGCTCATCATTTGTTTTTGTGATGCTGAATGAGGGATAAGCATGTTTTAATTTATTCTTTCATGGGATGTGGGCATCTTGCCCATCCTAATTCCCCTTGAACTGAGAGACATGCCACCCAACTTCAGAGGGTAGTTAAGAGTCAACCACATTGTTGTAGGCCTGGAGTCACATGTAGGTCAGGCTAGGTAAGGATACCAGATTTCCTTGCTTTAGGAGCATTAATGAACCAGACTTAACAACAATAAACAATGGTTTCATGGGCACTAACTAGCTTTTCAATTCCAGATTATAATTGCATTTAAATCCCAGTGGCCTTGGTGGGATTTGAACACTTGACCCCAGAACATTAGCCTGAGCCTCTGGATTACCAGTCCAGTGATATTACCACCATCTTCCACAAAGACACTGGGGATGACTCTCCTGCTCTTCTTCAAAATAATGTCACAGGATCTGCGACATTCACCCAAGCAGGCATATGGAGCCTTTGTTTGGAATTCATCCAAATAGTGACGCCTCTGACAATATAGCACTCCCTCAGTCCTACACTGGAATGCAAACCTTGGTTTTTGTGCTCAAGACCTGGATTCGGACTTGAACCCAGAACCATGTGATGTAAATACAAGACCAACCAAGCCACAGCAGAACATGGCAGACTGACGGTTAAGGTACATTGTCATTGGTGAATCCATTCAATTTTCATATGACTATAAATAACAAAGTGAGAATTAATGCTGAGTCTCAGCTGGATGTTTCTTTTAAGAAAGTGCCTCCATCAGGAGAGCACAAAGTTGGCCAGCAATCAACATTTACAATGCCTTTGTTAGTGTCACTGTCATAATCAGAAGCTAATTAAATAACTGGGCCGTCTATCTGGGAGTGCTTTGTGTAACTGAATTGTAACTCCATTAATACAGAGCTTGCTTACAACTCTGTTCTGAAATGTGCACAGAGGATAGCTTTCTGCGAGGTGTTTTACTCAGGTGATTGAGTCATCATTGGTGGGTACAAGCAACGGTTCAATTTGTCCACAAGCTCATTTCGTTGATGGTGGTCGCCACACTCACCAGATTCTTTCGGCCCGTTTGTTTCTGTTTTTTCTCTCAAGCTTCTTCTGTTCAGGTTATTCTCAATTCCCTCACTGAACTCCAATGTCCGAACAATCCGGTCCACTTCCTCGGACACCTGCTCATACAGATGCTCAGAGTCTCTGTCTGGGACACGCAAAAGTCACATTTTGGTTTCAAAGTGGGTTTTCATTTGACAGAAAGACTTTGAAAAACAGAATTAGAAGTTGCAGGGGAGGTCAGAGCAAGATTCCTGATATTAATCTCTTACAGGCATGGGTACTAAACCTTATTTAAAGATTATGCAACATATTTACTCAATATTTCTAACCAGTGCGTTCCCACACCATATCATGGTGGCATGGTGGCACAGTGGTTATCACTGCTCCCTCACAGTGCCAGGGGCCTGGGTTTGATCCTGACCTCAGGAGACTTTGTAGAGTCTGTACATTCTCCCTATGTCTGCGTGGGTTCCCTCTGGATGCTCCGGTTTCCTCCCACAGTCCACAGATGTGCAGGTTAGGTGGATTGGCCAATCTCAATTGCCCCTTAGTGTCCAAAAGGTTAGGCGAGGATAGGGTGGGGGCTTGGACCTAGGTAGGGTGCTCTTTCGGAGGTTTGGTGCAGACGAGATGGGAAAAACGGCCTCCCTCTGCTTGGTAGGGATTCTATGAATAACTGCGAGGAGCTCATGAATTTAGCTGATGGCAAATTTGAGACAATCTGATCAGCTGAGTTTCTTCCCCTCAGCCATCTGGCCAATCGTCCTCCAATGTTGCCCTCTGCCTGAACTTTGCACCTTTCTCTGGTTTCTCCCGTCTTCCCACATTCTTCCTGCTTCTGTAAATTTGAAACCATCTGTTGGTGTCCTAAGTGCGGACTATCACTCCTCGCTAACCTACTCATCTTGATCAAGCGACACCTCAATTTTATAAGAAGAAATTATCAAAAAGGTTTATTTGATTCATTAGTGGCTTTCAATGTTAGTTGGCTCCAACAGGATATTTATCCAGCTGGAAACCCACTCAAACATGTCCTACCTGTTTTGCCAGGCCTGGGCCTGCAGACATCTCGTAGATCCAGATGTTTGGGTCGCACTGCTTTACTCTTGTTGGGTCCTGGACATCCAGATCCAGATTCTTTAACTTCAGGATTATTCCTCTTGAAAGAGAAGACTCTCCGAAGACTACTTTTCCTTTTGCTCTTGGATTTGTGAGTAGTGGCAGGCTCTTCCGGTGCCCCCTGGGTGTCAAGCTGTTCTCCAGTTTCGTCTGGAGGACTTTCCACCTGCGGAGGAGCAGACTCCTTAGATGTTTTACATCCTTCGTCTTTCTTTTCATCACCTTTCTTTCTCCACAGGAAACTGGCAATCTTTCCCAGGAATGTTTGAGACTTTTTCCCTTTCTTCTTGTCCTTGCTCCTTCCCTTGCTGGCTTCCTTCACCATGTCTGGCTCAATGCTGAATGAGTTGCTAACCGAAAACGCTGTCCCATCTCCAGATGCTTGGCTCGCTGTTCCTCTAGCCCTGCCACGTGTTGCCAGCTCGCTCGGCCCAGCCCCGTCTCTGTGGCTCACATTTATTTGTGGGATCTTTGCTGGAAGAGATCTCCACTTCAACTCCTTGAGCCTTGACCCATCTTCCTTCATACTTAAGCTGCGCTTGATATGGACTTCGACCACCCTTTTGGGCTTCAGGGTGCTCAGGTTCACATTGAGGACACTGTATTTGGGATCAAGGCAGTCATTGACACGAGCTTCGAGCACTGACTCCATTAATTTAGTGTCAGAGAACCTTTGCAAGAAAAAATAGATCAGTTGTGCAAAAAAAACTTAAACTAGTAAAGGTTCTGCTTAAGGGCAATCAGACACACATTGTGATGAATGGTTACTGCCTTATCATCATGTAAGGTGATGTCCCCTTTAAGACCGGGCTTGGAACCCTGGGGACTCCGCCTCTGGCTCCGCCCATCTGGGAGCTATACATAAAGGCCTGCCTCATGGTCTGTATAGCAGTCAGCTCTCGTCTCTAGCTGTAGCATAGTTATTAGTCTAATAAAGCCTTCATTACAGTTTAATCTCTAAGCGTCAATATTGAGGGTACCTCACACATTCTGCTCAAACTTTCACTAGTTTGCAGACACAAATTTTTACACACAATTCTGCTCACTCTCAGTTGTATGATCAAAATCTTCTATAAAGCAGCACATTCAGATGCATTAGAAAATATTCCTAGAGTTATTGAAGAGTGTTAATGTGCAGAGGTTTAAGGAAAATAGGATAATCTCAAAATATAAATATTTGAATCAGGGTGTCCGACCCATCAATTGTGAGCAACCTGATTTCAATTAGTCAAAAACAACTTTTAAAACAAAACTACCCAGATCCATTGGTTTGAAGCTCTGTATTGCAGTCACTTTGCATATTAAAATTATTTTTATCATTTTAAAGTTTTCAAAACGTATTTACTACTGCCCTCGCATCTGAAAATAACTTAATTTTGAAAGCCTCCTGGAAAGCAAACAGGTTCAATTAGCAGCAAGTCACCATGGTGATTTATGTAGCCTGGGGCGTGACCAGTTTAATCGGAGTGGCTGGTTTCAGTGCAATGTTTAGCAAACAAATACAAAAGGTCACCAAAACTTGTTCTGTGCTGGACGTAATTCCTCGACCTTTTGCGCTCGTTCATCCAATTTCAAACGTTTTCACTGACAAAACTAGCCTAACTTGGTGAAAAGTCTAGGCCATTGAATTGACTCTGTTGGTAACTCATACACTGTCCTGGTTATATCCTGAGCACTGTTCAGCTAAAGTGTTTCCTCATAACTTCAGTTAGGTTTCTATGAAGGAATTTGGACACAATGACCTGGAATGTGTGGTCAGTGGCAATGTAAAATACTCCCTTAGCCATCACAATGACAGCTTTCATATTTCCATGTTTAACTCTATAATAACAGTGAGGACAGATAGCCTCACCATTACGCTGAACCCAAATACTGGACTATTAAATTCAAGACAATTTAAACCAGCAACAAAGAACGGTGAGTTTCTCAACCTGTAGTAGAGCTTTGATCCCGCCTGTTCCTCTATCAGAGTTATTGAGCTTCTATCCCCCTGCCCCTCTATCATTATTATTGAGCTCCTATCCCCCTGCCCCTCTATCACTTTTATTGAGCTTCTATCCCCCTGTCCCTCTATCACTGTTATAGAGCTTCCATCCCCCTGTCCCTCTATCGCTGTTATAGAGTTCCTATCCCCCTGTCCCTCTATCGCTGTTATAGAGCTTCCATCCCCCTGTCCCTCTATCACTGTTATTGAGCTTCTATCCCCCCTGTCACTCTTTCACTGTCATCGAGCTTCTATCCCCTTGTCCCTCTATCACTGTTATGGAGCTTCCATCCCCCCTGTCCCTCTGTCACTGTTATTGAGCTTCCAGCCCCCCTGTCCCTCTTTCACTGTTATAGAGCTTCTATCCCCCTGCCCCTCTATCGCTGTTCTGGAGCTTCCACACCCTGTCCCTCTATCACAGTTACAGAGCTTCTATCCCCCCGCCCCTCTATCACTGTTATTGAGCTTCTATCCCCCTGCCCATCTATAACTGTTATTGAGCTTCAATCCCCATGTCCCTCTATCACTGTTATAGAGCTTCTACCCCCTGTCCCTCGATCACTGTTATTGAGCTTCTATCCCCCTGCCTCTCTATCACTGTTATAGAGCTTCCAGCCCCCCTGTCCCTCTATCACTGTTATAGAGCTTCTATCCCCCTGTCCCTCTATCACTGTTATGGAGCTTCCAGCCCCCCTGTCCATCTTTCACTGTTATAGAGCGTCTATCCCCCTGTCCCTCTATCACTGTTATAGAGCTTCTATCCCCCTGTCCCTCTCTCACTGTTATGGAGCTTCCAGCCCCCCTGTCCCTCTTTCACTGTTATAGAGCTTCTATCCCCCTGCCCCTCTATCGCTGTTCTGGAGCTTCCACCCCCCTGTCCCTCTATCGCAGTTACAGAGCTTCTATCCCCCTGTCCCTCTATCACTGTTATTGAGCTTCTATCCCCCTGCCCATCTATCACTGTTATTGAGCTTCAATCCCCATGTCCCTCTATCACTGTTATAGAGCTTCTACCCCCTGTCCCTCGATCACTGTTATTGAGCTTCTATCCCCCTGCCTCTCTATCACTGTTATAGAGCTTCCAGCCCCCCTGTCCCTCTATCACAGTTATAGATCTTCAATCCCCCTGTCCCTCTATCACTGTTATATAGAGCTTCCAGCCCCCCTGCCCCTCTATCACTGTTATAGAGCTTCTATCCCCCTGTCCCTCTATCACTGTTATTGAGCTTCTATCCCCCTGTCCCTCTCTCACTGTTATGGAGCTTCCAGCCCCCCTGTCCCTCTTTCACTGTTATAGAGCTTCTATCCCCCTGTCCCTCTATCACTGTTATAGAGCTTCTATCCCCCTGTCCCTCTCTCACTGTTATGGAGCTTCCAGCCACCCTGTCCCTCTTTCACTGTTATAGACCGTCTATCCCCCTGTCCCTCTATCACTGTTATTGAGCTTCTATCCCCATGTCCCTCTATCACTGTTATGGAGCTTCCATCCCCCCTGTCCCTCTGTCACTGTTATTGAGCTTCCAGCCCCCCTGCCCCTCTATCACTGTTCTAGAGCTTCCACCCCCCTGTCCCTCTATCACAGTTACAGAGCTTCTATCCGACTGTCCCTCTATCACTGTTACAGAGCTTCTATCCCCCTGCCCCTCTATCACTGTTATAGAGCTTCTATCCCCCTGTCCCTCGATCACTGTTATTGAGCTTCTATTCCCCTGTCCCTCTATCACTGTTATTGAGCTTCGATCCCCCTGTCCCTCTATCACTGTTATTGAGCTTCTATCCCCCCTGACCCTCGATCATGTTATAGAGCTTCTATCCCCCTGTCCCTCTATCACTGTTATTGAGCTTCTATCCCTCTGCCCCGATATCACTGTTCTGGAGCTTCCACCCCCCTGTCCCTCTATCACTGTTACAGAACTTCTATCCCCCTGTCCCTCTATCACTGTTATTGAGCTTCTACCCCCCTGTCCCTCTATCACTGGTATTGAGCTTCTATCCCCCCAGACCCTCTATCATGTTATAGAGCTTCTATCCCCCTGTCCCTCTATCACTGTTATTGAACTTCAGTCCCCCTGTCCCTCTATCACTGTTATTGAGCTTCTATCCCCCTGTCCCTCTATCACTGTTACAGAGCTTCTATCCCCCTGTCCCTCTATCACTGTTATTGAGCTTCTACCTCCCTGTCCCTCTATCACTGTTCAGAGCTTCTATCCCCCTGTCCCTCTATCACTGTTATTGAGCTTCTATCCCCCTGTCCCACCATCACTGTTATTGAGCTTCTATCCCCAAGTCCCTCTATCACTGTTATAGAGCTTCTATCCCCCTGTCCCTCGATCACTGTTATTGAGCTTCTATCCCCCTGTCCCTCTATCACTGTTATTGAGCTTCTATCCCCCCTGACCCTCGATCATGTTATAGAGCTTCTATCCCCCTGTCCCTCTATCACTGTTATTGAGCTTCTATCCCCCTGCCCCGATATCACTGTTCTGGAGCTTCCACCCCCCTGTCCCTCTATCACTGTTACAGAACTTCTATCCCCCTGTCCCTCTATCACTGTTATTGAGCTTCTACCCCCCTGTCCCTCTATCACTGGTATTGAGCTTCTATCCCCCCAGACCCTCTATCATGTTATAGAGCTTCTATCCCCCTGTCCCTCTATCACTGTTATTGAACTTCAGTCCCCCTGTCCCTCGATCACTGTTATTGAGCTTCTATCCCCCTGTCCCTCTATCACTGTTATTGAGCTTCTATCCCCATGTCCCTCTATCACTGTTCAGAGCTTCTATCCCCCTGCCCCTCTATCACTGTTATTGAACTTCAGTCCCCCTGTCCCTCGATCACTGTTATTGAGCTTCTATCCCCCTGTCCCTCTATCACTGTTATTGAGCTTCTATCCCCATGTCCCTCTATCACTGTTATTGAGCTTCTATCCCCCTGTCCCTCCATAACTGTTATTGAGCTTCTATCCCCCTGACCCTCTATCACTGTTATTGAGCTTCTATCCCCCTGTCCCTCTATCACTGTTATTGAGCTTCTATCCCCCTGTCCCTCTATCACTGTTACAAAGCTTCTAACCCCTGTCCCTCTATCACTGTTATTGAGCTTCTATCCCCCTGCCCCTCTATCACTGTTATTGAGCTTCTAACCCCCTGACCCACCATCACTGTTATGGAGCTTCTATCCCCCTGTCCCTCTATCACTGTTATAGAGCTTCTATCCCCTGCCCCTCTATCACAGTTATTGAGCTTCTATCTCCCAGTCCCTCTATCACTGTTATTGAGCTTATATACCCCTGTCCCTCTATCACTGTTATAGAGCTTCTATCCCCCTGCCCCTCTATCACTGTTATTGAGCATCTACCCCCCTGTCCCTCTATCATGTTATTGAGCTTCTACCCCGCTGTTCCTCTATCACTGTTATTGAGCTTCTACCCCCCTGTCCCTCTATCACTGATATTGAGCTTCTATCCCCCTGTCCCTCTATTCCTGTTATTGAGCTTCTTTCCCCCTGCCCCTCGATCACTGTTATAGAGCTTCTATCCCCCTGTCCCTCTATCACTGTTATTGAGCTTCTATCCCCCTGTCCCTCTATCACTGTTACAGAGCTTCTATCCCCCTGTCCCTCTATCACTGTTATTGAACTTCAATCCCCCTGTCCCTCGATCACTGTTATTGAGCTTCTATCCCCCTGTCCCTCTATCACTGTTATTGAGCTTCTATCCCCCTTGTCCCTCCATCACTGTTATTGAGCTTCTATCCCCCTGACCCTCTATCACTGTTATTGAGCTTCTATCCCCCTGTCCCTCTATCACTGTTATTGAGCTTCTATCCCCCTGTCCCTCTATCACTGTTATAGAGCTTCTATCCCCCTGCCCCTCTATCACTGTTATTGAGCTTGTAACCCCCTGTCCCACCATCACTGTTATGGAGCTTCTATCCCCTCTATCCCTCTATCACTGTTATAGAGCTTCTATCCCCCTGCCCCTCTATCACTGTTATAGAGCTTCTACCCCCCCTGTTCCTCTATCACTGTTATTGAGCTTCTACCCCCACCCCCCCCGTCCCTCTATCACTGTTATAGAGCTTCAACGCGCCCCCCCCCCCCCCCCGCCTCTCTATCACTGTTATTGAGCTTGTAACCCCCTGTCCCACCATCACTGTTATGGAGCTTCTATGCTTCTATCCCCCCTATCCCTCTATCACTGTCATAGAGCTTCTATCCCCCTGTCCCTCTATCACTGATATTGAGCTTCTATCCCCGCTGTCCCTCTATCACTGTTATTGAGCTTCCAGCCCAGCTGTCCTCTTTCACTGTTATAGAGCTTCTATCCCCCTGCCCCTCTATCGCTGTTCTGGAGCTTCCACCCCCCTGTCCCTCTATCACTGTTACAGAGCTTCTATCCCCCTGTCCCTCTATCACTGTTATTGAGCTTCTATCCCCCTGTCCCTCTATCACTGTTATAGAGCTTCCATCCCCCCTGCCCCTCTATCGCTGTTCTGGAGCTTCCACCCCCCTGTCCCTCTATCACTGTTACAGAGCTTCTATCCCCCTGTCCCTCTATCACTGTTATTGAGCTTCTATCCCCCTGCCCCTCTATCACTGTTATAGAGCTTCCAGCCCCCCTGTCCCTCTATCACTCTTATAGAGCTTCTATCCCCCTGTCCCTCTTTCACTGTTATAGAGCTTCTATCCCCCTGTCCCTCTATCGCTGTTATAGAGCTTCTATCCCCCTGTCCCTCTATCGCTGTTATAGAGCTTCCATCCCCCTGTGCCTCTATCACTGTTATAGAGCTTCTATCACCCTGTCCCACTATCACTGTTATAGAGCTTCTATCCCCCTGTCCCTCTCTCACTGTTATAGAGCTTCCATCCCACTGTCCCTCTCTCACTGTTGTTGAGCTTCTATCCCCCCTGTCACTCTTTCACTGTTACAGAGCTTCTATCCCCATGTCCCTCTATCACTGTTATGGAGCTTCCATCCCCCCTGTCCCTCTGTCACTGTTATTGAGCTTCCAGCCCCCCTGTCCCTCTTTCACTGTTATCGAGCTTCTATCCCCCTGCCCCTCTACGCTGTTCTGGAGCTTCCACCCCCCTGTCCCTCTATCACAGTTACAGAGCTTCTATCCCCCTGTCCCTCTATCACTGTTATTGAGCTTCTATCCCCCTGCCCATCTATCACTGTTATTGAGCTTCTATCCCCATGTCCCTCTATCACTGTTATTGAGCTTCTACCCCCTGTCCCTCGATCACTGTTATTGAGCTTCTATCCCCCTATCCCTCTATCACTGTTACAAAGCTTCTATCCCCCTGTCTCTCTATCACTGTTATAGAGCTCCTATCCCCCTGTCCCTCGATGACTGTTATTGAGCTTCTATCCCCCTGCCTCTCTATCACTGTTATAGAGCTTCCAGCCCCCCTGTCCCTCTATCACTGTTATAGAGCTTCTATCCCCCTGCCCCTCTATCACTGTTATTGAGCTTCTAACCCCCTGTCCCTCTATCACAGTTACAGAGCTTCTATCCCCCTGTCCCTCTATCACTGTTATTGAGCTTCTATCCCCCTGCCCATCTATCACTGTTATTGAGCTTCTATCCCCATGTCCCTCTATCACTGTTATTGAGCTTCTACCCCCTGTCCCTCGATCACTGTTATTGAGCTTCTATCCCCCTATCCCTCTATCACTGTTACAAAGCTTCTATCCCCCTGTCTCTCTATCACTGTTATAGAGCTCCTATCCCCCTGTCCCTCGATGACTGTTATTGAGCTTCTATCCCCCTGCCTCTCTATCACTGTTATAGAGCTTCCAGCCCCCCTGTCCCTCTATCACTGTTATAGAGCTTCTATCCCCCTGCCCCTCTATCACTGTTATTGAGCTTCTAACCCCCTGTCCCACCATCAATGTTATGGAGCTTCTATCCCCCCTATCCCTCTATCACTGTTATAGAGCTTCTATCCACCTGCCCCGCTATCACTGATATTGAGCTTCTATGTCCCTGTCCCTCTATCACTGTTATTGAGCTTCTATCCCCCTGTCCCTCTATCACTGTTATAGAGCTTTTATCCCCCTGCCCCTCTATCACTGTTATTGAGCTTCTACCCCCCTGTCCCTCTATCATGTTATAGAGCTTCTACCCCCCTGTTCCTCTATCACTGTTATTGAGCTTCTACACCCCTGTCTCTCTATCACTGTTATAGAGCTTCCATCCCCCCTGACCCTCTATCAAGTCATTGAGCTTCTATCCCCCTGTCCCTCTATCACTGTTATTGAGCTTCTATCCTCATGTCCCTCTATCACTGTTATTGAGCTTCTATCCCCCTGTCCATCTATTACTGTTATTGAGCTTCTATCCCCCTGCCCCTCGATCACTGTTATAGAGCTTCTACCCCCTTGTCCCTCTATCACTGTTATTGAGCTTCTACCCACCTGTCCCTCTATCACTGTTATTGAGCTTGTACCCCCCTGTCCCTCTATCATTGGTATAGAGCTTCCATCCCCCCTGACCCTCTAACATGTTATAGAGCTTCTATCCCCCTTACCCTCTATCACTGTTATTGAGCTTCTATCCCCCCTGTCACTCTTTCACTGTTATAGAGCTTCTATCCCCATGTCCCTCTAGCACTGTTATGGAGCTTCCATCCCCCCTGTCCCTCTGTCACTGTTATTGAGCTTCCAGCCCCCCTGTCCCTCTTTCACTGTTATAGAGCTTCTATCCCCCTGCCCCTCTATCGCTGATATTGAGCTTCTATGTCCCTGTCCCTCTATCACTGTTATTGAGCTTCTATCCCCCTGTCCCTCTATCACTGTTATAGAGCTTTTATCCCCCTGCCCCTCTATCACTGTTATTGAGCTTCTACCCCCCTGTCCCTCTATCATGTTATAGAGCTTCTATCCCCCCTGTCACTCTTTCACTGTTATAGAGCTTCTATCCCCCTGTCCCTCTATCGCTGTTATAGAGCTTCTATCCCCCCTGTCCCTCTATCGCTGTTATAGAGCTTCCATCCCACTGTGCCTCTATCACTGTTATAGAGCTTCTATCACCCTGTCCCACTATCACTGTTATAGAGCTTCTATCCCCCTGTCCCTCTCTCACTGTTATAGAGCTTCCATCCCACTGTCCCTCTCTCACTGTTGTTGAGCTTCTATCCCCTCCTGTCACTCTTTCACTGTTACAGAGCTTCTATCCCCATGTCCCTCTATCACTGTTATGGAGCTTCCATCCCCCCTGTCCCTCTGTCACTGTTATTGAGCTTCCAGCCCCCCTGTCCCTCTTTCACTGTTATCGAGCTTCTATCCCCCTGCCCCTCTACGCTGTTCTGGAGCTTCCACCCCCCTGTCCCTCTATCACAGTTACAGAGCTTCTATCCCCCTGTCCCTCTATCACTGTTATTGAGCTTCTATCCCCCTGCCCATCTATCACTGTTATTGAGCTTCTATCCCCATGTCCCTCTATCACTGTTATTGAGCTTCTACCCCCTGTCCCTCGATCACTGTTATTGAGCTTCTATCCCCCTATCCCTCTATCACTGTTACAAAGCTTCTATCCCCCTGTCTCTCTATCACTGTTATAGAGCTCCTATCCCCCTGTCCCTCGATGACTGTTATTGAGCTTCTATCCCCCTGCCTCTCTATCACTGTTATAGAGCTTCCAGCCCCCCTGTCCCTCTATCACTGTTATAGAGCTTCTATCCCCCTGCCCCTCTATCACTGTTATTGAGCTTCTAACCCCCTGTCCCTCTATCACAGTTACAGAGCTTCTATCCCCCTGTCCCTCTATCACTGTTATTGAGCTTCTATCCCCCTGCCCATCTATCACTGTTATTGAGCTTCTATCCCCATGTCCCTCTATCACTGTTATTGAGCTTCTACCCCCTGTCCCTCGATCACTGTTATTGAGCTTCTATCCCCCTATCCCTCTATCACTGTTACAAAGCTTCTATCCCCCTGCCTCTCTATCACTGTTATAGAGCTCCTATCCCCCTGTCCCTCGATGACTGTTATTGAGCTTCTATCCCCCCTGTCACTCTTTCACTGTTATAGAGCTTCTATCCCCATGTCCCTCTAGCACTGTTATGGAGCTTCCATCCCCCCTGTCCCTCTGTCACTGTTATTGAGCTTCCAGCCCCCCTGTCCCTCTTTCACTGTTATAGAGCTTCTATCCCCCTGCCCCTCTATCGCTGTTCTGGATCTTCCACCCCCCTGTCCCTCTATCACAGTTACAGAGCTTCTATCCCCCTGTCCCTCTATCACTGTTATTGAGCTTCTATCCCCCTGCCCATCTATCACTGTTATAGAGCTTCTATCCCCCTGCCCATCTATCGCTGTTCTGGAGCTTCCACCCCCCTGTCCCTCTATCACTGTTATAGAGCTTCTATCCACCTTCCCCTCTATCACTGTTATTGAGCTTCTACCCACCTGTCCCTCTATCACTGTTATTGAGCTTCTATCCCCCTGTCCCTCGATCACTGTTATTGAGCTTCTATCCCCCTGTCCCTCTATCATGTTATAGAGCTTCTAGCCCCCTGTTCCTCTATCACGGTTATTGAGCTTCCAGCCCCCCTGTCCCTCTTTCACTGTTATAGAGCTTCTATCCCCCTGTCCCTCTATCATGTTATAGGGCTTCTATCCCCCTATCCCTCTCTCACTGTTATGGAGCTTCCAGCCACCCTGTCCCTCTTTCACTGTTATAGAGCGTCTATCCCCCTGTCCCTCGATCACTGTTATTGAGCTTCTATCCCCCTGTCCCTCTATCACTGTTATAGAGCTTCTAACCCCCTGTCCCTCTATCACTGTTATTGAGCTTCTACCCCCCTGTCCCTCTATCACTGTTATAGAGCTTCCATCCCCCCTGACCCTCTATCATGTGATAGGGCTTCTATCCCCCTATCCCTCTATCACTGTTATTGAGCTTCTATCCCCCCTGTCACTCTTTCACTGTTATAGAGCTTCTATCCCCATGTCCCTCTATCACGGTTATGGAGCTTCCATCCCCCCTGTCCCTCTGTCACTGTTATTGAGCTTCCAGCCCCCCTGTCCCTCTCTCACTGTTACAGAGCTTCTATCCCCCTGTCCCTCTATCACTGTTATTGAGCTTCTAACCCCCTGCCCATCTATCACTGTTATAGTGCTTCTATCCCCCTGCCCCTCTATCGCTGTTCTGGAGCTTCAACCCCCCTGTCCCTCTATCACAGTTACAGAGCTTCTATCCCCCTGACCCTCTATCACTGTTATTGAGCTTCTATCCCCATGTCCCTTTATCACTGTTATAGAGCTTCTACCCCCTGCTCCTCTATCACTGTTATAGAGCTTCTACACCCTGTCCCTCGATCACTGTTATTGAGCTTCTATCCCCCTCCCCTTCTATCACTGTTATTGAGCTTCTACCCCCCTGTCCCTCTATCATGTTATAGAGCTTCTGCCCCCCTGTTCCTCTATCACTGTTATTGAGCTTCTACCCCCCTGTCCATCTATCACTGTTATAGAGCTTCCATCCCCCCTGACCCTCTATCATGTTATTGAGCTTCTATCCCCCTGTCCCTCTATTACTGTTATTGAGCTTCTGTCCCCCTGCCCCTCGATCACTGTTATAGAGCTTCTATCTCCCAGTCCCTCTATCACTGTTATTGAGCTTCTATCCCCCTGTCCCTCTATCACTGTTATTGAGCTTCTACCCCCCTGTCCATCTATCACTGTTATAGAGCTTCCATCCCCCCTGACCCTCTATCATGTTATTGAACTTCTATCCCCCTGTCCCTCTATTACTGTTATTGAGCTTCTGTCCCCCTGCCCCTCGATCACTGTTATAGAGCTTCTATCCCCCTGCCCCTCTATCACTGTTATTGAGCTTCTAACCCCCTGTCCCACCATCAATGTTATGGAGCTTCTATCCCCCCTATCCCTCTATCACTGTTATAGAGCTTCTATCCCCCTGTCCCTCTATCACGGTTATAGAGCTTCTATCCCCCTGCCCCTCTATCATTGTTATTGAGCTTCTATCTCCATGTCCCTCTATCACTGTTATTGAGCTTCTATCCCCCTGTCCCTCTATCATGTTATTGAGCTTCTAACCCCCTGCCCCTCTATCACTGTTATTGAGCTTCTATCCCCCTGTCCCTCTATCATGTTATTGAGCTTCTATCCCCCTGCCCCTCTATCACTGTTATTGAGCTTCTAACCCCCTGTCCCACCATCAATGTTATGGAGCTTCTATCCCCCCTATCCCTCTATCACTGTTATAGAGCTTCTATCCCCCTGTCCCTCTATCACGGTTATAGAGCTTCTATCCCCCTGCCCCTCTATCATTGTTATTGAGCTTCTATCTCCATGTCCCTCTATCACTGTTATAGAGCTTCTATCCCCCTGTCGCTCTCTCACTGTTATGGAGCTTCCAGCCACCCTGTCCCTCTTTCACTGTTATAGAGCGTCTATCCCCCTGTCCCTCTATCACTGTTATTGAGCTTCTATCCCCCTGTCCCTCTATCACTGTTATAGAGCTTCTAAACCCCTGCCCCTCTATCACTGTTATTGAGCTTCTAACCCCCTGTCCCACCATCAATGTTATGGAGCTTCTATCCCCCCTATCCCTCTATCACTGTTATAGAGCTTCTATCCCCCTGCCCCTCTATCACTGTTATTGAGCTTCTATCTCCCTGTCCCTCTATCACTGTTATAGAGCTTCTATCCCCCTGCCCCTCTATCACTGTTATTGAGCTTCTACCCCCCCTGTCACTCTATCATGTTATAGAGCTTCTACCCCCCTGTTCCTCTATCACTGTTATTGAGCTTCTACCCCCCTGTCCATCTATCACTGTTATAGAGCTTCCATCCCCCCTGACCCTCTATCATGTTATGGAGCTTCTATCCCCCCTATCCCTCTATCACTGTTATAGAGCTTCTATCCCCCTGCCCCTCTATCACTGTTATTGAGCTTCTATCTCCCTGTCCCTCTATCATGTTATTGAGCTTCTATCCCCCTGACCCTCTATCACTGTTATAGAGCTTCTATCCCCCTGCCCCTCTATCGCTGTTCTGGAGCTTCCACCCCCCTGTCCCTCTATCACAGTTACAGAGCTTCTATCCCCCTGACCCTCTATCACTGTTCTCGAGCTTCTACCCCCTGCCCCTCTATCACTGTTATAGAGCTTCCACCCCCTGTCCCTCGATCACTGTTATTGAGCTTCTATCCCCCTGTCCTTCTATCACTGTTACAAAGCTTCTATCCCCCTGTCCCTCTATCACTGTTATAGAGCTTCTATCCCCCTGTCCCTCTATCACTGTTATTGAGCTTCCAGCCCCCCTGTCCCTCTTTCACTGTTATAGAGCTTCTATCCCCCTGTCCCTCTATCACTGTTATAGAGCTTCTATCCCCCTGTCCCTCTCTCACTGTTATGGAGCTTCCAGCCACCCTGTCCCTCTTTCACTGTTATAGAGCGTCTATCCCCCTGTCCCTCTATCACTGTTATTGAGCTTCTATCCCCCTGTCCCTCTATCACTGTTATTGAGCTTCTATCCCCCTGTCCCTCTATCACTGTTATTGAGCTTCTATCCCCCTGTCCCTCTATCACTGTTATTGAGCTTCTATTTCCCTCTCCCTCTATCACTGTTATTGAGCTTCTAACCCCCTGTCCCACCATCAATGTTATGGAGCTTCTATCCCCCCTATCCCTCTATCACTGTTATAGAGCTTCTATCCCCCTGCCCCTCTATCACTGTCATTGAGCTTCTATCTCCCTGTGCCTCTATCACTGTTATAGAGCTTCTATCCCCCTACCCCTCTATCACTGTTATAGAGCTTCTATCCCCCTGCCCCTCTATCATGTTATAGAGCTTCTACCCCCCTGTTCCTCTCTCACTGTTATTGAGCTTCTACCCCCCTGTCCATCTATCACTGTTATAGAGCTTCCATCCCCCCTGGCCCTCTATCATGTTATTGAGCTTCTATCCCCCTGTCCCTCGATTACTGTTATTGAGCTTCTATCCCCCTGCCCCTCGATCACTGTTATAGAGCTTCTACCCCCCTGTCCCTCTATCACTGTTATTGAGCTTCTACCCCCCTGTCCCTCTATCACTGTTATTGAGCTTCTACCCCCCTGTCCCTCTATCACTGTTATAGAGCTTCTATCCCCCTGTCCCTCTATTACTGTTATAGAGCTTCTATCCCCCTGCCCCTCGATCACTGTTATAGAGCTTCCACCCCCCCTGACCCTCTATCACTGTTGTTGAGCTTCTATCCCCCTGTCCCTCGATCACTGTTGAAGAGCTTCTATCCCCCTGTCCCTCTATCATGTTATAGAGCTTCTACCCCCCTGTTCCTCTATCACTTATTGAGCTTCTACCCCCCTGTCCCTCTATCACTGTTATTGAGCTTCTACCCCCCTGTCCCTCTATCACTGTTATAGAGCTTCCATCCCCCCTGACCCTCTATCATGTTATAGAGCTTCTATCCCCCTGTCCCTCTATCACTGTTACAGAGCTTCCACCCCCCTGTCCCTCTATCATGTTATAGAGCTTCTATCCCCCTGTCCCTCGATCACTGTTATTGAGCTTCTGGTCGGAATTGATCCCGGGACTCTGGCACTGTGAGGCCGCAGTGTTAACCACTGTGCCACCGTGCTTCCGTCTCCACTGTCCCTCGCTCTCCCCATTAATGAGATGGTGACATAGTCGCAATGTCACTGGACTAGTAATCCAGAGGTCTGTGCTAATGGTCAGTGGACACGGGTTCAAATCTCACCATGTTAGCTGGTGGAATCCAAATCAGTATATAAAATCTGGAATTATGAAATGAAAATCGCTTATTGTACACAAGTAGGCTTCAATTAAGTTACTGTGAAAAGCCCCTAGTCGCCACATTCCGGCGCCTGTTCGGGGAGGCTGTTACGGGAATTGAACCCTCCTGCTGCTGGCCTGCCTTGGTCTGCTTTCAAAGCCAGTGATTTAGCCCTGTGCTAAACAGCCCCTTATAAATTATAAAGCCAGTCTCAGTAAATGGTGAAACTATCATTGATCGTCCTAAAAACCCATCTGGTTCACTCATGCCACTTTAGGGAAGGAAATCTGCCATCCATACACACTTTGGCCTGGGTCTCCAGAGCCACAGCAGTGTGGTTGACTCTTAACTGCTCTCTGAAATAGCCTAGCAAGCCCTTCAGTTCAAGGGTAATTCGGGATGGACAACAAATGTTGGTCTTGTCAATGATCCATGAAAGAATAAATAAAAATAAATCAGAGTCCATCGCCACTGCCTTTTGTAAAACCTCCGTCTCCACTGTCATAGAGACTTCAGAATCTCCTTCCTAGGCAAGACGGAACACAGCAGCATTCCCGACTGTTGATTAATATCCAGTGAATTCTTCTCAGAATTATTGTTCCAAAATGGAACAAGATCCTGCCCTTGATTTCCCTTGATTGAAAGTCACCACGGTCCCAGCGGACCATCGGCAGTTCTCCCCTTTGAGGGGGAGATCTGACTGGTGGTGATTTAACCTGAGGGTCACCACACCTCCGGCGAGGGGCAAGGTCGAAAAGGGGAGAATTGAACCCGGGGTGTTGGCGTTGCTCTGCACCACAAACCAGCCGTCCAGCCAACTGAGCTAAATTGACCTTCCGAAAGATCTATTAGTCGTCACTAGAGGGGTGAGCATGTGTCGATGGAGGAGTGAACGGCATCAGAGGTTTACTGACTGGACAAGGAGCTACACTAGAGAAACTGTGAAAGTTGCAGAGAAAGTCCTCCCAACAAGTTAAATCCCGAGAAAGCTTACCTGTTTCAGTGAAGAGATGCAGCTGGACTGTAGGTAGGCTGATATCACTGAACTGGGGCTGCACAAGATATGTTTGCACCTTATTTGCATTCAGATTATAAAAGGCAATACTACTGGCAATGTATGATCAGAGTGCACCCTTATAAGGACATGCAGGGATTAGTCAGAGGGAGGAGCTACATAAACAGGATATGGGTTGAATTATTTTAATCAACTGACTCTGCTTTATATTGTACTCACGCTCCCGTAAATCACCTGATATAAAATCCCCGACTCTGTTTTTCAGGTTGAACAAGGAGGAGGCAGTTTCCTTTAACCTCGGGTTGCATCTATTTCAAACACTTCCTCACCTGAGCAGTGGCCTTCGAGCGACTGGCCACAGGAAAGAGAGGGTCGACCTATAGCACAGCTAAACAGCATAACCACACTCCTTAAACCAGAATAAAGCTCACCAAAAATAAGCTGCCTTTCTGTAGCACCTCACACACCCTCAGACTATCCCAGTGTGCTCTCTAGTCAATGAAGCACTTTTGAAGTGTAGTCACTGCTGTAATGTTGGAAACTAATTTGTGCACAGCAAGCTCCCACACATAGCAATGTGATCGTGACGAGATCATCTGTTTCAGAGGTTAGTTGAGGGATAAATATTGGCTGGGGCATTGCGGAGAATTCCCCTGCTCTTCCTCGAATAATGCTGAATTTTTGAGGTTCACCACACACTGTGTCCTGAGAGGGCAGACATTAAACTCATACCAACAGGAAAACAGCACATTTCTCCATCAAAGACAGTCATCTCAAGAGGGGTCACGTGCAGTATAGGCTGCGTTTTCCCAAGTTCTGTCTCTGCTCATCTCGTATTCCTTTATTTTAGCTTGGTGCATATTTCATATTTGTCTTTTCTTGGGATATATGTCTTACGCTTTGTCTCTGGAGGATCCTGATTGGTGTTTTGTGAAGAGGCGTCTGTCATAATTTACACCAGTATATCATGGTGCAGATACACACACACTGATGGACACACAGCGGGACCAACCACAGCCAATCACCAGTTGGAGCACACGCACTATAAAGACAGGGGGCATCAGAGTTCCCGCTCATTCGAGCTGCAGCGTCCTCGTAGGACAGAGCTCACAGCCTGCAGCACAGATCTTCACCATGTGCTGAGTGCATCGACTGGTTAGGATAAGGCATAGGTCTTTAGTTCAATCTAATATCGTGTTAACCCACAGTGAAAGTATGTTAAACAGTTTCTGATTTGATAAAATAGTGTTGCACTATTTTAAGTGTTGGTGGCCTGTATGTGTTCTACGGATCCAGAGTGCTCAACACAACATGATACCAGGTGTTGAGGGATATTAGAACTTCTTAGACCTACCTGCAAGTGATCTGCCTTCCGCCAGCATTCCGTCATCCTGCAAAATGGACAACATCTGCCCGCCGCCGCCGCTCCGCATCACCGGTAACCTAGGGGCCAACTGGAAGATATTCAAACAAAGCTTCCAGCTCTTCCTTGAGGCCACAGACCGGGAGGATGCCTCAGATACCAGGAAGATCGCTCTCTTCCTGTCCACGGCCGGGGACCTTGCCATCCACATTTTCAATTCTCTCACCTTTGCGGATGATGAAGATAAAACAAAGTTCAAGACGGTCCTCCTAATGTTTGACACTCACTGCAGCGTAGAGGTGAATGAATGTTTTGAGCGCTATGTATTCCAACAGCGTTTGCAGGGTAAGGCTGAACCTTTCCAGTCCTTTCTCACTCACCTCCGCATCCTTGCACAGTCTTGTAGCTACGGGCACACCTCCGACTCCATGATACGCGACCAGATTGTTTTCGGTGTTTATTCGGACCCCCTACGACAGCAGCTCCTCAAGGTAAAGCAGCTCACCCTAGCGACCACCATCAAGAACTGCGTGCTACATGAAAACGCCACGAGTCGGTATTCCCACATCCAAGCGGCTGAAACGGCGCGGCAAGGTCCCCACGAGGCGAAACGGGACCAAGCAATCGAGCAACTACAGGGCCTCAGCCTGGACGAGGGCGGCCATTTTGCACGCTTTTCGCGATCTCCCGTGCTTGTGCGCACCAAACGAGGGGACGTCGACGTACGTAATGCGCAGGCGCGCACCACATACGACCGCACCGCATGCGCGGTGGCGCAGCGAAAGTACTGACGCTGCGACGTGCGGCAACTGTGGCTCCACCCATTTAAAATGGCAATGCCCTGCCAAATCCCGACAATGCCTGAGATGTGGCAAACTTGGCCACTATGCTGCCTTATGCCGAGCAGCTCAGCCTCCCAACTGATATCGCTTCAGCCAGTCTCGCACGAATGTCCGGGCCATTCAACCCACGGTCACCGAGTCCGATGCGGACCTACCACACAACATTGACACCGAAGCCCGAAGGCACCTTTTCGAGTCGGTGTCGTAACAAAAAACAGGGTGTCCCCGAAGCAAAGACACCAGCCGCTGTCGGTATACAGCATTGATCCAGACGATGAGTGGTGTGCCACCCTGACCGTCAACAGGTCCCAAATACGATTCCGCCTGCCTCCGCCAATCTCATTGCGCAGTCTGACCTCCAAAGCCTTTGTGTCAAACCAGCCATCCTTCCATCAGCCTGCCAGCTATTGGATTATAATGGAAATGCCATTGATGCCAGCGGCTCGTGCCAACTTGAAGTGACGCACAGGTCACGCAAAGCCATCCTTCCTTTTGAAATCGTGTGCTCCTCGAAAGCCTCCCTGCTTGGCGCGCAGGCATGCAAGCTGTTGAACCTAGTTCAGAGCGTTCACTCTCTCTCTCCTGATGATACCTCTGCCTTTCAGGACACCGACTTCAGGGCGCAACTCGAAGCCATCATTAACCAGCACCACAACGTCTTCGAGGGCATGAGCACGCTCCCACACACCTACAAGATCTTATTGAAACAGAATGCCACGCCTGTGGTGCACGCACCTCGCAGGGTCCCAGCATCCCTTAGGGACCGCCTCAAGCAGCAGCTGCAGGACCTCCAGGAACAAGGAGTGATTTGCAGAGTCACGGAACCAACCGACTGGGTCAGTTCCATGGTATGTGTAAAAAAGCCATCCGGCGAATTGAGAATTTGCATTGATCCCAAGGATCTAAATCGCAATATCTTGAGGGAGCATTATCCAATTCCCAAGCGCAAAGAGCTCACATGCGAGATGGCTCGCACCAAGCTCTTCACCAAACTCGACGTCTCAAAAGGATTCTGGCAAATCCAGCTCGACAAATCCAGCAGGAAACTTTGCACATTTAATACCCCCTTTGGCAGATATTGTTACAACAGGATGCCATTTGGGATCATATCTGCTTCAGACATGTTCCATTGGATTATGGAACAAATGATGGAAGGTATTGAAGGTGTTCGCGTCTATGTCGACGACATAATCATTTGGTCCACCACCCCGCAGGAGCATGTCAGTCGCCTCCAGCACGTATTCAAACGTACACATGAGCACGGCCTCCGCCTCAACAGGGCCAAATGCTCTTTTGGTCAGACGGAACTCAAGTTCCTCGGGGACCACATCTCCCAGTTGGTGTGCAGCCAGATGCGGACAAGGTAGCTGCTATCACAGCTATGAAAACGCCAGAGGACAAGAAGGCGGTCCTCTGATTTCTGGGCATGGTCAATGTTTTAGGGAAATTCATCCCTAACCTCACCTCTCATACAACGGCTCTCAGGAACCTGGTCAGGAAGACGACAGACTTCCAATGGGTCCCTGCCCACGAGCGCGAATGGAGAGAACTCAAGGCAAAACTGACCACGGCCCCAGTCTTAGCTTTCTTTGCTCCAGCAAAGGAGACCAAAATTTCGACCGATGCCAGCCAATCCGGCATTGGGGCAGTGCTCCTTCAACGTGATGAGGCCTCATCATGGCCCCCCGTTGCATATGCGTCACGCACCATGACCCCCATGGAGCAGCGCTACGCACAGATAGAAAAAGAGTGCCAGGGCCTTCTGACCGGTGTGGTTAAGTTTCACGATTATGTCTACGGACTTCCTCAATTCACCGTCAAAACCGACCATCGGCCACTGGTCAATGTAATACAGAAAGACTTGAACGACATGACGCCTCGCCTCCAGCGTATTCTTCTCAAGCTCCGGCGATATGACTTCCAGCTGGTATACACCCCAGGCAAAGACCTCATCATTGCTGACGCTCTCTCCAGGTCAGTCAACACTCCGTGTGACCCAGCGGGATTTGTCTGCCAGGTTGACGCCCATGTGGCATTCGCGGCCTCCAATCTACCTGCCACGGATGAACACCTCATCCAAATTCGCCGCGAGACGGCGGCTGACCTTTTACTACAGCATGTCATGTGCCACCTAACAGACGGGTGGCTCAAGGGCCAATGCCCTCAGTTCTATAATGTCAGAGATGATCTGGCGGTAGTAGACGGGGTTCTTCTGAAACTGGACCGCATTGTCATCCCGCATAGAATGCGCCAGCTCGTCCTGGAACAGCTACACGAGGGCCACCTTGGCGTGGAAAAGTGCCGCCGACGGGCCCGAGAGGCAGTGTACTGGCCCGGCATTAATGAAGACATAGCCAAAACAGTGCTCAACTGCCCCACTTGTCAGCACTTCCAGCCGGCCAACCACGTGAGACCCTGCAGCCCCATGAGTTGGTCACGTCACGATGGACCAAGGTGGGCATCGACCTGTTCCACGCGCTGGGTAGAGACTATGTCCTGATTGTGGACCACTTTTCAAATTATCCGGAGGTGATACGGTTGCACGATATCACCTCGTCTGCATTCATTCATGCCTGTAAGGACACCTTTGCTCGACACGGCATCCCGCTCACGGTTATGTCGGACAATGGCCCCTGTTTCGCCAGCCAGGAATGGTCCAACTTTGCCAGGTGGTACAATCTTGCCCATGTGACATCCAGTCCCCTGTCCCCACAATCCAACGGCAAAGCGGAGAAGGGAGTACATATTGTCAAACGGCTCCTCTACAAGGCTGCTGATGCTGGGTCCGATTTCTACCTCGCCTTGCTGGCCTATCGCTCCGCCCCACTGTCCACTGGACTGTCGCCAGCCCAGTTGCTCATGGATCGTACCCTGAGGACGACGATGCCGTCCATTCATGTCCCAGACCTCGACCACGTTCCAGCCCTTCGCCGGATGCAGCTGTCTCGTGCACAGCACAAGGCGGCTCATGACTCCCGTGCAGCTGATCTCCCTGCTCTGGCTCCAGATGACAACGTCCGCATCCATCTTCCGGATGGTGGCTGGTCTGCAACCGCTGTTGTCCTTCGGTAGGTGGCCCCCCGCTCATTCCTGGCTCGTCTACCGGATGGTTCCATTCGGCGCAATAATCGGCGTGCCCTTCGTCCCGTTCCACACTCGCCACGTGATCCTCCACTGTCACCTCGCCCTCCTGCTGACCCTGCCATGGACTATGCAAAGATCCCTGTCACTCTGCATCCCACTGACTCTGATGCAGTCCAGCCCGCTCCTCAGCCAGCGGCTCCCGACCCACCCTTGAGGCGGTCAGCCAGAATTCGTCGCCCACCTCAGAGACTTAATTTATGAACTTTGCGGACTTATAGACTTTCTGAATTCTTTTGTTGCTTTGTTTGATCGTTTACCTGGTTTGTATATAGTGTTCATCTCGTTATTCTTGTTGTATACTGTTTCTCTGCACCAGGCACCTTTCCATGTAAATAGCTTAGTTCTCATGTACATTGTCCTGTAAATATGTCTTTCGCACCCCACACGTAGTTAGGGACACTCTCACCATACACTATTTATTGCCACACATGTACATTCTTTTATAAAAGGGGGGATGTCGTAATATACACCAGTATATCATGGTGCAGATACACACACACTGATGGACACACAGCAAGACCAATCAACACACACAACACCACAGCCAATCACCAGTTAGAGCACATGCGCTATAAAGACAGGGAGCATCAGAGTTCCCGCTCATTCGAGCTGCAGCTTCCTCGTAGGACAGAGCTCACAGCCTGCAGCACAGATCTTCACCATGTGCTGAATGCATCGACCGGTTAGGACAAGGCATAGGTCTTTAGTTCAATCTAATATCGTGTTAACCCACAGTGAAAGTATGTTAAACAGTTTCTGATTTAATAAAATAGTGTTGCACTATTTTAAGTGTTGGTGGCCTGTATGTGTTCCACGGATCCAGAGCGCCCAACACAACAGCGTCGAGAGAAATCATAAAATCCTCCTTAGATTGTGGTGGGAATGGGCTGCGGTGGGGCCCAGCTTGCAGTGGAGTTGTTGTTGGTGAGCAGGGCTTTCCCTTCGGCAGTGCTGTGTGCATTGGGGTGGTGGCCGCCATTGAGAATGTTGTTCTGAATGGGGATCGTGGTTCTGCTGTGCAGCTCGCTCGAGCTCACTTTGATGATTTGCAAAGTATCCTTCGGAAAAGGGTGGAGGCGCATGAGAGAGAGCTTGCAGTCGAAAAAGCACTCTCCCTGTGTCATTGGGATCCTGCAGCATGGTGTGGAGGCTATCCTGACGGGTTTGAGTGGTAGGGGCCGAGTAACATGTGCCCGTGAACCCGGTCCCTGGTGAGATATTGGAGGCAAGTTCCCGATTGAGGTCGAAAATTGACTGCCATGTTTTAGTCATCTTGATTTGGAAGTTAGGTGCATCGAGTCCCAAGCAGCTCAGAGTATCCAACCTTCAAGGCTTTGGGTGCCTTGACGATTCTTCTTTTGTGCCGTGAAGGGGACTCTTTGACTGGGGCTGGCCTAATCGTCCTTTTTTGTCTTAGTGGAGGTGGGGACGGTGCACTGCCCTGGACGTGGTTGGAGAGATGCAGGTTCGGCTGGGGTGCAGGTTTTGGGGTGGGCTGGAGGCCCTGGGGATATCGATTCCTGTCTGTCGGAGGTGCTGGAATAAGCCAGGTCCAATGCTGTGGCTGGTATCCTGGTGCCCCTGGGGCTTGGGATGTTCCTTCTCGAAGCCACTTATTAGGGGCATCATGAGAATCTGGGTTTTGCTTCTTCTGTACACAGAGATCTATGTTTTGGTTGATATCCTGTTGCCCCCTTGACGTTGCCTTCTGGTTGAGTGAGCAGCGTCTCCTCCTCATTAGTGGGTGGTCTGTGTGCGCCGGGGAAACATGGAACCAGGGGTGGGTCCTGATCTCTTGTTATCCTGTGGATTACTTCAGGTAATTCTGGCTGTGCCTCCTTTATTTTTTTTCTTGGAATGCCTTGAAGGCTTTGATCATAATATGAACATGCTGTTGCCAGTCCTCTCTGCACAAATATATGAAATGATGTTGGTTCTGTACTGGGCCTGAGATTGGGGTTAAGTTGTATTGGGTGATGTACATTTAAATTGCCTTTGGACTAGGGTTTTCGTGCATTTTCTTTGCTTTTTTTTTTAAGAAAGATAATCATCTTCTCCCAGCTCACTGCAGCTCACAGCCTGCTGGTGTGACAGTGTTAATGTGTTCAGTCTTGTATGTTGGTATGAAGTGTAATCACCGTGATAATGATCTTTGACGCTGTGATTCAGCACCTACAGGAACAGGTAGAATTTCCAGGTGAAATGAAAATGAAAATCACTTATTGTCACAAGTAGGTTTCAAATGAAGTTACTGTGAAAAGCCCCTAGTCGTCACATTCCGGCACCTGTTCAGGGAGGTTGGTATGGGAATTGAACCACGCTGCTGGCCTGCCTTGGTCTGCTTTCAAAGCTAACAATTTAGCCCCTGTGCTAAACAGTGGATCATGATTCCTATAAACCTGAAGTGGGAACCTGCTTCTTATCGAGCAGACCTCCAGTTATAGAATTAAATGAAACTACAACTCTTATCTGGAGTGACACAAGAAGGAATCCCTCTTACCTAGCCCTATTAGGGAAATAATTTGTCTTAATAAGACTGGTTTTGCATTCCAGTAATATTTCCAAATTTGCTGATGACACCAAACTGGGTAGGAATGCAAATTGTGAGGAGGACTAGAATCCCTACAGTACAGAAGGAGTCCGTTTGGCCCAACGAGTCTGCACCGACCCTCCAAAAAAGCACCCCTCTTAGGCCCTGTCCCCCTCCATATCCCCACCTAACCTGCAAATCCCTAGATTCTAAGGGGCAATTTTAGAGTAGCCAATCCAACTAATCTGCACATCTTTGGACTGTGGGAGGAAACCAGACCACCAGGAGGACACGGGGAGAATATGCAAAGTCCACACAGACATTCACCCAAAGCTGGGATTGAACCCGGGTCCCTTGCTCTGTGAGACAGCAGTGCTAACCACTGTGCCACCGTGCCACCCCATGTTTCAAGGAGGTTTCAAGAGGACTTGGACTATGACAAATAGAATATAATACGTGTGAAGTTATCAACTTTGGTAGAAAAGGCAGAAAGATGAGATTATGAAAATCGCTTATTGTCACAAGTAGGCTTCAAATGAAGTTACTATTCCTTCAATGGGAAGAGATTTGGAAGTGGTGATGCCCAAAGGGGCCTGTGGTGTACTTTTCCATGAATCACTGAAAGCCAGCAGGCAGGTGCAGGCAGTAATTAGAAAGGCAAATAGTACATTGGCCTTCACTGCCAGGGGAGTGCAGGAGTAGGGAAGTGTTGCTGCAGTTGTACTTGGTGTGCAGCCTTGGTGAGACTGTACCTGGAGTATTGTGCACAGATTTTGTCACCTTACCTAAGGAAGGATATACTTGCCATGGAGAGAGTGCAGCAGAGGTTCACTAGATTACTCCCTGGGTGGAGGGATTGTTTTAAGAGGAGAAATTGGGGAGACTGGTTCTATATTCCATAGAGTTTCAAGGAATGAGGGGTGACCTCATTGAGACTTACAAAATTATTACAAGGACTGATAGGGTGGATGGATACTTTCCCTGACTGGTGAGTGTGGAAAGAGGGAACAAGTCTCAGGATAAGGGGTAGGTCACTTAAGACCGAGAGGAAGAGGAATTTCTTCACTCAGAGGGTGGTGAATCTTTGGAATCCTCTACCCCAGAGGGCTGTTGAAGCTCAATCATTGAGCGTGTTCAAGACAGAAATTGATAGCTTTCTGGATACAAAAGACATCAAGGGACATGGAGACAGCACGGGCAAGTGGGATTTAGATAGAAGATCAGCCATGGCCTAAATGAATGGCAGAACAGGCTCAGTGGGCTGAATAGCCTACCCCTATTCCTGTATTCCTAACCAGAGTATGATAGGTCGAGCCAGCATATAAGACGACACCATCTTTTTGGCGTCAAAGTCATCTTTAGGTCTGTATACATAGATACTTTGACCCCCCCCTTTTCTGGTCAGAAATGCAAAACCTTTGCCAGGACTCAGCCTCAATTTTACACCTCACGGGTTTTACTCACCTTCTGGCTGGAATATTCCAGAAACCCTGCTCCCCCCACCTCCCCCGCTTCACCACCACAGCAGGTTCTCCGCCATGGGACTGGTGAGCCACTGAAATCTCCATTCACATCGGTGGGGCCGGAAGGTCCCGCTGGCATGAGGGACTGGAAAATTCCAGCCTGTAAATCAGTGCCTGAGAGTGAGCAGGCTATACGAGCCATGTTGGCAAAGAGATACATTGGGGTTTAGACAGACTTACACAGCACAGACCGGGTGTGGTGTTCAATGAACAGATGCAGGTCCTCTGGTAAAAAGAGTGAAGAACGAAGCTGATTTCAAACTAAAAGTCGTGCCATTTGCTAATGCGTCAAATCACCATGCTGCAGCGAGGGAATTCAGCATTAGTGGAAAAAACTGCCGAGAATAGAAGAAGGAATCTGCCCTGAAGGAAATAACCAAGATCAAACACATCATGGGCTGGTTTAGCACAGGGCTAAAGAGCTGGCTTTTAAAGCAGACCAAGGCAGGCCAGCAGCACGGTTCAATTCCCGTACCAGTCTCCCCGAACAGGCGCCTAGGGGCTTTTCACAGTAACTTAATTTGAAGCTTACTTGTGACAATAAGCGATTTTCATTTCATTTCATTTCATGGGAACCAGCCACTGGCCTGATCTGGAGAAACGTGTATTGGAATGGGTGCTCAAAAACCATCAGAATGCTTATAGCATCACCAGAGATGCAATGAGGTTGTACACACTTTAGTGGGGCAAATCAAACCGAGTCCAAGAAAGATTTCAGAACAGCGAGTTGGTGTAGTTATTTTATGGAATGAAAATGTCTGGTGTTGCAATAGAAGGCCATGATCTCTCAGTGATAACCAAAAGACCTCGATGCCAAAGATTCATTCCAGAGATTCATTATCAGACAGCGGCAGAAACATGAGGACTCATTCATCCTCAACAACGATGTAGCACCATGCATTTTGATCTGCCCAGCGACCAAACTGTAGATTGGAAAGGTTTGAAAACAGTTCCAGGGAAAATCACAAGACACAAGAAGACAATATTCACACTGGTACAAGTCTGCATGACTGAAGGAACAAAATGAAAGCCTATGGTAATTTTTATGCATAAATCATGTTGAACATCAAGCTGCCTGCAGCAGGTTTTGTGCATGTCCTTGACAATGGCTGGATGGATAAGGATGGAGTGATGCTATGGTACAATAATGTGTGGAAAATGTGTCCCAGTGGCCCACGTGAAGAATGCAGCTTATTAGAGTGGGGATATGCTCAGATCACATAGAACCAATGAGATCAAGAGATCAGGAGACGCCTGTGAGGAAATAATGTCCATTTTGCAGTTGTACTGGGGGTGGGGGGTCTAATGTACGTCGTTCAATCATTGGATGTGTTCCTCAACAAACCATTCAAAGGAGCAAAGGACCTGAGGAAAGAGCATTGCTCCAAAAGCTAGTGATCTGAAACATACCTGTTGGACTTTAACCTGGTGTAAGATTTCTTACTGAAACCATTCAAAGAGCATGTCAGCACCCCATGAAATTAGTGGATAGTTGTTGGATTTTTAAAAACCTGCACAAAAAGTGGAAACCTGCATCTACCATGCTTGAGTTTTTTTGTGTTGTTTTGTTATAAAATTATTAATTCCCAAACTGTCATCAGACAATTTAGAAAGTGCGAAACTTCCAATTCAATGGATGGGGAGGAAGATGATTTGTTGGATGGAGAGGGGAATATGATTTGTCAATGATTTGTCAATGATTGGCTGATGATTTGCTATTGATTTGCCTGAGGAGGCGTAAATGGTGCTGCACATCCACACTGCCAAACATCCCCACCTCTGACCTTATGGTGAAAGAAGGCCATTGATGAAGCAGCTGAAGGTGCCTAGTGCACCACCCTGTGGAATTCCTGCAGCGATGTCCTTTAACTGAGATGCTTGACCTCCAACCACCGTAACCGCCTTACTTTGTGCCAGGTATGGACCCAAGAATGATATACACTCATCGTCAAATCCAGCCCATAGAGCACAACTGTCAAGAAGTCACACCAAATACTATACATCACTAGCTAGGCCTCAGTATTATACCGAATTCTAACTTGTGGAACTTGTTCAAGGAACAGGTGCTACGTGTCCTTGATATGTATGTCCCTGTCAGGCAGGGAAGAGATGGTCGAGTGAGGGAACCATGGTTGACAAGAGAGGTTGAATGTCTTGTTAAGAGGAAAAAGGTGACTTATGTAAGGCTGAGGAAACAATGTTCAGACAGGGCATTGGAGGGATACAAGATAGCCAGGAGGGAACTGAAGAAAGGGATTAGGAGAGCTAAGAGAGGGCATGAACAATCTTTGGCGGGTAGGATCAAGGAAAACCCCAAGGCCTTTTACACATATGTGAGAAATATGAGAATGACTAGAGCGAGGGTAGGTCCGATCAAGGACAGTAGCGGGAGATTGTGTATTGAGTCTGAAGAGATAGGAGAGGTCTTGAACGAGTACTTTTCTTCTGTATTTACAAATGAGAGGGGCGATATTGTTGGAGAGGACAGTGTGAAACAGATTGGTAAGCTCGAGGAAATACTTGTTAGGAAGGAAGATGTGTTGGGCATTTTGAAAAACTTGAGGATAGACAAGTCCCCCGGGCCTGACGGGATATATCCAAGGATTCTATGGGAAGCAAGAGATGAAATTGCAGAGCCGTTGGCAATGATCTTTTCGTCCTCACTGTCAACAGGGGTGGTACCAGGGGATTGGAGAGTGGCGAATGTCGTGCCCCTGTTCAAAAAAGGAACTAGGGATAACCCTGGGAATTACAGGCCAGTTAGTCTTACTTCGGTGGTAGGCAAAGTAATGGAAAGGGTACTGAAGGATAGGATTTCTGAGCATCTGGAAAGACACTGCTTGATTAGGGATAGTCAGCACGGATTTGTGAGGGGTAGGTCTTGCCTTACAAATCTTATTGAATTCTTTGAGGAGGTGACCAAGCATGTGGATGAAGGTAAAGCAGTGGATGTAGTGTACATGGATTTTAGTAAGGCATTTGATAAAGTTCCCCATGGTAGGCTTATGCAGAAAGTAAGGAGGCATGGGATAGTGGGAAATTTGGCCAGTTGGATAACGAACTGGCTAACCGATAGAAGTCAGAGAGTGGTGGTGGATGGCAAATATTCAGCCTCGATCCCAGTTACCAGTGGCGTACCGCAGGGATCATGTTCTGGGTCCTCTGCTGTTTGTGATTTTCATTAGCGACTTGGATGAGGGAGTTGAAGCATGGGTCAGTAAATTTGCAGACGATACGAAGATTGGTGGAGTTGTGGATAGTAAGGAGGGCTGTTGTCGGCTGCAAAGAGACATAGATAGGATGCAGAGCTGGGCTGAGAAGTGGCAGATGGAGTTTAACCCTGAAAAGTGTGAGGTTGTCCATTTTGGAAGGACAAATATGAATGCGGAATACAGGGTTAACGGTAGAGTTCTTGGCAATGTGGAGGAGCAGAGAGATCTTGGGGTCTATGTTCATACATCTTTGAAAGTTGCCACTCAAGTGGATAGAGCTGTGAAGAAGGCCTATGGTGTGCTCGCGTTCATTAACAGAGGGATTGAATTTAAGAGCCGTGAGGTGATAATGCAGCTGCACAAAACTTTGGTAAGGCCACATTTGGAGTACTGTGTACAGTTCTGGTTGCCTCATTTTAGGAAGGATTTGGAAGCTCTGGAAAAGGTGCAAAGAAGATTTACCAGGATGTTGCCTGGAATGGAGAGTATTGAGTATTGAGGAAAGGTTGAGGGTGCTAGGCCTTTTCTCATTAGAGCGGAGAAGGATGAGGGGCGACTTGATAGAGGTTTATAAGATGATCAGGGGAATAGATAGAGTAGACAGTCAGAGACTTTTTCCCCGGGTGGAACAAACCATTACAAGGGGACATAAATTTAAGGTGAAAGGTGGAAGATATAGGAGGGATATCAGAGGTAGGTTCTTTACCCAGAGAGTAGTAGGGGCATGGAATGCACTGCCTGTGGAAGTAGTTGAGTCGGAAACATTAGGGATCTTCAAGCAGCTATTGGATAGGTACATGGATTACGGTAAAATTATATAGTGTAGATTTATTTGTTCTTAAGGGCAGCACGGTAGCATTGTGGATAGCACAATTGCTTCACAGCTCCATGGTCCCAGGTTCGATTCCGGCTTGGGTCATTTTCTGTGCGGAGTCTGCACGTCCTCCCCGTGTCTGCGTGGGTTTCCTCCGGGTGCTCCGGTCTCCTCCCACAGTCCAAAGATGTGCGGTTTAGGTGAATTGGCCAATGATAAATTGCCCTTAATGTCCAAATTGCCCTTGGTGTTGGGTGGAGGTGTTGAGTTTGGGTAGGGTGCTCTTTCCAAGAGCCGGTGCAGACTCAAAGGGCCGAATGGCCTCCTTCTGCACTGTAAATTCAATGATAATCTATGATTAATCTAGGACAAAGGTTCGGCACAACATCGTGGGCCGAAGGGCCTGTTCTGTGCTGTATTTTCTATGTTCTATGTTCTATGTTCTAACACTTGAGGAAGGTTGCCAAGGCTCTGGAGAGCATGTGAATGAAATACACTAGAATGATAGCAGGGATGAGAAGGTTCAGGTGTATGAAAAGAAGCTGGGAGTGTGTTTTCCTTACAGCAGGGAAGGTTAAGGTAAGATTTAATTGAGGTGTTCAAAACAATGACAGGTTTTAATCAAATAAATGAAGTGAAACTGTTTCCACTGGCAAGGAGGGCACAGATTTATGGCAATTGGCAAATGAACCAGAGAGGGAGATGAGAATTATACACAACGGGTTGTTGTGATTTGCGCTGCACTGCCTGAAAGTGTGGTGGAAACTGATTCAATAGGAATTTCCAAAAGGGAATTTGGATAAATACTTCAATAATTTAACAAGGCCAGAGGGAAAAGTGCGTCTAATGGGTCTAATTCTTTTCCTTCATTCTTTTCTGAGATGTAGCGTCTGTAGTGTTGGGTGTTCTGATGTACAGATGAACCAACACGGTTGTATTTGGTACAACGCTGTTTTATTTCAACTTGTTATTTACAGTTCTGTCTTGATACTCTGCACGTGGTGACTCCCTGTGTGTGATGTTAATCATGTCCTGTCCTTGTCCTGGTCTCCAGATCTACTGGCCACCAGGTGTCGTGTTTCTTCTCTTATACTGTCCTTGTCTATGATTGGCTGTCGTGTTGTGTGTGCTGATTTGCCTGTTGGTGTGTCTATCATGATGTGTGTGTTTGAATATCATGACATCCCCCCTTTTTACAAAATTATGTGCCTACGTGGTTATAAATACGAATGTGTCGTGAGTGCATCTAAAAGTGTGTGTGTGTGTGATATTTACAGCAGGTGCATGTGGCGTAACTATATACATGGGGCGATGTCGGGTGTGTCATGCTAACGAGGTTGTCCCATAACAAAACAGGAAGACGAAAAACTTTGAAGTGTGGTCCGGTCAAACGATATCTGGAATGATAAAACAGTAACATGTTACAATACAATAGTGTTTCAACTTTAACGTGTGAACATTCTCATAAGTCCAGTCTAGTAGGTGTGCGACGAATTTGGGTTGACCGTCAGGGTGGCACTCCATTCATCGGCCGGATTTATGGTGTTGACCCTGTTCACATCAATGACTGAAACCCGGAAGGCATCTTGGTCATCTGAGTCATTTGGCTGGATGTCCTGATGTATGGGCTGGACGGTCCTGACGTGTCTGCGAGGTTGTCGGAGATGTGTAGCATCCATCGGTTGAACTGCACGACAGTAGGCAGCGTAGTGGCCCATCTTGCCACATCGTAGGCATTGTCGGTTTTTAGCAGGACATTGCCCTTTTAAATGTACAGCTCCACAGTTGCCGCACGTCATGACGTCACGGCGTTCGTTACGCCACTGCGCATGCGCAGTTCGGTCTTGCATCGGGCGTGCCTGCGCAGTGCGTCCCTCGATGTTGCTGTTGGTTTTGGCGCGCACAAGCGCGGGAGACCGCGAAAAGCGCGGAAACGGCCGCCCTCGTCCGGGCCATGGGCCGGGAGATAATCAATTGCCTGGATGCGTTTGGCCTCGCGGGCGGCCTGGCTTGCCGATTCGACGGCTAGGGACCCCCTCCGTGCCGACTCGGTCGCCTGAAATTGGGCAAAACGGCTGGTTGCATTTTCATGGAGGACACAAGTTTCCACCGCAGACTCTAAGGTCAGGCCTTTAATTTTAAGAAGCTGCTGGCGTAGGCCATTGGAGGCAACGCCAAAAACAATCTGGTCCCGGATCATGGACTCTGATGTGTTGCTGTAACCGCAGGACTGCGCGAGTATGCGGAGGTGCGTCAGAAAGGGTTGAAAGAGCTCTTCCTTACCTTGCAGGCGTTGCTGAAAGATATACCTTTCAAAGCTTTCATTTACCTCAACGTTGAGGTGCTGGTCGAGCTTGAGGAGGACCGTGTCATACTTGGATTGGGTCTCGCCTTCCGCGAACACCAGTGAGTTGAATACATCGATGGTGTGCTGATCTGCGGTGGTGAGGAGCATCGCAATCTTTGTTTCGTCCGAGGCACTCTGTTTCTCGTTGGCTCGCATGTACAGTTCAAATCGCTGCTTGAAAAGCTTCCAATTGGTGCCAAGGTTCCCAGCGACTTGCAACGGCTGCGGTTTGTTGGTGATGTCCATATCTCAGGATGGCAGGTTTGCCGGCAGGTATCGATCCACCCCTGTACCATGTAGTGTTGGGTGTTCTGATGTACAGGTGAACCAACACGGTTGTATTTGGAACAATGCTGTTTTATTTCAACTTGTTATTTACAGTTCTGTCTTGATACTATGCACGTGGTGACTCCCTGGGCGAAATTCTCCCCCAACGGCGCGATGTCCGCCGACTGGCACCAAAAACGGCGCCAATCAGACGGGCATCGCGCCGGCCCAAAGGTGCGGAATGCTCCGCATCATTGGGGGCTGAGCCCCAACATTGAGGGGCTAGGACGACGCCGGAGGGATTTCCGCCCCGCCAGCTGGCGGAAATGGCGTTTGTTGCCCCGCCAGCTGGCGCGGAAATGCGGCGCATGCGCGGGAGCGTCAGCGGGCGCCGACAGTTTCCCGCGCATGTGCAGTGGGGAGAGTCTCTTCCGCCTCCGCCATGGTGGAGGCCGTGGCGGAGGCGGAAGGGAAAGAGTGCCCCCACGGCACAGGCCCGCCCGCGGATCGGTGGGCCCCGATCGCGGGCCAGGCCACCGTGGGGGCACCCCCCCCCCCGGGGTCAGATTGCCCCGCACCCCCCCCCCCCCCCAGGACCCCGGAGCCCGCCCACGCCGCCTGGTCCCGCCGGTAAATACCAGGTTTAATTTACGCCGGCAGGACAGGCAATTTCTGGGCGGGACTTTGGCCCATCCGGGCCGGAGAATTGAGCGGGGGGTCCCGCCAACCGGTGCGGCCCGATTCCCACCCCCGCCCAATCTCCGGTACCGGAGATTTCGGCGGGGGCGGGATTCACGGCGGCCAACGGCCATTCTCCGACCCGGCGGGGGGTCGGAGAATGACGCCCCCTGTGTGTGATATTAATCAGGTCCTGTCCTTGTCCTGGTCTCCAGATCTACTGGCCACCAGGTGTCGTGTTTCTTCTCTTATACTGTCTCTGTCCTTGTCTATGATTGGTTGTCGTGTTGTGTGTGCTGATTTGTCTGTTGGTGTGTCTATCATGATGTGTGTGTTTGAATATCATGACAGCGTCGTTGGCTGGGTCAGCATTTGTTGTCCATCCCTAATTGCCCAACCCTAATTAGCCCTTGAACTGAGTGGCTTGCTGGGCCATTTCAGAGGGCATTTTTGGAGTCACACAAGGACGGCAGATTTCCTTCCCTAAAGGACATTAGTGAACCAGATTTTTTGTACAACAATCAATGATAGCTTCACAGTCACCATTACCTGGACTAACTTTATCATCCAGCTGTCATTCATTGAATTTAAATTCCACCAGCTGCCCTTGGATTCCCCTGGATACTGGCCTGGGCCTCTGAGTTATTAGTCCAGTGACACTGCCAAGAGCCACCATTTCCCCCAAACTGAATAATTAATTCGACACATTGAACAGCTTTTTCAAACAGCCAGCTTTTTAAAAATAAATTTAAAGTGCCAAATTCTTTTTTTTTCCATTAAGAGGCAATTTAGCGTGGCCAATCCCCCTCCCCTGCACATCTTTGGGTTGCAGGGGTGAGACCCAAGCAGACCCGGGGAGAATTTGCAAACTCCACACGGACAGTGACCCGGGGCCAGGATCGAACCCAGGTCTTCGGCGTCATGACGCAACAGTGCTAACTACTGCTCCACCGTGCCGCCCTTCAAGAAGGCAGCACAGTAGCACAGTGGTTAGCACTGTGGCTTCACCACTCCAGGGTCTCAGATTCGGTTCCCGGATTGGGTCACTGTCTGTGTGGAGTCTGCATGTTCTCCCTGTATCTGCGTGGGTTTCCTCCGGGTGCCCCAGTTTCCTCCCACAAGTCCCGGAAGACGTGCTGTTAGGTAATTTGGATATTCTGAATTCTCCCTCTGTGTACCAACAACCTGTCCTGGTCCCCCCATGCTGACACTATAGTTAAGAAAGCCCACCAATGACTACTTTCTCAGAAGACTAAGGAAATTTGGCATGTCAGCTACGACCCTCACCAACTTCTACAGATGCACCATAGAAAACATTCTTTCTGGTTGTATCACAGCTTGGTATGGAGCCTGCTCTGCCCAAGACCGCAGGAAACTACAAAAGATTGTGAATGTAGCCCAATCCATCACGCAAACTAGCCTCCCATCCATTGACTCTGTCTCCAATTCCGCTGCCTCGGAAAGGCAGCCAGCATAATTAAGGACCACACGCATCCTGAACAGACTCTCTTCCGTCAGGAAAAAGATACCAAAGTTTGGGGTCACGTACCAACCGACTCAAGAACAGCTTCTTCCCTACTGCCATCAGACTTTTGAATGGACCTACCTCGTATTAAGTTGATCTTTTCTCTACACCTTGTTATAACTGTGACATTATATTCTGCAGTCTCTCCTTCCTCCCCTATGTACGGTATGCATTGTTTGTACAGCATGCAAGAAACAATACTTTTCACTTTATACTAATACATGTGACAATGATAAATCAAATCAAATCAAATCAAATGTACCCGAAAAGCATCGGAATGTGGCAACTACAGGCTTTTCACAGTAACTTCATTGCAGTGTTAATATATGCCTACTTGTGACAATAAAAGATTATTATTATTATAAACAAGGTGGACTGATCTTCTGGGTTATAATTTTTTTAAATTCGTTCTTGGGATGTGATTGCCCTTGAACTGAGTGGCTAGGCCATTTCAGTGGGTGGCAGTTAAGAGTCAACCGCAACACTGTGAGTCTGGAGTCACATGTAGGCCAGACTGGGTATGAACGGCAGATTTCCTTCCCTGAAGGACATTAGTGAACCAGGTGGGTTTTTAAACGACAATCGGCAATGGTTTCATGGCCATCATTAGGCTTTTAATCCCAGATTTTTATTGAATTCAAATTTCACCATCTGCCATGGTGGAATTCGAATCTGGGACCACAGAGCATTACCCTGGGTCTCTAAATCACGAGTCCAGCGACAATAGCCCTGCGCCACCACCTCCCTTAGTCCCAGGTTCAATTCCGGGCTTGGGTCACTATCTGTGCGAAGTCTGCACGTTCTCCCTGTGTCTACGTCATCCGGGTGCTCTGGTTTCCTCCCACAAGATCTGAAAGACGTGCTGTTAGGTGAATTGGACATTCTGAATTCTCCCTCAGTTAACCCGAACAGGCGCCGGAATGTGGCGATGAGGGGATTTTCACAGTAACTTCATTGTAGTGTTAATGTAAGCCTACTTGTGACAATAAAGATTATTATTATATATTCAACCGGATCAATGGAAGAGTTACAATCAGATCGCCCAGTCTCAGATTGCTTAAGGACCTGCTTACTTACCAAAAGGACTTTGCTTAGTATTTTGTGTGTGGCTCCCTGTTTGGAATAAAGGCAGAGCTAGTCTGACATGAAAACATAGTGAGTGCGTTTCCCAGTCTATGATGAGCTGTCTGATTCTCCTCAGAGTGACAGAAGAAGCAATCCTGGGCCACCGGAAGAGACATTTCGGTCAGGGTTCCCTCTCAATATCATTACCTCTCCTCAGAATGTTTACTGTGTGATTATCACTGGGTTTAACGGGCTGTAGAATAATCTGTCATCAATCACTCAGTGTCTGGCTCAAACAGAAAGAATGGACTATTGGGAGATGAGGAACCTGAGGCCCAGCAAGGAGACAGTGTCCGAAGGGGTGGACATGGAAAGAATTTGGAAGAAAATTCAGAAAGATGTAACCGAGATTCTTTTGGAGGATTATAGCAATGCGATAATACAATTATGGTAGCAGATCGATTCCAGCCATACCCACCCGGCAGATAAAATTGTCCGAGTAACTTATCCAGCCTCATGCCATCCCAGTCTTCCACTTTAGCCTCTTCTACTGAACAGATAGTAAGGGCACACAACTAAAAACCTTGAAATACACAGACCAGGCCCCAGTGACACCATTAGGACCCACTGTAATTTTAACTCTGCCCTGAGTAGTTGGTCTTTCCCATAGGGTAAAGTCAGCCATGAAGCACATCAGCAACAGGAATTATAATGTTCCATCTCTCGTCCACAAGAAGTTGGAGTGCTCACCTGGCCACCTAACCTGCTCATCTTCAGACATTAAGAGGCAACTTTATCATGGCCAATCTACCTAACCTGCACATCTTTGGACTGCGAGAGGAAACCGGAGCGCCCGGAGGAAACCCACGCACACACGGGGAGAAAATGCGAATTCCACACAGTCAGTGACCCAAGATGAGAAATAAACCTGCGTCCCTGGTGCTGTGAGGCTGCAGTGCTAACCACTGTGCCACTGCGCCACCCTTAACCAGGCAAACTGAAAATAACTCTAGTAAAAAAAATACAATGATCTGACCAGGGCAGACAAGATACACACACTTTGGCCTAAATTTACAAACTCAGAATGCCATAAAAAATATAAATTTGATAAACCGGGTTCAGCTGAACCTTTTAATTTCTAACCTCAGTACATACAGAGTAAGAGAAGGATATGTTCTTTGAACACACATCCAGTTTGATTGTCAAATGGAGAACATAAAGGCAAATGAGCCATAAAGGTATGTTGCCATGGGAGACGGCATTTACAAAGTGAACAAATCTGGCAGCTTTGTGTCTGGACGGAGGAAATAATTCCAATGTCTGGCGCACCTGTGCTGCATACCAAGCAACCCATGTAATCTTCCCAATCTGTTCTGACAGAGTAAGTTGATAAACAACGAGAGAATTATCGTGACAGTGTGAGCACACAGAGTACAAGCACTGGCCTGAAGCAATCGGGGCCAATTTCCTTTCTCTCATGAAATGAAAATTGCTTATTGTCACAAGTAGGCTTCAAATGAAGTTACTGTGAAAAGCCCAAAGTCACCACATTCCGGCGCCTGTTCGGGGAGGCTGGTACGGGAATTGAACCGTGCTGCTGGCCTGCCTTGGTCTGCTTTCAAAGCCAGCTATTTAGCCCAGTGTGCTAAACTAACATCTGTATTTCATGGAAAGCTGACCCTGTGATCTGCTGATTGAACACATTTCTCCTCTGTAACCTGTATTTTTCCATAGATCGGCACTACCTGGAGGGAACAATGTGTTAGACGTTTAGCTGCTGTTGTATATAGAGTCAAAGGTTCTGCTCCTTTTCACAAACACCTTTATTTTACTTTAACAAACTCTGCACAAAACTCTATCATCACATCACCTGACACAAAGGCCATCTGAAGCCTCTTTACATATCAGTGCCAATTATTGGATACTTAACGTAAATGAGACAACTAATTGGAATGTCTCTTAACCCATTACTTAACAGTCTCCCCTTGGGAAAAAATAATTAGGTGAAAACAAAATTACAAGAAACTCAAAAAACACACACGCAATTTCCCCCTTCTTTTTTTTAATTTTTGGAAGAAAAAAAAACAGTCACAGAAATCGGCGCCATTCATGAACAATATCCAAAAGTTTCTGTGAACTAGCTCCTCTTTTTGTAAAACAGTCTGAAAATTGATAGCTCCTGTTGACCCATTTAATTTTTGCTATTTCCCCTCTGTCCAACATCTGCTTCAAACTTGGGATGTCTATCCTTAACCTTTTTTCATTGACACTTTTTGTAGAGTGCACATTTTTCCCACAGGGTTTTCTTGTCAATGTGACATTCTAAGGTATATTACCCAAATCCCCTAATCCCAAAATTTCTTTCAATATCTGAGATATATAAAAGGCCATATCCACCACCTCTACAAGACTTAACGTCTCAGCAGCCAAAGTGCTTTTGACCACTCTCCTTATTTTCTTTGTTTCCCACACAAGAGGGCAACATTTACCATTGTTCCCCAAAAGGAAAATTATAAAACCTCCTGCACTTGAAACCCCATCACATAAATTTGCATAGGACGCATCACTATAAACTATGAGTTTCAAGTGCCTAAGGTCACCAAAAACCGGGAACCTCAAAACACACTCCTGCATTTTTAATTTGACCAACGCTTTATTTGCTCTTATTATATCTTCCACTTTGGGATCATTAATTTTTGTACTCAACTCTAAGACATCAAAACTAACGTCCAGTCTAGTTTGTCTACCTAACCAATTCAGTTGGCCCAATTAAACTTCACAGTTGCTCTTTTTCCATCTTTGAAACCATTGTGTCTTTTTGTGAAACCCAGCCATGACTAATTGCTATTGGGCTGATGCTTTCCAAATAAAATTGCTGACGTAAAGTTGCCCTTAACTTAGTCTGTCCGATTTCTAGTCCAATATATTTAAATGCACAGGAAGCCTGACTTCCAATGCTGAATTCTTTTCTCAAACCAGAGATTACAATAGCTTCGAAATCACTAGTCCCACCCCACAAAAAATCATCGACATGCATCATAAAGATGCCAGAAAGATTTCCTTTATAATGCCAGTAAAACATTGCCGGATCTGCTTTCAACTGGCAACAGCCTAACTTTAACAAAACTGACCTTACCGAAAAATACAAGACTCGAGGCGCATCATTTAATCCATACACACATTTGTTCAACTTCCAGAGTACCCCTTCTTTGTTAGCTGCCTCTTTAGGAGGACGGAGAAAAATGTCTCTCTGGAGCTGATGCCCCTGGAAAAAGGCAGTGTTTATATCAATAGATTTGTATTCTCATGCCTTTGTGGCTAATAGAGCCAAGAAGATCTTTAAAATAACCTTGCCTGCCATAGGTGAATATACCTATAAATCCTGAACTTCTAAGTTTTCTTCAAATCTCCTTGCCACAAGCTTGGCCTTTGCCTTATAAGTTCCATCCGGAAGGACCTTTTCCGTGCAACTCTATCTGTGGGATAGAGCGCTTTGTTCCCTATCCAGTACTTCCGTGTATACCCCAAATTCACTCCAACTATGCAGTTCTTTGCTGTATGGCATCTTTGATAACTTTTTCATCTAATTTATTGGAAGCCACCAAAATCTCACGTGCATGTGGGCTTCTACTCCTATTAGTATTCGCAGTCTTACTCATGTTCCGAGACCTTGATAAACTACGCCCCCTCTCCCACCTGGTATCTCGTTCTGTACTGCTACTGCTTGATCTTTCCCTTCTGCTGTGGGATGTCCTTTCAATAGTTCTCGACCTTTTCCTGCAGATCTGTTCACTATCCAATGTACTATCTGAACTGGAGCTGCGTTTCTGTGCCCTCCATATTTGAACTTCGTGTTCCCAATCCATTGTCTTGACTCCCTCCCCTGAATGCTGTACATTCAACCAATGTTTATACTTTCCAGTGGCCTTCCCTGCTCTACTAATAACAGTTGCATCCTTCCATTGACTAGACCCTTCAGGCAAGTATGTCACTTTTGTATCAACTTTTGGCAGTTGTCCTTTCGGAAAAATGGCCTGTTCTAATTCATCAGAATTGTTGTGTTCCTCTACAGAAACTCTGTCTACATCAGTTAATTGGTCCTCATAGTTCTGTAACACGTGCATACCAGATGACCCTGGTTCCTCATCATGTCTGTCTGTTCTGTCTAAATTTGAAAATTTGTAATGTGTACCCATTATCCTTGATGAATGTATCCTAACAGTTTGATTGCCATGTTGCAAAATAATAGTTTTGCCATCTATGCCTATGATCATCCATGGGCCTTTCCATTCATTAAAATTGTCTCTCTTATAGTATACTATGTCTCTATGTCTCCTTGCTGAAAAACAGTATTTGATGGTCGTACATTATGCCTTAAAGCTCTGCGAATTCTTTCAGAGACTTCTGATTCCAAAAAAGATTTTCTACTGCTATGTAATGCATTTAAATGCTCAGCAAAGGCAGTGCTGATTGTAGTGCCTTCCCAAGCTGGAGGCTGGTCATCCAAAATGGACAGAATTTTAGGATTTCTACTGAACACCAATTGATAGGGACTATAGCCCCCAACCATCTGCAATGAATTATTTGCATGTACTGCCCATGCTGAAGCTGAATTTAGCTTGCGGTTTGGCCTATCTGCCAAAATTCGCCAGAGCATGTAATCTATTACCGCATGGTTTCTTTCACACCCACCATTACTAAATGGGCTTTCCGCAGCAGTATTCATAACTGTGATATTCATGTTTTCACACATATCCCTGAACTCATCATTAGCAAATTTTCCCCCATTGTCAGTAAGGAATTTTGCCGGTGGGCCCATTCCTGTCCCTATCCATTTTTCCACGATTTGATCCAGAATTACTCTCTTTTCTTTACTTCGTACAATCGTTGATTGACTAAATCTGGTTGCTAAATCTACAAAATGCAAGATAAATGTATGATTGGCTTTATCCCAGATCTTAAGGTCCATGGCCACAATGTCGTTAAAATCCCTGGCCAAAGGTAGGGTTACTATCGGTCATGCTGGTGTCGTTCTGTACTTCCGACAAACTTCACAGCGATCACTAACCTGTTCTATCAGTTTAGTATAGTCTTCATCCCTTACCCCTACATTTCATTTCATTTCAATGTTTCAGCCTCCGAGGAGACGGATGCGCAAATTGCCTATGCAATTTTAATATAACAAGCTTTTTATCAGCTAAAGTCCCATTTTCAACTGCCATTAACACATCCTTAACAACTCTACTTGAAATATTATTTGTCAGTAATGGAATACAATAGTGTCCCGACTATGTAAATTGTAAGTCCCCCGTCTTTCCAAAAGCTGTTGCTTTATCCAGTTTCATGTGTGCTTTCTTCATCGACGGTCTGCTCAGAAGCAAAGGTATCTCACTTGATACAACATCCGTGCTAATGAAATGATTCACTCCGGCAATATTGCAAGGGATCACCACTCTTTTCAGCGACTTCAGAGTATTATCATCCCCAAACCTGAAACTTGTGGAACTTTCAAATTCCTCAACATTGTTACGATTTTCAGCATTCAAGGGGTCCAGGTACCATTTTAACCAGTCAATTCCACACACAATAGATGTGCAGCCACTGTCCAATACAGCACAATTGAAGGATTCTGCAACCAACACCCTCATTACCGGCGTAAAACTGCTTGTTAATAGGACAATGCCTTCTTTCTGGTCACTATCTTTTTCCTCTTCTGACTCTTCCGTGTCATGTGTCACTTAAAACACTATTATAACGTGTTGGACAGTTGAAAGCATAATGGTATTGAGAGTCACATCGAAAACATCGATTTATCATGCCCCGTGCATTTCTGGGGTTCATCTTCCTATTGTAGGTTCTAACTGGGTTTCTGTCTTCATAATTTCCGGGTCCCGATCTCATTCTATAGTCTTGGAACCTGTTTGTAGTCGTACGATTTTGCCATCCTGTTAGTAGTGTATCTTCCATATTCTGCTTTATTGCAGACTGTCATAATGTAGAGAAAGAGCCAATGCCGTACCTTGTTTTCTCTTTCCCAAGGCAGTTACCTTAGTCCACATAACTAATGCACTTCTCCATTGGTCATACGATCCCCTTTCAGAAAATAAAGGGGGATAGTCATATCCGGCCACCTTTATCCTAGGTTCAGCCATGTATCTTTTTTTTTCTCACTCACTCCTTGGTTTGGTCTGGAAAAGTTGTATCTTGCAACCCTTCACATTTGCACAGCAACCATCCTCTGCTACCATTTGTTAGACGTTTAGCTGCTGTTGTAAAAAGAGTCAAAGGTTCGGCTCCTTTTCTCAAACACCTTTATTTTACTTTAACAGACTGCACAAAACTCTATCATCACATCACCTGACACAAAGGCCACCTGAAGCCTCTTTACATATCAGTATCAACTATTGGATACTTAACATAAATGAGACAACTAATTGGAATGTCTCTTAATCCATTACTTAACACAATGGCTGTGGGCGGCAGTGATGAGACATAGCATGAGGAAGAGGCTGTGAGCACAGCATGAAGGTGGAGAATTGCAGTTGGCACTCCTGCCCCCACACTGTACCATGAGGACAACTATCCCTGCCCACTTTCCCTGTAACACCCTACAGAGAGCCCATTCTCCTCATTGCCTCCTGCTCTGAACCAGCGACCCCCACTCCCCCTTTCATTGGCAGCTGAGAGGCTACAATCGAGGTGAGGCAGGAGATATATGGGCCAAGGTGGGAGTCCAACACCGTTCTCTTCCAGATGTTTACTCTTCAGAAAGCCTCTTGTTCTCTGTTGCTTTTCCCCGAAGTTCCCATTTTCTGATGGTTGTGGTTATTGTCTTATTCTGCTTCTTTTAAAGTTTTGTTTTTAAAATCTTGCCTATGCTTCACTCTAGTCACATCCCCATGGTGATTCACACCACTGGGATACTGTTCCAGACTTCCTGATCCACACATAATCTGCTGGAATTTCAGGAGGGAGGTGGTGCTGAGGGTTGGGGAAGAAGAGAGTGTGGGGAACAGAGAGACTGGGGAGGAGGGGATGGGCATGGAGAGACTGAGCAAGAGTCTGGGGGGGGGTGGGGGGGGGGGGGGTACTGGGGAGGGGAGACTAGGGGTGGGAAGGTTGGGGAGAGAAGGCTGGGGAGGGGTGACTGAGGAGATTTGGAGAAGGAAGAATAGGTCCAAAGATATGCAGGTTAGGTGGATTGGGCATGATAAATTGCCTCTTCGTGTCCAAGGATATGTAGGTTAGATAAGGTTACAGGGATAGGGCGGGGGAGTGGGCCTAGGTAGGGTGTTCTTTCCCAGGGTTGTTGCAGACTTGATGGACCCAATGATCTCCTTCTGCACTAAGAATTCTATTCCATTGGGTGAGGAGGCTAGGGGAGGGGAGACTGGAGAGGAAATGCTGAGGGAGGGAGACTGGGGGAGTGGGGTCAAGGAGAATGAGGGATGATATGATGACTGTGAGAGGGGAGTCTGGGGTGGGGGGGAGACCGGAGGAGTGGGGGAGGGGAGATTGGAAGATGTTGACTGAGTGGGCAGTCTGGGGGAGTGGGTGGGAATACTGTAAGATGTTGACAGAAAGGACAGACTGGGGGAGTGGGGGAGACGAGACTGTAGGATGGTGACTGTGAGATGGGAGACTGGGCTTGTGTAGCGACTGGGGAGGAGAGACTGTTATATTATATTTAGTAATATCTTGTTACTCATTTGCTGACTGCCAGAATGGTCGTATGCTTGATGTTCATATTTTTTTCCCCAGGGTGGAAATGGCTGTCACGAGGGGACATAATTTTAAGGTGATTGGAGGAAGGTATAGGGGAGATGTCAGAGGTAGGGTCTTTACAGAGAATGGTGGATGTGGAATGCACTTCCAGTGGAGGTGGTGGAGTCAGAGTCATTAGGGACATTTAAGTGACTCTTAGACAGGCACATGGACAGCAGTAAATTGAAGGGGTGTAGGTTAGGTTGATCTTAGGTTGGGATAAATGGTCAGCACAACATCGTGGGCTGAAGGGACTGTACTGTGCTGTACTGTTCTATGTTCTATGTTCAGTAACACTCGATGTCTTCAAATAAAGCAAATACTGCTTACTGAGTAACGATAATAAATTAACTATAACTTTGTTTACTCTTCTATAACTATAACTGTAGATTAGATAAATAAGATTAAGTATATATATAATGATTTTTTTAAAATATATTTTTTATTCAAATTTTTTTCGGCCAAACAAAACAGTACAATGATTTTTCCCTTTTTACAACAAGCAAACAATATAAATAATAGTGACCGTTTTTTAACAAATAAATAAATAATATATAAACTAAATGGCAACTGCCATAACAAAATATTGCCAATATACATGTCCAAGTAAAAATATCCATACAAAAACACCCCTGAGGACCCACCCGAGCCCTCCCCCCCCCCACCGGGTTGCTGCTGCTACTTTCCCATTTCCTTTATCGTTCTGCGAGATAGTCAATGAACGGTTGCCACCGCCTGGTGAACCCTTGAGCCGAACCTCTTAGTGCGAACTTTATCCGTTCCAGTTTTATAAACCCTGCCATGTCGTTTATCCAGGCCTCCACGCCTGGGGGTTTAGCTTCCTTCCACATTAACAATATCCTTCGCCGGGCTACTAGGGACGCAAAGGCCAAAACATCAGCCTCTCTCGCCTCCTGCACTCCCGGCTCTTCTGCAACCCCGAATATAGCCAACCCCCAGCTTGGCTCGACCCGGACCCCCACCACCTTCGAAAGCACATTTGCCACCCCCACCCAGAACCCATGCAGTGCCGAGCATGACCAAAACATGTGGGTGTGGTTTGCTGGGCTTCTCGCGCATCTCCCACACCTATCCTCTACCCCGAAAAATTTACTGAGCCTTGCTCCGGTCATGTGCGCCCTGTGCAAGACCTTGAATTGTATCAGGCTAAGCCTGGCACACGAGGACGAAGAGTTTACACTGCGTAGGGCATCTGCCCACAGCCCCTCTTCGATCTCTTCCCCCAGCTCTTCTTCCCATTTTCCCTTCAGCTCATCCACCATGATCTCCCCCTCGTCTCTCATTTCCCTGTATATATCTGACACCCTACCATCCCCCACCCATGTCCCCAAAATCACTCTATCCTGAATCTCCTGCGTCGGGAGCTGCGGAAATTCCCTCACCTGTTGCCTCGCAAAAGCCCTCAATTGCATATACCGAAATGCATTCCCCTGGGGCAACCCGTATTTTTCCGTCAGCGCTCCCAGACTCGCAAACGTCCCATCTAGGAACAGATCCCTCAGTTGCACAATCCCTGCTCTCTGCCATGTTCTAAATCCCCCATCTATTCTCCCCGGGACAAACCTATGATTATTCCTTATCGGGGACCGCACCGAGGCACCCGTCATTCCCTTATGCCGTCTCCACTGCCCCCATATTTTCAGCGTTGCCACCACCACTGGACTTGTGGTGTATTTCTTCGGGGAGAACGGCAACGGCGCTGTCGCCAATGCTTGCAGGCTGGTTTCTTTACAGGACGCCATTTCCAGTCTCTTCCACGCCGCTCCCTCCCCTTCTCCCATCCACTTACACACCATTGAGATATTGGCGGCCCAATAATAATCACTTAAGCTCGGCAGTGCCAGTCCCCCCCTATCCCTGCTACGCTGCAAGAACCCCCTCCTCACTCTCGGGGTCTTCCCAGCCCACACAAAACTCATAACACTCTTCTCAATTTTTTTGAAAAAAGCCCTCGTAACCATCACCGGGAGGCACTGGAACACAAAAAGAAATCTCGGGAGGACTACCATTTTGACCGCCTGCACTCTACCCACCAGTGACAGGGGCACCATGTCCCATCTCTTAAAATCCTCCTCCATCTGTCCCACCAATCGTGTTAGATTAAGCCTATGTAGGGTTCCCCAGCTCCTGGCTATCTGGATCCCTAAGTACCGGAAATCTCTTATTATCCTCCTCAGCGGTAAATCATCTATTCCCCTGCTCTGCTCCCCCGGATGCACCACGAACAACTCACTCTTCCCCATATTCAATTTGTACCCCGAAAATTCTCCAAACTCCCTGAGTGTCCGCATTATCTGAGGCATTCCCTCCACTGGGTCCGCAACATACAGCAATAGATCATCTGCATATAATGATACCCGGTGTTCTTCTCCTCCCCTGAGTACTCCCCTCCACTTCCTAGAGCCCCTCAGTGCTATGGCCAGCGGCTCAATTGCCAATGCGAACAGTAACGGGGACAGGGGACACCCCTGTCTTGTCCCTCTATAAAGACGGAAGTAGTCGGACCTCTGCCTGTTCGTGATCACACTTGCCACCGGGGCCCTATATAGCAGCTGTACCCATCCAATAAACCCCTCTCCAAAACCAAATCTCCTCAACACTTCCCATAAGTAGTCCCACTCCACTCTGTCAAATGCTTTCTCAGCGTCCATTGCCACCACTATCTCCGCCTCCCCCTCTGGCGGGGGCATCATCATCACCCCTAGCAGCCTCCATATATTCGTGTTCAGCTGTCTCCCCTTAACAAACCCAGTTTGATCCTCGTGGACCACTCCCGGGACACAATCCTCTATCCTTGTCACCATCACCTTGGCCAGGAGCTTAGCATCCACGTTCAGAAGGGAAATAGGCCTGTAAGACCCGCACTGCAACGGGTCTTTTTCCTTCTTTAAAAGTAATGATATCGTCGCCTCCGACATAGTCGGGGGCAACTTCCCCCTTTCCCTGGCCTCATTAAAGGTTCTCGTCAAAAGTGGGGCCAGTATGCCCATGTATTTCCTATAAAATTCCACCGGGAACCCATCCCGTCCCGGGGCCTTCCCCGCCTGCATGCTTCCAATCCCCTTTACCACCTCCTCCACCTCAATCCGTGCTCCCAGTCCCGCCCTCTCCTGCTCCTCCACCTTCGGGAATTCCAGCCGATCTAGGAAATGCATCATTCCCTCCTTCCCTTCCGGGGGCTGAGCCTTATACAGCCTCTCGTAGAATGCCTTAAACACCCCGTTCACCCTCTCCGCTCCCCGTTCCATCTCACCTTCCTCATCCCTCACCCCACCTATCTCCCTCGCCGCTCCCCTCTTCCTCAATTGTTGGGCCAGTAACCGGTTCACCTTCTCTCCATACTCATATTGTACTCCCTGTGCCCTCCTCCACTGTGCTTCTGCCTTGCCCGTGGTCAGCAGGTCAAATTCCATATGTAGCCTTTGTCTTTCCCTGTACAGTCCCTCCTCCGGAGCCTCTGCATATTGCCTGTCTACCCTCAGAAGTTCTCTCAACAGTCGCTCCCTTTCTTTGCTCTCTTGCTTCCCTTTATGGGCCCTTATGGATATCAGTTCCCCTCTGACCACCGCCTTCAGCGCCTCCCAGACCACTCCCACCTGGACCTCTCCATTATCATTAAGCTCCAGGTACCTTTTGATACACCCCCTCACCCTTAGACATACCCCCTCATCCGCCAACAACCCCATATCCAATCTCCAGAGTGGGTGCTGCTCCTTTTCCTCTCCTATCTCCAGATCTACCCAATGTGGAGCGTGGTCCGAAATGGCTATGGCCATGTACTCCGTCCCTGTCACCTTCGGAATCAGTGCCCTTCCCAGGACAAAAAAGTCTATCCGTGAATACACCTTGTGAACGTGGGAGAAAAATGAAAACTCCTTACTCCTAGGCCTAATAAATCTCCAGGGGTCTACTCCTCCCATCTGCTCCATGAAGTCCTTAAGCACCTTGGCCGCTGCCGGCCTCCTCCCGGTCTTAGACCTAGACCGGTCCAGCCCTGGATCAAGCACCGTATTGAAGTCTCCCCCCATTACCAGCTTTCCCGCCTCCAGGTCCGGGATACGCCCCAGCATGCGCTTCATGAAGTTTGCATCATCCCAGTTCGGGGCGTATACGTTCACCAGAACCACCGCCTCCCCTTGCAATCTGACACTCACCATCACATATCTACCCCCACAGTCCGCCACTATGGTCTTTGCCTCAAACTGTACCCGTTTCCCCACTAAGATAGCCACCCCCCTATTCTTCGCATCTAAGCCCGAATGGAACACCTGCCCCACCCATCCTTTACGTAGTCTGACCTGATCTGCCAGTTTCAAGTGCGTCTCCTGCAACATGACCACATCTGCCTTTAAGTTCTTTAGGTGTGCGAGTACCCGTGCCCTTTTAATCGGCCCATTCAGCCCTCTCACGTTCCACGTGATCAGCTGGGTTGGGGGGCTCTTTACCCCCCCCCCCCCCATGTCGACTAGCCATCCCCTTTTCTAACCCAGCTCCTCACCCGGTTCCCACGTACCCGTATATCCCACCGACGGTGCTCTCCCGTCCCGACCACCCCGCCCCATAACAGCTACCCCTTCCCCTTAGCAGCAGCAACCCAGTTAACTCCCCCCCCCCACTCCGCTAGATCCCTTTCTAGCGTAGTTGCACCCCCCATGTTGCTCCCAGAAGTCAGCAAACTCTGGCTGACCTCGGCGTCCCCCGTTTGTCCTCGGCCCCTCATTGTGCGAGGCCCCCTCCTTCCTGCGTCCCCGTTCCCGCCACAATTACCATAGCGCGGGAGCAAAGCCCGCGTTTCCCACTCGGCCCCGCCCCTGATGGCGCAGTTCCCTTCTCCTTCCCCTTTCCTTCCCACCGGCGCCCACAGTTCCCCATACTCCCCCCCCCCCCCACGAGGGGAAAAGAGAAAAGTTACAAAATTGAAAAATTGAAATAATTCCCCCCCCCTTCCCCTTCCTCATCCCACATAATCACCCCACCACTTTATTACAGAAGCTTTTTCTCTCGCCAGACTATTCCAGCTTCTCGTCCACAATGAATGTCCACGCCTCTTCTGCCGTCTCAAAGTAGTGGTGCTTCCCTTGGTGTGTGACCCACAGTCTCGCTGGCTGCAACATTCCAAATTTAACCTTCTTTTTGTGGAGCACCGCCTTGGCCCGGTTGAAACTTGCCCTCCTTCTCGCCACCTCCGCACTCCAATCCTGGTACACGCGGATCACCGCGTTCTCCCACCTGCAGCTCCGAGTTTTCTTCGCCCATCTTAGAACCATCTCTCTGTCATTATAGCGGTGAAACCTCACCACTATGGCTCGAGGTATTTCTCCTGCCTTTGGTCTTCGCGCCAGAACTCGGTAAGCTCCCTCCACCTCCAAAGGGCCCGTCGGGGCCTCCGATCCCATTAGCGAGTGAAGCATCGTGCTCACATATGCCCCGACGTCCGCCCCCTCTATGCCTTCGGGAAGACCCAAGACTCTTAAATTCTTCCTCCTCGAGTTATTCTCCAGGGCTTCCAACCTCTCCCCACACCTTTTATGCAGTGCCTCGTGTGTCTCTGTCTTTACCACCAGGCCCTGTATTTCATCCTCATTCTCCGCAGCCTTTGCCTTCACGACCCGAAGCTCCAACTCCTGGGTCCGCTGCGCCTCCTTTAGCCCTTCAATCGCCTGTAGCATCGGGGCCAACGCCTCCTTCTTCAGCTCTTCCACACAGCACCGCAGGAACTCTTGTTGCTCCGGGCCCCATACCGAACAGCCACCTTCCAACGCCATCTTGCTTTGAGCTTCCCTTCCTTGCCGCTGCTCCACTGGATCCACTGCAATCCGGCCGCTATCCTCTCCTTTATCCATATTTATACGGGGGGATTCCCTCCTATTTCACCGCACAATGATTTTGGCCGTTAAAAATTGCTGTTGGGGCTCTTAATAAGAGCCCAAAAGTCCGTTTCAACGGGAGGTGCCGAAACGTGCGACTTAGCTGGTCATCGCCGCACCCGGAAGTCAAGTATATATATAATGATTAACTACACCTGCACATTAAGCTATATCTCTAACACTCTGTTCACTAGTCACTCCTGATACGAAGATGCGGGAGCTCTCTCTGTGTTTAACTTATATACATATATCTGGTGCTGCCATCTAGCACTTACTTATAGATGTTAACCCTTAACATACCTTCAGATATTCAGATCACTACATCCCCCTTTTTTAACACATTTTCTACACTATAAAGAAAATTGTATAACAAATCAGCATAAAGAATGATATGTATATCTATACAAACATAATCGGAGTGATGACTATACACAGTATAATGCTTTTTATAAGTCCAATATTTACAATTTCAGTCTGTAAGGTTTTTGTCTCCTTCTTGTTGACCTTTTCAAATGTTGCATGTCATCAGGTTTATTGGCATAAGAACATAGGAACTAGGAGCAGGAGTAAGCCATCTGGCCCTTCGAGCTTGCTCTGCATTCAATGAGATCTTGGCTGATCTTTTGTGGACTCAGATCCACTTTCCCGCCCGAACCCCATGACCCTTTATTCCTTTATTCTTCAAAAAACTATCTATCTTTATCTTGAAAACATTTAATGAATGAGTCTCAACTGCAGGGAATTCCATAGATTCACAACCCTTTGGATGAAGAAGTCCTTTCCAAGATCAGTCCTAAATCTACTTCCGCTTATTTTGAGGCTATGCCCCCTAGTTCTGCTTTCACCCGCCAGTCGAAACAACCTGCCCGCATCTATCCTATCTATTCCCTTCATAATTTTATATGTTTCTATAAGATCCTCCCGCATCCTTCTAAATTCCAGCCCCAGTCAACTCAACCTCTCCTCGTAATCCAACCCCCTCAACTCTGGGATTAATTTAGTGAATTTCCTCTGCACACCCTCCAGTGCCAGTACATCCTTTCTCAGGTAAGGAGACCAAAACTGAACACAATACTCCAGGTGTGGCCTCATTAACACCTTATATAGTTGCAGCGTAACCGCACTAGTCTTAAACTCCATCCCTCTAGCAATGAAGTATGAGTAGATTTTGTTGGAAAAGTGATTCATCGAAACTGAAGGTTGGAAAAATTGGTAGTTGAAGCCTAACTTTCTGTAAATCTCGTCAATTGCGTCGAAAAATTGCTCCATCGGCAGATTTGACGATGTCGGATTGTGGTGCTGCTTGCCTAATGATAGTAGCTGGAGCAGACCATCCTCCCTCTGGATTCTTTATTCTGACAATGTCACCTTTTGTCAGTGGGTCTAATTGAACTGTATGTTCGTCATAGTATAATCTTTGTTTTGAACGTTGCTCAGTGATTTTCTTGAGAATTGGTAGATGATCAGGATTTTGAAATCTGATCACTGGTAATGTAGTTCTTAGATCTCTGTTGAATAACATTTGTGCTGCTGAAAGTCCTGAAACTAATGGCTCTGGATGATAATAAAGCGAAATGAATGTCAGATTGTGAATCATTCGCTTTACTTATTAGTTGTTTTACGATGTGAATACCTTTTTCTACCTTTCCACTGGATTGTGGGTAGTGTGGGCTGGATGTCACATGTTGAATATTGGAGTTGTTTGAAAATTTGGACCATTCCCACCTTGCAAAACATGGACCATTATCCGACATTACTGTTTCCGGAATCCCATGTCTCGAGAATGTTTCTTTGCATGCCTTGATGCCTGAAGACAGTGTAAGGTCTGGAAGTTTCATAACCTCCGGGTAGTTTGAATAGTAATCCATGATGATAACGTAGTCACGACTGGTTGCATGGAAGAGGTTGATCCCTACTTTTGTCCATGGTGATGTGATGAGGTCATGTTGTTGAAGTGTTTCCTTGCATTGTGCAGGTTGGTGTCTTTTACAGGTTTCGCAGGTTATGATCATGTCAGTGATATCCCTGTTTATCCCCGGCCAGCATATTGGTTGTCTTGCTCTCCTTTTACATGTTTCGATACCGAGGTGTCCCTCGTGAATTTTCTGTAAAATTTCGGAACGAAGACTTTGCGGTATAACAATTTGATCTTGTCTTAACAATAGACCATTAACTATTGTTAAATCTGTTTGTATATTGTGGTATTGAGGACAACGCCCTTTCGGCCACCCATGTTGTAGATGGTGCATTACCCTCTGCAGAGTTGCATCTTTCTTTGTTTCTTCCTGTATTAACTTCAGTTTTTCATCAGATGCCAGAAGGTTTCCGTGCATAGTTGAGCCTGAGCTTCTATGTCTCTTATGAATTCCATTGGTGTGCTCTCTGTTGCAATGGAACAGGATAGAGTGTCTCCAATGATAAGCTCTTTCCCAGGTATAGATATTAAGTTGAAATCATACCTTCATCATGAGACGTTGGAGTCTGCGTGTCATGCCGTTTAAATTCTTTTCAATGATGTGGACCAACGGCCTGTGATCCATCTCCACAGTGAAGGTTGGAAGTCCGTAAACATAATCATGGAATTTAAGTATTCCCATAAGTAATCCAAGACATTCCTTTTCTATCTGTGCATATCTGCACTCTGTTGCAGTCATAGCTCTTGAAGCATATGCTACAGGAATCCAATCAGTGTTCATCTTGCTGTAAGAGAACTGCGCCTATTCCATCCTGACTTGCATCAGTGGATATTTTAGTTGCTCTTTTCGGGTCGAAGAAAGCGAATATCGGTGGGGTCATAAGTTGTTGTTTTAGATCTGACCATCGTTTTGATGACTCTGTGTCCATTCAAAAGTGATGGATTTTCTGATCAGATTTCTTAATGCAGACATTCTTGATGACAGGTTTGATATAAACCTGCCCAAAAAATTGACAAAACCCAGAAGCCTCAGAACAGCTTTCTTATCTTCTGGCGTTTTCATATTTCGAATTGCTGCTATCTTTGGCTCATCAGGTTTGACACCTTGATAATAAATGGTATCTCCCAGGAATTTCAATGAGGATTGTGCAAATGTGCACTTTGCTTGATTTAATTTTAATCCAAACTTGTTGATTCTCTCTAAAACGTTTCTTCAGCGATGGATGAGTTCTTCCTTGTTCATGGACCAAATGATGATGTCGTCAATGTAACATACATCCTCACACCTTCAATTCCTTCTGCCATTTGTTCCATGATCCTGTGGGATACCTCAGATACTGATATTATTCCAAACAGCATACGGTTGAAGCAAAAGCATCCAAAGGGAGTGTTGAAAGTACTTAATAATCTGCTCGGGTCATCAAGTTGTATTTGCCAAAATCCCTGTGAAGCTTCGAGCTTTGTGAAGATGCAAGCATTTGCCATCTCACTTGTGATTTCTTCACGCTTTGGGATGGGATAGTGTTCCCTACAAATATTTTAATTTATATCTTTTGGATCTATGCAGATTCGAAGATCTCCAGATGTTTTTTTTTCTTTTTTTTTTAAATTTAGATTACCCAATTATTTTTTCCAATTAAGGGGCAATTTAGTGTGGCCAATCCACCTACTCTGCACATTTTTGAGTTGTGGGGGTGAAACCCACGTAGACACTGGGAGAATATGCAAACTCCACACGGACAGTGACCCAAAGCCAGGATCGAACCTGGGACCTCAGCGCCGTGAGGCAGCTGTGCTAATCACTAGACCACCGTGCTGCCCTTCAGACAGGTTTTTAACACAAGCCAAAGAGCAGACCCAGTCAGTTGTGTGACTCGAGATATAATACCGTGTGATTGAAGTCAGTCAAGTTCTAGTTTTAACCTTTCTCGCAAAGGGGCAGGAATTCTCCTAGGTGGATGAATTATTGGTTTGGCATCAAAGAACAAAGAACAAAGAACAAAGAAATGTACAGCACAGGAACAGGCCCTTCGGCCCTCCAAGCCCATGCCGACCATGCTGCCCGACTAAACTACAATCTTCTACACTTCCTGGGTCCGTATCCTTCTATTCCCATCCTATTCATATATTTGTCAAGATGCCCCTTAAATGTCCCTATCGTCCCTGCTTCCACTACCTCCTCCGGTAGCGAGTTCCAGGCACCCACTACCCTCTGCGTAAAAAACTTGCCTCGTACATCTACTCTAAACCTTGCCCCTCTCACCTTAAACCTATGCCCCCTAGTAATTGACCCCTCTACCCTGGGGAAAAGCCTCTGACTATCCACTCTGTCTATGCCCCTCATAATTTTGTATACCTCTATCAGGTCTCCCCTCAACCTCCTTCGTTCCAGTGAGAACAAACAGAACAAACATCCTTCCTGAGTAAAATCTTCTACTGGAACGGTAATGTGTCCATACCTTTAAATACATCATGGTACTATTGTAAGATTTGCTGAATTTCTTCATCTATATTTGATGTATCTTGAGTTGTCATGTATATTCTTTGTACAAGTTGCAAATCTTTGCAAGCTTGTGCGCCTAACAATGAAGATTTTTCATTTGTTACGATCTCAAATCGCAGTGTCTTCTTAATTCGTTTGTTGGTGACTTTCAGATGGCAACATCGTATGGAAGTGTTCTGATTACCATTGTAGTCCTTCAGTCTACATGCATCTCATGTTCTCCTGGAATCTTATTGAGATTCAAGCTAGTCAGTAGATTGGCTGAAGTTCCTGTGTCAAGTTTAAACATTACGGGATAATTGTTAACTTGAACTACAGAATTCCATTCATTGCTGGAGTAGATCGTGTTGATTGGATGAGAATTGCTTGTTATGGCTTTAGGTTCCTCACATCTTTCAATGATTCCCATGAAGAGTGTATTTTCGAGTGAGCAGTTGTCTTCTTCTGACGAATAATTCTCTTTAATTTTCTTCTTCGCTGAATCCATACTTCGAACGTTGATGTTCATGTGTTTTTGTTTTGGAGTTTGAAATTGTGATGAAGATCTACATTGTGATGCATAGTAATTGAGTTGTCCACACTTTAAACATTGTTTGCCTTGAGCTGGACATTTCCTTTTTAAGTGGGCGGTTCCACATCAGTAACACGCCATGACGTCATCTCTCTGATGTGTGAGACAAGTTCGCGCATGCGCAGACCTTTTCTCTTCCATCTCACATATTCTGGCGAAGAGCGCATGTGCAGGTTTCGAGACTGCGCGTGCAAGATGGCTGCTGTCAGAAACGTGATTCTTCATCGATTGCGACACCATTTTTACACACTCAATCTTGTGGTGGATTTTCGGGCCTTTTTCCCGGTGATAATATTTGTTGTACTGGTTTTTACTTTGTTCATAAGCGAAACATTTTTCAATAGCGATTTTTAACGTAAGATCTTCTTGTCTTAATAATTTCTCTGTTAGATTTTCATCACTTATGCAATACACAATTTGATCACAGATGAGCGAGTCATGTAATGCTGCATAGTTGCAAGATTGTGCTCGTAATTTTAAATCAGTGACAAAGCTGGTAAATGATTCCCCAGTTTTCTGCAAACCCTTGTTGAATCTGAATCTCTCAAAGATTTCATTCGTCGGAATTTCGCAGTGGTTATCAAATTTGCTTAGTGTAACGTCGAATTTGCTTTTGTCCTGTCCTTCAGAGTATAGAAATCAATTCTAAATTTTAATTGCATGCTGTCCTGCCATTAATAAAAGCAATGCAATCTTTCTACCATCAGTAGCGGTGGTTAAATCAGTAGCTCCTAAATAGATTTGAAACTGTTGCTTGAGCAATTTCCAATTAGAATTTAGATTTCTGGTTGTCTTGAGTTGACGTGGGGCTTGTGCGTGGTCCATCAAGGCGGTTTTCTGCAAAGGATCTAATTGCTGCGAAGCTTCCCCAGTTGAAAAGCTGCTACTTATTTGTTCATTTTTTGAATATTCTAATCTAAGTAGTTGTTTTTTTCTAAGCCAAGACCTGGTACCATGTTATATTATGTTTAGTAATATCTTGTTAATCATTTGCTTACTGCCAGAATGGTCGTATGCTTGATGTTCAGTAACACTCAAAGTCTTCAAATAAAGCAAATACTGTTTATTGAGTAACGATAATAAATTAACTATGAGTTTGTTCACTCTTCTATAACTATAACTGTAGCTTAGATAAATAAGATTAAGTATATATATAATGATTAACTACACCTACACACTGAGCTATATCTCTAACACTCTGTTCACTAGTCACTCCTGAGACGAAGAAGCGGGAACTCTCGCTGTGTTTACCTTATATACATGTATCTGGTGCTGCCATCTAGTGGTTATCCAGCACTTACTTATAGATGTTAACCCTTAACATACCTTCAGATATACAGATCACGACAGAGACTAGGGTGGGAAGATTAAACTGGTCCAAACACCTGAGGCCTCAGCTGTTGCTGGCAGGTGTTATTGAAAATATGGAAAGATGTGTCATTTGAAACATGGAAGTCTGGCAATATCTGGTCTGAGAGAAACATGAGAGAATACAGGGCAAGATCCCACAAAGGGTTAACAGCAGCTGTCAGGGAAGGATTGTAAAATGCAGATATCCTTGGTCAAGCAGACTTAGCAAACAAGACAAACAGGATTTTGAATGAAGCCAAAAGCAATGGCTCACACCTTCATTGAAAGTAACTATCTTAGTAAAGATCTGGAAAAGAATGGATGAGGTTCAGTTGAATTTGGTGAGAATTCTAGGTGTGAAAATTTGCTAATACCAGGTAAATTAAAGCAAACTGGAGACTATCAGTCTATGAGAAACATAATTCAAAGCCAAAATCAAAGTCAAAATTATGAGCTGAGGACACACTTGGAAAATAAAATTATAGGAATGACAGGAATTAAAAGTAACACCTCTTGAAGTCAAAGTATTTTGAACATCACAAAGGAAACAATGTAATCAGATCTATGAGATGAAGTCATGTCAAAAAGAATACTTAGTTGGATTAAAAGGTTTAGATCAAAGATACTTTTTACAATCAAAGAAAATAAGAGTTACTTTACAATAATGTCATAAAAACCTAACTGTTAGAAAGAGAATATAAACCTGAAGAAAGGGGATAGCAGGCAGAACCAGAACCAGAAGCAGCACTCAGAGGGAGAGAGAGAGAAGCAGAGAAGGAACAAGCAGTTAGAGTCAGATTACAGTCAGCTCAGCCATGGGAAAGATACATCTAAGGAAGACTAGAATTTAAAGAGTAGGCAGATTCAGCTCAGAGTCAGCTCAGAGATAGCCAGCAGAGCCAGCTCTCATAGCTCGGTACATGGGAAAGATAGGACACAGCAACCAAGCCCATCAGCGTATACATCTAAAGAAGACCAGACTTTAAAGAAGATTGATTGTCAAGTTGGGCCTGAAGGTCCCTTCAACCAACCAGAAGGATCCAGAAGCAAGATCTTTTTACTTTTCTGTAAAGACAGTGATTGCATCTTTTAAAAAGAGAAAAAAATATATAATAATAAAATAACTTAAAAGTTTTAACCTGAAATAGTGGTTATTCCAAAGTCTACTCAGTGGTAAGTAGATGAAATCTTCGGTGAAGGTATGGGTTATACCAGGGGATAATTTGAAAATATAGTTTGACCTGAATAGCACCCACTGAAGCCTGTATCAGAGTCGGGGAATGAGAATCCCTGATCACCATTTCGAATGTCGGCCCTTTTTGGAATAGGGCGGCTTCTAAGAATAGTGGTGAGTTTTCAAAAACACAGGGAGAGAATTGTTATGTATACAGTTTAAAGGATAGTGCTTATTATATTTAACCAGTTGTTCTCGGCTGCTGCTGTCCTGTCTCCAGGAGACCACGACCCCAGGCCCTGGGACATACGGGTCAAAGTTCCCTAATCTAACAATCCTCTCATCTCCTGGGCTCCTGGAGTGCAAAACTGTTGTGCAGTGATCTGCAGAGCACCACAATTTCCATCTGTTTACCAGAAGCATCCACTAGAACCCTGTCCATAGGGGCTGGTTTAGCACACTGGGCTAAATAGCTGGCTTTTAAAGCAGACCAAGTCAGGCCAGCAGCAGGGTTCAATTCCCGTACCAGCCTCCCTGAACAGGTGCCGGAATGTGGCGACTAGGGGCTTTTCACAGTAACTTCATTTGAAGCCTACTTGTGACAAGAAGTGATTTTCATTTTAATTTCATTTTCATTTCAACACTGAGAATTGAGCCCCTCAATGTCCCATGTTGTTGGGTGTGTTGTATATGTGCGTCTGTGTGGTTCTGCGTGTGTGTACGCGTGTGCGTGAATGTGTGGGTATCTATGTCTGTGTGTGTACATGCATGTGCGTGTGTGTGTGAGTGGTTCTGTGTGTCTGTACAGTTGGGTATGTACATGTGTGTGAGTGGTTCTGTGTGGTGTGTGTACATGTGTGTGTTGTGTGTGTACCATTACACTTTGCCAGTGCTGTGATATGAAATCATGAAATCAGCCAAAGACTTGTCTCCAGTAGCCACCTACCTCATTACCCCTCCATGATGTACAGATCAGGGATAGCAGGCTGGTGAAGGACAAAGGGGTGTGAGTGGTTCCCCGATACACTGAGCTCAACTGGGCATTAGAGACAGTTGACACATTTAGTGAGTGGTAACTCTTCCTGGTGATGAATGTGAGGAGTTGTTCAAGGCCGCCTGAACCAAGGGAAAACCAAATCCTACCAAAGTAGGCACGGCACTGTAGCACAGTGGGTAGCACTGTTGCTTCACAGTGCCAGGGACCTGGGTTCGATTCCCGGCTTGGGTCACTGTCTGTGTGGAGTCTGAACGTTCTCCCCGTGTCTGCGTGGGTTACCTCCGGGTGCTCCAGTTTCCTCCCACAAGTCCCGAAAGACGTGCTGTTAGGTGAATTGGACATTCTGAATTCTCCCTCTGTGTACCTGAACAGGTGCCGGAATGTGACTAGGGGATTTTCACAGAAACTTGATTGCAGTGTTAATGTAAACCCACTTGTGACAATAACAAAGATTATTATTATTATTAAGCTTCTCAGGCTGAGAGTAATCGACCATAAATCATGTCAAATACCAGATGACCTGACCAATTTCCTGTCTGGCTCACTGGGGTGCCATTAGGCCGTAAATACATCAAATTGGCAAACACCATTGACCGCAACGAAGGAAGGAGAGATGAAAATGGATTGTTATATTGGCTGGACCTCAGGATTACAGGGAGAACTCACAGCCCTGCTACCGGCCATCTCATTGCTGCGTTGTCTGTCGGTAGAAGTGAATGAGAGGCTGCATGCTGGAGAAATGGAGCCTCTGTTCCCAGCTGACATGTCCACAATCAGCTCCTTTCTACTATATAAAGGAGGATGGTTATTTTATATTTCAGCGTCTGTCTCACAATGTTGCTGCATCAGGGGGCCCATCACAGCCATCCCCATTTCAGTGTTTCACCTCTGACCAAGGCCTGGACCTTTGCCCAGTTATAGAGGGTGACCCATGATCAAAGGCAGCAACGGCTGATTAGATGCCGGCCGCATCTTTCAATTTAATATGGAAGTCATGCTCACAATAGACAGGATGAGTGAAGCACAGGGATATGGGAGGCCACTGCTGGGTATGTTGGTCAGGAACTGTTATAGAATCAGTAAATCATAGAATCAGACAGTGCAGAAGGAGACCATTCAGCCCATCGAGTCTGCACGCTCTGAAGAAGCACCCCACCCAGGCCCACACCCCCGTCCTATCCCCGCAACCCCACCTACCCTGTTTTGGAAACTGAGGGGCAATTTTAGCACGACTAACTCACCTAACCTTCACATCTTTGGCATGTGGGAGGAAACCGGAGCACCCAGAGGAAACTCACGCAGACACAGGGAGAAAGTGCAAACTCCACACGGATAGTCACCCGAGGTTGGAATTGAACCCACATCCCTGACGCTATGAGGCAGCAGTGCTAAGCACTGTGCCCTAACATGGACAGCACCACAATGGGAGCATCTCGGGTGCCAGGAAAACAGCACCAACCAGCCCTGACGTATACCAGTGGAACATCAAGACACAGAGGTTTAAATGGGCCCTGGTTCCACTGCTTAGACAACTCAAACACCCAGTTCCTCTTGACCTCCAGCTCACTGGAAGGCTGAGGGGTGGGACTGAGGATTTCCTGGGCATGGAAATTCCCGTCCCTTGATTCCCAAACCTTATTTTTTTATGTCAGGGTTGGGGAAGGGTGGGGAGGGCCTGTTAACAAAGCTCTGGTGAAAGTTAGTGACTCAGGCAGGGCAATACATACAAAGTCCAAATAATTTATCAGTGTGCATTACAACAATGGGTCCATAGGAACATTTCGATGGGTCCAGCCAGAGTAATTACATGATATAGATACTCATTTGTAAATGGAAGGAGGTATTTACTCGACCCAGAATCAGTTGCACTATGATTGGTGTCTCCCTGGCAACAGAAAACTTTTTAAATTTTACCAATGCACTCTGCTACCCGACAAAGGCAAAATGTCTCCAAAAACCAGAAATACCATCAACAAAAGCCCCTCTGATTGTTTCCAAGACTCAAACACAAACCTCCTCTCATTACATTTCCTGTTTCCTGTTTAGGATGATGACAGAATCGCAGAATAATACAGTGCAGAAGAGGCCCTTTGGCCCATCGAGTTTGCAACGACACATGAATGACACCTGACCTGCCCACCTAATCCCATCTGTCAGGTGGCACAGTGGTTAGCACTGTTGCCTCATAGCATCAGGGATACTTCTGCACTGTAGGGATTTTGTGATTCTATACTTGGCCCATAGCCTTAAATCTATCGAATTGATCAAATTTCAGCTACCCCTGATTTTAAATTGATGAAGGGTGGGTTTAATTTTTAACAGGTTTTTAAACATGGGTCTGTTCTCATCAGTTGTTTTTAGAAAGGACTTTTCCTCCAGCTCTCCACGTACAGCAATTTGTGATATCAAGTTTAATTGTTTTATTGTGCTGACTAGTTACCTCAGACTTTACCTATACAAGGAAAAAACTCGAGACGTTGAGCAAGCTGAGCAAACAATCTGTCAATCAGTTTTAGTTCTTCTTTTCCCTGAACTATGCCTTTAGATATATCTATATATTTTTCTTTAGGGCGGAGAAGACTGAGGGGGGGGGGGGGGGGGGCTGATTGAGGTGTATAAGATTATGAGGGGTATGAACAGGGTTGATAGGAAGCAGCTGTTAGCCTTAGTTGAAAGGTCAATAACGAGGGGGCATAATTTTAAGGTAAGGGGCAGGAATGTTTAGGGGGGATTTGAGGAAAAGGCATTTCACCCAGAGGGAGGGTGGGAGTCTGGAATGCACTGCCTAGTGAGGGTAGTAGAGACGGGAAACCTCACAATCTTTAAAAAGTGTGTGGGTGAGCACTTGAAATGTCATAAAATTCAAGGCTATGGGCCAAGTGCTGGAAAGTGGGATTAGTGTGGATTTAGTGTAGTTTTGTCAGGGTAAACTCGTAGAATCATAGAATCCCTACAGCGCAGAAGGAGGCCAGCCAGCCCAACAGCACCGACCCTCTGAAAGAGAACCGTACCTGGGCCCACTGTCCTGCAACTTCATAACCCCACCTAATCGTTCGACACTAAGGGGCAAATTATCATGGCCAATCCACCTAACTTGCATATCTTTGTACTGTGGGAGGAAACCGGAGAACCCGCAGAAAACCCACACAGACACAGGGAGAACGTGCAGACTCCGCGCAGTCAGCTGAGGCCGGGTTTAACCCAGGTCCCTGGCGAGGCATCAATGCTGACCACTGTGCCACCATGCCAAGTCCTTGCAGTGCAGAATGAGGCCATTCGGCCCATTGAGTCTGCACTGACCTTACCTCAGCCCACACCCCTGCAACCCCACCTAACCTGCACTCGTTGGGCCGAAGGTTCTCTTTCTGTACTGCAGGACTCTATATCTCAATCTAATCTCTTGGTGTTCTTTCCAGACTAAACAATCTCTTTCATTTTTTATCTCTCATTTGAATTTTCTCTTTCACTGCCTGCCTGAATGACTAACATCATTAGTATTTGCATCTGTGTCCATTGAACAGTTAACCACATATACATGAAAGGGACAAAGCGAGGACTGAACCATTGGTGCAATTAATGTCAGATGTGTAGACTTCCGGTGGCGGCCATGGAGGGGTAGGTCGCACATTTGATAGCTCCCGCTTGTAACGGACTTTTGGACCGATTTCCCCTGGTTTTTTTCTAATTTTATGGGATAAAGCAGTGAAGAGTGAGACAGTAAGGAGAAATCCCCCTCCGGTGTATGGAGAATTGGACCAGAAGTGGCCATGTGAGACGACAAAGTCCTATAAGGGAGACGCAAGCAGAGCTAGTAACACGGGACAGCATGGCGGAGGGCAAGGGCCGTGGGGAGACGGCACAGCGGTCGACGGAGCAGCTGGTGAAGTTTTTCGAGGATTGCTTCACCAAGCTGAAGAAGGACACGTGGACCCGATTAAGGCTTCGATTGATCAAGTGGTTCAGAATCAGGAAACCCACGGGAGAGTGATCCAGGAGGTCGAACAAAGGTTGTCCGAGCATGAGGAGCACATAACCGTGCTGGAAATCAAGGTGGGGATGATGAACCACCGCCAGAAAAGAATGCAGGAGAAGCTGGAGGATCTGGAGAATAAGTCCAGGAGGCAGAATCTCAGAATTGTTGGCCTCCCTGAAGGCAGTGAGGGATTGGATGCGAGAGCCTATGTGACAGACACGTTGGAGAAGTTGATGGGGGATGGGGCGTTCCCTCGGCCCCTGGAATTGGACAAAGTGCACAGAGCCCTCGTGAGGAAGCCCAGAGCCAATGAGCCGCCGAGGGCCATGGTGGTTTTCACCATTTTATGGACAAGGAACATGTTTTGCGGTGGGCCAAGAAAGAACGGAGCAGCAAGTGGGAGAAATGTGAGTTGCGCATTTATCAGGACCTGGGAGCGGATTTGGCCATGAGGCGAGCTGGGTTCAATCGGGCAAAAACAACCCTCTTTAAGAAGGGGGTGAAGTTCGTGATGCTGTACCCAGCCCGTCTGTGGGTCACACATTAGGAACGGGACTTTGAAACGGCAGGCGAAGTATGGACCATTATTAAAGAAAAGAAGCTGGAGGCGAATTAAAAGACACTGAAGCTTTGGAGAAGTACTGTGGAAGCGATTTGTGGTGCTGGATTTGTAAAGATTTAAGTAGCTCTATGTGAAATAATGGGCTGTGTAGATGGTTAAAGGTTGATCTGTCTTGCAGGGATCTTGTTAGAGGGGGGGATGGGCTTTGAATTTAGTTCTACTTTTTGGGTGACTTCTTTTCTAAAGTGATTGTTTCTTCACTGTTTTTTCTTTCTGTTGTTTGTTTACTGGGGAATTTGATGCTTTTAAAATGTTTATTCATGTGGGGGGGGGGGAGAGAGGAGAGTACAATAGGGAGACAGACTGCTTGGTGCCAAGGACGGGACCGATCGAGTCAGCATGAGTCAGCTGACTCTCGGAAGCGCAGTGGGGGGGTGGACAGGTGTTAAGCTACAGCTTGACTTGGGGGAGTGGGTTTTTAGCGTTGTTGCTAGGGGGGGAGGGAGCTGCTTTGCTGACAGGGGAGGAACTGTTTCTAGGGGACAAATGGGAGGTCGCAAATGGCGATCGCCCGAGCGGGGACTCGAGGAAGCGGAGGGCGCGGGCTCGAAGCTGGCCTAAAAAGGGTGATGGCGAGTCGGCGGGGGGGGGGGGGGGGGGGGGGGGGAGTTGGAAGCCCCCCGTCCAGGCTGATCACATGGAACGGGAGAGGACTGATTGAGCTGGTCAAGAGGACTTGCGTGTTCGCGCATTTGAGGGAACTGAATGCGGACGTGGCAATGCTACAAGAGACACACCTAAAGGTGACAGACTAGACGAGATAGAGGAAGCACTCAGGACTGGACTCAAAGACCAGGGGGGTAGCGATCTTGATCAGCAAATGAGTGGCATTCGAGGCAGGGAGACTCGTGTCAGACAAGGGGGGTAGGTACATAATGGTGAGTGGGAAGCTGGAGGGGATGCGGGTGGTACTTGTGAACATATATGCTCCGCATTGGGACGACGTGGAATTTATGAGGCGGGTGCTAGGTAAGATCCCAGACTTAGAGTCGCACAACCTGATCATGGGAGGGGACTTCAACACAGTCATTGATCCGGAATTGGATGGGTCAAAATCCAGGACAGGGAGAAGGCCGGCAAAGGAATTGAAGGGTTTTATGGAACAGATGGTGGAAGTAGACCTACGGCCGAGGACGAAGGAGTTTTCTTTTTTTTCACATGTCCACAAGGTATACTCTTGCATCGACTTTTTTGTTCTGAGCAGGGCGCTAATACCGAAGGTGGTGGATACTGAGTACTCAGCAATTGCAGTTTCGGATCATGCCCCGCACTGGGTGGATCTACGGGTTAGTGCGGAGAGAGGGCAACGCCCGCTGTGGAGACTGGATGTAGGGTTGCTAGCAGACGAGGCGGTCTGTAGGGGGGTTAACAAGTCCATCCAGAACTACCTGGAAACAAATGATACGGGGAGGTCTCTGCAGCGACGGTCTGGGAAGCTTTGAAGGCAGTAGTTAGAGGGGAATTAATCTTGATACGGCCCCACAGAGAAAAGGAGGAACGGGCTGAGAGGGATAGATTAGTGGAGGAGATACTCCAGGTGGACAGGACATACTCGGAGGCCCCGGAGGCGGAGATACTGAGGGAGCGTTGGAGGTTACAGGTGGAGTTTGGGAAAGCAGTGGAACAGTCGAGGAAGGCAAGGGTGGCGATTTATGAGTACGGGGAAAAGGCAAGCAGAATGTTGGCGCACCAGCTCAGTAAAAGAGAGGCGGCCAGGGAGATAGGTAAAGTAAAGAGTAGAGACGGTAATACTGTCCTGGACCCAGCGAGGGTGAACGAGGTGTTTAAGGACACCTGGCTGGGGTGGAGCGGATGAGGCAATTTCTGGATCAGTTGAGGTTCCTGAAAGTGGAGGAGGACCTGGTGGAGGGGCTGGGAGCCCCAATTAAGATTGAGGAAATAATCAAGGGGCTGGAGGGCATGCAGTTGGGCAAGGCCCCGGGGCCTGACGGTGGAATTCTATCAGAGGTTTTCAGAGATATTGAGCCCACTGCTGGTGAGGATATTTAACGAAGCAAGAGAGAAGGGAGTCCTCCCCCCAACAATGTCGCAGGCCTCGATCTCATTGATCTTGAAACGGGAGAAGGATCCGGAGCAATGCGGGTCATACAGGCCGATTTCTCTACTGAATGTGGATGCCAAACTGCTGGCTAAGATACTGGCCACAAGGATAGAGGACTGTGCCCCGGGGGTGATAGGGGAAGACCAGATGGGATTTGTTAAGGGCAGCCAACTCAAGGCCAATGTTCGAAGGCTTCTAAATGTTATTATGATGCCCTCAGAAGGAGAGGAGGCGGAGGTGGTGGTAGCGATGGATGCAGAGAAGGCTTTTGATCGGGCGGAGTGGAATTACCTTGGGAGGTGCTGGGAAGGTTTGGGTTTGGTGAGGGCTTTATTGACTGGGTGCGGTTGCTCTACCAGGCGCCTGTAGCGAGCGTGCGTACGAACCGGCTGTTGTCGGGGTATTTTGAACTGCACCGAGGGACAAGGCAAGGGTGCTCCCACTCCCCGTTACTGTTTGTTCTGGCCATAGAGCTATTGGCCATGGCGTTAAGAGCCTCTAGGAACTGGAAAGGGCTGGTTCGGGGGAGGGGGGGTGTGGAGCACCTGGTCACGCTCTATGCAGATGACCTGCTCTTGTACATTTCGGACCCATTGGAGGGGATGGGGGAAGTAATGCGAATCTTGGGGGAATTTGGCAATTTTTCGGGGTATAAATTGAACATGGGGAAAAGCGAGATGTTTGCGATCCAGGCATGAGGGCAGGAGAAGAGACTGGGAGAGCTGCCGCTTAGAATGGCAGGGAAGAGCTTTCGATATCTGGGTATCCAATGGCCCGGAAATGGGAGGTACTACACAAGTTAAACCTATCCCGGTTGGTAGAACAAATGGAAGGGGACGTTAAGAGATGGGACATGCTCCCGCTATCACTAGCGGGGAGGGTACAGACCGTGAAAATGACGGTCCTCCCCAGATTTATGTTTGTGTTTTAGTGCCTCCCCATCTTCATCCCTTAGGCCTTTTTCAAGTGGGTGAATAAGATTATTTTGGGCTTTGTGTGGGCGAGTAAAACCCCACGAGTGAAGAAAGTGTTACTCGAGCGCAGTCGGGGGGAGGGTGGGTTGGCGCTGCTGAATTTCTGCAATTACTACTGGGCAGCTAATATAGCCATGATTAGGAAGTGGGTAGTGGGGGAGGGGTCGGCATGGGAGCGGATGGAGGCGGCGTCATGTAAAGACACCAGTCTGGGAGCATTGGTAACGGCACCTCTGCCGTTCTCGCCGGCCCAATACTCCACAAGTCCGGTGGTAGTGGCTGCTCTGAGGATCTGGGGGCAGTGGAGCAGATATAAAAGAGTGGAGGGAGCATCGATTTGGACCCCGATTTATAACAACCACAGGTTCGTACCGGGTAGGCTAGATGGCGGGTTCCGGAGTTGGCAGGGTGCAGGATTTAGAAGGATGGGGGATCTATTTATAGATGGGAGCATTCCCAGCTTGAAAGCTTTGGAGGATAAATTTAAATTGCCAGCAGGGAATGGGTTTAGATATTTGCAGGTGCGAGACTTCCAGAGAAAGCAGGTGCCGGCCTTTCCGCTGCTGCCGCCACGGGGGATACAGGACAGAGTAGTTTCCAGTACCTGGGTGGGAGAGGGGAAGGTATTGGATGTTTACCAGGAGCTTTCGGAGGCGGAGGAAACTCCGGTGGAGGAGCTTAAGGTCAAGTGGGAGGACGAGCTAGGAGGAGAGATAGAGGCGGGTCTATGGGCAGATGCCCGAAGCAGGATTAATACCTCCTCTTCGTGCGCCAGGCTTAGCTTGATACAATTTAAGGTAGTCCCCCGGGCACACATGACAGTGGCTAGGATGAACAAGTTTTTCGGGGTAGAGGATAGGTGTGCGAGGTGCGCGGGAAGCCGAGCAAATCATGTCCACATGTTTTGGGCATGCCCGAAGCTGAGAGGGTTTTGGCAGGGTTTTGCTAAGGCAATGTCCACGGTGCTAGGAACTCGGGTGGTGCCGAGTCCAGAGGTAGCGATCTTTGGCGTGTCGGAAGATCCGGGAGTTCAGGGGGCGAAAGAGGCCGACGTCCTGGCCTTTGCCTCCCTGGTAGCCCGGAGACGGATCTTATTAATGTGGAGGGACTCGAAGCCCCCGAGTGTGGAGACCTGGGTTAGTGACATGGCTGGGCTTCTCAGTCTTGAGAAAATAAAGTTTGCCTTAAGAGGGTCAATGTTCGGGTTCTCCCGGAGGTGGCAGCCGTTCGTCGACTTTCTCGGGGAAAATTAAGAATGTCAGCAGTTGCAGTATTCCAAAGGGGGGGAGGGGCGGGGCGCGCGGGCGGATTGTTGTTGTACGGTTGAGGTGTGTGAAGATTGGGCTGGGGGGGGGGGAAATGTTTATTTTACCATGTTGATGTCATTGTTTTTGTTACTGTTATAAAAATTTTCAAATACCTTAATAAAATATAATTTTTTTTAAATGTCAGATGTGTAAAGCACTGCCTGGCACGATGTCAAATCTATTCAAATGGAATTGACATGTTTTGCTTTCCTCCATGGGTGTGTTTATATGGGTGTGTGTGTCTGGGTATGTATGTGCGCATAGGCTAAACATTATTTTTCCACTAAAAAAAAGCTTTGCATTGCCAATTACATTGACAATGGGGCTGTTTAGCACAGGGCTAAATCGCTGGCTTTGAAAGCAGACCAAGGCAGGCCAGCAGTACGGTTCGATTCCCGTAACAGCCTCTCCGAACAGGCGCCGGAATGTAGCGACTAGGGGCTTTTCACAGTAACTTCATTTGAAGCCTACTTGTGACAATAAGCGATTTTCATTCATTTCATTCAATTAATTCTTGGAAATACATCCTGTTCTGTGGGATTCCTACTTGGCAATTTGCGTTGTGTTCTGTAATACATATATAGAGAATATATTGCCCACCACTGACAAATCACTGGATAAATGCACTAGCTTAACACAATAGTAACATCGTTAGGTCTCTGAACTGCACTCACTCTGTCAAAGGAAAGTCATACATTTATACACTACCGTGCATCACCTCAGGAGATTTCAAAGCACTTTACAAATCTTTTTTTTGAAGTGTGATGACTGTTAGAATGTCGGAAGTATATCATCCAACTTGTATGTGGCAAATACCTCCAAACAGCAAACTGATAATGAGCAGATAGTTTGTCCTGAGTAAAGTTGGCTGACCAGATCATATTGGTCAGGTCACTGGGGAGATTTCCCCTACTCTCTTCGGAGTAGCACTTCCTCAGTATTGCATTGGAGTGTTAGCCTAGATTGCAGGTGCCTGAGTCTCTGTAATGGAGCTCGAAGTTGCAACCTTCTGACACAAATGGGGGACTAGTACCAATTAAGCCACAGGGTTGACTTCTCAAAGCGAACCATGAGATTCATCAAAAGAAACAGCTGAAAGCAGTCAGAAGAGGTAAGGGTTCCGGCAAGGGTTTGAATTAGGGTTAGGGTTTGGGTTAAGAATAGAGTTAGGGGACGACTTCCAGTGGCGGATATGAAGGAGTAGGTCGCACATTTGGTGGCTCCCGCTCGGGTCGCACCTTTTCCCCCGATTCTGTGTCAGACTTGATTCGGTAAATTGATGGTGGAGGCAATTGTGGAGTGGATTCCTACATCAGTGTGTTATGGGCGAGGTATTTTCAGAACCCCAAAATGTATCATGGAGTTCAACCAACCTCCCCCTTTAATGGATTGTTGCTTCTGAAGCACCCGGCTTGTTCCCCAGGTGTGATATTACAATTTTGGACACGTGGTTTTTAACACAAAACAATGTTTATTCCATGAACTCAACTTAACCTGTTAAATAAACATTGGATCCCTTAATATCCCTTACTTCAAGGATAACCCTGGAAATAATACAACACTAAATAATGCCTCAAAATGTTCCTTCAAACATCCAAAAGGCTTCAAAAATTCAAAACAGTAACACACCAGGCCACAGAATATAGATACTTTCTGTTTGACGGCAGAGATATATCAGCTTGGTTGACTTCAGCTCCAGCATCTTGCTTTTATTCCTGCAGCTCTCTGGAAACACACAGAAACACACAAGCTGCTTTTTCAAACTGAAATCAAAAGCAGAAGTGAGCTCAGCTCCCCACAACTTCTGACATCACTTCAGTGATATGATCATCTCCATTCCTTAAAGGTACATTGCTTAAACATCCATTTCTTAAAGGTACACTCACTTGACACCTCCCCCCAAGAAAAAAAATAAACCATCAACTTCAAGATGGTTTCATTTTTCACCTTTGCACCATCAATTAAGAAACGCACACAGTAAAAACACCTTTTCCTTGTTAAACAAAACAACACACACAAACGGGCATAATAATAAAGTCCATTTTCCCGTTCTTCTTCCTCCAACCGAAATCCTTCTTGATTGACAGTCTCTTTGAACAAGAAAGTCTCTGCACGATCCATCCATTCCTCTACGCCTCGGCATTTCTCTTTAGATTCAGATACTTTAGTTCAATCTCACCACAGAGTCCCTTGCAATTCTCCAATACAGGAGCATTGGTTACCACAGCTTTCGGGCAGTCAAATGCCTGTTGAAAGTCCGCTGTCCATTGAAATTTTTGACTTTTCTTTAGCAAGCCTATCAGTGGAGTAATCACACCACAAAACTTTTGCAAAAAGGTTCGGTCAAATTCATTCATGTTAAGAGGTCACATTGTCTCCCTTCGTCTGGAGGGTATCGGAAACTCCTCAAGGAAAGTGATTTGGGCTTCTCCAAATTCACTTTCGGCTAGGTTCATCACCAAACCTGCCACCTGAAGTCGATCGAAGAACTCCAGACCATGTTTTAAATGTTCTTTCCATGTCTGGAAGTTGGAAATAAAAGCAAATTGTCCCACTTTCTCAATGCACTCCTTCAAACGTGGGATAGAATAAGAGTCCGTTCTTGTAACTGCATTCACCTTTCTATAGTCCACACACAACCATTGGGTACCGTCTGGTTTAGGTACCGTCACTATGGGTGAGATCCATTGGCTGCAACCCACTTCAATTATGTCATTCTTCAGCATAATCTCAATCTCTCTGTTAACCTGTGCCAATTTTAAAGGATTAAGTCTATATGGATGTTATTTGATAGGAACAGCATTTCCCACATCTACATCATGTACAGCCATTTTAGTACTTCCCAATTTATCTCTACAAACTTGCCCATGTGATATCAATAACTCTGTCAGGTCAGTTTGTTTTTCCTCTGGAAGGTAACTTAACAATTCATCCCAATTTTTAAGAACATCCTCATTTTCCAATTTAATTTGAGGTATGTCAAATTCACAGTCATCTGGATTTGGTTCGTCACTTTGAGTTTGAATCATGAAAACCTCCTTTTTCTCTCCTTCCCTTTCAAAGTACCTTTTAAGCACATTCACATGACACACTCGGTGAGTCTTCCTTCTATCTGGTGTTTTTACCACATAATTCACCTCACTTAATTTCCTTTCAATCTGATACGGTCCTCAAAACCTAGCTTTTAAAGGCTCACCTACCACTGGTAACAACACTAAAACTTTAACCCCACTGGCAAAACTACGAACTTTGGATTTCTTGTCCGCTACCCGTTTTATCACATTTTGCGCAACTTTCAAATGTTGTCCAGCCAATTCACCTGCTCTATTAATCATTCCCTAAAATTTGACATGTAATCCAATAATGTAATTTCCGATTTCTCACCCACCAATTTTTCCTGGATCAATTTAAGTGGTCCTCTTACCTCATGACCCCAAATTAGTTCAAAATGACTAAATTTGGTAGACTCATTAGGTGCATCCCTAATTGCAAACAATACGAATGGGATTCCTTTATCCCAATCCTCTGGATAATCTTGACAATACGCCCTCAACATTGTCTTTAATGTCTGATGCCACCTTTCTAATGCTCCCCATGATTCTGGATGGTACGCAGTTGATTTAAATTGTTTTATTCCTAAGCTATCCATAACTTCTTTGAATAATTTTGAAGTAAAATTCGATCCTTTATCCGATTGAATTTCTGTGGGTAGTCCATATCTGGTAAAGAATTTAAGTAACTCCTCCACAATCCTTTTAGCTGTAATATCATGTACTGGAATGGCTTCTGGAAACCTAGTAGACACATCCATTATAGTCAAAAGATACTGATTCCCACTTTTTGTTTTAGGAAGGGGTCCTACACAATCAATTAGGACCCTCGTAAAAGGTTCCTCAAATGCTGGAATGGGTATTAAGGGCACTGGTTTTATCACTGCTTGAGGTTTCCCTATCACTTGACATGTGTGACATGATTGACAACATTTAACTACATCTTTATGTAGTCCAGTCCAATAAAAATGTTTCTGGATTTTAGCTTGAGTTTTCTTTATTCCCAAATGACCTCCCACTGGTACCTCATGTGCAACTCGCAACACCTCCTTTCTATACCCTATCGGCAATACTACTTGATGAACTTCTGCCCACTTTTCATCCGCCTGAATATGTACAGGTCTCCATTTTCTCATCAAGACAGCACTCTTATGGTAATAACACTCTGGTATACTCTCAGATTCCTCTTCCGTATATGCTTTCTAATATATCCGTTTTATTTCTACATCTTTCTGTTGTAACTCCGCCAATTTTCCAGAACTAAAAATATCCGCCTCATCCTCCACCTGTTCTTGTTCTTTTTCAACCATTTGATCAAAAATTGTTTCTGATAATTGCACTTCAACTTCATCTTCACGCTTTGATTTCTCCTCTTGTCTTAACCTGTGACTTTGCGACCTTGTTACTGCACAATCCGGAAAAATCCCAGGATATTCGTCCTTCAACACTTCAGTTGTCTGATTTTCCACTGGCCTATCAACCACAGTAGGCATCACTCCCACCAGCGGTCCAGCTATATTATTACCCAAGATAAACTGTATTCCTGGACAAGATAGTTTATCTATTACTCCTACTACCACTTCACCACTCTTCACTGGACTTTCCAACCTGACCTTATATAATGGAACGCTACTCCTCTCACCCTGAATTCCACATATCACCACCTTTTCTGGCAACATTCTTCCCAAACTACATAATTCCTCATCTCTTACCATTAAAGATTGACTAGCCCCTGTATCTCTTAAAATTGTGACTTCTTTACCTGCTCCTCCTGATACACATGAGTAAACTTTACCCACACAAGTAAATTCTTTAAAGACATCTGGCACCTTCAATTGCATGGCTGGAACTTAGATTGGATGCCCAAGATCGGGCGATCCAGAAAGTGGAGAAGGTGCTGGCTGATCAGGAGGAACATCAAACATCAGTGGAGCTGGAGGTGGGTATGTTGAGAGACCAGCAGAAAAGGCTCCTGAAGCAGGTGGAGGACCTAGATTACAGGTCCCGTCGGCAGAACTTGAGAATCGTTGGTCTCCAGAGGGGTTCGAAGGAATGGATGCAGGGGTGTACATAGCAGGCATAATCGAGAAGCTACTGGGGGATGGGACATTTTCCTGACCCTTGGAGGTGGACAGGGCTCACAGAGCATTTGTGAGGAAGCTGCGAGTGGGGGACCCCTCCCGAGGGCAATGGTGGTGAGATTCCACAGGTACTTGGACAAGGAGTGTATTTTACACTGGGCCAGGCAGACATGGAGTTGTAAATGGGAGAATAGTATCCTGCGGATCTATCAGGATCTGAGTGCGGAGGTGGACAGGAGAAAAGCGGGTTTCAACCAGATAAAGTCGACCCTTTTCAAGAAAAAGGTTAAGTTTGGCTGCTGTATCCAGCCCGTCTTTGGGTCAGGTATCAGGAGGAACATTTTTATTTTGAGTCGCCCGAGGAAACAATGGACTTCGTTAGAAGGAAAGGACTGGTGGCAGACTGAGGTCTTTAACTTCACTGCAGCGCTCATGTTAAAAAAAAAGTTTCGTGTTTTTCGGACGTTATCTGTAATGCCTTCTGTATTGATTTAGGGCTTGTTCCTGAGCTGAGTGAGTTAAAGTTTACATTTGCACTGATGGAGGATGGAGGTGTGAATGGTAGATTTTGGATCTTCTGTTTGATCTTTTCTTTGTTTTATTATCGGGCAATTGTGTTGGGATTGTTTTTCTTTTGCATATGCGTGTCCGAGCGGCGGGGAGGGGGGGGAACAATAGGTGGAAGAATGTCTGGCGCCATGGGCGGGGGTCACCAAGCTAGCTGGGCGGGCTAGCTCACGGAAGCGCTGTTGGGGGGTGAGCAAATGTTATGCTTGTTGAAGGGGTTGGTTTACATAGTGCTGTTACTAGGGGGGGGGGGATGTTTTGCTGACGGGGAGGGACTTTTGCAGAAAGGAGGTCGGGGTGGAGGCTGCCTGGGGGCGGGCCAGCGGATGCGTGGGGTGCGGGCTGGAAACTGGCCCAAGAAAGGTGATGGCTGATCGGCGAAGGGGGGGGGGGGGGGGGGGGGGGGGAGGCGATAAGCCCCCCAACCAGGCTGATCATATGGAACGTAAGAGGGCTAAATGGGCCAGTTAAGAGGGCACGCGTATTCGCGCATTTGAGAGGACTGAAGGTGGACGTGGTAATGTTGCAGGAGACGCACCTTAGAGTAACTGATCAGATTAGATTAAGGAAGGGATGGGTCGGACAGGTATTACACTCGGGGCTGGACTCGAAGACTAGAGGGGTCGCGATCCTGATTAATAAGCGAGTGGTATTCGAGGCGGGAAGAATAGTTGCGGATGTGGGAGGCCGGTACATTGTGGTCAGTGGGAAGCTGGAGGGGCTGCTGGTGGTACTAGTGAATGTGTACGCGCCAAATTGGGATGATGTAGAGTTTATAAAAAGGATGTTGGGGAAGATCCCGGACCTGGGTTTACATAAGTTGGTCATGGGGGGGGGGATTGTAACACAGTCATCGACCCTGGGCTAGACCGGTCGAGCTCAGGCAGGCAGAGTGCCAGCAATGGCAAAGGAGCTGAAGGTGTTTATGGAGCAAATGGGGGGGGTGGACCCATGGAGATTTGGGCGGTCGAGAGTGAAGGAGTTCTCCTTCTGCTCACATGTGCATAAAGTGTACTCCCGGATTGACTTTTTTATTTTGAACAGGGCTCTACTGATGAGGGTAGTGGACATGGGGTATTCGGCGATCACAATCTCAGATCATGCCCCACACTGGGTTGACCTACAGGTTAGCAAGGAGAGTAGCCAGCGCTCACACTGGAGGCTGGACGTGGGACTTTTAGCTGATGAAGAGGTGTGTGGGCGCCTGAGGAAATGTATTCAGAACTACCTGGAAGTTAACGACACGGGTGAAGTTTCGGTGGCGGTGGTCTGGGAGGCATTGAAGGCGGTGGTTAGAGAGGAGCTGATCTCGATACAGGGCCACAGGGAGAAGGCAGACAGAGCAGAAACGGACCGACTGAAAAAGGAGATATTGTAGGTCAACAGGAGGTGTGCGGAGACCCCAGAGGCAGTGCTTCTAAGGGAGCGATGGAGGCTACAGGCAGAGTTTGACTTATTAACTACAGGGAAGGCAGTGGAGCAGCTGAGGAAGGTGAAGGCGGCGATTTATGAACATGGAGAGAAAGCCAGCAGAATGCTTGCACAGCATCTCAGAAAGAGGGAGGCAGCCAGGGATGTGGGGAAAGTAAAGGACGGGGACGGAAACCTGGTCGAAGATTCAGCAGGGGCTAATAAGGCGTTCAAGGAGTTTTCTAGCTGGTTGTATGAGTCGAAACCCCCCAGCTGGGCCAGAGGGGATGAGGCACTTTTTAGGGGGGCTGAAGTTCCCAAAGGTGGACGGGGGTGTGTGTAGAAGGGCTGGGGGCCCCGATCGGGTTGGAGGAAGTAGCAGAGAGGCTGAAAGCAATGCAGTCGGGTAAAGCCCCGGGGCTCGACGGGTACCCAGTGGAGTTTTATAAAAAGGTCTCTGAGATATTGGGGTCGCTGTTGATGAGGACATGCAATGAGGCAAGGGAACTTGGGGTGCTCCCCCCGATGATGCCACAGGCCACTGTCTCATTGATCCTGAAGCGGGACAAGGATCCGGAGCTATGCGATCCTATAGGCCGATATCCCTACTAAATGTGGACGCCAAACTGTTGGCCAAAATCCTGTCCTCTAGGATTGAGGATTCCGTTCCGGACGTGATTGGGGAGGACCAGACGGGGTTCGTTAAGGGAAGGCAGTTGGCGGCCAACTTAAGAAGGTTGTTAAATGTGATTACGATGCCCCCAGAAGGTAGGGCCGTGGAGGTAGTGGTCGCAATGGACGCGGGGAAGGCCGATGATCGGGTGGAATGGGAATATCTGTGGGAGGTACTGGGGCGGTTTGGATTTGGGCGGGGCTTCATTGACTGGGTCAGGTTGCTGTATCAAGCTCCTGCTGCGAGCGTACTGATGAACACGTCAACATCGGACTATTTCAGGCTGCATCGGGGGACGAAACAGGGATGCCCCCTCTCCCCACTGCTGTTCGCGTTGGCCATAGAGCCGCTGGCAATTGCGCTGTGAGCTTCAAGGGGCTGGAAGGGGTTGGTCCGGAGGGGAGTGGAACACAGAGTCTCGCTATACGCAGACGACCTGCTCCTATATGTTTCGGACCCACTAGAACGGATGGAAGAAATTATGAGGATTCTGGGGTATTTTGGCCGGTTTTCGGGGTATAAACTGAATATGGGGAAAAGTGAGATATTTGCGCTCCAGGCAAGGGGACAGGAGAGGCAATTGGGGGAGCTGCCGTTTAGGGTGGTAGGGGGCAGCTTTCGGTACCTAGGCATTCAGGTAGCGCGGGAATGGGGGCGGCTACACAAGTTAAATTTGGCCCGATTAGTAGACCAAATGAAGGACGATTTCCAAAGGTGGGACGCGCTCCCGTTGTCACTAGCTGGGAGGGTGCAGACAGTGAAAATGATGGTCCTCCCGAGATTCTTGGTTGTGTTTCACTGTCTCCCCATCTTTATTCCGCGGTCCTTCTTTAGACAGGTCAATAAGGTGATCACTTGCTTTGTATGGCGGGTAAGACCCCGCGAGTAAAAATGGGGATGCAATGGGGAGCTGGGGACCCCGATCGGGCTGGAGGAGATAGTGGAGGGTCTGAAGGCCATGCAGTCGGGTAAGGCCCCGGGACCGGACGGGTACCCAGCCGAGTTCTATAAACAGTTCTCCGGAATATTGGGGCCGGTGCTGATGAAGGTCTTTAACGAGGCTAAGGAAAGAGGGGCTCTGCCCCAGACGATGTCACAGGCCATGATCTCGCTTATTTTGAAAAGGGACAAGGATCCGGAGCTATGTGGGTCTTACACGCCGATTTCCTTGCTGAACGTAGATGGCAAACTTCTGGCCAAAATCTTGTCCTCCAGGATTGAGGACTGTGTGTAGCGGAGGATCAGACGGGGTTCGTTAAGGGCAGGCAGCTGGTGGCCAATGTAAGAAGGCTGCTACAGTGATCCTGATGCCCCCGGAAGGTAGGGAGGTTGAGGTAGTGGTCGCGATGGATGCGGCAAAAGCCTTTGACCGGGTTGAGTGGGATTATTTATGGGAGGTGCTGGAACGGTTCGGTTTTGGGACGAACAGAAGCTGAGCCTCCTCCACGCACGGGTGAGCCATCAAATCTTTGTTCAACTTGACGAGGCCTCCTCCTACACAGACACCCTCGCGATGCTCGAACGCCTCAATGTACGGCCCGTGAACGAGGTCTACGCGCGACACATCCTCACCACTCGCGCCCCGGGGAATCACTAGAAGACTACCTACGCGACCTCAAAGCCCTCGCACGCAGCTGCAACTACCAGGCCGTTACGGCCACTCAACATATGGAACTCACCATCCGAGCCATCTACGTGGCGGGAGTCTGGTCCAACTACCGGAGTTAGCCTCCTCTCTGGAAGTAGCGTTCCAGTGCCTTAACACTTTCCCGGCTGACCACGCGACCCCCTCGTGGACCCCCGACCAAAGACTACCCCAGGCCTGTGCCACGCGGCCACCCGCCCACCATGGGGGGCTACCTTGCTATTTCTGCGGCCAGTCCCAACACCCCCTGCAGCGCTGCCCGGCCCGTAACGTGAACTGCAGCAGCTGCGGGAGAAAAGGACATTTCGCCAAAGTTTGCCTGGCCAGGTCCAAGAACTCTAACTCACAGGCCCGATCCTCAGGCTCACAGGCCCGCAGACCCCGCAGTGTGGCAGCGTGTCTGCCGACTCCGCCCCCTGTAGACGCATCATCAGCCTCGTGCTATCCTTGGGGGAAGCCATCTTCCAGCCCTCACAGCACGTGCGACTCACGGGGGCCGCCATCTTGGCCATCCTCCCCCACGCAGCCGGCCAAGTGCGATATGGAGCTGTTTAGCACAGGGCGAAATCTCTGGCTTTGAAAGCAGACCAAGGCAGGCCTGCAGCAGTAACCTCATTTGAAGCCTACTTGTGACAATAAGCGATTTTCATTTTCATTTTCATACATGGGGGCCGTCATCTTGGCCGCCATCTGCTACGCCGCTCGACGGGTACGATCAACAAGGGCAGCCATCGCGGAACCGCCCCAACATCTCCGACCACACCGGCTACCCACAACTCAGCGCAGTCACCCTGGACCAGTCGCGACCCAAGCACCTCCGGAGCTCCATGATGACTGTCCGGGTTAACGGGCACGAGACATCTTGCCTTTTCGACTCCGGGAGCACAGAGAGCTTCATTCACCCGGACATGGTAAGACGCTGCTCTCTCCCAATTTTCCCGGCACACCAAACCATCTCCCTCGCCTCTGGGTCGCATTCGGTGAAAATCCGAGGGTGCACTATCGCAACCCTAGCAATACAGGGAGCCAAGTACACCAATTTTAAATTATATGTGCTCCCAGACCTCTGCGCTCCTCTCCTATTGGGACTAGATTTCCAGTGTAACTTCAGGAGCCTAACCCTGAAGTTCGGGGGGGCTCCTACCCCCACTCACCATATGCAGCCTCGCGACCCTAAAAGTCGACCATCCCCCACACTTCGCAAACCTCATCGCCGACTGCAAACCAGTAGCAGGTAGTATAGCATACAGGACAGGACTTTTATCAGGTCTGAGGTCCAGCGACTCTTGCGGGAGGGAGTCATCGAGGCCAGCAATAGCCCCTGGAGAGCTCAGGTGGTGGTCGTCAAGACCGGGGAAAAGAACCGGATGGTTGTAGATTACAGCCAAACCATAAACCGGTACACGCACCTCGATGCGTACCCCCTTCCCCGGATTGCAGACATGGTTAACCAGATCGCACACTACCGGGTGTTCTCCACGGTGGATCTGAAGTCTGCGTACCACCAGCTCACAAACCGCCCGGAGGACCGCCACTACACGGCTTTTGAGGCAGACGGCCGCCTTTTCCACTTCCTTCGGGTACCCTTTGGCGTTACGAACGGGGTTTCGGTCCAAAGACCAATGGACCGAATGGTGGACCGGTACGGGCTGCGGGCCACATTACCGTACTTGGACAATGTCACCATCTGCGGCCAGGATCAGCAGGACCACGACGCCAACCTCCACAGACTTCTCCAAACCGCCCGAAACCTGAACCTCACCTACAACAAGGAGAAATGTGTTTTCCGCACAACCAGGCTAGCCATCCTCGGCTACGTCGTGGAAAACGGGGTTCTAGGACCCGACCCTGATCGTATGCTTGCCCTCCTGCAACTCCCCCACTGCCCCAAGGCCCTGAAGAGGTAGGTGCCTTGAGTTCTTTTCATATTATGCCCAGTGGGTCCCCAACTATGCGGACAAAACCCGCCCACTAATCAAGGCCACCATCTTCCCGCTGGCGACTGAGGCCCGCCAGGCCTTCAGCTGCATCAAGGTGGCCATCGCAAAACCACGATGCGCGCGGTGGATGAGTCCGTCCCCTTCCAGGTGGAAAGTGACACATCAGAGGACGCCCTCGCTGCTACCCTCAATCAAGTCGGCAGACTGGTCGCGTTTTTTTCGCGCACTATCACCACCTCCGAAATTCGGCACTCCTCAGTCGAAAAAGAGGCCCAAGCCATCGTGGAAGCTGTATGGCACTGGAGGCACTACCTCGCTGGTAGGAGGTTTACCCTCGTCACCGACCAACGATCGGTAGCCTTCATGTTCGATAATACGCAGTGGGGCAAGATCAAGAACGATAAGATCTTGAGGTGGAGGATCGAACTCGCCACCTAGAATTACGATATAGTGTATCATCCTTGGAAGCTCAACGAGTCCCCAGATGCCCTGTCCCGCGGCACATGTGCCAGCACGCAAGATGACCGACTACGGGCTATCCACGATGACCTCTGCCACCCGGGTGTCACCCGGCTTATCCACTATAATCAAGGCCCGCAACCTGCCCTACTCCACCGAGGAGGTCAGAGCCATGACCAGGGACTGCCAGATCTGTGCGGAGTGTAAACCGCACTTCTATCGATCAGATAAGGCCCACCTGGTGAAGGCATCCCGGCCTTTTGAGCGCCTCAGTATCGACTTCAAAGGGCCCCTCCCCTCCAATAACCACAATACATATTTCCTCAACATTATTGATGAGTTCTCCCGCTTCCCCTTTGCAATCCCTTGCCCCGATATGACCACGTCCACCGTCATTAAAGACCTACATAGTGTCTTCACCCTGTTTGGTTTCCCCAATTATGTCCACAGTGGCCAGGGCTCGTCGTTCATGAGCAAAGAACTGTGTCAGTACCTGCTCAGTAAGGGCATCGCCTCGAGCAGGACGACCAGTTATACCCAGGGGAAACGGGCAGGTGGAGAGGGAGAACGCAACGGTCTGGAAGACTGTCCTACTGACCCTGCGGTCCAGGAATCTCCCAGTTTCTCACTGGCAGGAGGTCCTCCCCGATGCGCTCCACTCTATTAGGTCCCTACTTTGCAAGGCCACAATTGAGACCCTCATGACCGCCTATTTGCTTTCCCTAGGAGGTCCACCTCAGGGGCCTCGCTTCCATCCTGGCTGAAGACACCGGGGCCAGTCCTACTCAGAAAACACATCAGGAGCCAGAAGTCCGATTCTCTGGTAGAGAGGATCCAGCTCCTACACTCCAACCCCCAGTACACATATATCGAACACCCCGATGGCCGACAGGATACGGTCTCCCTCCGGGACCTGGCGCCCACCGGTTCTACCACCACCACCACCCCCACCCCCCCCACCATATCCCGCCCAACCTACCATGACCAGCGCCCCCGCCCCTATATGGCTTCCGCGCTCCCCCCCCCCGCCCGCCATCCCCCCTTCACCGATCCACAGGAATGAAGCTCCAGAAGAGACGCTCCCGGAGTCCACGTCTGTACCCGCACCGACGCCCTCACTACCGATGCCAACACAGACGAGCTCGACACCCGGGCCAGCAACAACGCCAGAGCTTCGGCGATCACAGCGCACAATCTGTGCGCCGGACCGGCTGAACTTATGAACCCGTCACACCCGCCGGACTTCATTTTTTTAACAGGGGGTGAATGTGGTGAATGTAATCATGTCAATAATCCACCACTGTATTTGTATCTGTGCTGTTGCCCTTGTATTTGTATCTGTGCTATGCTGTTGCCCTTGTGGTCTCCTCCTATGGGCCATTGTATGGCATTATCCATAGGGGAACACGTTGGGGCCTGTATTGGCTCCACCCATGGCTCCTCCCCTTGAAGGGAGGTATAAAGAGCAGTCGACCTGTAGGTGGTTTTCAGTATTGGATCAGTCACAGGCAGGCACTGTTCTAAGTTGATTAAAGCCACAGTTTACTTCTACTCCCGTCTCGAGTGAATTGCTGGTCGCATCAAGGAGCTGGGCGAATGCGCTGGGTAGGGTCAACGCGACCGCAACATGTGCCAGGCTCAGTCTGGGCAGCACGGTAGCATTGTGGATAACACAATTGCTTCACAGCTCCAGGGCCCCAGGTTCGATTCCGGATTGGCTTACTGTCTGTGCGGAGTCTGCACATCCTCCCCGTGTGTGCGTGGGTTTCCTCCGGGTGCTCCAGTTTCCTCCCACAGGCCAAAGATGTGCGGGTTAGGTGGATTGGCCATGATAAATTGCCCTTAGTGTCCAAAATTGGCCTTAGTGTTGGGTGGGGTTACTGGGTTATGGGGATAGGGTGGAGGTGTGGACCTTGGGTAGGGTGCTCTTTCCAAGAGCCGGTGCAGACTCGATGGGCCGAATGGCCTCCTTCTGCACTGTAAATTCTATGATCTATGATCCAATTTAAGGTTGTTCACCGGGCTCACATGACAGTGGCCTGGATGAGCAGATTCTTTGGGGTGGAGAACAGATGTACGAAGTGGGGGGGGGGCAGCGAACCATGTCCACATGTTCTGGGCATATCCAAAACTGAGGGGATTTTGGCAGGGGTTTGTCGACACCGTGTCCACGATATTAAATATGAGGATGGCAATGAGTCCAGGGGTGGCGATTTTTGGGATGTCGCAGGATCCGGGAATCCAGGAGGAGAAAGAGGCAGATGTTCTGGCCTTTGCTTCTCTGGTAGCCCGGAGGCACATATTACTAGCATGGAGGGACTCAAAGCCCCCAAAATCGGAGACCTGGCTTTCGGACTGTGGTAGTATGTATTGGGGGTCATGTGGGACTGGAAGCCCTAATGTCATTGGCTGACAGATCCCGGGTCCTGGTTGGCCGTTGACCTCTAGCTCCGCCCTGAAGGCGGAGTATAAGAAGCCGGAGTCTTCCCCCGCAGGCCAGTTTACTATCGAGCTGCGGGGGAACAGACACGCTTAATAAAGCCTCATCGACGTCACTCTATTCGTCTCACGGAGTCTTTGTGCGCTACAATTTATTAAGCGTGCCTAAAAAGGACTATGGAGCTCAGGATCATTCCGGAATGCCTGAGGATCAGCCCCCACGCAGTGAACGCGGCAGCAGGCTTCAAGCACTGGCAGACTTGCTTCGAGGCCTACCTCAGAACGACCACCGGCCGGGTCACATAAGACCAAAAACTGCAGGTCCTGCACTCGAGGGTGAGCACGGAGATTTTCTCCCTCATCGAAGACTCGGAGGATTTCCAGACGGCGTTCGCAGCACTGAAAAGTCTCTATGTCCGCCCAGTTAACCAAATCTACGCTCGCTACCAGCTCGCGACGAGACGGCAAGCTCCCGGAGAATCGATGGACGAATTCTACGCCGCGCTGCTGATTTTGGGACGAGCCTGCAGCTGCCCGTCGGTGAACGCAAACGAACACACGGACATGTTAATGCGCGATGCTTTTGTGGCAGGTATGCAATCCTCCCAAATCCGCCAAAGACTTCTAGAAAAAGAGTCGCTAGGACTCTCAGAGGCACGGGCCCTAGCAGCCTCCCTAGACGTGGCCGCGCGTAATACCCGCGCCTACGGCCCCGACCGCGCGGCAACCCATTGGGCCCCGTACGTACCCGTCGTGGCAAACCCCCTACCCCCCCCCCGGACACCCCACAGGCTTGCGCGGTCCAAACGCCGAGTCGCACCGGGGGCGCCCGCTGTTATTTCTGCGGCCAGGCGAAACACACCCGACAGCGCTGCCCGGCCCCCGCAGCTATCTGCAAAAGCTGTGGGAAAAAGGGCCATTATGCGGTTGTGTGCCAGTCCCGCGAGGTCGCCGCTGTCCCGGGAGCACAGGGAGCCCTGCAAGCAGTTTACGCGCCCCAACCTCCCCAGCACGCCATGTACGACCCACAGGCGCAGCGCTCTGGGTCCCGACCACCGCGGTCCCGGGAGAACTGGGAGCTCTGCACGCCGCTTACGCTCCCCAACCCCCCTCCCCGCAGCCCATGTATGACCCGCCGCCGGCGCTACCGCTTTGGGTCCCGGCCAACACTCTCCACGGAGAGGAGGGAGTTTTGCGCGTCCCTAACGCCACCCTAACACCCACCCCGCGGCCCACGCCTGACCCGCCGGCGCCACCTACTTGGGCCCCGACCACCGCTGTCCCCGGTAAGGGAGCTCCGCGCGGTCCTAGCGCTCGCGGTCCTAGCGCTCGCGGTCCTAGCGCTCCCCAGCCCCCCCCCCAGCACACCATGTGCGACCCGCAGGCGCCGCCATTTTGGGTCCCGGCCACCACGAGGGGAGGAGGGGCGCCGCCATCTTGGACCGCCCCAGACCTGTACGATGCGTGGGGGCGGCCATTTTGTCCACCCCCGCCGCCATCTTGTGACCCCCCAGCCACGTGCGATGTATGGGGGCGGCCATTTTGTCCATCCCCGACGCCATCTTGGACGGCAACAACGGACCCGACTACTACAACCACGTCTCACTTCAATCACGCTCGATCAAGCTCGGCCCCGGACACTCCAGACGACGACGACAACGGTGCTAATAAACGGCCACGAGACGCCATGCCTAGTCAACTCCGGGAGCACGGAGAGCTTTATACACCCCGACACGGTAAGACGCTGTTCCTTGACCACCTATCCCAACGCACAAAAGATTACCCTAGCTGCAGGATCCCACTCCGTACAGATCCAGGGATTCTGCATAGTTACCCTAACGGTGCAGGGGAGGGAGTTCAAAAACTACAAACTAAACGTCCTTCCCCAACTCTGTGCCCCCACCTTGCAGGGATTAGATTTCCAATGCAATCTACAGAGCCTTACGTTCAAATTCGGCGGCCCAATACCCCCACTCACTATCTGCGGCCTCGCAACCCTCAAGGTGCAACCCCCGTCCTTGTTTGCGAACCTCACCCCGGATTGCAAACCCGTCGCCACTAGGAGCAGACGGTACAGCGCCCAGGACCGGACCTTCATTCGGTCCGAAGTCCAGCGGCTACTAAAGGAGGGCATAATCCAGGCCAGCAATAGTCCCTGGAGAACGCAGGTGGTAGTAGTGAAGACAGGGGAGAAACAAAGGATGGTCATTGACTATAGCCAGACCATCAACAGGTACACACAACTAGACGCGTACCCTCTCCCCCGCATATCCGACATGGTCAACCGGATTGCCTAATATAAAGTCTTCTCCACCGTGGACCTCAAGTCCGCCTACCATCAGCTCCCCATCCGCCCAAGTGACCGCAAGTACACAGCCTTCGAGGCAGACGGGCGATTATACCATTTCCTACGGGTCCCTTTTGGCGTCACAAACGGGGTCTCGGTCTTCCAACGGGAGATGGACCGAATGGTTGATCAACATGGGTTGCGGGCCACGTTCCCGTATCTCGACAATGTAACCATCTGCGGCCACGATCAGCAGGACCACGACGCCAACCTCCAAAAATTCCTCCAGACCGCCAAAGCCTTGAACCTCACGTACAACGAGGACAAGTGCGTTTTTAGCACCGATCGGCTAGCCATTCTGGGCTACGTAGTGCGCAATGGGATAATAGGCCCCGACCCCGAACGTATGCGCGCACTCATGGAATTTCCCCTCCCGCACTGCCCAAAAGCCCTGAAACGCTGCTTGGGGTTCTTTTCATACTACGCCCAGTGGGTCCCCCAGTACGCAGACAAGGCCCGCCCCCTAATACAGACCACGACCTTCCCTCTGTCGACAGAGGCTTGCCAGGCCTCCAGCCGCATCAAAGCGGATATCGCAAAGGCCACGATGCGCGCCATCGACGAGTCCCTCCCCTTCCAGGTCGAGAGCGACGCCTCCGACGTAGCTCTAGCGGCCACCCTTAACCAAGCGGGCAGACCCGTGGCCTTTTTCTCCCGGACCCTCCACGCCTCAGAAATCCGCCACTCTTCAGTAGAAAAGGAAGCCCAAGCCATAGTGGAAGCTGTGCGACATTGGAGGCATTACCTGGCCGGCAGGAGATTCACTCTCCTCACGGACCAACGGTCGGTAGCCTTCATGTTCGATAATGCACAGCGGGGCAAAATCAAAAACGACAAGATCCTAAGGGGGAGGATCGAGCTCTCCACCTTAATCAATAGATTTTGTTTCGTCCCGGAAAGCTGAACGAGCCGTCCGATGCCCTATCCCGCGGCACATGTGCCAACGCACAAATTAACCGCCTCCAAACCCTCCACGAGGACCTCTGCCACCCGGGGGTCACTCGGTTTTACCACTTCATCAAGTCCCGCAATCTCCCATACTCTTTAGAGGAGGTCCGTACAGTCACAAGGGACTGCCACATCTGCGCGGAATGCAAGCCGCATTTTTTCAGGCCAGATGGAGCGCACCTGATTAAGGCTTCCCGCCCCTTTGAACGCCTCAGTCGCGATTTCAAAGGGCCCCTCCCCTCCACCGACCGCAACGCATATTTTCTTAATGTGGTGGACGAATACTCCCGCTTCCCTTTTGCCATTCCCTGTTCTGACATGACCGCGGCCACAGTCATTAAAGCCCTGAACAGCATCTTCACACTGTTCGGTTACCCCGCTTACGTCCACAGCGACAGGGGGTCCTCTTTCATGAGTGACGAGCTGCGCCAGTTCCTGCTCAGCAAGGGCATAGCCTCGAGCAGGACGACCAGCTACAACCCCCGGGGGAACGGGCAAGTAGAGAGGGAGAACGGCACGGTCTGGAAGACCGTCCTACTGGCCCTACGGTCCAGGGACCTCCCAGTTTCACGGTGGCAGGAGGTCCTCCCGGACGCTCTCCACTCCATCCGGTCGTTATTATGTACGAGCACTAATCAAACGCCTCATGAGCGTCTCCTTGTTTTCCCTAGGAGGTCCTCCTCTGGAACGTCGCTGCCGACCTGGCTGGCGGCCCCAGGACCCATCCTGCTCCGAAAACATGTGCGGGCACATAAGGCGGACCCGTTGGTCGAAAGGGTTCACCTCCTCCACGCGAACCCCCAGTACGCGTACGCCTACGTGGAGTACCCCGACGGCCGACAGGACACCGTCTCCCTGCGGGATCTGGCGCCCGCCGGCAACACGCACACCCCCCCGACACCATCAACCCAACCCCCCCCTTCCTGCCACCACCGCACCCCGCGACCGCCCCCTTCCCAGGAGGATCGGTTCCCCTCCCCTCAGCACCAACCAAGAATAAAGCCCAAGCTGAAACCGTAAGGCTCCTGGAGGCGACAACACCAGTACAAGCACCACCACCACCGGGGCCGAGGCGATCGACACGGACGACCAGACCACCCGACCGACTCGTGGCGTCGATCTAAAACTAAATATGGACTTTTCACAAGAACATTTTGCTTTTCTTCCCATACCCTCTGTAAATAGTTGCAACAGGACAAAATTGTACAATACTGTATTGCCTTGTGAATGTTTTTTTTCCTCCCAGGACCAGCCCTGTAAACCCTTACCACCATACGAAGCGTCACCCCGCCGGGTTAATTTTGACAAGGGGTGAATGTGGTAGTATGTATTGGGGGTCATGTGGGACTGGAAGCCCTAATGTCATTGGCTGACAGATCCCGGGTCCTGGTTGGCCGTTGACCTCTAGCTCCGCCCTGAAGGCGGAGTATAAGAAGCCGGAGCCTTCCCCCGCAGGCCAGTTTACTGTCGAACTGCGGGGGAACAGACACGCTTAATAAAGCCTCATCGACTTCACTCTATTCGTCTCACGGAGTCTTTGTGCGCTACACGGACGTGGCTGGCTTCCTCTGCCTGGAGAAAATTAAGTTTGCCATGAGAGGGTCTCTGTTAGGGTTCGCCCGGAGGTGGTAACCATTCGTCAACTTCCTCCCAGAGAATTAATCGTCAGCAGAAGGTGGGGGGGGGGTAGATTAGCATAGATTAGGGGGTAAACAATGGTAGGACCTGTGGGAGTGGGAGGCGGTATTTGCACTATGTTCATATTTTCCTTGTTATGTACATAGTTGATTTTGTTGCTGTCACAATGCCAAAGAAATACCTAAAATAAAATGTTTCTTCAAAAAAAAGGGATGCTGGAGCAGAGCCGGGCTGGCACTCCAAACTTTAGCAATTATTACTGGGCGGCGAACATAGCCATGATTAGGAAGTGGATGGTGGATGGAGGGTCGGTGTGGAGACGGCATCATGCAAGGCACTAGTTTGGGGGCATTTGTAACGGCGCCTCTGCCGTTCCTGTCGGCACGCTACTCCACCAGCCCTGTGGTGGTGGCGGCCCTGAGAGTCTGGGGGCAATGGAGGAGACATGTGGGAGCGGAGAGAGCATCGGTCTGGTCCCCAATCTGTAATAATCAGTGGTTTGACCCGGGAAGGCTGGATAAAGAGCTCTGGAGATGGCAGAGAGCAGGGATTGGAGAGGATGGGCGATATGTTTATAGAAGGGAGCTTTTCTAGCCTGAGGGAGCTGGAGGAGAAATTTGGATTGACGAGAGGAAATGAATTTAGGTACCTGCAGGCGCGAGACTTCCTACTCAGGCAGGTCTCAACCTTCCCGCTCCTACCACCAAGGGGGGATACAGGACAGGGTAGTTTCCAGAGTGTGGGTGGGAGAAGGGAGGGTTTTGGATATTTATAAGGAGCTTATGGGGTCAGAGGAAACACAGACCGAGGAGCTGAAACACAAATGGGAAGAGGAGTTAGGTGGAGAGTTAGAGGATGGTCTCTGGGTGGACGCGTTGAGTAGAGTCAACGCGTCCACAACATGTGCCAGGCTCAGCCTGATACAGTTCACCGGGCTCACATGACAGTGACTCGGATGAGCAACTTCTTTGGTGAAGAAGATAGGTGTGCAAGGTGTGCGGGAGGGTCAGCGAACCATGTCCACATGTTCTGGACATGCCCGAAGCTTAGGGGATTCTGGCAGGGGTTTGCAGACGTCATGTTCAACGTGTTGAAAACAAGGGTGGCACCGAGTCCAGAGGTGGCGATTTTCGGACTATCGGAAGACCCGGGAATCCAGGCGGAGAAAGAGACAGACGTTCTGGCCTTTGCTTCCCTGGTAGCCCGGAGGGACCCAAAGCCCCCAAAGATGGAGTCCTGGCTATCAGACATGGCTAGCTTTGTCTGTTTGGAGAAATCAAGTTCGCCTTGAGAGGGTCAATGTTAGGGTTCGCCCGGAGGTGGCAACTGTTCGTCGACTTCTTTGGGGAAAATTAACCGTCAGCGGTGGGGGGCGGGGGTGAGTTAGGTTTATGGTTAGGGTTTTGTGCAACATCAGGATTAAGGTTTGCGTAGGGTTATGGTTAAGGTTTGGGTTTGGTTTAGGGCTAAGGTTTGAATTGGGGTTATGGGGCGAGATTCTCCGACCACCCGCCGGGTTGGAGAATCGCCGGGGGCTGGCGTGAATCCCGCCCCCGGCGGGTGCCAAATTCTCCGGCACTGGATATTCGGCGGGGGCGGCAATCGCGCCGCGCCGGTTGGCAGGCCCCACCCCGCAATTCTCCGGCCCGGATGGGCCGAAGTCCCGCCGCTAAAATGCCTGTCCCGCCAGCGTAGATTAAACCTACCTTACCGGCGGGACAGGGCGGTGCGGGCGGGCTCCGGGGTCCTGGGGGGGGCGCCGGGCAATCTGGCCCCGGTGGGGTGCCCCCACGGTGGCCTGGCCCGCGATCGGGGCCCACCGATCCGCGGGCGGGCCTGTGCCGTGGGGGCACTCTTTCCCTTCCGCCTTTACCACGGTCGCCACCATGGCGGAGGCGGAAGAGACTCCCTCCAATGCGCATGCGCGGGAATGCCGTCAGCGGTCGCTAACGCCCCCGCGCATGCGCCGCCCGGAGATGTCATTTCCGCGCCAGTTGGCGGGGCACCAAAGGCCTTTTTCGCCAGCTGGCGGGGCGGAAATTCGTCCGGCGCGGGCCTAGCCCCTTAAAGTTGGGGCTCGGCCCCCAAAGATGCAGACATTCCGCACCTTTGGGGCGGCGCGATGCCCGACTGATTTGCGCTGTTTTGGGCGCCAGTCGGCGGACATCGCGCCGATACCGGAGAATTTCGCCCATGGTTAGGGTTTGGTTTATGGTCAGAATTAAGGTTTCAGTTATGGTTAAGGTTTAGTTTATGGTCGGAATGAAGGTTTGAGTTAGGGTTATGGTTGAGGTTTGGTTTATGGTCAGAATTAAGGTTTGAGTTAGGGTTATGGTTAAAGTTTGGGTTTGGTTTAGGACTAAGGTTAAGTAAGGATTATGGTTAGGGTTTGGTTTATGGTTGGGATTAAGGTTTGATTATGGTCGGGGTTATGCTTTGGGTTTGGTGCAACATCAGGATTAAGGTTTGCGTAGGGTTATGGTTAAGGTTTGGGTTTGGTTTTGGATTAAGGTTTGAATTGGAGTTATGGTTAGGGTTTGGGTTTGGGTTTGGTTTAGGATTAAGGTTGAGTTAGGGTTATGGTAGGGTATGACCATAAGTCATATGAGTGGAAGTAAGGCCATTCGGCCCATCGAGTCCACTCTACCATTCAATCATGGCTGATTTCAACTCCATTTACCCGCTCTCTCTCCATAGCCCTTAATTCCTCGAGAAATCAAGAATTTATCAACTTCTGTCAAAAAGACACTCAACGTCCTGGCCTCCACGGCCCTCTGTGGCAATGAATTCCACAGACCCACCACTCTCTAACTGAAGAAATTTCTCCTCATCTCTGTTCTAAAGTGACTCCCTTTTATTGTAAGGCTGTGCCCCCGGGTCCTAGTCTTCCCTGCTAATGGAAACAACTTCCCTACGTCCACCCTATCTAAGCCATTCATTATCTTGTAAGTTTCTATTAGATCTTCCCTCAACCTCCTAAACTCCAATGAATATAATCCCAGGATCCTCAGACGTTCATCGTATGTTAGGCCTACCATTCCTGGGATCATCCGTGTGAATCTCCGCTGGACCCGCTCCAGTGCCAGTATGTCCTTCCTGAGGTGTGGGGCCCAAAATTGCTCACAGTCATCGGCAAACTTAGCCAGAATGCCCCCAGTCCCGTCATCTAGATCGTTAATATATAAAGAGAACAGCTGTGGCCCCAACACTGAACCCTGCGGGACACCACTCGTCACCGGTTGCCATTCCGAAAAAGAACCTTTTATCCCAACTCTCTGCCTTCTGCCTGACAGCCAATCATCAATCCATGTTAGTACCTTGCCTCGAATACCATGGGCCCTTATTTTACTCAGCAGTCTCCTGTGAGGCACCTTATCAACGGCCTTTTGGAAGTCAAGATAGATAACATCCATTGGCTCTCCTTGGTCTAACCTATTTGTTATCTCTTCAAAGAACTCTAACAGGTTTGTCAGGCATGACCTCCCCTTACTAAATCCATGCTGACTTGTCCTAATCCGACCCTGCACTTCCAAGAATTTAGAAATCTCATCCTTAACAATGGATTCGAGAATCTTGCCAACAACCGAGGTTAGGCTAATTGGCCTATAATTTTCCATCTTTTTCCTTGTTCCCTTCTTGAACAGGGGGTTACAACAGCGATTTTCCAATCCTCTGGGACTTTCCCTGACTCCAGTGACTTTTGAAAGATCATAACTAACGCCTCCACTATTTCTTCAGCTATCTCCTTTAGAACTCTAGGATGTAGCCCATCTGGGCCCGGAGATTTATCAATTTTTAGATCTCTTAGTTTCTCCAGCACTTTCTCCTTTGTGATGGCTACCATATTCAACTCTGCCCCCTGACTCTCCTGAATTGTTGGGATATTACTCATGTCTTCTACTGTGAAGACTGACGCAAAGTACCTATTTAGTTCCTCAGCTATTTCCTTGTCTCCCATCACTAGATTACCAGCGTCATTTTGGAGCGGCCCAATGTCTACTTTTGCCTCCCGTTTGTTTTTAATGTATTTAAAGAAACTTTTACTATCATTCCTAATGTTACTGGCTAGCCTACCTTCATAATTGATCCTCTCGTTCCTTATTTCTCTCTTTGTTATCCTCTGTTTGTTTTTGTAGCCTTCCCAATCTTCTGACTTCCCACTACTCTTTGCCACATGAAAGGCTTTCTCTTTTGCTTTGATGCATTCCCTAACTTCCTTTGTCAGCCATGGCTGCCTAATTCCCCCCTCTGATAACCTTCCTTTTCTTTGGGATGAACCTCTGTACTGTGTCCTCAATTACTCCCAGAAACTCCTGCCATTGCTGTTCTACTGTCTTTCCCATTAGGCTCTGCTCCCAGTCGATTTTCGTCAGTTCCTCCCTCATGCCCCTGTAGTTACCTTTATTTAACTGTAACACCTTTACATCTGATTCTACCTTCTTTCTTTCAAATTGGAGATTGAATTCTACCATATTATGATCACTGCCTCCTAAGTGTTCCCTTACTTTCAGATCTTTAATCAAGTCTGGCTCATTTCATAACACTAAGTCCAGAATGGCCTGTTCCCTCGTGGGCTCCATCACAAGCTGTTCCAAAAAGCCCTCCTGTAAACATTCAATGAATTCCCTTTCCTTGGATCCACTGGCAGCATTATATACCCAGTCCACCTGCATATTGAAGTCCCCCATGATCACTGTGACCTTGCCTTTCTGACATGCACTTTCTATTTCATGGTACATTTTGTGCCCCTGGTCCTGACCACTGTTCGGAGGCCTGTACATAACTCCCATTATGGTTTTTTTGCCTTTGTGGTTCCTCAACTCTCCCCACACAGACTCCACATCATCTGACCCTATGTCGTTTAGTGCTATTGATTTAATTTCATTCCAATTAACAAGGCAACCCCGCCCCCTCTGCCCACCTCTCTGTCTTTTTGATAGGTTGTGAATCCCTAGATGTTTGAATGCCAGTCCTGAACCCCCTGCAACCACGTCTCTGTGATGCCTACCACATCATACCCGCCAGTCACAATCTGGGCCACAAGCTCATCGACCTTGTTCCGTACACTGCGCGCATTTAAATATAGCACCTTTAATTCTCTATTGACCGTCCCTTTTTGTTTTCTTAGTGTGGTGGACCTTGGTTTACTGAGCCTTTCCATACACTATGTCATATTTTGTGGGATGGGGACTATCGTAACCTCTCCTGAGTTCTGTCTTTTCGTGCTTTTTTGTATTCCTAAGCAGCTACGCTTCCCACTGATTACTTCACCTCTTGGTTCCCTGACTTTCCCTTCGCCCCCAATCTCTAGTTTAAAGTCCTATTGACCACCCTATTTACTCTTTTCGCCAGAACACTGGTCCCAGCTCGGTTCAGGTGGAGACCATCCCAACGGTATAGGTCCCCCCTGTCCCAAAACTGATGCCAATGTCCCATGAAAAGGAACCCCTCTTTCTCACACCACTCTTTCAGCCACGTGTTAACTTCCCTTCTTCTTGCCTCCCTATGCCAATTCGCACGTGGCTCGGGCAGTAATCCGGAGATTATGACCCTTGAGGACCTGTTTTTTAATTTGAATCCTAGCTCTTTATAATCTCGAAACAGGTCCTCTTTTCTAGACTTGCCTATGTTGTTGGTACCGACATGGACCACAACAACTGGATCCTCCCCCTCCCTCTCCAGTATCCTTTCAAGCCGGTCAGAGATGTCCCGCACCCTAGCACTGGGCAGGCAACATACCATGCGGGACTCTTTATCCTGCTCACAAAGGATACTATCTATCCCCCTGATAATAGAATCCCCTACAACTACAACTTGCCTATTTACTCCCTCCCCTTGAATGGCCTGCTGAACCATGGTGCCTTGGTCAGCTGACTCATCCTTCCTGCAGCCCTGTTCGCCATCCACACAGGGAGCAAGTGCCTCATACCTGTTGGACAGAGTCAAGGGCTGAGGCTTCTGAGTTCCTGACTGCTGGTTCCCTTTACCTGCCTGACTTGCAGTCACACCCTGCTGTCCCTGGCCACTGGCAGGATTTAAACTACTTACTCTGACAGGTGTGACTGCCTCCTGAAACACAGTGTCCAGGTAAGTCTCCCCCTCCCGGATGTGCCTCAGTGTTTGAAGCTCAGACTCCAGCTCATCAACTCTGAGCCGGAGCTCTTCGAGCAGCCAACACTTACTGCAGATGTGGTCGCTGCAGCTCGCAATGGGATCTGCCAGCTCCCACATCAAGCAGCTCAAGCACATCACCTGACCAGCCATCACTAATTAATTAATTATTTTAATTTAAGTTTACGAGTTTAGCTGTGTTTTTTTTTAAATTTGGGGCAGATTTGCTAACAACCAATCAGATCACAGCTTCCCTCGGACGTCACTTTTGGAAAAAAAAACTGGAAAACAGGAAGTTACCGTTAGGTTTTTATGCTCACAGAGACTGCTCCTCCTCCTCCGAACGGCTCCCAAAATTAGGCCCGAAGAAAGAGAGAGAACAAAACAGTCATGAAAAAGCACCTTCTCCCACTCTTCACCGAACTACCTCACTGCACCAAATTACCAAATTCTCACTCTGTCTGTGTCTCACTCACTCAGGCTGTGTCTCCTTGACCAGCGCAATGCTTACTAAGTGCGCTTTCTGCCTGTCTTTTATACAGACTTTAAGATGACTCACTCTAAAACTTCAAAGAGAAGAATACAATGTGTACCTTTGTGCCCCTTAACAGGCCTCAGGTGACTGCCAGATAACTACCTCTCAGCAATTAGAGTGGGGGCAGCTTCAGCCAATCAGACACTAATCTACACTGCACTTTTAACGGAAAAACAGCACAATTAGATTTACCACTTACCTTTCCTGGTGACCTCACTGCACCAAATTACCAAATTCTCACTCTGTCTGTGTCTCACTCACTCAGGCTGTGTCTCCTTGACCAGCGCAATGCTTACTAAGTGCGCTTTCTGTCTGTCTTTTTACAGACTTTAGGATGACTCACACTAAAACTTCAAAGAGAAGAATACAATGTGTACCTTTGTGCCCCTTAACAGGCCTCAGGTGACTGCTATGTAACTGCCTCTCAGCAATTAGAGTGAGGGCAGCTTCAGCCAATCAGACACTAATCTACACTGCACTTTTAACTGAAAAACAGCACAATTAGATTAACCACTTACCTTTCCTGGTTACCTCACTGCACCAAATTACCAAATTCTCACTCTGTCTGTGTCTCACTCACTCAGGCTGTGTCTCCTTGACCAGCGCAATGCTTACTAAGTGCGCTTTCTGTCTGTCTTTTATACAGACTTTAGGATGACTCACATTAAAACTTCAAAGAGAAAAATACAATGTGTACCTTTGTGCCCCTTAACAGGCCTCAGGTGACTGCCAGATAACAGCCTCTCAGCAATTAGGGTGGGGGCAGCATCAGCCAATCAGACACAAATCTACACTGCACTTTTAACTGAAAAACAGCACAATTAGATTAACCACTTACCTTTCCTGGTTACCTCACTGCACCAAATTACCAAATTTTCTCTCTGTCTGTGTCTCACTCACTCAGGCTGTGTCTCCTTGACCAGCGCAATGCTTACTAAGTGCGCTTTCTGTCTGTCTTTTATACAGACTTTAGGATGACTCACACTAAAACTTCAAAGAGAAGAATACAATGTGTACCTTTGTGCCCCTTAACAGGTCTCAGGTGACTGCTATGTAACTGCCTCTCAGAAATTAGAGTGAGGGCAGCTTCAGCCAATCAGACACTAATCTACACTGCACTTTTAACTGAAAAACAGCACAATTAGATTAACCACTTACCTTTCCTGGTGACCTCACTGCACCAAATTACCAAATTCTCACTCTGTCTGTGTCTCACTCACTCAGGCTGTGTCTCCTTGACCAGCGCAATGCTTACTAAGTGCGCTTTCTGTCTGTCTTTTATACAGACTTTAGGATGACTCACATTAAAACTTCAAAGAGAAAAATACAATGTGTACCTTTGTGCCCCTTAACAGGCCTCAGGTGACTGCCAGATAACAGCCTCTCAGCAATTAGGGTGGGGGCAGCGTCAGCCAATCAGACACTAATCTACACTGCACTTTTAACGGAAAAACAGCACAATTAGATTAACCACTTACCTTTCCTGGTTACCTCACTGCACCAAATTACCAAATTCTCACTCTGTCTGTGTCTCACTCACTCAGGCTGTGTCTCCTTGACCAGCGCAATGCTTACTAAATGCGCTTCCTGTCTGTCTTTTATACAGACTTTAGGATGACTCACATTAAAACTTCAAAGAGAAGAATACAATGTGTACCTTTGTGCCCCTTAACAGGCCTCAGGTGACTGCCAGATAACAGCCTCTCAGCAATTAGGGTGGGGGCAGCGTCAGCCAATCAGACACTAATCTACACTGCACTTTTAACGGAAAAACAGCACAATTAGATTAACCACTTACCTTTCCTGGTTACCTCACTGCACCAAATTACCAAATTCTCACTCTGTCTGTGTCTCACACACTCAGGCTGTGTCTCCTTGACCAGCGCAATGCTGGGTTTGGTTTATGGTCCGAATTAACGTTTGAGTTAGGGTTTAGATTCAGGATAGGGTTGGGGTTGGTTTAGGGCTGCTAATCTTTCAGTATTGTCCTAGAATCTCCAAGAATTAAAAATGAATCTCCTGGAAACTCATGTGAGCAACGTGAGAGAAAATTCAATGAGCTTTTAAAATGAAATTATTATTTTACATTTTCTTTGTAGACTGCTATAGCCCCTTTAAGGAGCGATCTTCTGAAGGGGCATGTGACCCGTTCATGCAATCGGTAACTAGCATGCGGGATCATCTGAGCAGAACGCATGACTGGAAGCAATGAACCTGTATCATCCTGTAAACAGTTGTTGTGTATTATTAAATATAAAGGCAACCGACCGTTGGTCAGTGAGGAGAATGAATCTTCTGCCGGCCAGGTAATGCCTCCAATGTCGCACAGCTTCCACAATGGCTTGGGCCTTCTTTTCGACAGTGGAGTGCCGAATCCCGGAGGCATGGAGGGTGCAGGAAAAGAAGGTCACGGGCCTGCCCGCCTGGTTGAGGGTGGCGGCCAGAGCGACGCCCGATGCATCGCGCTCCATCTGGAAGGGGAGGGACTCGCCGACCGCATGCATCGTGGCCTTGCCAATGTCTGCCTTGATACGGTTGAAGGCCTGGCGGGTCTCAGCCGTCAGTGGAAAAACTGTGGACTGAATGAGTGGGCGGGCCTTGTCCGCATAATTAGGAACCCACTGGGCATAGTAGGAGAAAAACGCTAGGCATCGTTTCAGGACCTTGGGGCAGTGGGGGAGTGGGAGTTCCATGAGGGAGCACATCAAAGATGGCGGCGCCCACAGGCCGCACGTGGCTTACGGTGAAGAAGATGGCAGCGCCCATGGGCCGCACGTGTCTTGCGAAGGAGAAAATGGCGGCGCCCGTGGGTCGCACGTGGGGGGGTGTAGGAACGCCGGGTCTGGAAACAGTGGTGACCAACCAGGCCTGGCAAACAGAAACAAAGTGTCCCTTCTTCCCACAGCCGTTGCAGATCGCGCTCAAAGAACAAAGAACAAAGAAATGTACAGCACAGGAACAGGCCCTTCGGCCCTCCAAGCCCGTGCCGACCATGCTGCCCGACTAAACTACAATCTTCTACACAAAAAGCCGGGCAGCACTGCCTGGGGTGTTTGTTTGCCCGCAAAAATAGCACTTGGGCCCCCCAGAGTTGGCTGACTGCCGCGCGATGCAGGCTTGCAGTGAGCTAGAGTCGGCAGCTGGTGGAGCCCACGATGCCCATGAGGGTGCTGCGTGGTCGGGGGCGTAGGACTGGACGTTACGGGAGGCCACTTCTAATGAATTAGCGAGCTGCCTAGTTCCCGCAAGATCAAGCGTACCCCCTTCCAGTAGACGCTGGCGGACGTACGCAGACTTCATGCCCGTAACGTAAGCATCTCGAATTAAAAGTTCTGTGTGCTGGACTGCCGAAACTGCCTGGCAGTCACAGTTCCTACCTAGGATGTGCAGGGCACGCCAGAAATCGGCCAGAGATTTCCTGGGGAATTTCTGACTCGTGGCCAGGAGGTGCCTGGCGTATACTTGATTGACTGGTCGAACGTAATGTCCCTTCAGGCGCTCCATCGCTTCGGAGTAAGTGGGCGCATCCTGGATGCGAGGAAAAATGTCAGGGCTCTCCCTTGAATAGAGGATTTGGAGCTTCTGTGAGTCCGAGGGTTCCTCAGCGGATCTTTGGAGGTAGCTTTCGAAACAGGCTAGCCAGTTGTCAAAGGTGGACGTAGCGTTGGCTGCTTGAGGGCTCAGCTGCAGGCGATCAGGCTTGATGCAGAGATCCATCGTTTTAAAAATCTTTGCTCAATAAATTGATGCACTATCAATTACCACAAAGATGAGAGGAGTGGAATAATCGAGGCTTTATTGAGCAAAGATGTTGTGCCTCCTGTAGCTGGAACCAGAATGGCTGCAGCACCGGCGAGTGCACACATTTATACTCCGCCTACTGGGCGGAGCCAGCAGGCAGGGATTTACCCATGTACCTCTACTGTACAGGCAGTGCCGTAATGCATGTAATACAACTAGTGGTGACTACCACAGACTACACCATCCGAGGGTTGGGAGAAAGCTTCCTCAAAGCATGGGGACAGTTCGTTGGCTTGTTCCAAAACGTGTTCGAAGCCAACAGCGGCCAGGGAAAAAGCGAGAGACGGGAGAAAGCAGACTGGGATTCACAACTCTAGGGGGGAGGAAGAGAGGAGGAAACTCAGGGAAACTACAGGGAGACATGTTGGGCGGGAGGTGGTGCAAAAGCCCCCCCCCCCCGCGCACCGAACCCACAAGGCAGGCAACAGAAACCATAAAGAGAAGGGGGGGGAAGGGAGAACAGGAGTTATGGGACAGAACTCCCTGAACGAAAGAGGGGGTGCCAAGGAGGGAGCAGGGAGAGGGGGGGGGGGGGGGGGGGGGGGCAGGGAAAGGGAAAGGGGGCAGGAAACACCAAGAATGATTCCATGTATATAAGAACATACGGTTTTGCTGCGCATTATTGAAAATGCCAATAAAAATAATCAAAAACAAAAGGAAAGAAACGTTCCTGGCTAGCGAGGTACCTTACCTCAGTTACCATGTAGATGCTCAAGGACTACATCCTACTGAGGACAAAGTAAGGGCAAAAAAAGAAGCTCCATTCCACCCCCCCACCCCGAGAACTGCAAGAAATCGCGATGGTAATACATGTCCTCGACACTCGACACTGGCAACTAAAATTGTGGACCAGCAGAGACCCACTGTTATCAAAGATATGACACAAGTAGGTCAGCAGAATGAGAGGATTTCTGAAAACATGAAATCAGACCACAATTGGAAAGACAAGCTAAGCTGTGAGGATGGCATCATCCCCTGGAGAACGAGAGTAATCGCCCCTATGCCAGGGAGGTGTTGCCCCCTGTTGGGTTGCAATGTGCCCATCCAGGAGTGTCAAAAATGAAGATGCTTGCCAGAGTTACAATTGGTGACCAGGCACGATGCTGATATTGAGAGATTAGTGGAGCCCTGTGATCAGTGCCAGTTACAGCAGAAGTTACCTGCTACAGCCCCTTTGCACCCTTGGGTATGGCCAGGCCAACTAAGGGTGCAAGTCCATTTTTGGGCATGAAGTTCCTACTATTGGTAGACACCCACTCCAAATGGTTGGAAGTATTTGACATGAGATCCACAACCGCACACGTCACAGTCGAGGAGCTTCGCCAGTGCTTCACACTCCATGGATTACCTGAAGTACTCATATCAGATAACGGAACGGTTTTCACAAGTATTGAATTTCAAAGTTTGTCTTCCAATGGGATAAAGCAGATCAGAGCTGCACCGTATCATCCCTCATCCCATGGACTGGCTGAGTGGACAATCCAGACTTTCACATCCAGCTTGAAGCAACAATCGTTTACCTCTCTGGAAATAAAATAGTTCAGTTGGTTCCGCTTAATTTACAGAGCGGCACAGTAGCACAATGGCTAGCACTGTTGCTTCACAACGCCATGGTCCCAGGTTCGATTCCCGACTTGGGTCACTGTCTGTGCAGAGTCTGCATGTTCTCCCCGTGTCTGCGTGGGTTTCCTCCGGGTGCTCCGGTTTCCTCCCACAAGTCCCGAAAGACGTGCTGTTAGGTAAATTGGACATTCTGAATTCTCCCTCAGTGTAACCAACAGACGCTGAAATGTGGCGACTAGGGGCTCCGATGAGCAGGCACTCGTGCGCAGTGCGGCCGCATTTTTAAAAATCTGGTCACAGCCTTTTTGAAGGCCGTTCGCAGCCGGCATTGTTAAAAGCCGACATCAAAATGTTCGGGGAGAATGATGTGATTGGTTGCTTTCTGAACATTGATGCTGATGAAGTTGAAGTCTCTTACTCCAAGAACGGTGAGTGACACGCCCCCCGATCATTGACATCACGTGCTTTGGGCGCGGTTGCGATTTCTCCATTTTGTCAGCAGCAAACAAGGTAAGAGAAAATGGTGGGTTGCAAAGGTCGCCTATGTGGGCCGCGAAGGCCGGCCGGCTTGGGTCGCGAAGGTCGGCAGGCGTGGGTCGCGAAGGTCGGCCGGCGTGGGTCGTGAAGGTCGGCCAGCCTGGGTCGTGAAGATCGGCCGGGTTGGGTCCCAAAGGATGGCCGGTTGGTAAAAATGGGTCCCCGGAAAAAAAAGTTTGAAAAACACTGCTGTAAATCGTTGTTGTGTAGCAACCCCAGCTCAGGGCCAACTTGGGCCTTTGATATGAGTGAAATTTTGTGCACCCTGGAATTCAGAACATAAGTGGATATAAAAATGAAAAGAGCTCACTGTGAGTGCAAAAGCGCCCAATCAAATGAGCCAATGTAAAGAAACAAGGGGCGAAATTCTCCGGTATCGGCTCGATGTCCGCCGACTGGCGCCCAAAGTGGTGCAAATCAGTCGGGCATCGCGCCGCCCCAAAGGTGCGGAATGCTCCACATCTTTGGGGGCCGAGCCCCAACCTTGAGGGGCTAGGCCGGCGCCCGACGAATTTCCGCCCCGCCAGCTGGCGGAAAAGGCCTTTGGTGCCCCGCCAGCTGGCGCGGAAATGACGGGCGGGATTCTCCACTCCCACGCCGAAGTGGCCGCGCCGTCGTGAACGCCGTCGAGGTTCACGACGGCGCGGAACGGCCCCGGTCCCGACCGATTCAGGCCCTGACAATGGGCCAGGATCGGGGCCGCGTCATCTACACGCGCCAGGCCTTGTCGCCCGCGTAAAAGCGGCGCCGCATACATGATGCGGCCGGCGCCACATAACGGACGTCATCCGCGCATGCGTGGTTGCCGTCCTCTCTAAGTCCGCCCCGCAAGAAGATGGGGGACGGATCTTGCGGGGCCGCGGAAGGAAGGAGGTCCTCCCTCAGAGAGGATGGCCCGACGATCGGTGGTCACCGATCGCGGGCCACCCCACATTCCAGGTAAAGCCCGGTGCAGGATCCTTCCTCGCTCCCCCACAGGCCGCCCCCTCAGCGTTCACGCACCGCCCACGACTGCAGCGACCAGGTGTGGACGGCGCCGGGGGGCACCCGCCGTTTTGGCCTGTCTGCTCGGCCCATCTGGGCCTCAGAATAGCGGGGGTGCCGGAGAATCGCCATTTTCGGTGTCTCCGGCGATTCTCCGGCCTGCGGCCCGCGAAACTCGACCGGGCCGTTCCTGCCGTTTGGGAGAATCGCGGGAGGGCGTCGGACCGGCGTCCCCGGAAATTTTGGCGGCCCAGGCGATTCTCCCAACCGGCGTGGGAGTGGAGAATCACGCCCGACATCTCCGGGTGGAGCATGCGGGGGAGCGTCAGCGGCCGCTCACGGCATTCCCGCGCATGCGCAGTGGAGAGAGTCTCTTCCACCTCCGCCATGGTGGAGACTGTGGCGAAGGCGGAAGGGAAAGAGTGCCCCCACGGCACAGGCCCGCCCGCGGATCGGTGGGCCCCGATCACGGGCCAGGCCACCGTGGGGGCACCCCCCGGGGCCAGATCACCCCGCGCCCCCCCAGGACCCCGGAGCCCGCCCGCGCCGCCTTGTCCCGCCTGTAAGGTAGGTGGTTTAATTTATGCCGGCGGGACAGGCATTTTAGCGGCGGGACTTCGGCCCATCCGGGCCGGAGAATCGCGGGGGCGGGCCCGCCAACCGGCGCGGCGCGATTCCCGCCCCCGCCGATTCTCCGGTGGTGGAGAATTCGGCAACCGGCGGGGGCAGGATTCACGCCAGCCCCCAGCGATTCTCCGACCCGGCCGGGGGGGGGGGGGGGGGGGGGTGTCGGAGAATCTCGCCCACGGTTCTCAATTACCCATACAACCTGAGGGCGCGAGGAAAGGTTACTTTTTGTTCTGACTGTTTGGCTTTATGTTTTAAAGCGTCTCCTTTAATTCAAGGTAAAGTGAGTTGTTTTGAGAAAAGGGGGGGGGGGGGGGCGCTGCCTGAAGTCAAACCCAAGCAACCTGCTTGTTATGGAGGCAGAATCTCAAATTATTCAAAGTAAGGTTCAAGTTTTAACATCTGGACAAAGGAGGAGGCGGTTGAGGCCAGGGTTAGTGCTGGGGGCACAGACTCTCACACCCCTGCAGTTAGTCAGACTGAGACATTTCGGGGGAGGGAAGTGCTACAACAGATGTTGAAAAAAGGATTGATTTCAGGTTAACCACTGACGAATGTGATATAAAATAGTTACTTTAGAGATATTAGTTACTGCAATGTAGAGATAGGCCAGTCTCATTCTGGTGAGTTCACAGACAAAGGATTTCAGACCGCATGGCAAAGTAAGGAGGAGGTGTGTCCACCAAAGGAGGAGAAAAGGATGCTGGGTAATAAGGGGGCCAGAGGAAGGGATGAGAAGTGAGCCAATCAGAATGTATGACCAGGTCAGGAGGGGTATAGGATGACCTATGGGAATCGTGTATGTGAAACTTGATACCATTTGAATTTATTTGCAGAAATCCCTTTGTCTCTTTGTTCATTCGCTTTCCGGGGTGTAGGAGACTAGATGTGTCCTATGCCTCTGTGAAATGAATCAGGTTTGCAAGCCAAATAAAATAACTAATGCTGTACCTGCAAATCCATCTCGACTTTTATTGAGGCCAGACTGACGGGTAAAGAAATTTGTATTTTGTCACCACCAAGCAGAATGCTGGTGAGGCTGGATTCCCAGTTTGAAGAAACGAGGCTTAAGCAGAATTGAAGACCACAAAATTACCAGAGGATATCTTACTACTGAAGTCGATCCGATTATGCTCAAAGGGTTGAGTGATGGGGACTTTGTTTAAAAGGACACTGGAAGATTCACCCTGGTGTGGCAGGGAGACGAGATCTTGTTACAGTCAGGAGGAGCTTGTGGGGGGGGGCTTTAAAAACAAGATGGCATTTCTGCAAGAGAGAACGGTGTTCTGTCTAAACACAGTGTGGGGTATTCAGTTGTGTTTAGAAGTGAATAGGGAAATGCCTTTTCTGTAAATTAATGGGCTGAATGTATCGATCCCTCCCACTGGCGGGATTGTCCCCTCCGATTAGGTAGTGGGCCCTCGCGGTGGGTGCCCTGGCGGCAGAAGGTGCGAGCCACACAAAATGCCATAGACATCGGCAGGATCAGGAGATCCCACTGGCAGCAAATGACAAGCCACCTCCGGCATTGGAAAACACGCCGGGGGGTCTGGGCGGGGGGAAATCCCACCCAATGTATTGAGGGGGGGGCCGAGGGGAAATCCCACCCAATGTATTGAGGGGGGTCTGGGGGTAAATCCCACCCATATATTGGGGAGGGGGGGAAATCCCACCCAATGTATTGAGGGGGGGACCGGGGGGGAAATCCCACCCAATGTATTGAGGGGGGTCTGGGGGGAAATCCCACCCAATGTATTGAGGGGGCACCGGGGGGGGGGGGGATCCCACCCATATATTGGTGAGGGGGGGAAATCCCACCCAATGTATTGAGAGGGGGGACCGGGGGGAAATCCCACCCAATGTATTGAGGGGGGGACAAGGGGAAATCCCACCCAATGTATTGAAGGAGGGCCGGGGTAAATCTCACCCAATGTATTGGGGGGGGGGGGCCGGGGCAAATCCCACCCAATGTATTGGCGGGGGGGCAGGGGTAAAATCCACCCAATGTATTGGGGGGGCGGGGGCAAATCCCACTCAATGTATTGGGGGGGGGCGGGGGGCAAATCCCACCCAATGTATTGAGGGGGGACGGGGGGGGGGGTAATCCCACCCAATGTATTGAGGGGGGGGCAGGGGTAAAACCCACCCAATGTATTGGGGGGTGGGGGGAAATCCCACCCAATGTATTGGGGGGCAGGGGTAAAACCCACCCAATGTATTGAGGGGGGCGGGGGCAAATCCCACCCAATGTATTGGGAGCGGGGGGAAATCCCACCCAATGTATTGATGGGGGGGGGGGCGGGGGCAAATCCCACCCAATGTATTGTGGGGTGGGGGGAAATCCCACCCAATGTATTGGGGGGCGGGAGGAAATCCCACCCAATGTATTGGGGGGCGGGAGGAAATCCCACCCAATGTATTGGGGGTGGGGGGAAATCCCACCCAATGTATTGGGGGGCGGGAGGAAATCCCACCCAATGTATTGAGGGGGGGCGGGGGCAAATCCCACCCAATGTATTGGGGGGCGAGGGGAAATCCCACACAATGTATTGAGGGGGGGGCGGGGGCAAATCCCACCCAATGTATTGGGGGGCGGGGGGAAATCCCACCCAATGTATTGGGGGGCGGGAGGAAATCCCACCCAATGTATTGGTTGGCTTGTTAAGTAATGTGCATTTGATGTTGATTTTAGTTTGTTATTGTGAAGGTCACATTTGCTATGTGACTCTTTGGCTCGGTCACTGGAAAATTCACATCTGTTTAGAGCTATTGATCTTTCAGATTTTATAGCACTTGACAGGATCCATGAGAGGGTAAGAAATTACAGGAACCAGAATAATCAGGCTGCCCTGTCAGGAACCCAGTGCAGATTTACGGGAAAATGACTCTGAAACATGCTGATCTGCGTAATAACAGGTAGGCAAAAGGTTCTCCTCCCAGGTGCAAAGTCCCTGTCTGTTGGCGTGGCCCTGCCTGCTTGCACTGAAAGTGAAATAAAAACTGAACGGTCTCGGAATCAGAGGGAGGAGTGTGACGCGTAAACAACTTCTTTGATCACAGAGCAGCCGTTCAGGCGAGGGTGGGCAGTATAAAGGGGAAGCTTTGCTCACTGTAATTTCACACAGATGCTTCCTGGTTTTAAGATGGCAGCATCAGGCGTGTTTGAGAGACAGACGGAGTATCTGTTGAATCTGCTGCTGAAGGACGAGGATGATTATGAAATGAACTTTCGCTCCTTTGAGGACCCTGTAGAAGGTAGGATGTGCTACCAACTTCTACAACTCCAGGATCAATTCTGCCCAGGAAAGCCTGCGCTTAGCATTCGCCGATCAGGTCACAAGACCCTTCTAAACCATGCCCTTTTAAGGGGCTTCTTACAACATTAAGTCCTTACTACAACATATAAAAAGTTAAACTATTTGCAAGGCAACGTCAATAATAAATATTTTTAACACAGTTCAATATCAACTAAGCATGTCTGGGGATTTTCTTCCTCTCGGAAGTTCAACAGGCTGTGTCTCAAGAGTAGAGATATTGGCTGGAATTCTCTGGTGATTGGGATGTGGTTTAAATTCCCAGAGACCTTACTTTCTTCTTGCAAGGGTGCAGCAGTGATCCGCACTTGTTCAGTTCCCACTGGAACAGTACTTGGCCCTTCTTCAGTTCCTTAACTAACAGCTACAATACTGGCAGGTACAACCAAGGGCCCACTGGGTCTCCAAGTGACACCCGTCTCCTCAAATGATCCACATGCTTTTTTTAGATTTAGTCCTGTACCTCCACCTCATATGACACCGGGCCCATTCTGGCCACCACAACACCTGAGACCCAACTCGGTCCACTTCTACCATTTTGTACAAAGACTGTATTGTCTCCTTCGAATGTCCTTTCACCCCTTGATGCATTGTGATTCTTCTTCTGAAAACCTTTCCCTGGCTTCACCCACCTCGCCAAATTTGGAAACACCACCCCCCTCCGGGTCGGAGAATCCCCGGGGGGCGACGTGAATTCCGCCCCGCCGCTCCGACACCGGCTGCTGTCTTCTCCGGCATTGGTTTTCAGGCAGGGTTGGGGTTTATACCGTGCCATTCGGGGGCCGTTGGCAGCGGCCCCCTCCGGCAATTCTCCGGGCCCCGATGGGCCGAGCAGCCATCGTTTCCTGGCCAGTCCCGCTGGCGTGAAATGGACATGGTCCATCACGGCAGGACCTGGCTTGTAGGCCGGCTAGGTGAGTCCTCGGGGGGGCGCGGGGATATCCGACTCCCATGGTGACCTGGCCGGCAATCGGGGCCCACCGATCTGCGGGCGGGCCTGTACCGTGGGGGCACTCTTTCCTTCCCCCCCCCCCCCCGCCTCTGTAGCGCTCCGTCGGAGAAGAACACCCCTGCGCATTCGCAGGAAATATGCTGGCCGGTCTGTGCATGCACCAACTCGCGCTGGTTGGCGCGGCGCCAACCCCTCCGCCGCAGGCCTAGCCCCCAGAAGTGCGGACGATTCCGCAACTTCTGGTTGGCCCGACGCCGGAGTGGTTCGCACCATTCTTGGCGCCGGCGTCAGGCCATCCTGCCAATTAAGGAAGAATCCCGCCCAACCAACGACCCATCATTAACTCAGCAGGGGTTACCCCAGTGGTCATCTGTAAATAATGAGGAAATGTGCCAATTTTGTCTTCAGGGGTACTGTTGGTTGTTTTTTCATGGCTGTCTTAAAGGTCTGTACAGCACGTTCAGCGAGTCCATTCGAGGAGGGGTGGTAAGGTGCGGTACATATGTATTTAATCCCATTAGATGACATTAAGTGTTGGAACTCAGCACTGGTAACTGCTGTCCCAGTGTCTAAAACTAGTGCCTCTAGCAGACCATGGAGAGAAAAGCAGTGACGCATCTTCCCCACTGTAACATAGGCAGTTGTGGACTTCATCTCGTACATGTTTAACCACTTTGAATGCGTGTCCACTAATAGCAGTAATATTGCACCAATGAATGGGCCTATGTAATCAACATGATTTCTTACCCAAGGCCAACTTGGCCATTCCCAAGGTTTCATAGGGGCTGAAGTTGGTCATTTCTGTTGTTGTTGGCATTGGACGCACAGTTTTACTATTTCTTCGATATCTACGTCTATCCCGGGCCACCAAATGTAACTATGAGCCAACATCTTCATCTTTGCCATTCCAAGGTGGCTGCTGTGCAATTCATCAAGTAATAGCTTTCTTCCAGGTACATGGATGACTACTCTAGTTCCCCACAGGAGGTTACCATCCTCACAGCTAAGTTTACCCTTCCTTGTTTGACGAGGCTTTCTGTTATGTCTCTCCTGTCATGGCGTCAGCCATGTAGAATTGTATTCTTGACTTTTGACAGTATCGGATCTCTCTGGGTCCAATGCTTTATCTGTATCAAGAAAATTTAAAGCTAAGATGATTTCCCGAGGCACTGATGGGGGTGGCGCACTGCCTGGTGTCGGAAGACAACTTAAGGTGCCTGCGTGAGCGATGTGTGCCCCTGGTCGGTGTTGGAAAGTGTATTCGTAAGCAGCAATAATAAAGCCCAATGCTGTATCCTCACAGACACAATTGTGGGAATTGTTTTACCTTCTTTGAAAAGCCCAAGTAAAGATTTATGATTGGTGATGACTATGAAGCACCTCCCATAAACGTACTGGTGAAATTTTCTGATACCAAAGATGTCAGTTAGGCTCTCCTTCCCGATTTGTGAATATCCCCCCCTCTGCATCAGTGTGGGTCCTTGAAACATAACCAATAGACCTTTCTGTCCCTATCATTCAGTATATGTGACAAAACAGTGGTGACTCCATCTGGAGACACATCACAAGTGAGTATTATTTCTTTAGAAGGATCAAAATGGACCAGTAAAAAAGTTGATTGAAGGGCTTGTTTCACATGCTTGAATCCTTCCTTCTGCAATGTTTTCCAATACCATTTCTGGTGTTTATTTAATAGAGCATGCAGGGAAACACGCATAATTGATAAGTTGGGAATGAACAGCCCATAGTAATTTACCATTCCGAGGAAAGATTTTAGTTTGGGTGTATTCCTTGGGGCTGGTGCTTCCTTAATAGCCCCTACTTTATCTTCCATTGGATGTAGCCCTTGTGAATCCATTCTATAACCTAGAGAAGCCACATCATTCACTTGAAAGGTGCATTTCTCTCTCTTTAACTGCACTGGAAACTTTAAAATGCTTTCTAATAATAATGACTTCACTTTTGTCACAAGTAAGCTTACATTAATACTGCAGCGAAGTTACTGTGAAAATCCCCGAGTCGCCGCACTCCACGCCTGATCGGGTACACTGAGAGAGAATTCAGAATGTCCAGTTCACCTAACAAGCACGTCTTTCGGGACTTGTGGGAGGAAACCAGAACACCCGGAGGAAACCCACACAGACACGGGGAGAACGTGCAGACTCCATACAGGCAGTGACCCAAGCCGGGAATCGAACCCGGGACCCTGGAGCTGTGAAGCAACAGAGCTACCCACTGTGATACCATGCTGCCCCCTCCAGGTTGGATAAATGCTCCTCAGTGGCTCTCGTTATCAACACATTGTCTAAGAAATGACTAATTTTGGAAAATCTTGCAGCAGACTGTTCATAATATGTTGAAAATTGGCACAAGCCACCAAAGTACCTTCGGCAGCACGGTGGCGCAGTGGTTAGTGCTGCTGCCTCACAGCGCCGAGGACCCAGGCTCGATCCCGGCCCTGGGTCACTGTCCATGTCGAGTTTCCACATTCTCCCTGTGTCTGCGTGGGTCTCACCCCCCACAACTCAAAGACGTGCAGAGTAGGTGAATTAGCCATGCTAAAGTGCCCCTTAATTGGAAAAAAAATAATTGGGTACTCTAAATTTATTTAAAAATCAAGGCAACAAGACCTCAAATGGTAATCGCGAAAACTGAAATAGTCCCTTGTGCTTATTAATGATGATAGATTCTCTGGAAGCAGCATCCAGTTCCAGTTGCTGATACACATGACTCATGTCTAACTTGGTGTATGTTAGACCCCCAGCCCACTTCGTATATAGGTCCTCTATTTTGGGGGTGGGTTTCTGTCTAATTTCACCACCTGGTTTACCATCAACTTGTAGTCTCTGGATGCAAATGGTCTTGTCAGCTTTGACTAGAGGTACAATGGGTTCTACCCATTCTGCAAATTGTACGGGCTTGATGAAATGAAATGAAATGAAAATCACTTATTGTCACGAGTAGGCTTCAATGAAGTTACTGTGAAAAGCCCCTAGTCGCCACATTCCGGCGCCTGTTCGGGGAGGCTGATACGAGATGCCCAAATCCTCTAATTGCTTCAACTTGGTCTCCACTTTTTTATGCAACAAGCAAGGCACAGGTCTGGTCCTATAGAACCTCGGTATGGCTTCAGGATCTACATGAACCTTGGCTTTTAACCCTTTGATTTTACCAATTCCTCCTGGAATGCCTCTTGGTATTTCCTTAGGATTTCTCCATCTATCTTCAAAACTTCCAACCAGTCTAACTTGATCTCTTGGAGCCAATCACACCCCACCAAACTTGATCCCTGGTCTGAAATTATGATTAATGGGAGCTGGGAAGATTGCTGCCTATAACTCACATAGATCGTTGTCCCCACGACCTTGATAGCCTCACCTGTATATGTGGCCAGCCTGGCTACAGTGTTCTTTAATCTCAGGGGTTGAGAGGTATCAGTAAGATTGTTCTCCAATTCCTGTGGCGGAGGCTCCAATGTTTACCTCCATCTTGGGTGGACAACCATTGACCATTAGCCCCATTGTATTTGGTGCTAATCTTCCCACCTTTGTGCTATTCAATCTAAAGATATTTGGTCAGTTTTATGAGTTACCTTCAATGCTGTGCACTGGAGCCAGATTGCTGACCCTGCTTTCACTTGGCAAGTCCTGCGTATTCCTGCACTTGTGCCTCTAGTGCCCTTTCCTACCACAGGCAAAACACACGGCTTCTTTGAATTGGTACTTCACCTGGGAGTGACTTCCCACAAATCCATAGCACTCTTCACTACTCCTTGGCTGCTGACTGAATCTTTTATATCTCTGCAATCTCTTACTTTCTGCATTTCCCTGCTCATTAAACCCCGTGCCCTCAATCTTGAACCTGCCGCTAATAGCTTCTTTCCAGACCTGGTGGACTTCGCCACCCTACATACTTTGAAGCTCCGGAGAGCCTTTTTCTGCACTCTCGTCCCTGCCTGTCTGCCCCACCCATCACTCATAACCCCCACCGACTGCTGAGGACTCCGGATGCGCAGCTGAAGGCTATCACTAATTGGGAATTGGCAATCGTGGTTAAGTGAGCACTTGCCACACACCAAGTTGGTTCCCGTGGGTAAGCGCACCATGTAGCACGTGGAAGTCATTGCCGTGCATTCCAATCGCACCTTGATGCCTAAACACCGTGGGAGTCAACACCACACACACAGCAGCCAACATCCGAACACCCAGGGGATGGGACACAGCTCCCGGAGTGTGACCACGGCCGGAGGGTGGGTGGGTGCCAGGGAGAGGAGAGGTTGTCTGGGGAGACAAGCAAAGGGTCCGGGCGTCAGCCCGCATTGCGTAAGAAAGTGACAGAGGCATCATAATGTTTGTGCAAAGAGTTGTTTAATGTGCTGTACAATACCCCATTTCCAATAGTACCGCTCCGCAACCGCCCCGGCCCCTAATCCCACCCCCTACCTAACCCCCCACCCCAACCCCAGTGCCCTCAGGGATGCTCACTGTGCTTTGCCCTCCTACCTCTACCATTAGGCCTTGGTGTTTCCCAAGGTTGGGGAGCACTTGGAGCTTTGGGGAGTGGATGCTCCCTTGGGTGGCTGGTAGGTGGTGGTGTCTATCACTTGTGCTGCCCGGTGTAGGTCATTGACCTTCTCCCTGCACTGGAGACAAGTCCTCTTGGTCATACTGTTGTAACTAACGGCTGCTGCCACCTCATTCCAGGCAGCACTGGCTGCCTTGAGGCTCACCCTGAGGGGCCCCCGGGGGAACAGGACAGCCTTCTCAGCCTCCACCGTGTCCAGAGAGTCTCTCCAGGTCAGCGTCCCCCAATCTTGGGGCTGGTCTCCTCTGCGCCATGATTGCGAGCTGGCTGGGGCTGGCTGAGCAAGTGCAGCTTAAGTGCTGCCTGGCCTTGTTAGCGGGGGTTGGGGGGGTGGATTTTGTTGCCGGTTTCGCTTGGCTGAGCACCGGGAAATTCGCAGCAATTCCTACTCACTACAATACTTGGAAATGTTGCCGGAGAATCGCACCCAATGTGTCGGTGGAAATGTTTCATTTCTTCTGGGATACTTTGAGGACACTCCTAATGCACTTCAATGGAGTTGGTTTTGAGTGATTAACACTTTGATGCTGGGCTCTCTCACAGAAATTAACTTTGGTCGTAAGAATAGAAAAGCAAAGTATTTTTATAAGGTGCAAGACTTGTAAATGTTGATGTTCAGAAAAATGTTCAATTCCTTCACATTGATGATTTTCACAGGGATCGCAACAAGAAAACTAGATTAGTTAATACTGAGCTGAAGAATTAGTGTGGACAAGAGCTGATTCACCACAGAACTCTGTTAGGGAGGAAAAATGCAATTGGCAAGGATTACAGCTGAGTTCAGCTAGGATCCAGGTCATGGGAGAGGTGGACCTAAGGTGCTGAAAGTGTAGCCATCTAAGATGGCCACCTGCAAAGGACCATGGGAATTATGGCCAACCCAGGACTCAGACAGATACACAGCCCATGTGTACCTAAAACACAGTTAACCAGACCTGATCGAAACCCCCGCCCGTTTGCATTTTAATGGCCCATTTTCCCAGGACAATAGAATTCCAATCAAGCATCCGGTACAGCCACAGACTGATCGACGCCACTCCCCTTACTCAGAAAGCACAACTGCCAAGGTCAACGACCGCTAAGGACCCGCCCAGCCACCAAGGCACCCGCCCCTTTATTGGCCGAAATCGAAGAGAGTGATCTGAGCCCTGTCGAACTATTGGGTCCAAGGTTAAGGACCGCCCCAAAGAGCGCGAAATCCCAGAGGGATAAAAGAGAGCACAGCCATCTGCTCTGTCTCTTTTGGATCCGGCCTGTGCCAGCCCAATTGCAGCAGGAACAGCCAGCTAAGTTCAAGACCAACGATCGCTACATGACGGATGAGCCCAGCAGAGACAGAGCCACTTTCTTCGAACCAGCTGAGTGAAATCCAGATAAAGGCCTTTATCCATTTGCACAGTGCTGGTCGCCCTGAAGTTAAGTGTAGGTTATTGTAGCTGATTGGTGCAGTTTAACTCGTAGTAGATATTGTGTTTGTATGTTGAGATAACTCTTGTGTATGTAAATAAACCATCTTTTGAACTAACTAACTAGTTGTGTGGACATTTGATCGATATAAGGGAAGGTTTGTGGTTCACCAAGATAAATAGAAATACCCACAGTATTGGCGACGCTGTTGGGACAAAATAAGCAGGCAACAAAAGAACTTTGAATCATCCTCTGTTTAATCAGAGATAAAAGTACCAATAAAATGACTGAAGGATAAGAAGCAGAGATGGAAGCAAAGTGCAGATCACCAACAGTGTTAAAAGTCATTTAACTACTTCAGGTTTAACGACTGGGAATATCTATCAGGTAATACATTCAATACATACGAAGGGTAAACTAGCTGTCAGGTAAAATATTAAACATGTACGGAGGGTAAAATAGCCGTCAGGTAAAATATTAAACATGTACGCAGAGAAAATAGCCGGCAGGTAAAATATTAAACATGTACGCAGGGAAAATAGCCGGCAGGTAAAATATTAAACATGTACGCAGGGAAAATAGCCGTCAGATCAAATATAAAACATGTACGCAGGGTAAAATAGCCGTCAGGTAAAATATTAAACATGTACGCAGGGAAAATAGCCATCAGGTAAAATATTAAACATGTACGCAGGATAAAATAGCCGTCAGGTAAAATAGTAAACATGTACGCAGGATAAAATAGCCGTCAGGTAAAATAGTAAACATGTACGCAGGATAAAATAGCCGTCAGGTAAAATATTAAACATGTACGCAGGGAAAATAGCCGTCAGGTAAAATAGTAAACATGTACGCAGGATAAAATAGCCGTCAGGTAAAATAGTAAACATGTACGCAGGATAAAATAGCCGTCAGGTAAAATATTAAACATGTACGCAGGGAAAATAGCCGTCAGGTAAAATATAAAACATGTACGCAGGGTAAAATAGCCGTCAGGTAAAATATTAAACATGTACGCAGAGAAAGTAGCCGTCAGGTAAAATATTAAACATGTACAGAGGGTAAAATAGCCGTCAGGTAAAATATAAAACATGTACGCAGGGTAAAATAGCCGTCAGGTAAAATATTAAACATGTACGCAGGGTAAAATAGCCGTCAGGTAAAATATAAAACATGTACACAGGGAAAATAGCCGTCAGGTAAAATATAAAACATGTACACAGGGAAAATAGCCGTCAGGTAAAATATTAAACATGTACGCAGGATAAAATAGCTGTCAGGTAAAATATAAAACATGTACGCAGGATAAAATAGCCGTCAGGTAAAATATTAAACATGTACGCAGGATAAAATAGCTGTCAGGTAAAATATAAAATATGTACGCAGGATAAAATAGCCGTCAGGTAAAATATTAAACATGTACGCAGGGAAAATAGCCGTCAGGTAAAATATTAAACATGTACACAGGGAAAATAGCCGTCAGGTAAAATATTAAACATGTACGCAGGGAAAATAGCTGTCAGGTAAAATATTAAACATGTACGCAGAGAAAATAGCCGGCAGGTAAAATATTAAACATGTACGCAGGGTAAAATAGCTGTCAGGTAAAATATTAAACATGTACACAGGTAAAATAGCCGTCAGGTAAAATATTAAACATGTACACAGGATAAAATAGCTGTCAGGTAAAATATTAAACATGTACGCAGAGAAAGTAGCCGTCAGGTAAAATATTAAACATGTACGCAGGTAAAATAGCTGTCAGGTAAAATATAAAACATGTACTCAGGATAAAATAGCCGTCAGGTAAAATATTAAACATGTACGCAGGATAAAATAGCCGTCAGGTAAAATATTAAACATGTACGCAGGGAAAATAGCCGTCAGGTAAAATATAAAACATGTACTCAGGATAAAATAGCCGTCAGGTAAAATATTAAACATGTACGCAGGGAAAATAGCCGTCAGGTAAAATATTAAACATGTACGCAGGGAAAATAGCCGTCAGGTAAAATATTAAACATGTACGCAGGGAAAATAGCCGTCAGGTAAAATATTAAACATGTACGCAGGATAAAATAGCCGTCAGGTAAAATATTAAACCTGTACACAGGGAAAATAGCCGTCAGGTAAAATATTAAACATGTACGCAGGATAAAATAACCGTCAGGTAAAATATAAAACATGTACGCAGTGGAAAATAGCCGTCAGGTAAAATATTAAACATGTACGCAGGGAAAATAGCCGGCAGGTAAAATATAAAACATGTACGCAGGGGAAAATAGCCGTCAGGTAAAATATTAAACATGTACGCAGGATAAAATAGCCGTCAGGTAAAATATTAAACATGTACGCAGGATAAAATAGCTGTCAGGTAAAATATAAAACATGTACGCAGGATAAAATAGCCGTCAGATAAAATATTAAACATGTACGCAGGGAAAATAGCCGTCAGGTAAAATATTAAACATGTACACAGGGAAAATAGCCGTCAGGTAAAATATTAAACATGTACGCAGGGTAAAATAGCTGTCAGGTAAAATATTAAACATGTACGCAGAGAAAACAGCCGGCAGGTAAAATACTAAACATGTACGCAGGGTAAAATAGCCGTCAGATAAAATATTAAACATGTATGCAGGTAAAATAGCTGTCAGGTAAAATATAAAACATGTACTCAGGATAAAATAGCTGTCAGGTAAAATATAAAACATGTACTCAGGATAAAATAGCCGTCAGGTAAAATATTAAACATGTACGCAGGATAAAATAGCTGTCAGGTAAAATATTAAACATGTACGCAGGGAAAATAGCCGTCAGGTAAAATATAAAACATGTCCTCAGGATAAAATAGCCGTCAGGTAAAATATTAAACATGTACTCAGGGTAAAATAGCCGTTAGGTAAAATATTAAACATGTACGTCAGGTAAAATATTAAACATGTACGCAGGTAAAATAGCTGTCAGGTAAAATATAAAACATGTACTCAGGATAAAATAGCCGTCAGGTAAAATATTAAACATGTACGCAGGATAAAATAGCCGTCAGGTAAAATATTAAACATGTACGCAGGGAAAATAGCCGTCAGGTAAAATATAAAACATGTACTCAGGATAAAATAGCCGTCAGGTAAAATATTAAACATGTACGCAGGGAAAATAGCCGTCAGGTAAAATATTAAACATGTACGCAGGGAAAATAGCCGTCAGGTAAAATATTAAACATGTACGCAGGGAAAATAGCCGTCAGGTAAAATATTAAACATGTACGCAGGATAAAATAGCCGTCAGGTAAAATATTAAACATGTACACAGGGAAAATAGCCGTCAGGTAAAATATTAAACATGTACGCAGGATAAAATAACCGTCAGGTAAAATATAAAACATGTACGCAGGGGAAAATAGCCGTCAGGTAAAATATTAAACATGTACGCAGGGAAAATAGCCGGCAGGTAAAATATAAAACATGTACGCAGGGGAAAATAGCCGTCAGGTAAAATATTAAACATGTACGCAGGATAAAATAGCCGTCAGGTAAAATATTAAACATGTACGCAGGATAGAATAGCTGTCAGGTAAAATATAAAACATGTACGCAGGATAAAATAGCCGTCAGGTAAAATATTAAACATGTACGCAGGGAAAATAGCCGTCAGGTAAAATATTAAACATGTACACAGGGAAAATAGCCGTCAGGTAAAATATTAAACATGTACGCAGGGTAAAATAGCTGTCAGGTAAAATATTAAACATGTACGCAGAGAAAACAGCCGGCAGGTAAAATACTAAACATGTACGCAGGGTAAAATAGCCGTCAGATAAAATATTAAACATGTATGCAGGTAAAATAGCTGTCAGGTAAAATATAAAACATGTACTCAGGATAAAATAGCTGTCAGGTAAAATATAAAACATGTACTCAGGATAAAATAGCCGTCAGGTAAAATATTCAACATGTACGCAGGATAAAATAGCTGTCAGGTAAAATATTAAACATGTACGCAGGGAAAATAGCCGTCAGGTAAAATATAAAACATGTCCTCAGGATAAAATAGCCGTCAGGTAAAATATTAAACATGTACTCAGGGTAAAATAGCCGTTAGGTAAAATATTAAACATGTACGTCAGGTAAAATATTAAACATGTACGCAGGGAAAATAGCCGTCAGGTCAAATATTTAACATGTACGGAGGGCAAAATAGCCGTCAGGGCAAATATTAAACATGTACACAGGATAAAATAACAATCAGGTCAAATATTAAACATGTACACAGGATAAAATAACAATCAGGTTAAATATTAAACATGTACACAGGATAAAATAACAATCAGGTAAAATATTAAACATGTTCGCAGGGTAAAATAGCCGTCAGGTAAAATATTAAACATGTACACAGGGTAAATACCCATCTGGTAAAATATTAAACATGTACACAGGGTAAATACTCATCTGGTAAAATATTAGACATGTACGGAGGGCAAAATAGCCGTCAGGTCAAATATTAAACATGTACACAGGATATAATAGCCGTCAGGTAAAATATTAAACATGTACGCAGGATAAAATACCCATCTGGTAAAATATTAAACATGTACGCAGGGAAAATAGCCGTCAGGTAAAATATTAAACATGTACGCAGGGTAAAATACCCATCTGGTAAAATATTAAACATGTACGCAGGGTAAAATAGCCGTCAGGTCAAATATTAAACATGTACGCAGGGTAAAATAGCCGTCAGGTCAAATATTAAACATGTACGCAGGGTAAAATAGTCGTCAGGTAAAATATAAAACATGTACGCAGGATAAAATAGCCGTCAGGTAAAATATTAAACATGTACAGAGTGTAAATACCCGTCTCGTAAAATATTAAACATTACACAGGGTAATATAATATTGTGCATATTTACTGGGTACAGTATTGGGTTTATTTGCTGGGTATAGTCCTGGATATATTCACTAGATATAGTATTGGGTATATTCTTTGGGTATAATATTGGCTAAATTCACTGGGTATAGTATTGGGTATATATACTGGGTATTGTATTGGGTATATTTACTGGGATAGTATTGGGTATATTTACTGGGTATAGTATTGGGTATCGTTTTGGGCATATTTACTGGGATAGTATTGGGAATATTTACTGGGTATTCTATTGGGTATATTTACTGAGTATAGTATTGGGTATATTTACTGGATATAGTATTGGGCATAGTATTGGGTATATTTACTGTGTATTGTATTGGGTATATTTACTGGATATAGTATTGGGTATATTTACTGAGTATAGTATTGGGTATATTTACTGAGTATAGTATTGGGTATATTTACTGGGTATAGTATTGGGTATATTTACTGAGTATAGTATTGGGTATATTTACTGGATATAGTATTGGGCAGAGTATTGGGTATATTTACTGGGTATAGTATTGGGTATATTTACTGGGTATAGTATTGGGTATATTTACTGGATCTAGTATTGGGCATAGTATTGGGTATATTTACTGTGTATAGTATTGGGTATATATATATATATATACTGGATATAGTGTTGGGCATAGTATTGGGTATATTTACTGTGTATAGTATTGGGTATATTTACTGGATATAGTATTGGGTATATTTACTGGATATAGTATTGGGTATATTTACTGTGTATAGTATTGGGTATATTTACTGGATATAGTATTGGGTATATTTACTGTGTATCGTAATGGATATATTGATTAGATATAGTGTTGGGTATACTTACTGGGTATAGTATTAAGTATATTCACTGGGTATAATATTGGGTATATTTACTATGTATTGTATTGTGTATATCTACTGGGTATAGTAATAATAATAATCTTTATTAGGTAACAAGTAGGCTTACATTAACACTGCAATGTAGTTACTGTGAAAATCCCCTAGTCGTCACACTCCAGCGCCTGTTCGGGTACACTTGAGGGACAATTCAGAATTTCCAATTCACCTCACAAGCACGTCTTTTGAGACTTGTGGGAGGAAACTGCAGCACCTGGAGGAAACCCACGCAGACAATGGGAGAATGTGCAGATTCCGCACAGACAGTGACCCAAGCCAGGAATCGAGCCTAACTCTCTGGAGCTGTGAAGCAACAGTGCTAACCATTGTGCTACCGTGCTGCCCTATATTGGGTACAATCACTGGATGTAGTATTGGGTATTTTCCGTGGGTATAGTATTGAGTATATTCACTGGGTATAATATTGGATCTATTCATGGGGTACAATATTGGGTATATAAATTGTGTATAGTATTGGGAATATTTACTGGGGTTCAATATTCGTTATATTCACTGGGTATAGTATTGGGTATGTTCACTGGATATAGTAATCAGTATATCTACTGGGTATAGTAAATGTTGGGTATATTCATGGAGTATAATATTCCGTATATTTATTGGGTATAGTATTGGGTATTGTATCGGGTATATTCATTGGCTGTAGTATTGGATATATTTACAGGGTATAGTATTGGGTTTATTCATTGGGTATGTTATTGGGTATATTGACTGGTTACAGTATTGGGTATATTCATTGGTATAATATTGGTTATATTAATTGGGTACAGTATTGGGTATATTTAATGGGTATAGCGTACAGTATTGGGTATATTCACTGGGTATAGTATTGGTAATATTTGCTGGGTCCAGTATTGGGTATATTGGGTATAGCATTGGGTATATTCATTGGGTATACTATTGGGTATATTCATTGGGTATTGTATTGGGTATATCGACTGGGTATAGTGCTGGGAATATTCATTGAGTATAGTATTGGGTACATTTACTGGGTACATTATTGGGTATTATATTGGGCATATTTACTGGGTATAGTATTGGGTATTGTTTTGGGCATATTTACTGGGTATAATATTGGGTATATTTACTGGATATAGCATTGGGTATATTCATTGGGTATTGTATTGAGTATATTTACTGGGTGTTATGTTCTGTGTTACGGCCGTAGGGCAGATGCACACAGAATATCTAATTCTTTCACTAGCAAGATTAGTTATTAACAAGATCAATACATGGAAAGATAATTAATGAAGTATAATACAAATGGCAAGTGATAATTGAATTCCGCTGGAGCTATTTTTAATTCAACTGTCCTCTATCACTACTCACTACCAACTGCCTGAACCCTCCAGTCACATGGTGGATCTCTATCACCACCTGCTGGTCAGAGGTCCTACCTACAACTGTATACATTAATAGATCACGAAATACATTGATGTGTACATGCATATCACCAGCATCCCCCTTCCTTTGGAACTGTTATCATTTAAAAATATAAATACTTCACAAAACATGATATGCACGATAACTTTAAAAATGTACACAGCTCACTACAAGTCCAGTCTGTCTTACGACGTAATCTTGGTGATCTCCTGAGCACTGGCTGAGTAGGGATCGTGTTCCACCTTCATTTCTTGTTGGTGGTCCTATTTGTTCTATATTTATTACAGCAGACGTTTCTCTAATTGCTGGCTCTGATGTGTGGGCTGTGTCCTCTTCAAGTGTTTTGGGATTGGTAACCAACTCTTCTGTTGGACTCAAAACAAAGGGATGTTGAACTTTTAACAACGCTCTTCGGTTTCTTCGCAAGACTGATCCATCCTCAGAGCTGACGATAAACGAATGTGGACCTGCCTGTTGCAGTACCTTTGCAAGCCTTACCCATCCGTTTCCATTGGCATCCTCCAATCTAACAGTGACACCTGGATGCAGTGGCTGGAGCTTCCTTGCAATCTATCAGAAAAGCATTGCTGCCTTCTTTTTTGAAGAATCAGTTTTCGCTCCAGTCCTCGATCCACAGGATGAGTTGCAAAGGACAACATGGCTGTTCGTAGCTGTCTGTTCCATCAGCAGCTGTGCTGGTGACAGCACATTGGCAAGCGACGCCGAGCGATAGCTTAAAAGTGCCAGATACATGTCTTTCTGGCTGTCAATGGCTTTTTTTAGCAGCTGTTTGACAATGTGCATGCCTTTTACTGCTTTCCCATTTGCCTGGGGATATAAGGGACTTTTATTCTTAGAATTTACAGTGCAGAAGGAGCCCCATCTAAGCCCACACCTCCCCGTAACCCCATCTAACCTTTTTGGACACTTAAGGGCAATTTAGCATGGCCAATCCACCGACCCTGCACATATTTGGACTGTGGGAGGAAACCGGAGCACCCGGAGGAAACCCACGCAGACACGGGGAGAACATGCAGACTCCGCACAGACAGTGACCCAAGCCAGGAATCGTACCTGGGACACTGGAGCTGTGAAGCAACTGTGCTAACCACTGTGCTACCGTGCCACAGACTAACGTAATATGTGTGAAGTCATAATGATGAGCGAACTCAGTCCACTCATAGTTTTTGAAACAGGAACCGTTGTTGGTCATGACAGCAATTGGTAGACTTCCGGTTGCGGCTATGCAGAGCGAAGCCGCACATTCGGTATCTCCCGCTTGGAATGGATTTTGGGCTCTTTTCAGGGACCCCAATGGCATTTTTTTGACATTTCCTGGTGTGGGAAGAAGACTGCAACATTCCCCCGACAGTGTATGGCTTGGACCAGGAGCGGGGCGACTAAAAAAATGGTGGTGAAGCCAAAGAAAGTGCGAGGGAAGAAGAGCAAGATGGCAGCGGGCGGGGACCAGGTAGCGTGGGCGCAGGAGCAGCAGGAGGTTATCCAGCGCTGCTTCAGGGAGCTCAAGGCGGACCTGCTGGAGCCGATGAAGGCTTCTATTGATAAGCTGCTGGAGACCCAGACGGCCCAGGGGGTGGCGATCCACGAGGTCCGACAAAAGATCTCCGAGGACGAGATCTTGGGCCTAGCGGTAAAGGTGGAGGCGCACGAGGCGCTCCAGAAGAAATGGCAGGAACGGTTCGAGGAGATGGAGAATCGGTTGAGGCAGAAGAATCTGCTGATCCTTGGCTTCCCGGAGGGGCTGGAGGGGTCGGACGTGGGGGCCTATGAGGTCACCATGTTAAACTCGCTGATGGGAGCGGGGTCCTTCCAGGGGCCCTTGGAGCGGTGCTGGTGCGGTTTCATCGGTTCGCTGATCGGGAGTGCGTACTCAGGTGGGCCAAGAGAGAGAGGAGCAGCAGGTGGGAGAACACGGAAGTTCGAATATACCAGGACTGGAGCGCGGAGGTGGCGAAGAAGAGGGCCGGGTACAACCGGGCGAAGGCGGTGCTGCACAGGAAGCGGGTGAAGTTTGGCATGCTGTAGCCGGCGCGACTGTGGGTTACCTACAAGGACCGGCATCATTATTTTGAGTCCCCGGAGGAGGCGTGGGCCTTTGTCCAGGCCGGGAAGCTGGACACAAACTGAGGGTCGGGATGGGGGGTCGGGTGTGGGGACGGTTGGGGATTCTTGTTTATTTTTGGTTCGGTGTGGGTGGTTAGGATGGGTTGGGCACTGTTTTGGTTGGGTCTGTCGGGTGGGCTCTTGGAGGGGGGCAAGTAAACGTTTTTGGCTGGCCGGTAGGAGGGATGGGGCCCCGTGGGGGAGGGGGAGGGGGAGGGGGAGGCCCGAGTTGGGGGTGAGGGGACTGGGCCTGTAAAAGGAGCTGCGCCAGAGGAGGCGGGCCGGGCTGGTGGAAAGCGCGGGCTTTTTCCCGCGCTGAAGGCTGGGGTGTGGAAGCGCGGGCTTTTTCCCGCGCTTGGGATGGAAGGGGGAGGTGGAGAGCCTGCAGGTGGGTAATGGAGGGGGAGGGGAAGTCCCACAATGGGAGGAGTCGAAGGAGACGCGGGAGCGGCCGTGGTCAGCAGGAGTCAGCTGACTTGCTGGAGTGCAATGGGGGGAGCAATGCAGCTAGGAGGGGTCCTAGCCGGGGGGGGTGGAGGGGAACTGGGTTGCTGCTGGTATGGTCAAGGGGGAGCTGAAGCGAGAAGAGGGGGTTGGGACGGGGGTCTGCCGCCGTGGGGAACGGGCCGGGCGTGGGGCGCGGGTGTGTGGCTAGCCGTGGAGGGGTTCTGGCTAGTTGGCGGGGGAGGGGGGCGGGTAGCCCCCTGATCCGGCTGATAACCTGGAACGTAAGGGGACTGAACGGGCCGGTCAAGCGGGCCCGGGTGTTCGCGCACCTGAAGTGGCTGAAGGCGGATGTGGTTATGCTCCAGGAGACACACCTGAAGGTGGCAGGCCAGGTAAGATTGAGGAAGGGGTGGGTAGACCAGGTGTTTCATTCGGGGCTGGATGCCAAAAATCGGGGGGTGGCGATCTTGGTGGGAAAGAGGGTGTTGTTCGAGGCGTCGAGCATTGTGACAGACAATGGCGGCAGGTACGTAATGGTAAGTGGTAAGCTGCAAGGGGAGAGGGTGGTGCTGGTCAATGTGCATGCCCCGAACTGGGACGATGCAGGTTTTATGCGGCGCATGTTGGGTCGGATCCCTGACTTGGAAGTGGGTGGCCTGATAATGGGGGGGGGACTTTAACACAGTGTTGGATCCGACACTGGACCGTTCCATGTCTAGGACGGGTAGGAGGACGCGGCGGCTTAAGTGCTGAGGGGGTTTATGGACCAGGTGGGAGGGGTGGACCCTTGGAAATTTGCAAGGCGTGGGGCTAGGGAATTTTCAGTCTTCTCGCATGTTTATAACGCCTATTCCCGGATCGACTTTTTTGTTATAAGCAGGGCGCTGATTGCGAGAGTAGAGGATACCGAGTACTCGGCGATAGGCATTTCGGATCGCGCCCCGCATTGGGTAGACCTAGAGCTGGGGGAGGAGAGGGACCAGCGCCCGTTGTGGCAATTGGAGGTGGGGCTGTTGGCGGACGAGGAGGTGAGCGAGCGGGTCCGAGGAAGAGAGATACCTGGAGGCCAACGATAACGGGGAGGTCCAAGTGGAGATGGTCTGGGAGGCGCTGATGGCGGTGGTTAGTTGAGAGCTGATCTCCATTAGGGCCCACAAGGAGAGGAGAGAGCAGAGGGAGTGGGAGAGGCTGGTGGGGGAGATGGTGAGGGTAGACTGGAGGTATGTGGAGGTGCCGGAGGAGGGACTGTTGAGGGAGAGGCGTAGTCTCCAGGCCGAATTTGACCTGTTGGCCACCAGGAAGGCGGAAGCGCAGTGGAGGAAGGCCCAGGGGGCGATTTACGAATATGGGGAAAAGGCAAGTAGGATGCTGGCGCATCAGTTTCGGAAGCGGGACGCAGCTAGGGAGATCGGGGGAGTTAAGGATAGGGGCGGGAGTGTGGTGCGGAGTGGGGTTGGCATCAATGGGGTCTTCAGGGACTTTTATGAGGAACTGTATCGGTCCGAGCCCCCACTGGATGAGGGAGGGATGGGCCGCTTTCTGGACCAACTGAGGTTCCCGAAGGTGGAGTAGGGACTGGTGGCGGGATTAGGGGCCCCCGATTGGGCTGGAGGAGCTGGCCAAAGGAATAGGGAGTATGCAGGCGGGGAAGGCATCGGGGCCGGACGGTTTCCCGGTCGAATTTTACAAGAGATATGTGGACCTGTTGGGCCCGTTGCTGTAGGGGGACGATGTCCTGGGCACTGATCTCCTTGATCCTGAAGCGGGACAAGAATCCCCTGCAGTGTGGGTCTTACAGGCCGATTTTGTTGTTAAATGTAGATGCCAAGGTGCTGGTGAAGGTCTTAGCCACGAGAATTGAGGATTGGGTGCCGCAGGTCATCCACGATGACCAGACGGGGTTCGTGAAGGGGAGGCAGTTGAACGCGAATGTGCGGAGGCTCCTGAACGTTATTATGATGCCGGCGAGGGAGGGGGAGGCGGAGATAGTGGCGGCGATGGACACTGAGAAGGCCTTCGATAGAGTAGAGTGGGGGTACTTATGGGAGGTGCTGAAGAGGTTTGGGTTTGGGGAGGGGTTCGTCAGGTGGGTTAGGCTGTTGTACGAGGTCCTGATGGCGAGTGTGGCCACGAACACGAGGAGGTCTGAGTACTTTCGGTTGCATCGAGGGTCGAGGCAGGGGTGTCCCCTGTGCCCCCTGCTCTTCGCACTGGCGATTGAACCCCTGGCTATGGCACTGAGGGAGTCGAGGAACTGGAGGGGGCAGGTGCGGGGTGGGGAGGAGCATAGGGTGTCGCTCTATGCGGACGACTTGCTGCTATATGTGGCGGACCCGGTGGGGGGAATGCCAGAGGTACTGAGGATCCTCAGGGAGTTCGGGGATTTCTCAGGGTACAAGCTCAACATGGGGAAGAGCGAGTTGTTTGTGATTCACCCAGGGGACCAGGAGAGGGGTATTGGCGAGCTCTCACTAAAAAGGGCGGAGAGGAGCTTCAGGTATTTGGGGGTCCAGGTGGCCAGGGGCTGGGGGCCCTGCGTAGACTTAATTTCACGAGGCTGGTGGAGCAAATGGAGGAGGAGTTTAAGAGGTGGGACGCGTTGCTGCTGTCCCTGGCGGGTAGGGTGCAGTCAGTCAAAATGACGGTGCTCCCAAGGTTTTTGTTCTTGTTCCAGAGCCTCCCATTCTTATCCCGAAGGCCTTCTTTAGGCGGGTCAACAGGAGCATAACGGGGTTTGTATGGGCGCGAGGGACTCCGAGGGTGAGAAGGGTGTTCCTGGAGCGGAGTAGGGATGGGGGGAGCTGGCGCTGCCCAACCTCTGCGGGTACTACTGGGCCGCCAATGCGGCGATGGTGCGCAAGTGGGTGATGGAGGGGGAGGGGCAGCATGGAAGAGGCTGGAGACGGCGACTTGTGAAGGTACGAGTCTGGAGGCGCTGGCAACGGCACCGCTGCCGCTCCCTCCAATGAGGTATACCACGAGCCCGGTGGTGGCGGCTACCCTCAACATTTGGGGGCAATGGAGGCGGCATAGGGGGGAAGTGGGGGCCTCGGTGTGGACCCCGATACGGGGGAACCACCGGTTTGTCCCAGGGAGAATAGATGGAGGGTTTTCAGGGTGTACGGGGCAGGGATAAGAAGGTTGGGGGACCTGTTTGTGGATGGGAAGTTTGCGAGCCTGGGTGAGCTGGAGGAGAAGTACGGGCTCCCCCCGGGAAGCACCTTTAGGTATCTACAGGTAAGGGCGTTTGCCAGGTGGCAAGTGGTGAAATTCCCGCTGCTGCCGCCACGCACGGTACAGGACAGGGTGCTCATGGGGGTTTGGGTTGGAGAGGGGAAGATCTCGGCAACATACCAGGTGATGCGGGAGCAGAAGGAGGCCTCAGTGGAGGAGCTGAAAAGTAAGTGGGAGGAGGAGTTGGGGGAGGAGATTGAGGAGGGGACGTGGGCAGATGCCCTAGGGATGGTGCGCGAGGCTCAGCCTCATACAGTTTAAGGTGCTGCACAGGGCACACATGACTGGGACAAGGATGAGCCGATTTTTTGGGGGTGAGGACAGGTGTGTTAGGTGCTCAGGGAGCCCAGCAAATCACACCCATATGTTCTGGGCATGCCCAGCGCTGGAGGAATTTTGGAAGGGCGTAGCGAGGACGGTGTTGAGGGTGGTAGGATCCAGGGTCAAACCGGGCTGGGGGCTCACAATATTTGGGGTTGCAGAGGACCCGGGAGTGCAGGAGGCGAAAGAGGCCGGTATTCTGGCCTTTGCGTCCCTGGTAGCCCGGCGAAGGATTCTTCTTCAGTGGAAAGATGCGAGGCCCCCAAGCGTGGAATCCTGGATCAACGATATGGCGGGGTTTATTAAATTGGAGAGGGTGAAATTTGCCTTAAGGGGATCGGTGCAAGGGTTTTTCAGGCGGTGGAAACCGTTCTTTGTCTACCGTCCTGCCAGGAAGTCTATGGTCAGCAGCAGCAGCAGCAGCCCGGTGGGGGGGGGGGGCGGTTCTATTTTATTTTTGTTTGTCTATACTGGGGGATCTGTGGGGTGTATATATTTGCTATGTGTTTCGGTGGGTGTTAATTTATTATTTATGTATAGGGGGGAGGGGGCATTGGGTTGTTTTGTTTGGTATTTAATTCTATTGGGTTCCTTTTACATTTTGTTGGTGATGTTTTATTAAAACTTTAATTAAAAAAGTTTTTTTTTTAAATGACAGTAATTTGTATGCCATGCCAAACAGAAATCTCCTTAGAATGTTGGATAGCACACCGAGCAGTCGAGTTCACTAACTGTTCCACCGCTGGGTAATTTGAGAGGTAATCGATGATCAGAAGGTATTCTTTCCCATTGAAGTGAAACTGATCAATGCCCATCTTCTGCCAAGGAGCTATGATGACTTCACCAATGTGCATCGGCTCTTTGGTCTGTTTGCACTGGAACTTTTGGCAAGTGTCACAGTTGTCCACCGTAACTGCGATATCTTGGGTGATGCCTGGCCAATAAATAGTATCTCTGGCCCTGTGCTTGCATTTTCCAATGCCCAGGTGCCCTTCATGGAGCTTCTTGAGTATGTTCGGCCTGGATTAACAATCCTGTGCTATCGCAGTAGAAATCCATTTGCCTCACTCAACTCTGCCTGCACATTGTAGTAACCCGAGCAGGAGCCCTTTGGCCATCTCTCATGGAGATGCTTGATTACTTTCTGTAGGACTATTTCCTTGACTGTTTCTTCCTTTATTCGGCATGATTTCTCATCAGAGACTGGAATAGGCGCAGCAATGAGATTGACATGGACTTGCATGTCTTCATCAACCAGGTGTACCTCTTTGATGCCAGTGGCTCGGGGAAGCGTGTCAGCGGCAGTGAGGTGCTTGCCTGGTGGGTATATGAGGTCAAAATTGTAGCGTTGGATCCTCACTAACATTTTGCGTATGTCCCTATGCATAATAAAGACGAGTGGCTTGTGGTCAGTCTCCACGAGAAACGTCAGCAGACCATACGCATAATCCTGAAACTTTTCCAAACCATTGACTAACCCATGATATTCTTTTTCAATCTGCACATACCTGCTCTCCGTCTCTGACATTGCTCGGGATGCGCATGCCACAGAGAGCCAACTATCATCTGTAACCTGCTGCAGTACACCGCTCCCAAGCCATCCTTAGACACATCGGTTGAAATTTTGGTCTTTTGCGCCAGGTCAAAAGATGTTGGCACTGGCGCTGTAGTTAACGAGGTACACAATGCTTGCCACTCCTGCTCATGTCTGGGAGACAATTGAAACACTACGTCCTTTTTTATCGTAACTCGGAGGTAAGAGGCATTAGATGCCAGGTTGGGAATAAACTTGCCAACAAAGTTAATCATCCCCGGTATCCATAGGATGCCTTTCTTATCTGTAGGACGTGGCATCGTCAGAATAGCCTTTATTTTCTCGTTATGCGGCTGTACACCTTGCGCAGAGAGCCTGTCCCCCAAGAAGGTGATGCTGGCAACCCCAATTTGACATTTTGCTTTATTAAGCTTCAGACCATTTTTCTTTAACCTTTGTAAGACCCTGAGACGCCTTCTGTCATGCTCGTCGCATGTGATCCCCAGATTATAATGTAATTGACATAGACCCGTACGCCGGGTAACCCTTTGACTATGTGCTCCATGGCACGATGGAAGATCTCCGACGCAGAGAATATGTCGAATGGCATCCTCAGGAAACGATAGCGCCCAAAGGGTGTGTTAAACGTGCACAGCTTTGTGCTTGCTTTGTCCAGCTTGGGCTGGCAGAAGCCTTGTAATGCATCCAGCTTGCTGAAATATGTCACTCTAGCCATCTCGCAGGTTATCTCGTCCCTCTTCAGAATCGGGTAGTGCTCCCTCTTGACGTTAAGGTTCGGGGCTTTGGGGGTCCACGCATATCCGTAGGTCATTGTTCCACTTTATGAAACACATCATAGAGTTAACCCAGTCTGTAGGCTCCTCTATGTGTCTGATGACTCCTAGAGCCGTCATTCTGTCCAACTCGGCTTTCAGTTTGTCCTTCATGGAGCAGGTACACGGCTCGGCGTGTGTACAACCGGCTTCACATTCTCGTCAACTGGATGCGATACTTGAACGGCAGAGTGACAGAGCTTTAAATACCTCCGGAAAGTTTGTTACAATAGTTTCTACGGACGCTTGCTGACTGGCTGCATTCTACAGTATAGACTCACTTAATGAGCCTAAGCGCTTCACACGCTTCCCTTCCAATGAGTGATTTGCGCTCTATCTCCACAATGGAAAATGGAATCAAACACGTTTTGCCTGTAACACTTACTGCGAGCTCACATGCTCCCAACGTAGTGATTTGGTGACCATTATAATCATTCAGTAGCACTGACCGACGAACCATTTTTGGTTTAATCTTTAGCGCTTTTAACACTGACAAAGTAGAGTTGGCTCTGGTTCCCGTGTCGAGCTTATATTTGATTAGCATGCCATTTACCATCAATGGAATTGTCCATCTATCTTCTGTAGTATTCACAAATGCATCACTATGGCTGCAAGTGGTAAGGAAACATTTGCCATTTTGGCTGTTAGGACAACTCGTGTCCTCAGTTGAGATTACGTCCACAGTAGCAAGGTCGTTGATGCATATTTCACTAACTAGGTTAACTGGTCCTGTTTGGCGAACTGTTGGACGTGAGAGACATCGCCTAGCAAAGTGATTTGTTCTTCCACACTTGTAACACACCTTCCCAAGTGCAGGACACCGCCCTGGCAAATGTCGATTGCCACATTGCTGGCACAAAATGGCGGATGCGTCCGGCCACTCAAAATGGCCACCCGCACTGCGACCACATTTCTTTTTTAACTGCGCCACAGTGCTTATGGCGCTGGATCTTCTGCCACATTGGCGCCAAAATGTTTCAGATTGAGTGCGCTTATCTGCTGCGCAGCTAGCTCGCAGGCATGACAAAGATTAACAGTGTTTTCCAGTTGATACCAATCAATCCAGTCGAAACGGTAGTTAACAAGAACTGTGGTTTTAATCAGCTAGAATGTGCCCGCCAGTAGCTCCTCCCGCTTTAAGAGGCTGTCCTGGATCGATGGGTTATATACCATCTCAGAGGGGCGGAGCCACAGGCGGAGCCAACAACAACATCAACACAACAACAGTAACAGTGAGTAAATACAATACTATATACAACAGCTGTGAGTAAATACAATACTCTATACAACAGCCATACGTGGCTCACCACACCAGTTGAAGCTCATCTTCCCGTAATAGTCTCTCACGTACCTTATCATTTGATATCCAGAAGACGATCTGATCATGGATCATCGACAACATCAAAGTACTAAAGTTGCACAACTGCGCCTTCAACCACAATTCAGTTAGGAAATTATCGAACGATTCGCCCGTCGCCTGAGTGCGTGTGCAAAAGAGATAATGCTCAAATGTTAAATTTTTCTTTCGGGAGCAATAATGATCAAAGTATTTTATTACTTCATCAAAGCTCTTGCTTTCCCCTTTGCTGTTGAACACCAAGGTATTATGAATGTTTCATGCTTGAGGGCCTGCTACCATGAGCAGCAACACAATACGCCTCTCGTCAGGCTGTACCTGCAGGCCAAGGGCCGCAACATAGTATCTGAAATCTGAATTGCTGCTTAAAAACACGCCAATTCTCATCTACATTACCGAATGACTTGAAGCTGGTGGGGTGCCTTCAAACCTTCCATCTCTAACTTCACAGTCTGTCTTTGCGTTGAGTGCCAGTTGCCCGTGCTGCACCAGGTAGGCAGAAGAATTTTAGTTTTTCATTCTTCAGCCTGTTTCTTCCCATCTTCTCCATTGTTATCTTTGTTATGTTTGTTCAACACTCTCGATGTGTTATGTTCTGCGTTGTGGCCGTAATATAGATGCACACAGAACATCTAGTTCTTTGACTAGTAAAGTGACGCTCGATCAATAACTCCAGAAGCGAGATTGGAGACAATTGATGGCTTTATTACACTAGATGTTTCCACCAACAGCGCAGGTACAGAAGGCATCTGCTGGGGAGACACGGGCTCTTATACTCCGCCTTACTGGGCGGAACCAGCAGGCAGGCTTAACCAATGAAAACAGTACCTCTTGCACCAATGGTCTTACAGCATTACAGGGTACCGTAACACCTCTAATACCGACTACCACATTCACCCCCTGTTAAAAAAAGAGTCCGACGGGGGTGGTGGCCTCGCATTACACAGTGGTAGAGGTTAAGGTTATGGAGGTACCCGGTATACATTAGTACAGTGGTTTTGCCTCGTTACATCGCAACTATTTAGAACATTTATTTACAGTTCAGAATGAAGCAATTAGTCGATCAGGGGCCCTGGTCGTCCTCTGCGATCGCCGTAGCTTCGGTGGTGATGCAGGCTCCGGCTCGGGCATCTATGGCTCCGGGAGCGTGGCTTCGGCTTCTTCGACAGCTTCATCACCCCGAGACAGGACCGGTGGGAGGACCGATCCACCTGGGAAGGGGGCGGCTGTGGGGTGTGCCAGTGGGAGGGAGGGTCGGATTGGTGGTGGGGGCGTGTGTGGGGATCTAGCGGGCGCCAGGTCCCGTAGGAAGACCGTATCCTGTCGGCCGTCAGGGTATGCCATGTAGGCGTACTGAGGGTTAGCATGGAGGAGATGGACCCTCTCGACCAATGGGTCCGACTTGTGCGCCCGCACGTGTTTGCGGAGCAGGATGGGTCCAGGAGCTGCCAGCCAGGTTGGGACTGGGGTCCCGGAGGAAGACTTCCTAGGGAAGACAAGGAGACGTTTGTGAGGTGTTTGGTTGGTTGTGGTACACAGCAGTGTATGGATGGAGTGGAGGGCATCCGGGAGGACCTCCTGCCAGCGGGAGACTGGGAGATTCCTGGACCGTAGGGCCAGTAGGACGGTCTTCCAGACCGTTCCGTTCTCCCTCTCAACCAGTCTGTTTCCCCGGGGGTTGTAACTGGTCGTCCTGCTCGGGGCAATGCCCTTGCTGAGCAGGAATTGACTTGGTTCGGTGCTCATAAAGGAGGACCCCCTATGTGTGTAGGCAGGGAAACCGAACAGCGTAAAGATACTGTGGAGGGCTTTTATGACGGTGGCTGCGGTCATGGCAGGGAATGGCGAATGGGAACCAGGAGTACCCGTCAATCACATTCAGTGATTGTGGTCGGTGGAGGGGAGGGGCCCTTTGAAGTCCATACTGAGGCGTCCAAAGGGACGGGAAGCCTTTATCAGGTGCGCTTTCTCTGGCCTGTAGAAGTGCGGCTTGCACTCCGCGCAGATTTGACAGTTCCTGGTGGCTGTCCTGACCTCCTCGATGGAGTAGGGCAGGTTGCGGGTTTTAATGAAATGGAAGAATCGAGTGACCCCCCAGGTGGCAGCGGTCGTCGTGGAGGGCTCGGAGGCGGTCCACTTGTGCATTGGCACATGTGCTGCGGGATAGGGCATCAAGAGGCTCGTTTAGCTTCCCGGGACGATATAAGATCTCATAGGTGTGGGTGGAGAGTTCGATCCTCCACCGTAAGATCTTGTCGTTCTTTATCTTGCCCCGCTGTGCATTATCGAACGTGAAGGCCACCGACCGTTGGTCAGTGAGGAGAGTGAATCTCCTGCTGGCCAGGTAATGCCTCCAATGCCACACAGCTTCTACTATGGCCTGGGCCTCCTTTTCAACTGAGGAATGGCGGATTTCTGAAGCGTGGAGGGTGCGTGAGAAGAAGGCCACGGGTCTGCCTACATGGTTGAGGGTGGCTGCCAGAGCTACGTCGGAAGCGCCGCTCTCGACTTGGAAGGGGAGGGACTCGTCGATGGCGTGCATCGTGGCCTTTGCGATGTCCGCTTTGATGCGGCTGAAGGCCTGGCGGGCCTCTGTCGACAGGGGAAAAACCGTGGATTGGATTAGCGGGCGGGCCTTGTCCGCATAGTTGGGGACCCACTGGGCATAATAAGAGAAAATTCCCAGGCAGCGTTTCAGGGCCTTGGAGCAGTGAGGGAGGGGGAACTCCATGAGGGGGCGCATGCATTCAGGGTCTGGGCCTATAGCACCATCATGCATTACGTAGCCGAGGATGGCTAGACGGTCGGTGCTGAACACGCATTTATCCTTGTTATATGTGAGATTAAGGATTTTTGCGGTATGGAGGAATTTTCAGAGGTTGGTGTCGTGGTCCTGCTGGTCGTGGCCGCAGATGGTGACATTATCGAGGTACGGAAACGTGGCCCGCAAACCGTACTGGTCAACCATTCGGTCCATCTCTCGTTGGAAAACCGAGACTCCATCAGTGACACCGAAGGGAACCCTTAAGAAGTGGTAGAACCGCCCATCTGCTTCGAAAGCAGTGTATTTGCGGTCGCTAGGGCGGATAGGGAGCTGGTGGTAGGCGGACTTTAGATCTACCGTGGAAAAGACCTTGTAATGTCGATCCTGTTGACCAGATCGGATATGCGGGGGAGAGGGTACGTGTCAAGCTGCGTAAACCTGTTGATGGTCTGGCTATAATCGATGACCATCCTATGCTTCTCCCTGGTCTTTACAACCACTACTTGAGCTCTCCAGGGGCTGTTGCTAGCCTCAATGACATCTTCCCTCAGTAATCACTGGACCTCCGACCTGATATAGGTCCGGTGCTGGGCACTGTACCGTCTGCTCCTGGTGGCAACGGGTTTGCAATCCGGGATGAGGTTCGCAAAAAGGGAAGGCGGATGGACCTTGACGGTCATGAGGCTGCAGACAGTGAGGGGAGGGGGGGGGGTATAGGGCCGCCAAATTTATCGGTTAAGCTTTGGAGGTTGCATTGAAAATCTAACCCTAGGAGTGTGGCAGCGCAGAGGTGGGGAAGGACATAGAGCCGGTAATTTTTTAACTCCCTTCCCTGGACGCTATGCAGAACCCCTTGCTCTCTACCGAGTGAGACCAGGAGGCCAGGGAGATTTTTTGGTGAACTGGGTGAACGGGGAGAGAGCAGCGCCTTACCGTGTTGGGGTGTATGAACCTCTCCGTGCTCCCAGAGTCGATCAGATGGGATGTTTCATGCCCATTGATGAGCACGGTCATTGTTGCAGTCGAGAGTGTTCGGGGCCGAGACTGGTCCAGGGTCACCGAGGCTAGTCGTGGCAGAAGTTGGATGTTCTCCTTGAGCGGTGTGTGGTCATCCGAGTCGGTGTCCTGAGAGTCCAGCCAAGATGGCGGCGCCCACAGGTCGCACATGGCTGAGGGTGCACAAGATGGCGGCGCCAATCCATCACACGTGGTGTCCGAGAGACAAATGGCGGCGCCCGGAGGCCACACGTGGCCCTGAAGGAGGAAGATGGTGTCGCCCGCTGGCCGCACATGGCCCGTGGAGAGGGTTGTGGTGGCGGTCCCGATTCGCCTCCGGACACCGCAGCGACCGCCCGGACCTGGCATACCGCCACAAAGTGGCCCTTTTTGCCGAGGAGAGGGATGAGCGGGCCGGACAGCGCTGCCGGGGGTACTTGGCTTGCCCGCAAAAATAGCAGCGGGGCCCCCCGGGGTTGCCTGGCAGTCTCGCAGCACAAGCTTAATGGGGGATGCATCCGGGGGAGTTGGTCGCGGGGGGCTTCCATGCTGCCCAAGGGGCTGCCATGCGGTCGGGAACGTAAGCGCGGGCGTTTCGGGAGGCCACATCCAGGGAGCTAGCAAGGGCCCGTGCCTCCTTGAGGCCTAGTGTCTCTGTCTCCAGCAGTCGCTGGTGGATCTGGGAGGACAGCATACCTGCAACAAATGCGTCCCAGATCAAATGATCTGTGTGGTCGCTGGCTGAAACTTGCGGGCAGTTACAGTTCCTCCCCAACACCAGGAGCGCACGGTAGAACTCATCCAGCATTTCCTCAGGGATTTGTCGACTAGTAAATGTCGGGCGTAGACCTGGTTTACAGGGCGAATATAGTGTCCTTTCAGCAGATTCATTGCGGCCTGGAAATCGTCCGCGTCCTCGATGGGAGTGTAGATCTCTGGGCTCACCCTCGAGTGCAGAACTTGCATTTTCCGGTCCTCCATGGGTGTAATTGAGGCCCCCCTGAGATATCCATTGAAACACACCAGCCAGTGCTTGAAGGTTGCCGCTGAGTTTGCCGCATGGGGGCTGAGTTGCAGACACTCAGGCTTGATTCGGAGCTCCATTCTTTAAAATCTAGTGTAATAAATTGATGCTCGATCAATAACTCCAGAAGCGAGATTGAAGACAATTGAAGGCTTTATTATACTAGATGTTTCCTCCAGCAGGGCAGCTGCTGGGGAGACACGGGCTCTTATATTCCGCCTTACTGGGCGGAGCCAGCAGGCAGGCTTCACCAATGAAACAGTACTTCCTGCACCAATGATCTTACAGCATTACAGGATACCGTAATACCTCTCATACCGACTACCACAGTAAGATAATTAATTCACAAGAACAACGCGTGGAAAGATAACTAACAAACTAATGCAAACGGTAAGTGATAATTGAATTCTCCTGGAGCTACTTCTAATGCGACTGCCCTCTAGGACAACTCACTACCACCTGCTGGATCCCTCTCATGGTGGATCTCTATCATCACCTGCTGGTCGGAGGTCGTACTGACAACTATATACATTGATAGATCACTATATACATTGATGTGTACGTGTATTGTTTTCATAGAATTTACAGTGTAGGAGGCCATTCGGCCCATCGAGTCTGCATGGCTCTTGGAAAGAGCACCCTACTCAAGGTCAACACCTCCATCCTATCCCCATAACCCAGTAACCCCACCCAACACTAAGGGCAATTTTGGACACTAAGGGCAATTTATCGTGGCCAATCCACCTAACCTGCACATCTTTGGACTGTGGGAGGAAACCGGAGCACCTGGAGGAAACCCACGCACACACGGGGAGGATGTGCAGACTCCGCACAGACAGTGACCCAAGCCGGAATCGAACCTGGGACCCTGGAGCTGTGAAGCAATTGTGCTATCCACAAGGCTACCGTGCTGCCCTGAGGTATATCACCACAGTGGGTATAGTAGTGGGTATATTCATTAGGTATAGTATTGGGAATATTCATTGGGTCTTGTATTCAGTATATATACCTGTACTACCTACCCAGGCAGCAATCTGTCAGGAAACACTGAAAGTAACAAAGTTTGTTAAAGATGTTTGTTTTTTTTAAATGCCACCTGCTTTTATTTCTGGATGGTGTAACGTTCATACAGGAAACTCAGTATTAAAGACATGTTAGCTTGAGTTAAGGTCCTTTTAAGGGCAGCCACGGGTTAGCCGGTCCTGCAGGGCTGTGCCACAACCACAGAGCAATGCTGCCCATCCTACACTGTGCCCATCCTGCACTGTGCCACGTGTTGAGGCAAATCCTTTGTATTGCCGATCCACGGTCCTCTTCTGCCTGCTCAATTGCTCAGGCTCTCTGGTGACATCTTGCTTTTCTGCGTCTGTTCCAGTCGATTGAGGATGAACTGGCTGGTGTCGATGAAACGTTCCACACTGTTCACAAAGCAGGTTTCTGTTCTGCTGTCAAGCCGAGGGCCTGGTTTATCCATACATTTATCCCAGCAGAGCTCAGTCAGGCCATGAGCCAGCTGTTGGAATTTCTGCTTCTGACTCTCCACCTCAATGAATTGTTGCAAATGAGGATCCGCGGACAGAGCCTGAGCCTGGGACTCCATGTACAAGGTATTGAGGGGTCTGTGTCCGGGGAGGGGAACTCGCTCACTCCCGGAGGGGATTGGGGGTTCTCTGTGTCCCCTTAAAGATGGTTTTTAAAACAAAAAATTGTTAAAAGAATACAAGAGATGCCATTGGTTTTGGTCAAGCTTTTAGAGTTGATATTAAGCCTTATTTCTCCTCATTGTTGTAACATGTGATTTTTTTTTTTGTTGTCTAGATACTGAAGAGCTGGAATCTCTGGGTCGTCGTCTGCGTGAGCTTGGAGATGAGATAGATAAGGAGCTTTTGGATTCCTTCACAAACGATTTCCAGCAAATGGCAGCTCAGCACGCAGCTGATAAGGTAGCAGCATGTGGAGGAACTGTTGCATCAATCAGGTTAACACCTCCTCTGAAACAGCAGATCTCAGATTATGCTGCATGGTGACTCCGCTGAAATATATTCCTATTCAGCTAGTGTTAGACCTCGGGTAGTTTCATTTCCAACAATAAGTTGGAAAAATAAATTCCAAATTAACTGGTCACTTCGCACTGTAAATTCTATGGCCGGGATTCTCCCTTCCGGGGACTAAGTCCCCACGCCGGCGGGAAAACCATGCGCCAACGACTCCGGCGTCAACGGGCCCCCAAGGTGAGGAATTCTTCCCTGTCTCGGGGCTAGGTGGACGGCGGAGGGGTTGGCGCCGCTCCAGCCGGTGCTGAAGGAACTGCGCACAAAGGCCGTCGTGACCTTGTGTATGCACGGAACCGCCGCCGTGATTCCACGCATGCGCAGACCGGCCGTCGTATTTTGGTGCATGCGCAGGGGATTCTCTTCTCTGCGCCGGCCATGGCGGAGCCCTACAGGGGCCGGCGCGGAAGGAAGGAGTGCCCCCACGGCACAGGCCCCGATCGCGGGCCAGGCCACTGTGGGGGCCCCCGCAGGGTCAGATACCCCCCCCCCGAGGACCGCCCAGGCCGACTTACCTGCCAGGTCCCGCCGTGTGGGACCATGCGTAACACACGCTGGCGGGACTGGCCAAAACCGGACAGCCGCTTGGCCCAGCGGGGCCTGGAGAATCGCCGGGGGGGGCCATTGACAGAGTCCTGCCACCGCCCGAAAAACGGCACCGTAGAATACGGCAGCCGACAGCGGGGCGGGATTCGGGCCACCTCACGGGGATTCTCCGACCCGGCTGGGGTTCGGAGAATCCCGCCCTATGATTCTATGACTTACTAAGCTCATGGCTATTTTCTGAGAAGTTCCTGTGCACAAATGTCTCTTACTGAGAATGTATGAAAAATAGCTAATTGTCCATTAAGTGTTCGTGCAAAAGTCATAATAACAAGATAAAGGCCAGGGGCGGGATTCTCCGCTTCTGAGACTAAGTGCTGACGGCAACGGAGGATTCGTGGACTTTCACGACAGAAAAACTGGTGACACACCTGAACCGATTCCGCTAACATTGAGGGGCTAGCACCGGTGCCGAGTGGAACACAATCGAATCCAATGAAAAATGGTGCGGGATTCGCTGGGTCTGTGATCGACACTCAGGAGGCTTGACAAGCTGCAGCCACAAGTACACCTTACACTCCCCACACACACTCATCCCAGCCAACAAGTTGGCACTGGTTGTTCTGGAGCTCGCCCATACAGCTGATGGGTCGGCTGGGGCCAGAGGGCACCTCGGGGGGGGGGGGGGGGGGGGGTGCCCTGTGTGGCCCTATGTTCACATTGGGCTGTAAGTGGCGTGCACAGCTGCATGGCTGCCTTGCCAGCTGAGACAATGGTGTTCCGTGCCCGTCCACCCCACCCCCACAGTCCACCTCCTGGCCACCCCCCAGCCCCAGCAGAAGGTCCTGCCAGCGGCACAACTGTCAGCAAATTATGACGATGCGGACCACCTTCCGTACCCCCACTCTCTCCCTCAGCAGCCGCCACGACGGTTTCACCATTTTTTAAAGTACAAGTGAACCGCGCTGTCGGGAACTTGGCCCATTGGAGGCGGAGAATTGTGGAGGCCCGGGAGAATACCCACTAATGATATGCAAACGGAGTCTTCTGTACGTGCGTTATGGATCGCATTGACGCCGCTGTCAAGGTGATGGAGAATTAAGATTTGGTGTCAAATCGACGTCTGCCGTGATTTCAGCGTCAAAACCAATTCTCCACCTAATCACCTTTCCCGATTTTGCCGTTGGTTAACAGATAATCCCGCCCCAGTTCTCCAGTTGGTGTTGGTGTAGGCTCAGTGGTATAGTACTCTTGCCTCTGAATCAGAAGGCGCAGAGTTCAAGACCCACTCCGTGGGCTTTGACTATAATCCAAATAATGCTTGAGTGCAGTGCTGCACTGTCAGAGGGACTGACCGTGGGAAGCGACATTAAAATGGACACAACTTTCTCCGATGGTCTGCCACTCTCGACGGACTTACCCATGTTGAAATTGCAAAGCCTCTGTCTCGCCCAATTTCCTCGCTCAGGCTGGATGGAACAGGAGCAGCAAACAAAAGAGCGCCCCCCCCCCCAACCACCCCTGGCTACATTGGCGAGGAGTAACTGGGGTGCAGGGAAGAAGGAACACTTTTACAGCACTAGCTGCTGCAGGGGATGTGTTTAAAGGGAGACGGTAAATTTAAAAGCCATGTAGTTCAGACACTCGGGGAATCAGGGGAAGGGGGATAGGGAATGACTTGGGGGGGGGGGGGTTAACAGGAAAGGGGGTGGAGGGAGGGGGTGGGGAGACCGGGAGGTAGGCGGAGGGACTGGGAGACAGGCAGGGAGGGAGGGAGAGAGAGAGGGGATCAGGGAGGGTAGGGAGAAGACCAGGAGGGAGGTGTAGAGACAAGGAGAAATGGGCCGTAAGGGGGGGTGGCTTCATGCAATGAGGAGTTCGGTTAGACTTGATTTCGGAGAGGGATCGGGTCATGGGACTGGCGGGGGTATCAGTTGGACCAGGGATTTTCAGGAAGGGGCTTGGGTCGGGTCGTGCTGGGAGTGAGGGGGGGGTCGGATCCAGTCAGGAGGTAGGGCTGATTGGGTCAGGCCGGAGGGGGTGTGCAGGGGGGAGAGCGGTGGTGGTGGGAGGTTCGGTTTGAGCCAGCCCGGGGGGGGGGGGCTGGTGGTGGGAGGAAAGGGGGGGTGGATTTGGTGTGGTTTGGTCATGTCGGGGGGGGGGGGGGGGGGGGGGGGGGCGGTCCCCTGGGGAATCATGTTTGCGGGGTGTCCCATGCAAGCTGGGTTTGAATTTTTTTAATGGTTACTCTGGACTTAAAAGTCATTTTATTTTCCTCTAACTCTTTCAGAGTCACTGGGCGCGAATCTCCACTCCCACGCCGGTTGGGAGAACCGCCTGGGCTGCCAAAATTTCCCAGGCCGCCGGTCCGACGCCCTCTCGCGATTCTCCCGAGCGGCGGGAACAGGCCAGTCGAGTTTCGCGGGCCGCAGGCTGGAGAATCGCCGGAGACACCCAAAATGGCGATTCTCCGGCACCCCCGTGATTCTGAGGCCCGGATGGGCCGAGCAGCCAGGCCAAAACGGCGGGTGCCCCCCGGCGCCGTCCACACCTGGTTGCTGCAGTCGTGGGCGGTGCGTGAACGCTGGGGGAGCGGCCTGTGGGGGGGCGAGGGGGGATCCTGCACCTGGCTTCACCTGCAATGTGGGGTGGCCCGCGATCGGTGCCCACCGATCATCTGGCCATCCTCTCTGAAGGAGGACCTCCTTCCTTCCGCCGCCCCGCAAGATCCGTCCCCCATCTTCTTGCGGGGCGGATGTGGACAGGACGGCAACCACGCATGCGCGGATGACGTCCGTTATGCGGCGCCGGCCGCATCATCTAATCGGCGCCGCTTTTACACGGGCGACAAAGCCTCGCGCGGGTAGATGACGTGGCCCCGATACTGGCCCATTGTCAGGGCCTGAATCGTCGCGACCGGGGCCGTTCCGCGCCGTCGTGAACCTCGACGGCGTTCACGACGGCGCAGCCACTTCGGCGTGGGGGTGGAGAATCCCGCCCACTATCAGGGTAAAACTGACAGAACCATCTGAAGTTCACGATTTAAATCGCTTCTGTCAGCTGGCTCCCTGCCCAGCTCAGTTGTCCTGAGGAAGTTAGTACTCCTGGGCAATTCCCAGATAAACCATTATGTGGAAACCTCCGAGAGGGATTCCCCAGTGCATCATTGGGGCACCCCCTGATTGTGGCCCTGGGGAACCACAAAGTTATGGGCCTGTGTCTGTCACAGATAAATGTTAACAATACACTGGAACAATGTGGAGAAGGAAAAGGTGTTCCTCTGGGTATCCTGGTCGATATTTATCCCTCAAACAACAACACTGAAACAGTTTATATTAATGCTGTTATCCATGAACTATGTGCATTACCCGGATCAATGTATTTCTACATATTAAAAACATCAAGGGATATGGCGGTAGTGCAGGAAAATGGGGTTGAAGTAGAAGATTAGCCATGGCCTCAGTGAATGATGGAGTTCGTTCAAAGGGCTGGGTGGCTGGCTCCTCCTCCTATTCCTTATGCTCTTATACCCAAAGTGAATGTGCCCAAATGGGCCATGGACATTTTTCTAACACATATTCTTCTTATTCATTCGTCACTGATGTAAATATTAACCAATTTAATTTGTAATTAATCAAGTTAACTGTTCGATAAAGTTGTAGGAAATTGGAACCATGCACCCCATTCATTATAATACATCTATTGCTACAGGAAAATGAGAACTAACTCAGTATTGTGAGGATGGGTTCGCACTTATGACAAGTTAGCCCATTCTGCCTCTCGTCACTCTTAAAGGGACTGTTTTGGTGTAACACAGAGACACTCTGTTTGTACACGATAGCATGGCCTAGACATCCACCACACTTGGTGCCATGAACTCAGGCGGGAACCATGAAAAGGCAGGAACCCAGCTGCAATGTGACTCAACCATCACCAGCATTTCCGAAGGTATACCTTTCGCTCGCCTCTTCCAAGAGAAATTGGCTCTAGGGTGGGGAGAAGTGAACAGTGGGGTCTCCATAAGCTGGCCATCCCAGCTTTTCCAGCTAAATCACAATCAGCTGTAAGGACAGGAGGCCAGCAAACTATATGAGGTGTGCCAGCTCCCCCTACAAGTGGTGGGGGGGAGGGGGCTGTGGGCGGTGGGGTGGGGTGGGGGGGGAGATGTTCTGGGGGCAGGGGATCCAGGACAGGGAAGCGGAATTTCAGAAAACTCCGTGGTGAGGCCTCTCCCCTAACTTACATAAGGAGTCTATATGGGTACTGGATAGGAATGGAGAAGGCATGCAGGGAGTGAATGGAGCTAAAAGAGGAGAGGATAAGATTCTTGGGAGCACTATTTAAGTGACTTTTCCCCTCTCTTTCTCTCTCCCCCTCTCTGTTAAGGCTTATGAACTTTTTTCTAGGACGGTGAATCAAATTTGCCAAGAGAGGAACAATGAAGGGCTTTCTATTGAGCTGAATCTTCTGAAGACCACCGCTTCATTAGGATTGCAAGCCGTTAAGAGGACACCAACTCTATTTAAAGAGATTAAGGCAGCCATGGGGAGCTTCATCAATAAGGATCTGAAGAAAGATCTGACTGCTTCTGGAGGATATGTAAGTGATGAAAGAAGAAAGAGTTTGGAGAGAGTGATTGCTCTCCTTTTGTTACTGGGTTTGCTGGGCTCTTCCAAAGCCAACAACTGCTACCCTGGTTACCACCTCTATTGGATCTCCATATTGGAAGCTCTCCATTTCCAATGCGAAACACTGCTGTGGTAAAATCCATTCCTAGGCCTGCTGTCAGCCCTGCTTTCCACAACTCAGTAAATTGAATGGTCCCAGGACTGCAACTTTACATTATTCAGAAGGCCAGTTTCCCATTCGTGAGATCGTTTTGATGAGCTGAGCTCGTAAACCCCTCCCACAACTCCTTCTAAATTCCTGTCCATCAGCTCAGCAGCAACAATAGCACAAATTAACTCTCGCCGCTGTTGTCGGTTCCGAATCTGCTCGCCTACCTCAGTCATCTGTAACACTCTCTCCCACCTTGCCCAACTATATTTTCCTTGAACTGCCCCAGTTTCTTGGTCTATGTATCTCCATGTTCAGGATCTTCTAATGGTTTCCATTCTTCCAAACTATCGTAGTTGTGTTTTTTTTTGGACCTTTTGAATAAACATTGTTTCAGGAAAAAGGCTTGGGTAGGGCAATAAACACCATTTCCTATTAAACACAAAAAGGAAGAGGTCACCCAGTCCGATCCATGCTCTCCCTGCTTGTTGCTAAAGACAGCGGGTTGGAGGGTGATGGAGAGGAGGAATTATTCCCAGTAGAATATGAAGGTTTTGCTAGAGGAGGGGGGTCAACACCAATCTGTATCCACTACATAGCACTGACCAACAGTGTTGTGAATCAATTGGTAGAAATCGGCATAGACAGAGGGCTTTAAATAAAATATTTGTTGAGTGTACATGAACAGGAGTGTACATGAGTATGAGTATACATGAGCAGGAGTGAACATGAGTGGGAGTGTGCATGAGCAGGAATGTACATGAACAGGAGTGTACATGGACAGAAGTGTACATGAGCAGGAGTGTACTTGAGCAGCAGTATATATGAACATTAGAGTACATGGACATTAGTGTACATGAACAGGAGTGTACATGAGTAGAAGTGTACACGAGTAGAAGTGTACACGAGCAGGAGTGTACACGAGCAGGAGTGTACACGAGCAGGAGTGTACACGAGCAGGAGTGTACACGAGCAGGAGTGTACACGAGCAAGAGTGTACACGAGCAAGAGTGTACACGAGCAAGAGTGTACACGAGCAAGAGTGTACACGAGCAAGAGTGTACACGAGCAAGAGTGTACACGAGCAAGAGTGTACACGAGCAAGAGTGTACACGAGCAAGAGTGTACACGAGCAAGAGTGTACACGAGCAAGAGTGTACACGAGCAAGAGTGTACACGAGCAAGAGTGTACACGAGCAAGAGTGTACACGAGCAAGAGTGTACACGAGCAAGAGTGTACACGAGCAAGAGTGTACACGAGCAAGAGTGTACACGAGCAAGAGTGTACACGAGCAAGAGTGTACACGAGCAAGAGTGTACACGAGCAAGAGTGTACACGGACAGGCGTGTACACGGACAGGAATGTACACGGTCAGGAATGTACACGGTCAGGAATGTACACGAGCAGGAGTGTACACGAGCAGGAGTGTACATGAACAGGTCTGATCATGAGGAGTGTACATGAGCAGGAGTGTGCACGAGGAGTGTACGTGAACAGGAGTGTGCATGAGCAGGAGTGTGCAATAGCAGGAGTGTACATGAGCAGCAGTGTACTTGAGAAGGGATGTGCATGAGAGGAATTACACTTTGACTATTTGTAATGCAGACACTACACCAAAGAAACTAACTTTGAATCAGGGACGAGGACTCACCATAATTAACGTAAGCAGATTCACAGTAATGACAAAAATCTAGGCAGTGTAGAGTAACAAATCCCAGGAATGGATGGTTTCCATCCCAGGGTTGTAGAGGAAAGGATTATACATGGGGAAGAAGCGTACATTGGGAAGGAGTGTACATGGGGAAGGAGTGTACATGGGGAAGGAGTGTACATGGGGAAGGAGTGTACATGGGGAAGGAGTGTACATGGGGAAGGAGTGTACATGAGAAGCCAGTGAGTAATCTTTCAGTTTATTCTTCTTTCCTTTTCTTTAGGCACAAGTGAAGATTTAATGAGAAGTTTCGGTACACTCCTGTACTGCACTCACTCGATAGCTTTCTATGAGCGCTGAGAGGATAACCAACAATAAATCAAGTGTTACTCAGAAAGGATGTGAAGTCACAGCTTGTACCTGGACACCATCATGCCAAGGTACACAGAGACTGTTCTGCCAGCCTGCAGTGTTTGCCAAGATTTGTGCTTACCTGCAATGAGCTGTCTTTTGGATCATACCTCTCTCCACTTACTCCAATGTGACTGACTGTTTCCGCAGAAACCAGGCGATATCCCAAAACCAGTTCTGAAGGCTGCCACTTTCCGCAGAACTTAAACACAACAAGGTCTGAAGAAGCTGGGGTCATGCACAAATTGTATTCATTGGGTTTATTCCACAATAACAGGAACATCACCAGTTATCCCACAGGCAGAGCTGTAAATACCTCAATCTTTGGTGTGTATGTTAGACATTTGTGGTGAGGCCTGGGGATTGAGTGACTGGATAAGTGTGCAGAAATGTGTCCGTGTGAGTGGGTGTGAGTTTTTGTCTGTGTGTGGGTGTGAGTTTATGGCTGTGTGAGTGGGTGTGAGTTTGGCATTTGCATATCATTAGTGGGCCTGACCTGGTATTCTCCGGGGCCTCCGCGATGCTCCGCCTTCAATAGACCAGGTTCCCGACAGCGTGGTTCATTTGTGCTTTCAAAAATCATGAAACCGGCATCGTGACTGATGAGGGGAAAGAGGGGGTACAGAAAGCATCCAACATCGTCATAGTTTACTGACAGTAGTGTTGCTGGCCGGGGGCTTCTGCCAGGGCAGGGGGGAGTAGCGGGAGGTGGCCAGGAGGTGGGCTGTGGGGTTGGGGTGGACGGGCACAGAACACCATTGCCTCAGCTGGAAAGGCAGCCATGCAGCTGTGCACTCCACTGACTGCCCGCTGTGAACTTAGGGCCATGGGTTGCAAAGGTGTCCCCCTCCCTGCACTCCCTGAGGTGCCCTCTGGCCCCAGTCAACCCATCAGCTGCATGGGCGCGCTCCAGCACAACCAGTGCCATCTTGTTGGCTGTGATGAGTGTGTGTGGGGAGTGATGTGTGTATGTACGGGTGCAGCTTGTCAGCCTCCCGAGTGTCAATCATGGACCTGGCGAATCCCGCACTATTTCTAATTGGAATCGATTGTGTTCCACGTGGCACCGGTGCTAGCCCCTTCACAGTCGCTGAATTGGTCCGGGTTTGGCGCCAGTTTTGCTGTCGTGAAAGTCCTTGAATCCTGACCCGGAGAATCCAACCCAGCAAGTCTGGCAGCATTGTGGAGAGAAACAGAGAAATTAATCCTTGAAGAAGAGTCGTACGGATGTGAAACATTAACTCTGTTTCTCTCTGCACAGATGCTGCCAGAACTGCTGTGTCGATCCAGTATTGTCTGTTTACATTTCAGATTCCAGCATCGGCCGTGTTGTGCTTTGGTAATAGCTGCTGTCAGTTACAACAATGGGATTTAATAATAATACTAATAATCTTTATTATTGTCACAAGTAGGCTTACATTAACACTGCAATGAAGTTACTGTGAAAAGCCCCTAGTCGCCACGCTCCTGCGCCTGTTCGGTTACACGCAGGGAGAATTCAGAATGTCCGATTCACCTAACAGCACGTCTTTCGGGACTTGTAGGGATTTGAAACTACATCTACTTACAGAGCAATAACAATCAAACTTGAAGGATAATTAAATTGGATTAAGGAAAAGATGGTATTGAAGTTTTGGGGAACAGGCCACCTAAAATGTCCTAATTCTTAGCAGACCTCCCTTCTCAACACACTGTGACATGTAAAAGCCCTCTCACAGATTCCCCCTTAGCAAAGGACTTGTCATTGTCGTAATGCTGCTGCTCATGCATGTGTTCCTCTGTACACTTTCATTTTTATGTAATGCTGTTGTGACTTTTCATTCTTTTTATGTTCCACATGTTCTTTGGCAAACCACAGGAGATCGACTTTATTTTGTTGTTGTCAGTTATTTCACAAAATGCGGTTGACATTCACATTTATTTTTCTTATCAGTAGAGTCCAATATTAAAGCGTGACAGACACTGGCTTCCCCACACCCTCCGACCATCTTCAACACCATCACTGCCGGGAATGAGAGCTGTTTATTTTTCCTCCCCTGGGATTCTTCTGTTCTCTTCCCACACCTTATGGTGCATTAAGACAGAGCTTTGTCTGTTTGGGGGCTGGACAGCTGTTAGTGATGCAAGGCCAACAGCATGGGTTCAATTTCCAAACCAGCTGGGAGGTTATTCCCCTAACGGGGAAAAGCAGCCTCTGGTCATCTAGGACTATGACAATCTTCCGTCTGTTTCCATAGCTAGTTATTCCTGGAACAGGTCACTAATCTCTCGCTGGGGCTTATAGCTTGAGGGGGGCCACTCCACATCGAGAGTGGTTGACCAGGAGTCTCTCCCACTCTTACCACCAATCATTGACATGCTTGGAAGGAATTTGCAGGTTGACTCGCAACCCATTATGAAGGCACCTTTCTTGGCCATCATGTCCTGTGGTGGGACTCAAACCCAGATCTTCTAGCTCAGAGGCAAGGACACTACACACTGCACCACATGACCTCCTCCTCCTGGGATTGGATGGGAGCAATTAATGCATTGAGAAGTGGAGCTGAATGTTTGACCTCCCTCACGTGTCTTATATAAAGGAAGCATCAATTGGTGCACATCAGTTCGTGGTTTTGGAACAGAAAGGATTTGAAAAAGGAAGTTTGGGGGATTAATGTGATGAATACACCAACAAAGCTAATGGAATAGGCACTGTTTAAACCTCACAGACGAGGAAGGGAGACTGGCTTAAGTTTTTTAAATTGATGTATATGTGCCTGGAGCAATAATTTAGATCGCTTCTCAGCCTTTGACTAAGATCGAACATCGGACCAAGCCTAAGACGAGGTGTGATGTGTGTTTTTGTCAGCTTGGATCTAGACGTCTCACGTGTAGAGACAAGGGGCACGATCTAACAGGAGGAGCACTAAGTGCGGTAGCGAGCGAGACTTGCCGGGTGCTTCGCAACAGCCGAATCTGCGGGATCACGACCGGTACCCAATGCCAATTAGGGCCGGTAATGATGCCCCACCAGCTTCACGGCGGAAATAGCTGTCCAGCCAGCTGATTCGCCTGGACCGCACCCGGCAACCCCCCACTAACTAGGAGAAGCGCCTATTAAACTGCTCCCTCCGAGCAAACCTGAGACAGCATTCAGCCATGCCACCAAGGAGATCTGCACCATGATTCGGAGATGCCGACCTGGCCAGACTATTGGACATGGTGGAGGTGCGATGGGACACCCTGTTCTCCCAAGGGGGTCAGAGGGTAAGCCACAGGTCAGCCAGTGCCACCAGGGAGGCTGTGACAGTGGCCATCAGCGTGGGGAGTGTTACCAGGAGGACCGCCTCCCACCCATTCCCCCCCACCCGGCAGTTGTCACCTCACCCCCCAAACACAATAGTGTGCCTGTGCCCCACCCTGGCACCCACCAGTACACCCTGTTCATGCCCAGGGGTGGTGCCCAGCTCCATCCTCGTGCCATAGCCACCCTCCCCATAGCAATGCATGAAGCGCATGGCTAAGAATGCCCTCTCTTTGTCCCCTCAGTGTTAAGGAATGGGTTAAGAGACATTCCAATTAAATATCTTATTTATGGTAAGTATCCAATAATTGTCACTGATATGTAAAGAAGCTTCAGGTGGCCTTTGGGGCATGTGATGTGATGATAGAGCTTTGTACAGAGTTGTGTTAAAGGAAAATAAAGGTGTTTGTGAGAAGGAGCAGAACTTTTGACTCTTTATACAACAGCAGCTAAACCGCTGACACTCAGAAGTAGTTGGCACACAATGGGTGGGAAACAGCCCTGACAGGTGACAGGGTACTGGATCTGAACCTTCACCCCCTTATGAGGAATGGACCCCGGAGGTCGTAGGGGTGACCTAGGACAGAACGGTCACCAACGTCGAGCTTGGCCTGCGCCGCAGAGGTGAGGATCCACCGGCCCCATTCATAGGCAGCACGGTAGCATTGTGGATAGCACAATTGCTTCACAGCTCCAGGGTCCTAGGTTCGATTCCGGCTTGGGCCACTGTCTGTGCGGAGTCTGCACATCCTCCCAGTGTGTGCGTGGGTTTCCTCCGGGTGCTCCGGTTTCCTCCCACAGTCCAAAGATGTGCAGGTTAGGTGGATTGGCCATGATAAATTGCCCTTAGTGTCCAAAATTGCCCTTAGTGTCGGGTGGGGTTATGGGGATAGGGTGGGGGTGTGGGCTTGGGTAGGGTGCTCTTTCCAAGAGCCGGTGCAGACTCGATGGGCCAAATGGCCTCCTTCTGCACTGTAAATTCTATGATTCTAAATTCTATGATATGACCCGTCACATGTGAGTTGTTCATGCCAGACCTAATGATCCTTCCCATCCACTGCCTACATGTCCATTCTCCCACAGGATCTCCATGCTGGCCCATCCGGGGTGCCCCAACACCGCCTTCCAAAAGAACAATTCGGAGAATGGATCGGATGATACCACCACTGATGCATTGTAGCTGTCATCCCCACCTTCCACCAGTGCAGAGACACACACCTTGGTGAATGAAAGTGGTCAGGGTTCTGGGGCAAAATCTGGTGGGCACCACACAGTTGCTGATGCACATCAGGTAGAGGCAGGAACGTCCAGGGGAGACAGCAGTCAGGTCTGCTGGATCCCAGGACCCAGCTGAGTCCCAGTCAGATGCTGAGCCTCTATACCAGGCTTACCCAGAGCTGATACAGTCGATAGGATGAGGCTGTGAGGTTCAGAAGGAGATGTCAGTGACACTCCAGCAGGACCATAGTCGATTGGAGAAGACCCAAAGGCTAATGGCGCTAGACATTGCGCCATCTACCCACTGCTCGGGTGGTAACCCGCAGTGGAAAGCCAGCAGCACAACGTCAGCAACATGAGTGGTGGTGTCCAAGGTGATGCTCAGTCAGTGATGGCCATGGCTGAGGGCCTTGACAGCATGTCCAAGTCTCTGGATAACCTGTTCCTAATGCAAGTGGACCTTGCAGAGGCGCTGCGGAGCATGTCCCAGTCCAAGCTGTGCATTACCGAGACGCTATGGAGCATATCCCAGTCCAACCTGGGCATTGCAGATGCGCTGCGGAGCATGTCCCAGTCCACGTTGGGCATTGCCGAGGCACTACGGAGCGTGTCCCAGTCCAAGCTGGGCATTGCCGAGGCACTACGGAGCGTGTCCCAGTCCAAGCTGGGCATTGCCGAGGCACTACGGAGCGTGTCCCAGTCCAAGTTGGGCATTGCCGAGACGCTGCGGAGCGTGTCCCAGTCCAAGTTGGGCATTGCCGAGACGCTGCGGAGCCTGTCACAGTCCAAGTTGGGCATTGCCGAGGTGCTGCGGAGCATGTCCCAGTCCACGTTGGGCATTGCCGAGGCACTACGGAGCGTGTCCCAGTCCAAGCTGGGCATTGCCGAGGCACTACGGAGCGTGTCCCAGTCCAAGCTGGGCATTGCCGAGGCACTACGGAGCGTGTCCCAGTCCAAGTTGGGCATTGCCGAGACGCTGCGGAGCGTGTCCCAGTCCAAGTTGGGCATTGCCGAGACGCTGCGGAGCGTGTCCCAGTCCAAGTTGGGCATTGCCGAGGCACTACGGAGCGTGTCCCAGTCCAAGTTGGGCATTGCCGAGGCGCTGCGGAGCGTGTCCCAGTCCAAGCTGGGCATTGCCGAGGTGCTGCGGAGCGTGTCCCAGTCCAAGCTGGGCATTGCCGAGGTGCTGCGGAGCGTGTCCCAGTCCAAGCTGGGCATTGCCGAGATGCTGCGGAGCGTGTCCCTGTCCAAGCTGGGCATTGCCGAGGTGCTGCGGAGCGTGTCCCAGTCCAAGCTGGGCATTGCCGAGATGCTGCGGAGCGTGTCCCTGTCCAAGCTGGGCATTGCAGAGACGCTGCGGAGCGTGTCCCAGTCTAAGCTGAGCATTGCCGAGGTGCTGCGGAGCGTGTCCCAGTCCAAGCTGGGCATTGCCGAGGTGCTAAGGAGCGTGTCCCAGTCCAAGTTGGGCATTGCCGAGACGCTGCGGAGCGTGTCCCAGTCCAAGTTGGGCATTGCCGAGACGCTGCGGAGCGTGTCCCAGTCCAAGTTGGGCATTGCCGAGGCGCTGCGGAGCATGTCCCAGTCCAAGCTGGGCATTGCCGAGGCGCTGCGGAGCGTGTCCCAGTCCAAGCTGGGCATTGCCGAGGCGCTGCGGAGCGTGTCCCAGTCCAAGCTGGCGATTGCCGAGGCGATGCGGAGCTTTTGTCAGTCCAAGCTGGGCATTGCCGAGATGTTGCGGAGCATGTCCCAGTCCAAGCTGGGCATTGCCGAGGCGCTGCGGAGCGTGTCCCAGTCCAAGCTGGGCATTGCCGAGGCGCTGCGGAGCGTGTCCCAGTCCAAGCTGGGCATTGCCGAGACGCTGCGGAGCTTGTGTCAGTCCAAGCTGGGCATTGCCGAGGCGCTGCGGAGCTTGTGTCAGTCCAAGCTGGGCATTGCCGAGACGCTGCGGAGCTTGTGTCAGTCCAAGCTGGGCATTGCCGAGGCGATGCGGAGCATGTCCCAGTCCAAGCTGGGTATTGCCTCGGCGATGCGGAGCGTGTCCCAGTCCAAGCTGGGCATTGCTGAGGCGCTGCGGAGCGTGTCCCAGTCCAAGCTGGGCATTGCCGAGGCGATGCGGAGCGTGTCCCAGCACAAGCTGGCGATTGCCGAGGTGCTGCGGAGCATGTCCCAGTCCAAGCTGGGCATTGCCGAGGCGCTGCGGAGCATGTCCCAGTCCAACCTGGGCATTGCCGAGGCGATGCGGAGCGTGTCCCAGCACAAGCTGGCGATTGCCGAGGTGCTGCGGAGCATGTCCCAGTCCAAGCTGGGCATTGCTGAGGCGCTGCGGAGCGTGTCCCAGTCCAAGCTGGGCATTGCCGAGGCGATGCGGAGCGTGTCCCAGCACAAGCTGGCGATTGCCGAGGTGCTGCGGAGCATGTCCCAGTCCAAGCTGGGCATTGCCGAGGTGCTGCGGAGCATGTCCCAGTCCAAGCTGGGCATTGCCGAGGCGATGCGGAGCGTGTCCCAGCACAAGCTGGCGATTGCCGAGGTGCTGCGGAGCATGTCCCAGTCCAAGCTGGGCATTGCCAAGGCGATGCGGAGCGTGTCCCAGCACAAGCTGGCGATTGCCGAGGTGCTGCGGAGCATGTCCCAGTCCAAGCTGGGCATTGCCGAGGCGCTGCGGAGCCTGTCCCAGTCCAAGCTGGGCATTGCCGAGGCGCTGCGCAGCAGGTCCCAGTCCAGGCTGGGCTTGCCAAGGCGATGCGGAGCGTGTCCCAGCACAAGCTGGCGATTGCCGAGGTGCTGCGGAGCGTGTCCCAGTCCAAGCTGGCGATTGCTGAGGCGCTGCGGAGCATGTCCCAGTCCAAGCTGGGCATTGCCGAGGTGCTGCGCAGCGTGTCCCAGTCCAAGCTGGGCATTGCCGAGACGCTGCGGAGCTTGTGTCAGTCCAAGCTGGGCATTGCCGAGGCGCTGCGGAGCTTGTGTCAGTCCAAGCTGGGCATTGCCGAGACGCTGCGGAGCTTGTGTCAGTCCAAGCTGGGCATTGCCGAGGCGCTGCGGAGCATGTCCCAGTCCAAGTTGGGCATTGCCGAGACGCTGCGGAGCGTGTCCCAGTCCAAGTTGGGCATTGCCGAGGTGCTGCGGAGCATGTCCCAGTCCAAGCTGGCGATTGCCGAGGCGATGCGGAGCTTTTGTCAGTCCAAGCTGGGCATTGCCGAGATGTTGCGGAGCATGTCCCAGTCCAAGCTGGGCATTGCCGAGGCGCTGCGGAGCGTGTCCCAGTCCAAGCTGGGCATTGCCGAGGCGCTGCGGAGCGTGTCCCAGTCCAAGCTGGGCATTGCCGAGGCGCTGCGGAGCTTGTGTCAGTCCAAGCTGGGCATTGCCGAGGCGCTGCGGAGCTTGTGTCAGTCCAAGCTGGGCATTGCCGAGACGCTGCGGAGCTTGTGTCAGTCCAAGCTGGGCATTGCCGAGGCGATGCGGAGCATGTCCCAGTCCAAGCTGGGTATTGCCGAGGCGATGCGGAGCATGTCCCAGTCCAAGCTGGGCATTGCTGAGGCGCTGCGGAGCGTGTCCCAGTCCAAGCTGGGCATTGCCGAGGCGCTGCGGAGCGTGATCCAGTCCAAGCTGGGCATTGCCGAGGCGCTGCGGAGCCTGTCCCAGTCCAAGCTGGGCATTGCCGAGGCGCTGCGCAGCAGGTCCCAGTCCAGGCTGGGCTTGCCAAGGCGATGCGGAGCGTGTCCCAGCACAAGCTGGCGATTGCCGAGGTGCTGCGGAGCGTGTCCCAGTCCAAGCTGGCGATTGCTGAGGCGCTGCGGAGCATGTCCCAGTCCAAGCTGGGCATTGCCGAGGTGCTGCGCAGCGTGTCCCAGTCCAGGCTGGGCATTGCCTAGACGCTGTGGAGCATGTTCCAGTCCAAGCTGGCGATTGCCGAGGTGCTGTGGAGCATGTCCCAGTCCAAGCTGGCGATTGCCGAGGTGCTGCGGAGCGTGTCCCAGTCCAAGCTGTCGATTGCCGAGGTGCTGTGGAGCATGTCCCAGTCCAAGCTGGCGATTGCCGAGGTGCTGCGGAGCGTGTCCCAGCCCAAGCTGGGCATTGCCGAGGTGCTGTGGAGCGTGACCCAGTCCAAGCTGGGCATTACCAAGGTGCTGCGGAGCATGTCCCAGTCCAAGCTGGGCATTGCCGAGGTGCTGTGGAGCGTGACCCAGTCCAAGCTGGTCATTACCAAGGTGCTGCGGAGCATGTCCCAGTCCAAGCTGGGCATTGCCGAGGTGCTGTGGAGCGTGTCCCAGTCCAAGCTGGGCATTGCCGAGGCGATGCGGAGCATGTCCCAGTCCAAGCTGGGCATTGCCGAGACGCTGCGGAGCATGTCCCAGTCCAAGCTGGCGATTGCTGAGATGCTGCGGAGCATGTCCCAGTCCAAGCTGGGCATTGCCGAGATGCTGCGGAGCATGTCCCAGTCCAAGCTGGGCATTGCCGAGGTGCTGCGGAGCGTGTACCAGTCCAAGCTGGGCATTGCCGAGATGCTGCGGAGCATGTCCCAGCCAAGCTGGCGATTGCCGAGGTGCTGCGGAGCGTCTCCCAGTCCAAGCAGGGCATTGCCGAGGTGCTGTGGAGCGTGACCCAGTCCAAGCTGGGCATTACCAAGGTGCTGCGGAGCGTGTCCCAGTCCAAGCTGGGCATTGCCGAGGCGCTGCGGAGCGTGTCCCAGTCCAAGCTGAGCATTGCCGAGGTGCTGCGGAGCGTGTCCCAGTCCAAGCTGGGCATTGCAGAGACGCTGCGGGGTGTGTCCCAGTCCAAGCTGGGCATTGCCGAGATCTGCGGAGCGTGTCCGAGTCCAAGCTGGGCATTGCCGAGGTGCTGCGGAGCGTGTCCCAGTCCAAGCTGGGCAGTGCCAAGGCGCTGCGGAGCGTGACCCAGTCCAAGCTGGGCATTGCCGAGATGCTGCGGAGCATGTCCCAGTCCAAGCTGGGCATTGCCGAGATGCTGCGGAGCATGTCCCAGTCCAAGCTGGGCATTGCCGAGACGCTGCGGAGCGTGTCCCAGTCCAAGCTGGGCATTGCCTAGACGCTGCGGAGCATGACCCAGTCCAAGCTGGGCATTGTCGAGGTGCTGCGGAGTCTGTCCCAGTCCAAGCTGGGCATTGCCGAGGTGCTGCGGAGCGTGTCCCAGTCCAAGCTGGGCATTGCAGAGACGGTGCGGAGCATGTCCCAGTCCAAGCTGGGCATTGCCGAGGCGCTGCGGAGCGTGTCCCAGTCCAAGCTGGGCATTGCCGAGGTGCTGCGGAGTCTGTCCCAGTCCAAGCTGGGCTTTGCCGAGGTGCTGCGGAGCGTGTCCCAGTCCAAGCTGGACATTGCCGAGGTGCTGCGGAGTCTGTCCCAGTCCAAGCTGGGCATTGCCGAGGTGCTGCGGAGCGTGTCCCAGTCCAAGCTGGGCATTGCAGAGACGCTGTACAGCGTGTCCCAGTCCAAGCTGGGCATTGCAGAGACGCTGCGGAGCGTGTCCCAGTCCGTGCTGGGCATTGCCGAGATCTGCGGAGCATGGTCCAGTCCAAGCTGGGCATTGCCGAGATCTGCAGAGCGTGTCCCAGTCCAAGCTGGGCATTGCCGAGGTGCTGCGGAGCGTGTCCCAGTCCAAGTTGGGCATTGCAGAGACGCTGCGGATCCTGTCCGAATGCCAAGCTGGGCATTGGAGAGACGCTGCGGAGCGTGTCCCAGTCCAAGGTGGACATTGCGAGGTGCTGCGGAGCGTGTCCCAGTCCACGCTGGGCATTGCCGAGGTGCTGCGGAGCGTGGTCCAGTCCAAGCTGGGCATTGCCGAGATCTGCGGAGCGTGTCCCAGTCCAAGCTGGGCATTGCCGAGGTGCTGCGGAGCATGTCCCAGTCCAAGCTGGGCATTGCAGAGGTGCTGCGGAGCATGTCCCAGTCCAAGCTGGGCATTGCAGAGGTGCTGCGGAGCGTGTCCCAGTCCAAGCTGGGCATTGCCGAGGCGCTGCGGAGCGTGTCCCAGTCCAAGCTGTGCATTGCCGAGGTGCTGCGGAGCGTGTCCCAGTCCAAGCTGGGTATTGCCAAGGCGCTGCGGAGCGTGCCCCAGTCCAAGCTGGGCATTGCAGAGCTGCTGCGGAGCGTGTCCCAGTCCAAGCTGTGCATTGCCGAGGTGCTGCGGAGCGTGTCCCAGTCCAAGCTGGGCATTGCCGAGGCGCTGCGGAGCGTGTCCCAGTCCAAGCTGGGCATTGTAGAGACGCTGTACAGCGTGTCCCAGTCCAAGCTGGGCATTGCAGAGACGCTGCGGAGCGTGTCCCAGTCCGTGCTGGGCATTGCCGAGATCTGCGGAGCATGGTCCAGTCCAAGCTGGGCATTGCCGAGATCTGCAGAGCGTGTCCCAGTCCACGCTGGGCATTGCCGAGGTGCTGCGGAGCGTGGTCCAGTCCAAGCTGGGCATTGCCGAGATCTGCGGAGCGTGTCCCAGTCCAAGCTGGGCATTGCCGAGGTGCTGCGGAGCGTGACCCAGTCCAAGCTGGGCATTGCAGAGACGCTGCGCAGCGTGTCCCAGTCCAACCTGGGCATTGCCGAGACTCAGTGGAGCGTGTCCGAGTCCAAGCTGGGCATTGCCGAGGTGCTGCGGAGCATGTCCCAGTCCAAGCTGGGCATTGCCGAGGCGCTGCGGAGCGTGTCCCAGTCCAAGCTGGGCATTGCCGAGACGCTGCGGAGCATGTCCCAGTCCAAGCTGGCGATTGCCGAGGTGCTGCGGAGCGTGTCCCAGTCCAAGCTGGGCATTGCCGAGGCGATGCGGAGCGTGTCCCAGTCCAAGCTGGGCATTGCCGAGACGCTGCGGAGCATGTCCCAGTCCAAGCTGGCGATTGCCGAGGTGCTGCGGAGCGTGTCCCAGTCCAAGCTGGGCATTGCAGAGGTGCTGCGGAGCATGTCCCAGTCCAAGCTGGCGATTGCCGAGGTGCTGCGGAGCGTGTCCCAGTCCAAGCTGCGCATTGCAGAGGCGCTGCGGAGCGTGTCCCAGTCCAAGCTGGGCATTGCCGAGGCGCTGCGGAGCGTGTCCCAGTCCAAGCTGGGCATTGCCTAGACGCTGCGGGGCGTGTCCCAGTCCAAGTTGGGCATTGCCGAGGCACTACGGAGCGTGTCCCAGTCCAAGCTGGGCATTGCCTAGACGCTGCGGGGCGTGTCCCAGTCCAAGCTGGGCATTGCCGAGACGCTGCGGGGCGTGTCCCAGTCCAAGTTGGGCATTGCCGAGACGCTGCGGAGCGTGTCCCAGTCCAAGCTGGGCATTGCCTAGACGCTGCGGGGCGTGTCCCAGTCCAAGTTGGGCATTGCCGAGACGCTGCGGGGCGTGTCCCAGTCCAAGCTGGGCATTGCCTAGACGCTGCGGGGCGTGTCCCAGTCCAAGCTGGGCATTGCCGAGACGCTGCGGGGCGTGTCCCAGTCCAAGTTGGGCATTGCCGAGACGTTGCGGAGCGTGTCCCAGTCCAAGTTGGGCATTGCCGAGACGCTGCGGAGCGTGTCCCAGTCCAAGTTGGGCATTGCCGAGGCGCTGCGGAGCGTGTCCCAGTCCAAGCTGGGCATTGCCGAGGCGCTGCGGAGCCTGTCCCAGTCCAAGCTGGGCATTGCCGAGGTGATGCGCAGCAGGTCCCAGTCCAGGCTGGGCAGTGCCAAGGCGCTGCGGAGCGTGTCCCAGCACAAGCTGGCGATTGCCGAGGTGCTGCGGAGCGTGTCCCAGTCCAAGCTGGCGATTGCTGAGGCGCTGCGGAGCATGTCCCAGTCCAAGCTGGGCATTGCCGAGGTGCTGCGCAGCGTGTCCCAGTCCAAGCTGGGCATTGCCGAGACGCTGCGGAGCATGTCCCAGTCCAGGCTGGGTATTGCCGAGGCGCTGTGGAGCATGTCCCAGTCCAAGCTGGCGATTGCCGAGGTGCTGCGGAGCTTCTCCCAGTCCAAGCAGGGCATTGCCGAGGTGCTGTGGAGCGTGTCCCAGTCCAAGCTGGGCATTACCAAGGTGCTGCGGAGCGTGTCCCAGTCCAAGCTGGGCATTGCCGAGGTGCTGTGGAGCGTGACCCAGTCCAAGCTGGGCATTACCAAGGTGCTGCGGAGCATGTCCCAGTCCAAGCTGGGCATTGCCGAGGTGCTGTGGAGCGTGTCCCAGTCCAAGCTGGGCATTGCCGAGGTGCTGCGGAGCGTGTACCAGTCCAAGCTGGGCATTGCCGAGATGCTGCGGAGCATGTCCCAGCCAAGCTGGCGATTGCCGAGGTGCTGCGGAGCATCTCCCAGTCCAAGCAGGGCATTGCCGAGGTGCTGTGGAGCGTGACCCAGTCCAAGCTGGGCATTACCAAGGTGCTGCGGAGCGTGTCCCAGTCCAAGCTGGGCATTGCCGAGGCGCTGCGGAGCGTGTCCCAGTCCAAGCTGGGCATTGCCGAGGCGCTGCGGAGCGTGTCCCAGTCCAAGCTGGGCATTGCCGAGGCGCTGCGGAGCGTGTCCCAGTCCAAGCTGGGCATTGCCGAGGCGCTGCGGAGCGTGTCCCAGTCCAAGCTGGGCATTGCCGAGGTGCTGCGGAGCATGTCCCAGTCCAAGCTGGCGATTGCTGAGATGCTGCGGAGCATGTCCCAGTCCAAGCTGGGCATTGCCGAGATGCTGCGGAGCATGTCCCAGTCCAAGCTGGGCATTGCCGAGACGCTGCGGAGCGTGTCCCAGTCCAAGCTGGGCATTGCCTAGACGCTGCGGAGCATGACCCAGTCCAAGCTGGGCATTGCCGAGGCGGTGCGGAGCGTGTCCCAGTCCAAGCTGGGCATTGCCGAGGTGCTGCGGAGTCTGTCCCAGTCCAAGCTGGACATTGCCGAGGTGCTGCGGGGCGCGTCACAGTCCAAGCTGGGCTTTGCCGAGGCGCTGCGGAGCGTGTCCCAGTCCAAGCTGGGCATTGCCGAGGCGGTGCGGAGCCTGTCCCAGTCCAAGCTGTGCATTGCCGAGGTGCTGCGGAGCGTGTCCCAGTCCAAGCTGGGCATTGCAGAGACGCTGCGGGGTGTGTCCCAGTCCAAGCTGGGCATTGCCGAGGTGCTGCGGAGCGTGTCCCAGCCCAAGCTGGGCATTGCCGAGACGCTGCGGAGCGTGTCCCAGTCCAAGCTGGGCAGTGCCAAGGCGCTGCGGAGCGTGACCCAGTCCAAGCTGGGCATTGCCGAGGTGCTGCGGAGCATGTCCCAGTCCAAGCTGGCGATTGCTGAGATGCTGCGGAGCATGTCCCAGTCCAAGCTGGGCATTGCCGAGATGCTGCGGAGCATGTCCCAGTCCAAGCTGGGCATTGCCGAGACGCTGCGGAGCGTGTCCCAGTCCAAGCTGGGCATTGCCTAGACGCTGCGGAGCATGACCCAGTCCAAGCTGGGCATTGCCGAGGCGGTGCGGAGCATGTCCCAGTCCAAGCTGGGCATTGCAGAGACGCTGCAGAGCGTGTCCCAGTCCAAGCTGGGCATTGCCTAGACGCTGCGGAGCATGACCCAGTCCAAGCTGGGCATTGCCGAGGCGGTGCGGAGCATGTCCCAGTCCAAGCTGGGCATTGCCGAGGTACTGCGGAGTCTGTCCCAGTCCAAGCTGGGCATTGCCGAGGTGCTGCGGGGCGCGTCACAGTCCAAGCTGGACATTGCCGAGGTGCTGCGGGGCGCGTCACAGTCCAAGCTGGGCTTTGCCGAGGCGCTGCGGAGCATGACCCAGTCCAAGCTGGGCATTGCCGAGGCGGTGCGGAGCCTGTCCCAGTCCAAGCTGGGCATTGGCGAGGTGCTGCGGAGCGTGTCCCAGTCCAAGCTGGGCATTGCCGAGGTGCTGCGGAGCGTGACCCAGTCCAAGCTGGGCATTGCCGAGGCGGTGCGGAGCCTGTCCCAGTCCAAGCTGGGCATTGCCGAGACGCTGCGGAGCATGTCCCAGTCCAAGCTGGCGATTGCTGAGATGCTGCGGAGCATGTCCCAGTCCAAGCTGGGCATTGCCGAGATGCTGCGGAGCATGTCCCAGTCCAAGCTGGGCATTGCAGAGACACTGCGGGGCGTGTCCCAGTCCAAGCTGGCGATTGCTGAGGCGCTGCGGAGCGTGTCCCAGTCCAAGCTCGGCATTGCCGAGGTGCTGCGGAGCATGTCCCAGTCCAAGCTGGGCATTGCCTAGACGCTGTGGAGCATGTCCCAGTCCAAGCTGGCGATTGCCGAGGTGCTGTGGAGCATGTCCCAGTCCAAGCTGGCGATTGCCGAGGTGCTGCGGAGCGTGTCCCAGTCCAAGCTGGGTATTGCCGAGGTGCTGCGGAGCGTGTCCCAGTCCAAGCTGGCGATTGCCGAGGTGCCACGGAGCGTGACCCAGTCCAAGCTGGGCATTGCCGAGGTGCTGCGGAGCGTGTCCCAGTCCAAGCTGGCGATTGCCGAGGTGCCACGGAGCATGTCCCAGTCCAAGCTGGGCATTGCCGAGATGCTGCGGAGCGTGTCCCAGTCCAAGCTGGCGATTGCCGAGGTGCCACGGAGCATGTCCCAGTCCAAGCTGGCGATTACCGAGGTGCTGCGGAGCTTCTCCCAGTCCAAGCTGGGCATTGCCGAGGCGCTGCGGAGCATGTCCCAGTCCAAGCTGGGCATTGCCGAGGTGCTGCGGAGCGTGTACCAGTCCAAGCTGGGCATTGCCGAGATGCAGCGGAGCATGTCCCAGCCAAGCTGGCGATTGCCGAGGTGCTGCGGAGCGTGTCCCAGTCCAAGCTGGGCATTGCAGAGGCGATGCGGAGCGTCTCCCAGTCCAAGCTGGACATTGCCGAGGTGCTGCGGAGCGTGACCCAGTCCAAGCTGGGCATTACCAAGGTGCTGCGGAGCGTGTCCCAGTCCAAGCTGGGCATTGCCGAGGCGCTGCGGAGCGTGTCCCAGTCCAAGCTGGGCATTGCCGAGGCGCTGCGGAGCATGTCCCAGTCCAAGCTGGCGATTGCTGAGATGCTGCGGAGCATGTCCCAGTCCAAGCTGGGCATTGCCGAGATGCTGCGGAGCATGTCCCAGTCCAAGCTGGGCATTGCCGAGATGCTGCGGAGCATGTCCCAGTCCAAGCTGGGCATTGCAGAGACGCTGTGGAGCGTGACCCAGTCCAAGCTGGGCATTGCCGAGGTGCTGCGGAGCGTGTCCCAGTCCAAGCTGGGCATTGCCGAGATGCTGCGGAGCATGTCCCAGTCCAAGCTGGGCATTGCAGAGACGCTGTGGAGCGTGACCCAGTCCAAGCTGGGCATTGCCGAGGTGCTGCGGAGCGTGTCCCAATCCAAGCTGGGCATTGCAGAGACGCTGCGGGGCGTGTCCCAGTCCAAGCTGGGCATTGCCGAGGTGCTGCGGAGCGTGTCCCAGTCCAAGCTGGGCAGTGCCAAGGCGCTGCGGAGCGTGACCCAGTCCAAGCTGGGCATTGCCGAGGTGCTGCGGAGCATGTCCCAGTCCAAGCTGGCGATTGCTGAGATGCTGCGGAGCATGTCCCAGTCCAAGCTGGGCATTGCCGAGGTGCTGCGGAGCGTGTCCCAGTCCAAGCTGGGCATTGCCGAGACGCTGCGGAGCGTGTCCCAGTCCAAGCTGGGCATTGCCTAGACGCTGCGGAGCATGACCCAGTCCAAGCTGGGCATTGCCGAGGCGGTGCGGAGCATGTCCCAGTCCAAGCTGGGCATTGCCGAGGTGCTGCGGAGTCTGTCCCAGTCCAAGCTGGGCTTTGCCGAGGTGCTGCGGAGCGTGTCCCAGTCCAAGCTGGCGATTTCCGAGGCGGTGCGGAGCGTGTCCCAGTCCAAGCTGGCGATTGCCGAGGTGCTGCGGAGTGTGTCCCAGTCCAAGCTGGGTATTGCCGAGGTGCTGCGGAGCGTGTCCCAGTCCAAGCTGGGCATTGCCGAGGCGCTGCGGAGCCTGTCCCAGTCCAAGCTGGGCATTGCCGAGACGCTGCGGAGCGTGTCCCAGTCCAAGCTGGGCATTGCCGAGGTGCTGCGGAGCCTGTCCCAGTCCAAGCTGGGCATTGCCGAGACGCTGCGGAGCGTGTCCCAGTCCAAGCTGGGCATTGCCGAGACGCTGCGGAGCATGTCCCAGTCCAAGCTGGGCATTGCCGAGATGCTGCGGAGCATGTCCCAGTCCAAGCTGGGCATTGCAGAGACGCTGCGGAGCATGTCCCAGTCCAAGCTGGGCATTGCAGAGACGCTGCGGAGCGTGTCCCAGTCCAAGCTGGCGATTGCTGAGATGCTGCGGAGCATGTCCCAGTCCAAGCTGGGCATTGCCGAGATGCTGCGGAGCATGTCCCAGTCCAAGCTGGGCATTGCAGAGACGCTGCGGAGCGTGTCCCAGTCCAAGCTGGGCATTGCCGAGATGCTGCGGAGCATGTCCCAGTCCAAGCTGGGCATTGCAGAGACGCTGCGGGGCATGTCCCAGTCCAAGCTGGGCATTGCCGAGGTGCTGCGGAGCGTGTCCCAGTCCAAGCTGGGCATTGCAGAGACGCTGCGGGGCGTGTCCCAGTCCAAGCTGGGCATTGCCGAGGTGCTGCGGAGCGTGTCCCAGTCCAAGCTGGGCATTGCAGAGGCGCTCCGGAGCGTGTCCCAGTCCAAGCTGGGCATTGCCGAGACGCTGCGGGGCGTGTCCCAGTCCAAGCTGGCGATTGCTGAGGTGCTGCGGAGCGTGTCCCAGTCCAAGCTGGGCCTTGTCGAGGTGCTGCGGAGCAAGTCCCAGTCCAAGCTGGGCCTTGCCTAGGTGCTGCGGAGCATGTCCCAGTCCAAGCTGGGCCTTGCCGAGGTGCTGCGGAGCATGTCCCAGTCCAAGCTGAGCCTTGCCGAGGTGCTGCGGAGCGTCTCCCAGTCCAAGCTGGGCCTTGCCGAGGTGCTGCGGAGCATGTCCCAGTCCAAGCTGGGCATTGCAGAGACGCTGCGGAGCATGTCCCAGTCCAAGCTGGGCATTGCAGAGGCGCTGCGGAGCGTGTGCCAGTCCAAACTGGGCATTGCCGAGGCGCTGCGGAGCATGTCCCAGTCCAAGCTGGGCATTGCCGAGGCGCTGCGGAGCGTGTCCCAGTCCAAGCTGGGCATTGCCGAGGCGCTGCGGAGCGTGTCCCAGTCCAAGCTGAGCATTGCAGAGAGGCTGCGGAGCGTGTTCCAGTCCAAGCTGGGCATTGCCGAGGTGCTGCGGAGCGTCTCCCAGTCCAAACTGGGCATTGCCGAGGCGCTGCGGAGCGTGTCCCAGTCCAAGCTGGGCATTGCCGAGGTGCTGCGGAGCGTCTCCCAGTCCAAACTGGGCATTGCCGAGATGTTGCGGAGCATGTCCCAGTCCAAGCTGGGCATTGCCGAGATGTTGCGGAGCATGTCCCAGTCCAAGCTGGGCATTGCAGAGACGCTGCGGAGCGTGTCCCAGTCCAAGCTGGGCATTGCCGAGGCGCTGCGGGGCGTGTCCCAGTCCAAGCTGGGCATTGCAGAGACACTGCGGAGCGTGTCCCAGTCCAAGCTGGGCATTGCCGAGGCGCTGCGGAGCGTGTCCCAGTCCAAGCTGAGCATTGCAGAGAGGCTGCGGAGCGTGTTCCAGTCCAAGCTGGGCATTGCCGAGGTGCTGCGGAGCGTGTCCCAGTCCAAGCTGGGCATTGCCGAGGTGCTGCGGAGCGTCTCCCAGTCCAAACTGGGCATTGCCGAGGCGCTGCGGAGCGTGTCCCAGTCCAAGCTGGGCATTGCCGAGGTGCTGCGGAGCGTCTCCCAGTCCAAACTGGGCATTGCCGAGGCGATGCGGAGCGTGTCCCAGTCCAAGCTGGGCATTGCAGAGACGCTGCGGAGCGTGTCCCAGTCCAAGCTGGGCATTGCCGAGGCGCTGCGGGGCGTGTCCCAGTCCAAGCTGGGCATTGCAGAGACGCTGCGGAGCGTGTCCCAGTCCAAACTGGGCATTGCAGAGGTGCTGCGGAGCGTGTCCCAGTCCAAGCTGGGCATTGCAGAGGTGCTGCGGAGCGTGTCCCAGTCCAAGCTGGGCATTGCCGAGGCGCTGCGGAGCGTGTCCCAGTCCAAGCTGGGCATTGCAGAGACGCTGCGGAGCGTGTCCCAGTCCAAACTGGGCATTGCAGAGGTGCTGCGGAGCGTGTCCCAGTCCAAGCTGGGCATTGCAGAGGTGCTGCGGAGCGTGTCCCAGTCCAAGCTGGGCATTGCCGAGGCGCTGCGGAGCGTGTCCCAGTCCAAGCTGTGCATTGCCGAGGTGCTGCAGAGCATGTCCCAGTCCAAGCTGGGTATTGCCAAGGCGCTGCGGAGCGTGCCCCAGTCCAAGCTGGGCATTGCAGAGCTGCTGCGGAGCGTGTCCCAGTCCAAGCTGTGCATTGCCGAGGTGCTGCGGAGCGTGTCCCAGTCCAAGCTGGGCATTGCCGAGGCGCTGCGGAGCCTGTCCCAGTCAAAAC